>NC_041399.2:209499404-210099404 GCF_900747795.2 Erpetoichthys calabaricus | reverse complement strand
AATTCGTCTTCCAGTCGTTTCAAAAGTTGGGGAATTGCCCCGTATATTGTCCAGCGGACGGGTCAAAATGAGATGAACAAAAGGTTCAAAAATAGACATTCGACACAGACATCTGAAACAGTGGGGTATTTACAGTGGAACCTCGGTTCACAACCATAATTTGTTCCAAAACTCTGGTTGTAACCCAATTTGGTCGTGAACCGAAGTAATTTCCCCCATAGGATTGCATGTAAATACAATTAATCCGTTCCAGACCATATGAACTGTATGTAAATATATATATATATATTTTTTTAAGTTTTTAAGCACAGATATAGTTAATTAAACCATAGAATGCACAGCGTAATAGTAAACTAAATGTAAAAACATTGAATAACACTGAGAAAGCCTTGAACAACAGAGAAAACTAACACTGCAATAGTTCACGCTATAGTGCTACCAACCGCTGGCTAAAAACACTTTTTTTTATGTGTTTTAAGTACCGAAAAATGGAGCAACAAGTGCTCACCTCAGCAGGTTAAACACCAGATGTGCTGCTGTACTTTGAATCATCTGCAATGGCTTGGTAACACATTCAGATACTCCTTTCCACCAGAGAGTTGCAGTAGTAGTCCAGTTGCAACAAACCAAAGCCTGGACCAGGGGTTGTGCTGCGTACTCTTGTCAGGTATAAAATCTGCAAGATCAGACTGTATAGAATGAATCTATAGAATGAATCTGTAAGAACACAGAGACCGGTGCTATATGGTCAATGAAGGACAGCTGATATCCACCCTAAAGCAGTTTACAGACTTGAGCTGAACAGAGATTCAGTTCTGAATAGATGTTTGGACTACGATAACAAAAAGGTCCCGGTTGAGCTGCAAGACGGTGCTCTTTCATTCAGGATCAATATTAGTGACACATGCAGAGATTCTAGTGGATACCGTGTGGTGCTCTGGAGGGAACAATAGTTACGGCTGTGCACCATTTATATAACAAAGAGCCCTGAGAACAAACTTAAAAATAACAAACATGATTTATTAGCATAATACCCATGTTACACAGCATTTCAGCTTTATGTAACGATTCCATGGACAATATAATAATGCTGACAATGAGTCTTAACAGTCAGACTATCATAGACAAATTGAAGTATGGAAACCTGAACCCTGCCTATAGAATATTTCAGTGCAGAGCTTACTTACATTATGTAAGGTATAATTAGTATAAAATAGTTGGTTAACATATGCTTTTGATGTTACTTTTTTACTTAATTAAATGGTCTGCATTTTATTTTTTAAATATTTTTAATTTTTTTTAAAAGTAATGAACATAGTATACAATCAAGCAAATACAATATACTTCAAAGCCTTACAAGTAAGAATTCATCCCCCATCCAATTTAATTTTATAATTTGCTTCTGTTTCTATCAAAATTCTTTTTGCATTTTTCCTTATAAACTAAATGAAATGCAAAAAAATGTTTAAGTTGGCTGCCCGTCGTCCTTGTTTGAATAATTATTTTTTTTTTGTGGATTATGGTATATTTTTGAATGTGCTGGATGAAAGTAAAAGCAGTGACCTAGTTTGTTGGACGAGGCTTAAAATTATTTTTCCCTTGGGTCATATACCTCTTTCATAACTAACCGAGAATGCATTTGTTCTTATGAATATTTATTTCGAGATGAGATGGCGCAAGTAAATGATTTTTTTTTAACTGAAATAATAATAATAAAAAAAAACAAGAATGCAACAAGAATCTTAGTTATGTCATAATGACAATTTGATAGTATGATTGTAAGAACGCACCACTACAGTGTTTACATTTTTAACGTGGGGTTATTAATCATTTGACTTATTATTTTCTATTATAAATAATAGTATTGTTCGTATTAATATTAAGGGTAGGCAGTATAATATTTCCCTCAAAATTTGACTGCTTTTTTTTCTTTATTGCAACCTATGCATATACACTAGCGTTCAGAAGTTTGGAATCACCTAAAATTGTTCATGTTATAGATTGAATTTGATACCTTTAAAGTAGTTTAAAAATACTGCCAAGGCATTACTAGTGTTGCAAAAATACTGCTTGAAATGACTGAGATTTAATGTATTACTCAGATAGGACTGCAAAGCTTCATTTTCAGCAGCCATTCCTTCAATGTCCTAAAGGCCAACACCCTTACATTATCCTTAATTAGTGATTTTTAAGTGCACTTTGTCCACTGCATTAGCACCACTGAAACCTGCTTTTCTGTTCACTTGGGTTTTAAGGTACTGGCATTCCTAAAGTTCGGTTCTAGGTTCAAAAATGGCCAAAATTAAACAGATATTTCAAGGAAAAGGTAATTCTATTGTTGTTTTGTAAACCTGAAGGCTATTCTATGTGATTGATGAGACACTGAAGATTTCATACAAAGGTGTCTATTACTGTCATGAGAGAAGAGGGCGAACTGGATCTACACAGCATAGAAATAAAGGCAAAGGTCCAGTTACACAACTGCGGTAGAGGATAAGGACATCAAGAGTGTGTAGTGTGAGAAACAAACTCCCCGCAGGTCCACAGTTGGCTTCTTCCGTAAATACACACCAAATACCAGTGTCATCTGCAATAGAGAAAATATGACTCTGGGATCCTGTGCTTAGAGAAAGAGTTTCAAAGTTAAAGACATATCTGAAATTGGAAAATAAAAAGAAAAGGTTAAAATGGGAAAAAGAACAAAAACATTGGATAGAAGATGACTGGAAAATCGAATTATGGCCAACATCCTGGAGTCGTCTGTTCTCTGATACATAACAAACCCCAGTGTTTTTCTGTATTTAAGGACGCAGCCAACTGGTTCTCACACTACAGAACCTCGTGTACTTATCCTCTTGTGCATTTATGCAACTGGGCCTTCCAATTCTTTTTCTGTCCTGATCAGATCCAGTTTGCCATTTTATCTCGAAATAGTGGTGCCAGCCTATTCAAATGTAGGCCTGTGGGCCACATGTGGCCGAGAAGCAACCTCCGAGTGGACCAGCCTGTGGACCCAGCTAGACTCTCTTGGGAAAAACACATTTTGTGAGCTTTCAGAAGTTCCTACGTAAATTCCTATGGTAATACTAGGGGGTTGCTTTGCCCAACCGCCCATCGGGATGCACCAGCCACTTCACATCTCTGCGTCTCGTGTTTGTGATACAATGGGAAACAAATACATTTTTTTTTACCTCCTCTTTGCTCGATCAGCTGGCTTGCTGCTGCTGCTGCTTGTGCAGTGCTGTGTGATCTGCATGTCGCGCAGCGCTTCAAACTTGCCTGTACAGCAGCTGTCCTTTTGTCTCGCGAGACGTTAAACTGTCTCAGAGAAAATCACGTCTCGACCCAAGATTTTTTTTTTATAATAGAGAGACGGACCATGAATGCAGTTCTCTGCATAGCCTAGCAACATTCAACCCACAATGCAGCATGTTGTTCTGTTCTAGAAGTGGTGGTAGTAGTCTGTGATACAGTGATGACCTGTCAAATAAGACACACAAGAGCCACTTCTCTAGGGGAATCTTCAAAATGTCGACTGGCTTTTAACCCAGTAGTTTTTTTTAGTATTGCCTAATTCTTTTTTCTTCATCTTGTAAAGCACTTTAAGCTACTTCATTTGGATAAAAACGCGCTATACAAATAAATGTTGTGTCTCGCTACTGCATGGGCTGTGGGGGGTGGAGCCCTTTGTGAGGGCTCAGGGCACCTCCCTAGGGACAACTGAGTGACAGGATTACGGGTTGTGACAGAAAAGTGGAAGACTACTTTTTATTTTTTTGGAGGTGTCCCCGTAACCCTAAGGAGCAGTATGGCACCATTTATAGCGTGGCACACCAAATTAACAAAGAATAAAGTCCGGTCTGATGGCCAGGGAGGACAGAAAAAAAAAAAAAAAAAAACTCCAGAGGGCTGGAGAAAAAAACCAAAATCTTCAGGGGTTCCAGGGTCATGAGACTACCCAGCCCCCACTAGGCATTTTACCGAACATAAATGATCTCAGTCAGTTCTCATGGTTTTTATGTCACATTATCAGTGTAATGCAGGATGTGTAACAAAGCCATGCCTAATCTCACATGTGGTGATTTAAAACAAACCCGTGTCACCTCAGTGTGCAGTAGATGTTGCATTCAGCATTAGGTTTGCACACTGATAGCTTTGATAGCATTAATAGTTCTTTCTCATTCTATTAAATACACTTTGTAATGTGCCTGGGCCATTATATGACCGAAATATTTATTTTATTTCAAAAAGGAAACAAATGTTATTGTGATATTGTGCACTTTTTTGATTTTACACACTTTGAGATGTGCCTAGGTCACATGTGAGAAAAGTGTTACCTTTTTTCCCCACTTTTGAAATAAAAATATAATTTCTACTACATCAGGTTCTGTTCAGTGGTCACTTTTTTATTGTTTTTTATGCACTTTGTGTGTCATATGTGACCAGAAATAAAAGAGAAACATTGAATAAACACTACTTGTTTTTCAATTCATTCATTTGTGTTGGTTTAAAATTTGTCATTACCTGCTGCTTACCAGGCACTGAAAATGTCTGGCCCAGCTACATTTCTTGGTTTGACAATCTGGCCCATCTGAATTTGAAATTGAATAGCCCTGCAGCAGTGGACACCTCTTGTTTCGTGTGAAATTTTGCATACAAGTTGAGAAATATTTTGTATGTCTTTATGTGTAACTTAGTCCTAGGGGGTAAACATGAATGCTTCTCAGTAAAGAAATACTAATATTATATTTCCTTGCTTAAGTCAGGATAGTGAATTTTACGGCATGGTTGGGGTGAAGTGCCTCAAACAAGTTTGGCCAGTGATTCTCTGCATGACCCTCTCAGTCAACCCCCCACAGGAAAGCCAGACTGCCTAGCTGGCATGCTTCACCTTAACACATGGTTTTGGGGGTAGGTGTGAAGGTATAAGGTGGAGTGGTGGCTCTGAGGCCAGGAAGGTTGCCGGTTTGAATCCCGTAAATGCCAATAGGGACTCTGCTGTGTTGGGCTCTTGAGCAAGGCCCTTAACCTGCAATTGCTGAGCGTTTTGAGTAGTGACAAAAAGCGCTATATAAATGCAAAGAATTTTTTATTCTCTGCCCCATTGGCATGAAGTATGGCTGTTTGGAATTGGCTTGTAAGCCAATTGGCTGTAGGGGTCGACAGAAAACCTATAAATTTACTTGCTTTACCCCCTCCCTCTCTCTCTATTACCAAATGATGAAGGAGCATCTCACACACCATGAACTGAAAAGGACAACACAATGAAGAGCACAACTAGGCAGCCATATTGAGACAGGCATGCGGCCTGTTCTGAAGAAAGCTGACCACAAATAATGCCTTAACTAGAGACATTTAAAGTAACAAGTCTGTGTGCCACCTGAAACTACACATCAACATTTATCAGGTTGCATGGTTGCTAATATTCAAATGTACTTTGCATATTGTTATTGTTTATGAATATTATCAATAATACTTATAATTATTTAAATTGTAACTTAATTCCTGCTTGTCTTTTACTACACCTAATTGCCTGAGGTTATAAATGTAAAAGGGAAGGTGGGGAGAAGTTATAAAGTACAACACCTTAGAAACAGTAGTAAGTCTGTGAGATTTGAGGCATTCTGACAAAGGCTACATATTAATAACTAGCAAAATACCCGCGCTTCGCAGCGGAGAAGTAGTGTGTTAAAGAGGTTATGAAAAAGTAAAGGAAACATTTTAAAAATAACGTAACATGATTGTCAATGTAATTGTGTTGTCATTGTTATGAGTGTTGCTGTCATATATATATATATATATACATATACACATATACACACACATATACACACATATACAGATATATTATATATACATATACACATATATTTTATATATATATATATATATATATATACACATACATACATACATATACACACATAGATGCACTTACAATAACATAGAAATCAATATAAACAACATTAACATCATTATCATATGAGAATATGAAGTAATATATAAGAAGCACATTTCATATAAATATAAATAATTAAACAGTAAAATCTTCTTGTATAATTTGCTACCGTGGCTTTTTGTTGGTCTGTCCAGGATTTTAAATCACCTGTAGCTTGCAAACTGTTTCACCTATTGACTTGAAATCTGGTACACATATAATACGTCACGTCTGCTATCCGCTTTATGGGTGATGATTGTATTACTGTTTTTATGTTTATTTTATTTTAGAATCAACTCCTATCTGCGCACACCAGGGCGGCCGTGGGCAGATGCGTATGGTGTATTGACTCCATGTTATCGTGCATTGCGCTGTCACTGGTATTTTGATAAAAGAATTTGAACAATATATAAGAAGCGTATAAATTATTAAACTGTAAAACATTAACATTTAAGAAGTAAAGTTACATTGAGTACTACTGCAGTGCCTTCGAGTATACCTCATTTTTTCTTTGCCCATTACATGCTTAAATGTATACATTTTTTGGTGTACCTACCCGAGAACACGCGACATATAACCGACCGTGGGAGAAGCATGGATTTTAAAGAAGCGTTGAGTTCATCTGCTGGTCTCCCTCGTGGAATAGCTGGTAATGTTTCACTAAAATGTACAGCGAGTAAAACGACATTACCTCCTTTTTTTTTTGTACGATCTCTGAGATGTTGCTTTTTTCGGTTCAAGGCTTCATAAGCTCTTTTATGTTCCATTGTGTACTTAATAAGTACTAATTATCCCAAACCATCATCTTTGAATGTTGCAAGACTTTCGCCTTGTATGTAGATCGGGGTAATTACATTCATTGCATTCCTAGTCTGAATCACAATCTGATTGTATGGGTGGTTACCTGGCACTGTAGGGTTGCCACCCGTCCTTTAAAATACGGAATCGTGCCGCGTTTGACAATGAAATTGCGCGTCCCGTTTTGAATTCAATACTGGACGGGATTTATCCCGTATTTTTTTAATCATTTTTTTTTTAAAGCAGCGTCTCATGCAAATCATCCCACACGCATTTTATGAAGATGCCTCCTTTCCTACTTTTGATTGGGTAATACTTGATGTCATTGTTAGTTTGATTGGTGTTTTTAACTGTCCAGTGAGGAGGGCGTGTCTTTTAAGTACAGTCTGCAAAGTGTTGGCACTGAGATGTGGCGTCAGCGCCATACTTGAAGCCCCTAACGTTGCGGTCAGCAAGTCGGCTAACATCCGCCATGTGCCGTCTTTCAGTTGCGAGAAGCAGATCATAGAATGGTTGAAACTGTTGCCCCTAACGTTGCGCCACGGCGTGTGGTTCGTTTATACCTCGTGTCTTCTCATTAAACTTTTATCTCGCAAATATGTTATTGCAATCCGCAGCGGGAGCGTTTCTATAAACTTTATTTAAACTTACGTTTTACACCGTGGTTTGTTTCCCTTATGAACATGCTTGTATGCTTAACTCGCTCCGTTCTCAATTGTTTAATTAATTTTTTGCTCTTCGCTGTTTGCGGCTGTTCCTCCATTTCCCCCTACTTCGTTCTTTTATCTCGCGAATATGTTATTGCAATCCTTAACGGGAGCGTTTCAATAAACTGATTGAAAATAGTTTTGCATTTACCTTTTTAGTAAAAGGCGAGCTTTTAAGCCTGAGAAATCACCCCGTAAATGCACACGTTTAATTGGACATGTGTTAATATGTATGGTTACACAGTATTAAAAGACAGTGAACAACGTCAGTTACCTTTGTTCCCGCGTTTGATAAAAGGTGAGCTTTTAAGCCTGAGAAATCACCCCGTAAATGCACACGTTTAATTGCACATGTGTTAATATGTATGCTTACACAGTATTAAAAGACAGTCAAAAATTAACGTCATTTACCTTCGTTCCCCACGTGCGACTCGTGCTGTAAATCTCTTCCTTGTTTTTAGTTCACGTGATTACGTAGGAGGCGTGATGACGCGATACGTGACTCCGCCTCCTCCATTACAGTGTATGGACAAAAAATATGTTCCAGTTATGACCATTACGCTTTGAATTTCGAAATGAAACCTGCCTAACTTTTGTAAGTAAGCTGTAAGGAATGAGCCTGCCAAATTTCAGCCTTCTACCTACACGGGAAGTTGGAGAATTAGTGATGAGTGAGTCAGTGAGTGAGTGAGTCAGTCAGTGAGGGCTTTGCCTTTTATTAGTATAGATAAAAAAGTGGAAAGTAGAGTAAAATAATACTCTACCAGGACAAAACACCTCTGTATGAAGTCTTCAGTTTCCTGGCAGTCTGTCTTTTATCATTTTACAAATAAACAATAGACTGACATGTTTCTTGAGAAAGCTGTTTTGTTTTGGCCATTTTTGTACTCGGAACTGAATTTCGGGAATACCAGTACCTTGAAACATATGATGAGACAATGTAATTGTTTTATTGAGCAGAATCACGGGTTTCAGTAGTGCAAACAAAATTACGGAAGTTTCTCTCAAACAATTAGCTTTTAAACACAATTGATGAGCTAAGAGACTTGACCTTCATCCCACTGAAGAAATGGCTGTCGACAGTGGGGCTTTACAGTCCTATCTGAATAATAAATTATAAATCAGTTGTTTCAAGCATTACTCTCCATTTGCAACCTTAGTAATAGCTGTATTTTAAAACCAGGCAGCAATCACTAGTAGTAATGTATGTGTGTATATTTTAAAAACACTTTAGTGGGAATTTGAAAAAAAGGTGTAAATTTAATTGCCAAACATGTGCACTTCTTCATGATTCCAAACTTTTGAACTCTAGTGTAAATGTAAAATGATATTGCATTTCCTTCGTTTTCCCATCATTTTATTTCCACTTGCACCATTATCTCCATCAGTACTTTAGGGATTCAATAATTCAGAATTTAATTCAATCAAGCCCAGGATGGGCCCAGACTTGCTTGGTTTGAAATGTGCATATCAGTTCCTTTTATTGATACTGCATTTCAGTTTCTTCTTAAACACCTCTGTGTTTTTTATTTTTCTTTCTCTCTCCCTCTAGAACTTTTATTAACCCGCATTGTCTATTCCAGTGTCACAGGGAGCTAAAACCATCCATCCATCCTTACTCTTTTTCGCTTATCTGAGATCAGGTCGCGGGGGCAGCAGCTTGAGCAGAGATACCCAGACTTCCCTCTCCCCGGCCACTTCTTCTAGCTCATCCGGGAGAATCCCGAGGCGTTCCCAGGCCAGCCGGAAGACATAGTCCCTCCAGCGTCTCCTGGGTCTTTCCCGGGGCCTCCTCCCGGTTGGACGTGCCCGGAACACCTCACCAGGGAGGTGTCCAGGAGGCATCCTGATCAGATGCCCGAGCCACCTCATCTGACTCCTCTCGATGCGGAGGAGCAGTGGCTCTACTCTGAGTCCCTCCCGGGTGACTGAGCTTCTCACCCTATCTTTAAAGGAGAGCCCAGACACCCTGCGGAGGAAACTCATTTCAGCCGCTTGTATTCGAGATCTCGTTCACTACCCATAGCTCATGACCATAGTTGAGGGTAGGAACGTAGATCAACTGGTAAACTGAGAGCTTTGCCTTGCGGCTCAGCTCCTTTTTCACCACGACAGACGAATGCAGAGCCCGCATCACTGCGGATGCCGCACCGATCCGCCTGTCGATCTCACGCTCCATTCTTCCCTCACTCGTGAACAAGACCCCGAGATACTTGAACTCCTCCACTTGGGGCAGGATCTCACTCCCAGCCCTGAGAGGGTATTCCACCCTTTTTCGGCTGAGGACCATGGTCTCGGATTTGGAGGTGCTGGTTCTCATTCTACTCGCTTCACACTCAGCTGCGAACCGATCCAGAGAGAGCTGAAGATCACGGCCTGATGAAGCAAACGGGACAACATCATCTGCAAAAAGCAGTGACCCAATCCTGAGTCCACCAAACCGGACCCCCTCAACGCCCTGGCTGTGCCTAGAAATTCCAGTGAGTCCATTTCCAGTGAGAGTTGGACTCCACCAGGGCTGCCCTTTGTCACCGATTCTGTTCATAATTTTTATGGACAGAATTTCTAGGCGCAGCCAGGGAGTTGAGCTAAAACCTAAACAGTCAATATCAGTTTGTAGATGCTAAGCTCACTGGCTCATCTCAGTGTCTGTTTTTTGTCCGTTGTGAACTGCATTAGTTAGATAACCATGTTTGTGTGACTGGTTGGTTCAGATGACATCTCTGCAACCCAAACTGTCCACACTGCCTGCTTCCTTTTCCGTCTGACAAGAGATGGTGAGCATAACGATGCTGTAACACATAATGACAGGTTAAAATTGTAATGCTTTGGCTGGTCCTGTTTTACTTCCATTTACATATAGCATTGTTACTTAGGCATATTTACAGTGTATATCAAAAATATTCACCCCCTTAGACGTTTTTATTGTTATACACCTTTGAAACACAGTGGATTTAATTTGGGTTTTTAACACTTATAAACAGGAAACTATTACTAACGTCAAAAGTGAAAACAGATTGTATACGTATTCACACACTTTAATATGACACCCCTAAATTATCACTGGTGCAGCCAATTGGTTTTTAAAAATCGTCGAATTTGTTCGATGGAGATTACCTGTCTGGGGCTTCAGGTGATGGTTGCACAATTGTACGTGACTGTATGTGAAAGAGCCAACTTGTGGTGAGATGGTATGGTGGCCTATCCTACACAATGAAGACAAAAGAGCTAAACTCCATGAAAAGTACAAGTCATGGGGTAGAGACAAGAAAATATCAAAGTTATCTGGATAGTCTGCTAAATCAAACATGAAGGGATGGGAAGAGTATGGACTACTCTAGCACCTTCAACACCATCCAACCCCTGCTCCTTAGGGACAAACTGACAGAGATGGGAGTAGATTCATACCTAGTGGCATGCATCGTGGACTATCTTACAGACAGACCTCAGTATGTGCGTCTCAGGAACGGCAGGTCTGACATTGTGGTCAGCAGCACAGGAGCACCGCAGGAGACTGTACTTTCTCCGGTCCTGTTCAGCCTATATACATCGGACTTTCAATACAACTCGGAGTCCTGCCACGTGCAAAAGTTCGCTGATGACACTGCTATCGTGGGCTGCATCAGGAGTGGGCAGGAGGAAGGGTATAGGAACCTAATCAAGGACTTTGTTAAATGGTGCAACTCAAACCACCTACACCTGAACACCAGCAAAACCAAGGAGCTGGTGGTGGATTTTAGGAGGACCAGGCCCCTCCTGGACTCCATGATCATCAGAGGTGACTGTGTGCAGAGGGTGCAGACCTATAAATACCAGGGAGTGCAGCTGGATGATAAATTGGACTGGACTGCCAATACTGATGCTGGGTGCAAGAGAGGACAGAGTTGACTATACTTCCTTAGAAGGCTGGTGTCCTTCAACAGACGGTTGTGGTGAGCGCCCTCTTCTATGCAGTGGTGTGCTGGGGAGACAGCATAAAGAAGAGGGACGCCCCATGCCTGGACAAACTTTTGAGGAAGGCAGGCTCTATTGTAGACACGGAGCTGGACAGTTTGACATCCGGCAGAGTGAAGGGCGCTCAGCAGGCTCCTGTCAATCACGGAGAATCCACTGAACAGCTGCATCACTATCTGGCTTGGGAACTGCTGTGTCTCCGACCGTAATGTCCTACAAATGAACATGCACACTGCAGAAAAGATTGTTGGGTCCTCTCTGCCCACCATTGGAGACATCTTTGTAAAGCGTTTCAGTATTGTGAAGGCTCGCTTCCACCTCTCCAACTGTCTCTTTGTCCCACTTCCATTTGGCAGAAGGTACTGTAGCACCTGAACCAGTTCTGACAGCTTCTACCTGTTGGTGGTCTGGACTCTGAACTCTGTGCATCCCTGTGCTCTGAGATCTGCCTCTAGTAGTGAATTTATATGCAGTACATTTTTTACACTTCTCACAACTGTTGTTTTAAATTATCAGTTTTACTGTTCTTATTTATTACCATCTATTTCAAATTATTACAATCTATTCACTTAGCTATTATTAATTTTTAATTATTTATCTATTATTTATAATCTATTATATATCTATTATTTTATCTATTATTACATTATTATATTATCTACTATTTACCGTATATACTTGTGTATAAGTCGGGTCTTGAAACCCGAGAAGTCGATCATAAAATCAGACCCCGACTTATATGCCCGTTCAAAAATACAACACTTAAATTTTTTTTTTTTTTTTTTTTTTTTACATCTTCTTGCTTCCTCCAATCTCGCACCAGTTTCTCTTACACATTGAATTTTGTTACCAATTTCTTTCGCCACTTCAATGACTTTTAATTTAAAATCAGCATCATATTTTCTTTTGATCGAACGCTCCATCGTAGATAAGAGATACTCGTATGAGGGTGTGAGATACAAAAAAGGCAAAACAGTGCAAACGTTGCTTTGGAATAGTTCGGGTATTACCGTGTGGTCACGTAGGCACAATACATAGATGAAAGAAAAAAAAAAGGCAGTGTGCTCCGTGGTTACTCTCTCATGTGGGCGTTACCATATTATAAATTCTTGGATCAATGGCGTGAGTTTTCTGCATTCGACTTATACGACCAACATTATAAAATCAAGCCCTGACTAATCTGCAGGAGAACTTAAACGCGAGTATATACGGTATCTGTCATCCTGTCTTGCACTTATTCTGTGTTTTGGTTGCACTGCAGTCCTGGGGAATCTTATTTTGTGTCACTGTATGCTGTAGTGTATGGATGGTATGACAATAACGCCCATGAGCTGAGGATGTCAATGCTGTTAAATACCCATTGAAGTCCAGCTAAATCAATCATTTGGAAATGTGAAAAATATGGCACTGCTATAAATTTGCCTAGGGCAGGCCTTCCACAAAAACTGAAGAAGACAAGGGAAGGAGGGAGAGATCTGACAACAATGAAGGAATGACAAGCTACAGCAGAAGGGATTAGAGAGACTATACAGAGATAATCTTTGCTCAGGTGCTTCGGTGGTCACACAACTAGGAGGAGAGCGGAAAAAAGGAAAAATGCACAGAACATCTCAGCAGAAAGCACATGGGAGACTCTGAAGTCAGCTGAAAAAAGGTTCTGTGGCCTGATGAGAACAAATACCATTTACACTGCAAATTCTCAAAGAGACACCATCTCCACTATAAAGCACGGTGGTGGCAGCATCAGGCTATGGGGATGTGTCTCTGCAGCAGGCCCTGGAAGACCTGTGGATGTATAAGAAATGCAGCAAAACTCTGGGAATTCCTGGAAGAAAACCTCATGGAGTCTACAAGAATCTATTTTGACTGCCAACAGGTGGGGTGGGGTGTGTGACTACTTTGCATTTTATATTTGTAATTAATTGAGATCACTGTGAAGAGATTTGTCTTCACTTTGCTTTTAAAGAGTCTTTTTTTTCTTTTGTTCAGCGCCAAAAAAGCCAAATGAAATCCACTGGGATTCAATGTTATACAACAATATAATGTAAAGGGGGTCAGTACATTTTATAGGCACTGTATATAGTTGATCGGAAATTTTAAATTTATATCTTTATAGTTTCAATTTACTATGGCCACATTTATTGAATTATAGAGAAAGCAGCTACCTATTGCAAAGAGGACTGTAAATATGATTAATGCATGGGATGAGTGTGACACAAAACATATTCTGTAAGATTGAAAAAATCTATTTCTTTGTTATTTTGCCTCTATTATCTCCAGTGTAATTAGGTTATTTGTATTTTCCAGGGTGTGGTATGCCTCATTCGTGATTTTCATTTGCACAGTCCCAATTGTCCGCTGGCTGTCAGTTTGTTACATGTTCAAATACAGAGGATTTTCTGCATAGTCCATTTATGGGTTAAAGCTGAATCTTACCCTGCACCTCATTTATTTTTGGCACGTTTGTCAAAGCACTGCTGTGAAAAGAAATCTAGGCAAAATCCCAATGGTATACTTGAGATTTTATACTTGTTATATCTTATTTACAGTGGAATAGAAACAAAAAAAAAGAGTATCGGTTAAGCTGACAGTAAATAGTCATATTTTTGAACCACTGAATTATAAAGATGCATTTGTTAAAGAAAGACCTTGTATTTCTCGTTTTAACAAAAAATCCATGTATTTGTAAGGTTGTTTAATTAAATGGCAGACAGGAACTGTAATATACATTTTTTGTGGCATTCAGGTCAGATATTGTTTTGCAGTAAACAACTCTGTTCCATCATATTTTTGCATAACATTATGTTTCCAGTGTATTGTAATCTCAAGAGATACAATGTGGAAATAATTAATACTCTGGACCTCATATTTGCATAGCATGCTCATTGTTTTATGGCTTCATTTTCCTTATTTTTATTTTTCCTAGGATCTGAAACTAGTGGATTTATTTATTATTACTATTTTTGTCTTGGTGTAAGATGTGTCTCATGGTCTGTTGATTTAACAGAACTCTAAACCTTGCGTTGTGTTTTGAATATTAATGAAAGTCTTTTTTTTTTTCTTTTCTTTCTCTTTCTTAATAGAGACTGGGGTTCACGTCCCAGATGCTCCATTGTGTGGAGTTCTCATGTGCTCCTCATGTCCACATGGATCTCCTCCCATGGTCCAGAAACAAGCACCTTAGGTGGATTGGCATTGAGGAAACTGGCTCTAATGTTGTGTCTGTGTGCTCACCCAGTGGTGAGCTGGCGCCCTGTCTCTGTTTTATTTCTGCTTTGCGTCCAGTCATTGCTGGCATAGGTACGCAGGGTTGGGAAAATGGATGGATGGATAGACTGGAGATGTTAAAATCAAAAAATTTTGGTGAACATTTTAAATACATGATCGGAAACATGTAAACATTTGCATTGAAATCTAAATGTATTCATTTCAAATTATGTCAACTCAAAATAGGCAGAATTCATGCTAATCTTTGATTTGATGAATTCTGCCAAGCCCTGAAAGGTCATGTGTAATGCACTGTGCCTCTAGAATGTCTGCTAGCTTGACACGATGACTCCAAAATGTATTCCTTTTCTTTATGTTTATGCAGGTGGTTGATACGTTCTTCTGTTTGCCATTGAGAGGCCTTTCTCTCTTTCCTGTTCTTGTCCTCTCACCATGTCTCGATTGGTCACTTCGTGTAATATCAGACCCACGTTTGGTCTCATCAGGTCATAGAACCTTTTCCCAGCTGCAAAGTTGGTTATAGAGTAGCTTGTCCCATGCAGTTGATTCTGCCTGTTTGCTTGTTTTTAGCCATTTCAATTCACCATGTAAACAGATAGAATTTTATTTGTCCCGGGGGAAAGGAATTTGAATGGTGGACAGAGTAAGGTTTATTCAGCTAGATAAGACCTATTGACACAGGGCCCAGTGTGACAGTTTTTAGTTTACATGCATGGCCCTCGATTCCCATACAGCAAATGCCAAGAATTAAGTGAACCGTGTTAGGAAGGACTACACTTACAGATCTTGTTCATTCCTTTGCTGAGGGATTCTACGTACTCTGAAATGGAGGGGCACTCCTGTGTACATTTACAACAACAGTGCCTGCCATCACCTTAAGTCATTAGAAAATGAAAGTGTAGGATTAAATTACTCTATAACAGAAAACTAAAGTAGCAAAACAACACAAAAAGCACCCATGCTTACTGTAGAAAACCTTGTCGCTGCTCCAGTAGTAAAAATAACTAAGAGCACAAACACTTCAGTTTTAAACACAATTTAAAGCATCCCATAATTTTGTTTCACAAAAACGTTTGTTATGTTTACATTACTACCCTCATTGCTCAGTTCCGATTCTTGGTTCAGATTTGACTCGTCTAACTTGACGGTTCACATTCATAAGTACAAGTGACCTGTGTCAATCTAACTCTAATGTAAACACATCTGTCCTCTGAAACGGCACACATGTGCACAAGTCATCTGTGTCACCAGCAACAAAAAAAGTCACATTTGTGAGACGACTCGTGGTATTATGTCGTCTTCTTTTTGAAGTGAGAAGTCGGAATTTCTGGGTTAGGATTAGCGAATTTTGGAGTCAGAGTTCCTAGTCAGAATTTTCAACTGGAACACCGCCCTAAGTCGTATTTCTGACTCAGAAGTGTTCGGTTCTCCTAACATAATCAAACCAATTTACTGAATTTGTATTGCAATTTAGGCACTCAGCCAGAATAAAGCTGCTTTTGTTAACCGTAAGCAGTGACGTTCCTTTAACCCACAAGTTATAGGCAATTGAAATGGAACAGTTTTGAACTGCTGCTCAGATGTTATCGTGTCGCTTCACTGTGCACAGAGCTTATCAACTAAATCGTCAATTGTGTCTCATTTTCTTGCAGCGCTCAATGGTTGGCGGGACCCACACCCCCGTATTTAATGCAAAGAATGTTTTAAGTGACTAAATGGAAATAATAATCAAAGTATCATAAATAGCATTTAATAATAATAATAATAATTCTTTGCATTTACATAGCGCTTTTCTCACTACTCAAAGCACTCAGCAATTGCAGGTTAAGGGCCTTGCTCAAGCAGAGTCCCTATTGGCATTTACGGGATTCGAACCGGCAACCTTCCGATTGCCAGTGCAGATCCCTAGCCTCAGAGCCACCACTTGATCATGAATGTACAGTTTTATTTTTTTCTTTAGCAGCCAGTCATACACTTTAATTACAGACTATTTTGCTATATTTAATACAACTTAAGCACATGTTAAAACACTTGGAAGCTCCTGCAAAAGTAAAAATTAACTGATAGCACATTTAAATAGTTTGCAGATAATTACTGAAAATGGCTGAGTGTGTGTAACGTCTGTACAGTTAACTGTAACAGTTATCAGTTACCTTACCACAAATTCTTTTTCTCATAGACTTATCATGCCTTGCTCTCTCTGTAAACCAACATAAGTTCATCTATTTGGGTGCGCAGTAGCAGCTGAATTACGCCCAGCTTTCATATGGAAGACCCCTGTACTTATCACTCTGAAGAAATCGCCGTCTCTATTCTGATTCACCTACACTGTAGCTGGCAGTATTACAAATTACAACAACAACAAGATTTATTTATATAGCACATTTTCATACAAATAATGTACCTCAAAGTGCTACAGCGACTTTAGAAATTATTTTGACCCCTTCCCTTTTTACACATTTTGTTATGCAACAGTCTTATTCTAAAATCATTTACATTCATTAAGCAACACCTAATACTTTAGAATGACAAAGTGAAAACAAAAATAGTAAACTAAGCTATCCCATCAAGACAAGTATTTAGACCCTTAACTGAGTACTTTGTTAAAGCCCCTTTGGCAATGATTCCGCCCTGGAGTCTTCTTGGGTCTGACATTGCAAACTTCACCCTCCTTAGAGATAGGGCTTCCCACCATTCTTCTCCGTAGATCCTCTCAAGCTCTGTCAGGTTGGATGGAGACTGACAGTGGACAACCATTTCCAGGTTTTTGTCCTGAAAATAGTGTCCAGTACAGAGGGTTAGCAGATATGGCAAGTTCGGCTGCAGTAGGGTCCGTGTACTTTTTGGTATTTGAAATTTCGTTTCAGAAAATATCATTTAAAAAAGAAACACTTATTTAATTTTCAACTTAAAAGAGAAAAATGAAAAACTCAAAACAATTACTTTTTTCTTTTGTTCTTTCGCACATCAGAAAAGAAAAATGCAAGAAACAAGAATGAGAAAACGCCCTTTATTTATTTTGTCTGAACCGGACGTTTTTGTAGGTCAACAACCTGATGAGGTAATGCGCCATTTGCAGCAAACACTGGTCACTGGTGTGTAGACTGGACAATCATCATGATGTTGGAACAGAACTCAGACCTGATTTTAGAGATGGTGAAACAAGGCCTGTCGTCGAAAATTATATCTGAGCGTCGTCAAGTCATATGAACACTGAGAAGGGAAAGGGTTTTCTGCGAGAAATGTTAGAAAGTTTTGTGCTGAGCAAATCTCGGGCTGTCGACTCTCTGACACACATTTGGAGATGGAGGTGACAAAAGCTATAAATGCGTCTGTTTTGTTGTTTTTGAGCTATTACACTTTCATTATTTGAATCACAAATACATCCAGAAAAGTATGTGTAATTTTAAGTTTATGACTGCTATTTTTTACCATAGAATTAAAAAATACCTTATTTCCCCTCATTTTATTCTTAATTCAAATTTCAAAATCTGAAAATTCCTTTCATTTTCGTTTTTTCGTTTTTGCTTCTAAAATGAAATTTCAAATACCAGAAAGTACACGGACCCAGTATCCTCCCTTTTTCCGTTCTGTGTTGATTTTGTTTGGCTGAGTTGTGGACTAGTTGGAGTTAGTCACTGGATATTTTAGACTTGATGACTGCCCTTCATGGAAGAGCACAGCTGACTTTCTGTGACACGCTTAGATTTTGTGAGTGATGGCTACGACCAAATATCATTGGAAAAGTCATCTAATGTGACATCAATAAGTTCTTTTTACGTTAGCTCACTCTGCTTAGGCAGATGTCAGTATATGATAATACAGAATAAACAAGTGAGCCGTTTTCCTATAAAATAACCATATTTGATCTAGGTTTGTCAAGTGACAATTTAGCATTGTTTTCAGAAGTATTTTTTATGTTTGTTGTTTGAGTTCTTAAGTTCCTAAAATGGAATGCACAAAACATACAGCATTTGAACTAATGCTTCATATTGTTAGTCAGGAAAATAATCATATTATAGTTACGTTAAGTTGTATATACTGACTAATAGCAGGTGCTGTTGTATAATTGTGTTTCATTGAGTACAGACCTACTGTGCTGCTTTTCATTAACACCAAGACAAACTTTTGCCCTTTCAAAGGCCGATTCCCGTGTCAGTATGATGTCAGACTTGTTCCAGGTAAAAAGGCACAGCACCAGTATTAAGGCAGCACATATAAATTTTATCAACTTTCTGTATTCATGAGATTTAAATTGCCGACTACTGTACTGCCGAAGAGTACAAAAAATCTGGTCCTATATGTTATGGACCTCTTTAAAGTTATGCATGTTTTATGTTTTAACTAGATATTAAGCCTGTTACAATAACGGGTGCTAGAATAGTAGTGCATAAACATTAGTAGGAACAGTCTATATTAAATGGCAAGGAACCGTCTATTTTCTGTTACAGTAATCCTGGCTTGTATGTGGCTGTAATATGCGTCACTGTATTGTGTGCCTTTAATTTTCTCTCGCAGTAATACATCTTTCCAGCAAGTACTGTGTAGTTCCCCAGCAAGTATTTTAATCTGTGCCGGTGTGCAGCTAATTATTGTATGTTTCGCGTCTCCCCAGCAACGGATTTTATGTGCGCGAAAATAAATCTACTTTTAAAAGTCATCCTATTGTAATATCATGAAAATTCGTATATTTAGGAAAAACCCTTCAACGACTGACAGTTTACACTTTACCGAGCCAAGTTTGTTAATCACAAATCTGACATCCTCAGAGTGAACACTTGCACAACAACAAACACTAATCCCACCTCTTTGGGGAAGCTGGTCTCCGCGTCTCAGTACCTGATTGGATTTTTCGTGCGTTATGTTTTAGGTCTTACCTCATTTATTGAAATCCGATTGGATCGGCCGCACAATATTTTATAGGTCCTGCCCTCTCTGTCTTGTGTGACGCGTCAGGCGGCCTTTGAAGCATCGCACCGTGCCCTGCGCAGGCACACTTCACCAGAAGACACACACACACGGACACATGGACACACACAGGGGTTTTATTAAAGAGGATGGTGTTTTGAGTTATTTTTTATTTTCATGTCTTTTAATTTTTGTTGATTTAATATGTGATTTTTTTGTAGGTATGTTCCTTGTTCTTTATGGGTGGAGCCTCAGAGGCAGGCTTACCCTGACATCATGACTCCTGATCCCACCCTCAGGCTATTTAAATTGGCTGAGAAGGCTCAGGAGTTAGGAGTCATTTATTTAGAGGGGTTTCTGTGAGCATTGTGTTTCTTGTGTAGGATTTCCTGTTTTTTAAATTTTGCTGTGTTTAAAGGATTCTGATTTTTGGATAATGCTTAAGGATTTGTTTGCTTATGATTGCATTTTTGGGAAGTTTGCCATCATTGTTCCTTTTTTTGCTCTATTGTGAGTTTCTTTTGTGTTTTTTTTTTTTTTTTTTGCAAAATAAATCATTGACTGTTCATTTGATGCTTTGCGGTTATCTTCCCTTTGTATTGTTTTTCATATATTTTTAGGATATTTATAGTTGTTTTTCCGGTTTTCTATTTTTGGTCCAGCTTCATTTAAAGCCAGCAGGCAACCTTTGGGGCCTGGCTGAAGCCAGGCAAGCCACTGCTGGTCACATCAGTTAGGATTCTGGCCTGCTCTCTGGCTTGTTTTAGGAGGCCTTATACCTATTTTGTCTTGGAAGGAACCTCCAAATCATAACACTGTATCACTTTTGATTGCCTGGATCCATTTTCTTCACTATGTTTAACCAGTAGGAAAGCTTTCTGAAGTCAGGGAAGGATGTTTTTGTTAAGAATTTGAAGGGAGTTGTTTTGTGGCGATTCTGCCATTGTTTGCCAGAAGAGAGTTTACCAGTCGACAATGCCTCCCAGTAATAAAAAACATTGGATTGTGCAAAGGAATAGTCAAAGATCATCTCTAATTTTTGGGACGATAACCAGCAAAGTAAACCAATTAAGGTGTTATCATATTACTTCAAAGAGAATGTAACTGCAAAAAACGCCATTTGGTTATTGTATATTTAATGTGTTAAAATGATGGAGGAAAGGCCAGCATTATGCCACATCGCCACTATTTTGTGATTACATTTTTTTTAGGGCACAATAAAAAAGTAAACAGCTAAAAATTGCTAAATTAGAGCTAAAACAGATCCACTGTTTTTGATAGCAAAGTTATTTCCAAATTGTCCCACTAGAATCTACAACTTGAAATGGGTTTCATCTGAAGCCATGGGGAAGTTCGTATGTCCCATCGGTGACCATAGCACATGAATACAGCAAAAGAGAAGAACCGTTCAATTCTACATTCCACCAATTAACACAAAGTCGCCTCCCGTGTATTGGCAAAGAAAGATGCAGGAAATCTGTTATCAACACCGTGGACTCTGCAGGAATTGTGTGAATTGTGTTTCAGCTGTCAAATTTCTGGACGGTTGGTTTTAACAGACGCACCTTCGCCATTAGTTTGTCAAATCAAGAATTTGCTGTAAATATAAGAGACTGGGATGGAACCTGCTGCTTTTCTTACGTTTTAATTTGTTTATTTAATTTTTGTCTTTTCATGTTTTTATATTTCAATAAACATACAGTGCCCTCCATAATGTTTGGGACAAAGTCACATTTTTCCTTGATGACTAATCAATCAATTCAGTAATCATAGTTAAAGTGCACAATGCAGACTTTCATTTAAGGGGATTTGCGTACATTTCGGTCACACCATGTAGCGATGACAACACTTTCTGTACTTTTTCTACTCAGTAAAGTGAAATCAGTTGAGAAAGCTTTAAAATTAATTTTCCCATCTGTGGCTTAAAATAAATGAAATTTCCATTTGGGAAAGTCTGCAGCATTACACAGACCTTAATAATCATCAGAGGTGAAAGCCAAGCAAGTATGATGTGACACATTCTTCTAAAATGTTCTTGCAGGAATCATATTAACATCCATCTGGATAGCTGCAGGCTTTGGCTTACCTTCCCAATTGCTCACATTTGCCTTTTATTTTTCTTCACTGCGCTGTGTGTGTACGGAGGTTTCCGTCAGCATTTTTTTGGTATTATTTTTGAGGAAACTCAGGTTTTTGCCACATTGTGTGGTCCTTTTTTATGGTAAAGATTTCCATTTCCATGTTCTTTATAGAGAAACTTAAATTCATTCTTGCGGCAGTGAAACCTTGGCATTCTTAACCTTTCCTAAATTTTTTGCAGGCTTTTTATTACTTGGCAAAGCCTGAATGTGCCATTTGGCAGGAGGAGGCAGGTACTACAGCTGCTGCTGCCTTTTGCGTTCTGTTGTTAATACTCTTGAAAGATTCAGATTCGGAAGAAAAATAGTCCTGGATATCATAGCCTGTCTGACATGTAGCAATAGTTTGACAAGTGCAAATATCAAAATACTTTTTGAAGGCTCAAGGGAATTTTAAAATCGTAGTTATTGTGCAAGGACATCAAGGGTGTATTGACAAAGATGTTAAAAGTCCTAGAAATTTGGTGCACATTTTGCATAAGGAATCAGCAACGTGTAAACACCGATTTAATTTTTGGCATTTTCTGCTGGACAGTTACATGACAGAACAACTGGGTGATTTATTTCTTGTTTTATGCTTCTGTTTGTGGTGGATGCTTACAGACTGGTAAGTGAAGTTTCAAATGTGAGGTGTGCGTTCTCCTGTTTGCTGCTAGGATGCCTTTCTCTATTTCCTATTCTTATCCCCCTTGCTATGTGCTGTAACTTACTTATTTATAATTCCTGTTTAAGTCCTAGCTTTGCTTTCCTTTAAATGTCAATTTAGGTTTTAGAGATCACAAAACTCAATGATGCTGTTACTTCCACTCTAGAAGTAGTTTTGTGATGGCGTCGCTCGGCAGTTGACCCATAAGGGAGGAGTGTTTGGGGGGGGGGGGGGGGGGGGGGGGGGCGGTGGTATGGTCAATGGTATAAACTTCTTTCCAAACATTTCCTTCCTACCTGAGTTTGTGGATGACCTAAAGAATTCTCTGTGTACTTTATCTCCAAATTTTTTTCCCCACTTTGTGACCTTGACTTTGTTTTTCGTAGGCGGATAGGATTTGTCAAAAAATATTAATTTCAACTTGATTGTGTGGAATGTTATTTTCTTTCAAATAAAATAAAATAAAAAAAAATAGGCAGGACTTTTGGTTTTGATCTTGTTTTTGATGCTTCTTGCCCTGGTCATCTCTATTACACTTTTCCCAGATTTACTCTTTTGCTCTGTGCTATCAGAGATGTGAAGAGGGTTATAAAGCAGCAGATTTGGGGTGGCTTTTTTTTTTTTTTTTAGCCATTTCAATCTTACAATACAATGCAATTTTGTTTTTGTTTAGCCCAAAATCACACAAGAAGTGCCACAATAGGCATTAACAGGCCCTGCCTTTTGTCAGCCCCAAGCCTTGACTGTCTAAGAAGACAAGGAAAAACTCCCAAAAAAAACCCTTGTAGGGAAAAAAGTGGAAGATACCTTGGTAAAGGCAGTTCGAAGAGAAACCCCTTTCCAGGTAGTTTGGGCATGCAGTGGGTGTCAATAAAAAGGGGGGGGTCAATACAATACACAGAACAGAACACAAGTAATCCTCAATCTCACATATAAACATCTACGCGTGGAAGTGTGTGTGTCTGTCTGTCTGGCCCGGAAGTGCGAGGCTTAAAGAAAGCAACTCTGTTGCCAAAGTGAAACCGGCGAGAAAAGAGAGAATCTTGCTTAGCTGCTAATACACAAGCAAGGCGAGCACATCGGCAAAAGGAAAACTCTGAGGAGAGAGAAACTCACGTAGCTGCTGATAGACAACTGAGGCGAGCACATCGGCAAAATGAAACCTCCGAGGAGAGAGAATCTCGCTTAGCTGCTAATACACAAGCAAGGCGAGTTAATCAGGAAAGTAAAACCTCCAAGGAGAGAGAAACTCACTTAGCTGTTAATACACAAGCAAGGCGAGTACATCGGCAAAACTAAATCTCTGAGGAGAGAGAA
The DNA here is from genome assembly GCF_900747795.2 of Erpetoichthys calabaricus. NCBI lineage: Eukaryota > Metazoa > Chordata > Cladistia > Polypteriformes > Polypteridae > Erpetoichthys > Erpetoichthys calabaricus. Next base: position 210,075,770 of record NC_041399.2, on the reverse strand, counting down.
ACTCACGTAGCCTCTGATAGACAATGGAGACAAGCACATCGGCAAAACGAAACCACCAAGGAGAGAGAACCTTAACTGCTAATGCACAACCTATGCAATTGATTGATTGATTGAAGTGCAATGTATCATTCAAGTTTACCACTCGTCCATGTGCTGTCTGCACTCACAACAAACATTTCTATGTCTACTTGAATCTTTTTAGGAGACTTATCGACTAGATGATTGAGCTTGCTGTTCACTAGACAAGATTACTGAGAGCACTGCTACTCTTTGCAGTTCAAAATCACCGCCTCTACTCATGAAGAGTCCCGCCTTTGGTTGTTGGGTTGGTTTAGAAATGTGACACTCAGTGAACTGTCTTAATTGTTCCCACCCAGATTTAAGTACAATTCACTCATGGTTGTCTCCAGACGTATGTGTTATCCGTTTTGTCTTCAGCGAGACTAGTGTAAATGGGGAGAAACAGGGGGCATCAGACAAGGAAGTGTACAACAGACAAAAGAAGTGGAAGCCGGTCAAATATAACAATCCCACATGACAGCAGGAAAGCTTTAGACGAAGAAGAAGAAGAATTAGTGGATCTCATAACATACTCAAGGACCCCCAGTGGAAATTAAGGCAAGAACCGTTTCACACAGTGTTGTGGGAGTTCTGAACTATTGAGTCATGAATTTAAAGCTAAAAACCATGTCATCTGTTAAGTGTATGTGGATTAAATATACAACCACAATGAACTGGAATGTCTCCTCTCATATGTCAGAAACCTTATTTTTTTAAATCAATTAATCATTCTTTATCTCATGTGTCTTCTTTTATTTGGACCATTTTGCAAAGACAAAGGGCTTTTTTGAAGTTTCCCTTCAAAACGGCAGTAACTGAAGCCTATTGACTACTCACGACAGGGTGTAACACTATCATTTAACAAGTTTTAATCAGATTTCGAAACATCAGGCCACTGTGGTTGAATAGATCTTATTTTGTGAGGTAGTTTAAGAGGAGAAGTGTTTTAAAGTTCATTTAAATAAAATGAATATTTGTCTTTTATTGTGGCTTTCTGAATGCTTTCTGAATGTTTGTGGCCCTCATGTTGTGCTAAAAGGAAACCCAATCCTTCTCTGTTCGTTCATTTGTTCCTTGTAAATGTAATTGTGGCACAGGTGTGTTCAGCTACGATCTCAACTCATTTATGTGGATAGAGGTGTCTCATTTTTTTCTCCATTTTCTTACCTTTTGTACCTAATCTATTTCGGTCTGTTTTACTTTTTCAGGTTTTATTTTCATTTTTGCAGTGTGCCATTGCTCTTGATATTCCAAAAACGTGGGTCCACCTAATGCTTCTTGATCAGGAGAAGTAAAGCACTCCCATCTGAGCTATTATTTTTATTTGGTGGGCTCGCTGTCCATATCTTTTGAGAGGATTTAAGGATTATACCATGCAGTTACATTTGCTAAAATCCTCTACAATCGCTACTACTTTTCCAGTTAATATGGTTTAATTGTGCATCCCCTGGTTTCATGAAGTTATTTGTTTTAAAACAAAATGTTCTCGTAGATGGAAAGCCTTTTAACATTTCCAGCTAGAAAATGTCAGCAGGGATTCATTTTTCCATTATACCTGAACTGAAGCCGGATTTCCTTCATGCCTAGTGACAGCAGGGCACTGCTGGCATCATTTAAAAATGTAACAGCCAACTGAATCACTTTTAGATGATATAGGAAGACAATTACTTCCACAGTATATTCATTAAGGGGTTCTTTATTTGCCAGTTAACCCCAAAGTAACCTCCAGTCTGTCTTTGCCAAAAATGCAAAAGTTTCATATATCAGTCTTAAATGGTCAAGCCACGGCTATATCCATCCTTAGGCTCTGAAAAACTGAAAAGAATATTAAAGTAAAACACAGAGCCCACTAGCTTTCTTCATCTTTTTGATACCAAAGACACCCCAGGCCAAATTACATTCAATGGATTCAGAAAGTATTCAGGCCCCTTCACTTTCTACAGTGCCCTCCATAATATTTGAGACAAAGAAACATTTTTTCCTTAATTTGCCCCTCTGCTGCACACTTTAGAATTACAAATCAAACAGTTCAGACTACATGATTAAAGTGCAGGTTTCCGACTTTCATTTAAGGGGATTTATAGTCATTTCGGTCACACCATGTAGAAATGACAACACCGTTCCACACGCCCAACCATTATCCCCCAGCCGTAATGTTAAGGACACAGCAATAGAAGGTATATAAAATCAGTCATGTTTAGTATTTTGTTGCATATCCCTTGCATGCATTGACTTGTATATACGTTATTGTGCTGTAGATTTATTTTGAAATGGAGAAATCCGACAATTTTGTCCATCAGTCTACGCTTAATAATACCCATAATGACAAAGCGAGAATGTTTTCATTTTTAAAAAGAGGTTTGCAGTTTTATTACAGAAATCTCACATTCATATATGTATTTAGATCCTCAGATGTGGCACTCCACAGTGTGGTCAGGCCAACAACAACATTTATTTATATAGCACATTTTTATGAAACCAATGTAGCTCAAAGTGCTTTACAAGGTGACACAGATAAACAAATATGATTAGGCAGTAGTATTAAAGAATAAGTAACAAAGAAAAAAATAAATTAATCTAAACGATGTTAAAAGCAGATACACATCAAGTAAAAGAGTATCGTCCTTATAGATAGATAGATAGATAGATAGATAGATACTTTATAAACAGTGTCATGATGTTAGTCTCTAAGGATGAGTCTGGTAGTAAGGTCAGATGTCCAGGAGGACACAAAAAACAAAAAGCCTCCTGTTTGCTTTAATTCTCCATGAGATGTGTCTAGGACTTGATCATCTCATGTGGCAAACTGAATTGATTGGGCGTCTTTTAAAGAGGCACATGTGTACTTGTGTATAGGAGGTCCTATAATTTATGTTACATGTCGGGACAAAAACCAAACAAGCCATGAAGTCCAAAGAACTCTCTGTAAGACCTCCATGATCAAATTGTGGGATGAAACCATTTGTAAAGCTTTGAGTGTTCCTAGAAGCACAGTGGCTTCAAAACTTGTGAAACAGAAGAAGTTTGGAACCTCCAGGACTGTTCCTATAGTTGGATATTTAGCCAAACTGAGTAATCAGGCAAGAGGAGCCTTAATCAGGGAGGTGACCAAGAACGCAACGGTCACTTTAAGAGAGCTTCAGTAGGCTGCTTTTGACATGATAGAACCTGTCAGAAAGACCTTCTCAGTCAGGCTTTTATGGTAGTGTGGCTTGCCGAAACTCACTCTTGAGTAAAAGGCATACGACAGTTTAAATGACTCTGAGAGCCTGAGGAAAAAATTGACTAACGAGACAAAAACTGAACTCTTTGGGCAGAACTCTAAGCACGGTGTCTGTTGAAGATTAGGCACAGCTCCTCACCTGCCTAATACCATAATTACCGTGAAGCATGGTGGTGGCAGTGTCATGGAGTGGAGGTGCTTCTCAGTGCAGGGACAAGGGAGACTGGTCAGAATTGAGGGAAGGATGAATAAAGAGAGGTCCGTGAGGAAGACCTGCTCCAGGATGCACACCACCTCAGACTGGGGCAATAGTTCATCCTTCAGCCCAATGATCTGAAGCGCAATGTTGAGACAAAGCTTGACCATACATAAGTGTTCCAGGCAAAACGCAGACTTAAACTTCATACAAAATGTGTGGAGAGACCTGAAGACGGCAGTTTACAGAGCTTCCTATCCAATCTAATGAAACTTTAGAGGTTCTGCCAGGAAGAATGAGATAAACATGCCACATACGTTTCAGAGCAGCTCTTCCACCTGAAGCTAAGCATCTTGGGGCGTGGCTGATATCTGGATGGGAAACCATCTATGAAAGCTTGGGTTGCTTCTAGAAGACGTGTTGGTGAGGCCAGCAGGGGACACTTACACTGTTGTCTGAATGTGGAAACCAATGCTCCACTGCACTGATGGGGACACTGTACTGTAAAAATGGCACCATCCTTTGGTTGAGCTGTAAAACAGGGGTCCTGACTCTCTGCGGTCGTAAAGGATCCCTGAGCATCCTTCATAAAGAGTAGTGTTTCCCCCTGTCCAGGCTAACTTGCCCAACTCAGAGTAGTCATTCTAGACCTTTGTCTCTAATTGGCTATCTCTCCCATCTCTTCGCCACCTAACAGCTAATGTGTTGTGAGCGCACTGGTGCAAAAATGGCTGCCATTGCATCATCTAGCTGGATGCTGCGCATTAGTGGTGGCTGAATTGGCTCCCCAATCAATAAATTGCTTTGAGTAGTGAAAAAAGTGCTACAGGGTGAGACAGAACGGACGGATGTTTTTTACAAAATCACAAAATTGTTAATTTTTTCTTACAAAGAAATTTATTGAAAGATTTGAGTTCATATTGAAATAGCATTTGACAAAATCAAGTGTGGAAAACAACATCTCCCATGTGGTCTCCGTTATCACTGATGCATTTCTGCAGGCGTTCATGGAAGTTGGCCTCCACTCTTTTCAACATCGCTCTGTTGATTTGGGCGACTTCCACACGAATGGCTTCCTTCAGTTCCTCCAATGTACGGGGCTTATGCTCGTATACATGTGCCTTGAGGTGACCCCACAAGAAATAATCGCACAGGGATACGTCAGGGGACCGAGGAGGCCAATGAATGTCACCAAACCTGGAAATGAGGTGACCAGGGAAGAGAGGGCAAATAACATCCATTGATGCTCTAGCTGTGTGGGCTGTCGCCCTATTCTCTTGAAACCACACACGCTGGATGGGAATACGTTTTCATCGTAATTCGGGTAAAAAGAAGTTGTTTATCATCTCGATATAGCGCTCTGAATGATTACTGAGGCCAAGTTCAGAAGAATGCTTCCGAGCAGATCGACTTGGACTGTGCAGCAGGGCTAGTCGCACGCTTTCCACATTTTCAGGGGTACATGCCGTTCGTGTAGCCCCCGGCGGTCTTTTGTTCATTAGTGTACCTCATGTATGAAATGCTTTAACCCAACGTAGGATAGTATTACGAGTGGGAACAGCTTTATTTCTGTGGATATTGAAATGGCAACGAAACTCATGCTGAACTGCGGTAATAGATTGGTTGTTCTTGACAAAACAGTTGTACACAAAAACGCGGTGTTCTATCGTCCATGGCTTCAACTAAAAAGAAAATAAAATGCTAAGGCTTCCCGAACCTAACGCCACATACCGCACATCTGTCACTCCACCTAGTGGTGAGTTCTAGTCATTTCAAAGACGTCTGTCCTTTCTGCCTCACCCTGTATTTAAATGTAAGGAATTATTATTATTACTGTTAGTAGTAAACTGTCCCAAATCCAGCTGTGCTGCAAAGCTTGTTGACACTTACCCAAGAAGACTCAATGCTGAAATTGCTGCCAAAGGGGCTTCTACAAAGTACTGAATTAAGGGTCTGAATGCTTCTGTGAATAAGATATTTCAGTTTTTGATTTCAATAAATTTGTAAACCTTTCTGAAAACAGGTTTTTACATTCTGAGCTATTGAATGCAGATCGATGGACGAAAATGTCAACATTTTTTTTTCCATTTAAAATGAAATGTCCAGCACAATAAAGTCTACTGAATGTTGTTGACATTTGAAGTAAAAATGGCAAAGAGGCTCAAACAATGAGATGCTTATGAAAATGTTGATGTACAATTTTATCTGATGAACTAAAAGTGAAAAAAATAAAAGAGCAAATGGGGGATTTGCACACACAATGAATCTGGCAAGCATCCTAAAGCCATATACAGTCGTTGGTCTTTGTCATAATGAAGTACAACAGGTCTCGCTTGCCATAAGGTTCTCTCACTTGGCGTACCAGCTGGCCTCATATGGCAGGCCAGGGTTAGTACTGTATGTACAGTATTCCTGTTTCAGCGTGTAATGCAATCTTTTCTCATCTGTCTCTTGCTAATTAGATAATAGCCCATGCATAGGTTATGTATATTTTTAGAGGTTAATTACCTAAAGTATATGGTGAAATTGCATAAAGACTATGGTTCGGTAGACAGTTGTAATTACACAGTTCAGAACTGAAGAAAAATGAAACCATTACTTTGGAGTATTTGGTTTCAGTTTCATTCTGGTTTTGTAATATTACCTTCCATTTCTGCCAGTGACAGATGATGCACGCGTGCGGTGCTAGGGGCTAATTTTTTTTTTCCTGGGATTAGTTAGGTAATTTAATTAGCATTTTATCTGCAGCTCATGACCTTCAAGAATGTCCTAAATTTAATATGAATGTGAGGTGAAACTGTTCTTCTTTCTTCAATTGTTCTAAATATTGTACTGCACAGTGGAGCAGTGGTAGCGCTGCTCCCTCTCCGCAAGAAGGCCAGGGTTCACGTCCAGAATTCTCCCTGCGTGCAGTTTGCATGTTCTCCCAGTGCCTGCGTGGGTTTCCTCCCACAGTACAAAGACATGCAAGTCAGGTGACTTGGTGACGCTGAATTGGCCCTAGTCTGTGGTTGGTGGATAGGTATGTGTGTGTGTGTCTGTGTTTGCTCTGTGATGGACTGGTGCCCCGTCCAGGGTTTGTTCCTGCCATGTCCCCAATCCTAGGTGGTATTGGCTTCAGCAATCCCCTGCAATCCTCTTCTCTTCAGTACTAATCAGGTTAGAAGATGGCTGACTGACTAAAGTATAGGGTTAATAGTTTTTTTTACGTTTCCAGTATCAGCTTTACTAGTGAAGATAGAGCACAGTAGTGTGAAATTTAGCTGCTTCCAGAAAGCTTTCAAGTGCAAGGGTTGAATTCTGGTCCATTCTGCACATTTTCCATTATTCCTGTTTTCTTTGTCTTTATATACGGTTTTTCTCCCACATCCAATGGACATCCATCTTAGGTAAAGGATGACTTTAAACTATCCCGGTGTGGTGGTAGCAGTGTGTGTGTGTGTGTCCTGTGATAGACTAGTGCTCCATTTTGAACTGGTTGATGTTTTGTGCTCAGTACTTCCTCCTGACCTTTACTCGGTTAAGTAGGCTTAATAATGGATGAATGGATGGATGTTTTAGTAAACACCTTGAGTAGGGGAAAAACACTATATAAATAAAATGTATTAATATTACTAGTGGTTACCATAGTGATGCAATAATGGACACTTGATCAGCTACTTCTGTGGTGGCATTCTTCATGTTTATGTGGGTTTCCTCTCATAGTCCAATCACCTACTGTCATAATGATTGACAAAAGTTCACTCACCAAGCACATTATTAGGAACACCTGTAGACTGGTTTATGCTTGCAGTCATCTTCTTCTTCTTCTTTTGGCTGCTCCCAGTACAGAAAGCAGGAGACAGAGCTGGAGGTAGCAGAGTCAGAGATTCTAAGATTTGCATTGGGTGTGACGAGGATGGATAACATTAGAAATGAGGACATTAGAGTGTCAGCTAAGGTGGGACAGTTGGCAGACAAAGTCAAGGAGGCGAGATTGCGTTGGTGTGGACATGTGCAGAGGAGAGATGCTGAGTATATTGAGAGAAGGATGCTAAGGATAGAGCTGCCAGGTAAGAGGAGAAGAGGAAGGCCTAAGAGAAGGTTTATGGATGTGGTTAGAGAGGACATGCAGGTGATGGGTATAATAGAACAAGATGCAGAGGACAGAAAGCTGACTTGGCCAATTATGTTTCAGCAGCACAGTGTAAAAACTCCTGCAGATTCAAGTCAGGAGCTTCAGTTAATGTTCACACCAAGCACCAGAGTGGAGAAAGGGGGGTGGTGCTGGTTGGTGGGGAATATAATCTCAGTGATTTTGACTATGGCATGATTGTTGCTACCAGACAGTCTAGTTTGAGGGTTTCTGAAACTGCTAATTTCCTGCGACAATGTCCATATTACAGGGAAAAGATGATTTTTAGCAAAACGTCTTTGTGTGTGTGTCTGCAGAAAATCGAATTTGATTTTCCTGCTGAAAATTGTGTTGTGTGGAGCTCCTAGATGGCTGCATTCCCTCAAAGGCGGCACATTTTTGAAGAAGTGTTTTTTTTCTAGATGTCCTCCCAGAAGGCAAAGACCTATGTACAGTGATAACTTCCAAAACAAAATGATCCAATCTTTTTTAAACAAGTTGCATCACGTTTGTTTTGTTATAGGCCCCAGGGCTCTTGCTTTTGGTCCAGTAATTATCCCCATATTGTTCAAAAACGGTTTGACCTACTGTATGTCAGATGATAACAGTGGCAGAAATTGTTTAATTTAAACAGAAGTTTTTCAGTCTGCTCCATTTAGTCATGTGACTAGGGTTGCGCTGTATACTATGTGAGAGAATAAAGGGAACATCAAGGGGTAATGTAGTGTTTTCCCATGAAACATTCAGGTATGCTGTGTACATTAAAAGAAATATATAGCATTTGTCCTAGAGAAAAAGCATGAAGAGACTAATGCAGTGGTTGGGTAAATAGGTAAAGTGCCCAAGGTGGTTTAAGAAGTGCACCGTAAGTAAAGTCTTGACAGTTGTCACAAAAACAGAAAACTTCATGAAAGAAGGATAAGAGCAGAACTTAAGATATATTTGAGAAGAACAAGAATATAGTAGAAATGAGACTTTCATTTGGGTATGTAAGCAGATAAACCAATCAGAAGTCAGTGTTAGGAGGTGCAAGCCAACAAACCAATCAGAGTAAATGTGAAGATTAATTCACCACTGTTATGTAAATTCAGTTATCAAAAAGTATGAGCTTCTGTCTTTGTACTTTGGCCATTTCCTGACAACCTTAGTAGACTGCTGTAACGGGGTGCTCCCTCTTCAAGCATTTACTGAAGAGAAAATAAAAGACGCAATGAACAAGTTTCCTTCTCCTTGGTTCCTAACTCAAAGAGGTCCAAGTTGAAGACAAGATTTCTTTCTTTAATAGATTTCCAATTTGTTTCTACCACAACTGGTACTGGAAAAGTACCAAATAAAATGAAATTTTACAAATAGTACGGTACCAGCATTTTGGAATTTTCAGAAGTAAACGTCAGCTTTCCTCTTACTCCCCAAACCCTCAACACAATCTACAGTACAGTTGTGGATCAATATCCATTTGGCAGTCCGTTCGGTACAATCGGGACTTCATTGTTATCGAGAGGGAAGTGGTGGGTAGTGCGGTGCACCAGGGAGGCTGGAATAAGACTGGGGTCTTTGGAGTTATCTGTTATTTGTTTCAGAATCATTTTGTTACCAGTACTATGGTCCGAAAGTTGGTTATGATACCAAAGTCAGAATTTTTAGTATCGATCCATATGGGGACCAGGCCTGTTGATTTCTAAAACTAGTTTTTGAGTTACATAATATATTTGAATATACATGTACACACTCACGGAGTGTACACACACATGCACACACAATCAGATAATACAAGTGAAGACAACTAATAGTTTGTTTATCTTACCAGAGCACATGTTTGATGATTAAGGGAAAGAAATGAACAGACACAAACCCTCAATAGATCTGGAAAGGTTGACGTGCTTAGAGGCATTAAGTCAACTCGCACCAATCTGTCTATTTGTGCAGCTTGTTTACTCTATTTGACCCAATGTGTTTAGTTTCAAATGAAATATTGTTGAAGCTGTTGATTCGATTCAGATTTATTTGTGTACATATGAAGTCAAGTCAAGTGCCTTTATTGTCATACCATTCATACACCATATTGCAGCATACAGTGGCTTGAAATAAAGTTCAACAGGACCATAGTGAAACATATACACAAACACAGGACAAGAGCAAGAGAGGTAAAGAACTATACTATAAATAAATAGATAGATAGATAGGTAATTTGATAGATAGATATTATCTATCTATCTATCTATCTATCTATCTATCTATCTATCTATCTATCTATCTATCTATCTATCTATCTATCTATCTATCTATCTATCTATAGGTGATACTGTAGATAGATAGGTAATTTGATATTAGTAATTTGAAATAGATAGTAATAAATAAGTATTAGCAACAAGTAATAGTAAACAGAACAGTAGTAACAAAATTAACAAATGTACTACATATAATTAAGCTGCTTGGAGCAGATCTGAAGACAGGGGAACAGCACAGAGTTCAGTGTCCGGACCGCCAAGGGTAGGAACTGTTACAGAACCTGTCAGAACTGTTTATTTTCTTGATTTTAGATTATTGTACAGTATAATTAGTGTACTGTAAAGTCTTCCAATGAGTGCATTCCTGTGGTGTCACTAAAGTGAAATTGATACGGAAATACTGTATGGACCATTCCATACCAATTTCTTTTTCCCTCACAGAGGATTTAAAAAAATTATTTTTATCATGTAGCATTTAATGTCTTGCTGATTGTTGCAGTCTAGTGAGAGAGAGCGTCAAGTAGCATCCAAAGCATGCAGAGCCATCCATTTACATCAAGAGTAATTTTCTCACAGCTGTCAGCCTGATTTCATGAATTGTGTTTGATGAGCTCATGAAGCACTTCGCTGATTATTTCTTTCTTTCAGTCAGTGAGTTCATTGACCGTCATTGTGCATTACATAGAAGTGACAAATGTAATAAAACTAATCAAGAAAAATTAAATAAAATTGCACTGTATTTTGACACTGTAACATCAGAAACGCACAAAGAGCACACTCACAAGGGTAATTTAGGATCACAAATTAAACTAACCTGCACATCTTTGTGAATTTTATGCCAGTAGTTTTACAGAACACAAGAACATAATCCAACCTGCTTAATCAAGTCCTGGGTTGCAGAGGGAATGGAGCCTATCCTGGTAGCACTTAGCGCAAGGGATAAAACCAGCCCTGGACAGCATGCCAGTCTGCTACTGTCCTACTCACATCCATTCTCACATTTGCAAGGGACTATTGTTATCAAACATATCAAAATACTGAAATGCATCCATTGTAATATTTTTTAAATTGTTTCGATACTCCGTTTTCATGGTATTAAAGCCTACAGCATTGTATAGAACTTCTCCCACCCTTCCCATGGTCTCTTTGTTCCACTTCCATCTGGCAGAAAGCACCGTAGCATTAGAACCAGTTCTGGAAGGTTCTGCAACAGCATCTACCTCTCGCAGGTCTGGACTATGAACTCTGTGCTGCCCCCCATGCCCACAGATCTGCTCCCGGTAGCTTATTTATATGCATAGATTTGTTTTACTTGTTACTGTTGTTTCTTTTATTAGTTATTATTTATTAATATATATTTTTAATAATTAATATCTATTCCTCTAAATATTATGTATTATTTATTTACTTATCTATTTATAGTATACAAACTTCTTTACCTATCTTGCATATGTCCTGTGTTTATGTATGTGTTGCATCGCAGACCTGGGGAAAGTGAATTCGTGCTATTGTATGCTGCTTTGATTTTTTCTTTGTGTTTCCATTTTTATTTTTGATTTTTAAGTCATTTCAAAATAAATTGTTGTGTCATGTTTTTATATGTTAGATTGAGTATCATGTCATTGTTTGGGTTTTTAAAATGGAAAAAAGTGTGTGTTGTGTGTGTGTGTATTATGTATATAGATTGATTGATAAATGTGAACTATGCTATATGATAGATAGATCCTTATGTATCTATTATATAGTGCTTTATCTATCTATCTATCTGTCTGTCTGTCTGTCTGTCTGTCTGTCTATCTATCTATCTATCTATCTATCTATCTATCTATCTATCTATCTATCTGTCTATCTATCTATCTATCTATCTATCTATACACACATACAGGGTGATTCAAAATTATCATTTGAATGGCGGAAACAATTAATTCACAAAACATACTTCATATGTGCAAGATGATTTACAGGAATGTCTCAACCTATTCGCCGTTCAACACACAAAAACCAACGAGCAACAGTACCATTTAAAGCCCGGACAGACATTTCGTGGGGCAGAAATGATACCACAGTCCGTATTCTGTCCTTCAGGTCATTGATATCATGAACTTTCCTGTTATACACATGCGCTCCTTCACCATACCCCATAACCAGAAATCACAGGATGTCAAATCAGGGGAGTGTGGAGGCCATGGCAATGGTCCACCATGACCTGTCCATCAACCTGGAAAGGTGTGGTCGAGATAAAAATAATCCATTAGTGTTAACATAATTTTGACTCACCCTGTATATATATATATATATATATATATATATATATATATATATAAATTTAGAATATGCACATGTACTAACTTTTTTTCCAGTTGTATAGCACATTTAAGTTTACCGGGATTTTTCTCCACCTAATCTTCATATGCATTTCTCATGTGTAATTCAAAGGATTAGTTTCTTAAGCATGACTAAACTCAGTCATGGGGTTGGAGCTTGAAAGTAAATTTTATTTTTGTCTGTAGCTGTTTGACTTCCATGTAGTCAGCTGTTTCAGAAAGAGTATGAAACTTTAAATTGAAGTCTTGTGAATATGTATGTTAGTGTACATCAACAAGAAAAACTAGCTGTAACAGCACATCCTTCTGTGAATAGAAAGAAGGCTACACTATCGGACAATACAGAGCACTAACGGCTGTAAGAGCAAAAGAAGGATGAGAAAATGGATAACTTGTACGCTTCCATATTTCTATGTATTAATATAACTTGTTTGCTTAAATGCTCATTGTATATACACTTCCAAAATGATCTTGATCAACAAAGGAGGGTTGAAAGGCAGGTCTTCAATTCAAAAAGTGACTCCCATTAGGCTTTAGTTTCCTGTTTATGATGTGCACTAATTATTCTGGAAGTATATATTTAACATTATTTTAGCAAAAACTAATGCTTTTTGCATGTTTTGAGAATATGATTGGATATGGGAAAGGTGCTTTTTAAATAAAATATGATATTATTATTATTAATGGACATGTGAATTATACGACATGGGTAATGTGAGATTATCCCACCAGGATGTTTTTCATATTGTTTATTCATTGTACGTCCATTGGTTATTTTTGACTTGTATTATAAAATTTTTATATTTTCATTCTCCATGAAAACATGAGATTAAAATTTTATTTTGGTTATTAATACAAAACTCATTGGGTAAAAAAGTACAAAAAAAATATGATTTTTGTGTGGAGTATTTCTTTAAAATGCAGACCTTGGTGGATCCTAGTGAATTTTTAGATAGATGGAAAGATAGATGCATAGTTACTTATTTGTCCGAAGAGGGAGAAATTTAGCAATTAACATAAGCTCAAGAAATATTTTGTGGATTCTTTTGCATTGTGTTTTAACTGAATTGTCAATTCTTCTATTGTAGAATACATAACCATTTATTAAATTAATGATCTGTGTGTACTCATGGCAGCGTCACTTTATGTAGCTTTGAGAATTTTAAATGACAGCATTTTAAATATGAAACCTTCTTATCTCAGTTTTTAGTTAACAGCCCAAATACAAATATGATGGCTCATCTCACAAGGACTCACCCAGAGTTAAAGTTTGCCATGTTTGTTACATATTTCCACCCTTACTTTAGAAATTGCTCAGATAATTGAAATTCATTTCCACAATTAAAGAAAGATTAAAGAGGAATGAATTGAGTCAAGGATTTTTCAAATAAAAAGAAAATAATGAAGTATGTTGCAGAATCACAATACTTAATACTTAATATTTTAGGCATTTTACTTTTACTTTGCAGCATTTTCACAAAGAAAAACAGCATACTAGACAGATCCATATTACATACCTGATGTGCAAATTGTAGTATTACAGAATTGTTACCCAAGTATTGGGATATTATCAAAATATTGTATTGTGGGTCCTCTGGTAATTCCCAAACCTGCTGTGGGTTCCAATCCCCCAAAATCATTGTTGGTTTTTGCTACAGTTATTTTCATCTGCCAACTTTGGTCATTTGCAGTTGCCAAGTATCCCAGTTATATGTAACCCGTACTTCAGGATACTCCAAATTGTTCTGTTTGCTCTGCCTAGTTTATCTGTCATAGTTTTCATTAAATTCTTTCATATGATTTTGGTCTACTGACTACAAAGGGTAGAACAAAGGCTAAAGGGAAGCTCCACATTCACAGCTCTTGTATTTGTGCACATGTAACATACCATAAAGTATAAACACCTGGCTCCTAATTGTCTTCATACTTGTAGGCATGGACCTTAAAAATGGGACAACATTCAATATATTTGCAAGAATACCCAGAAATAAAAAAGTTGTTATTCCATACTTTTGCACCAGAAATTCATCTCTTCACCTCACATACAAACTACACTTGCAAATACTATTTTACATGTTTTTTTTCTTTTGGAATTTTTTATGAGTCATTCTAGTAGAATTCCTTACTGGCTAAAAGCCAAAAAAACATGTTTTGATTTCTAAACATGAATGCACATGGTCTACTTTACATGTTTTGAGTATATCTTCATTTTAAGGCAGCCATAGTGCTAAAAATGGTGGCAGTCCAGATAAATTAACAGATGTCGTTCCAAGTCGTAAACTTAGCATGCTTTCTTGTAGTTCTTTAATTTTGTGTTAGAAAAACTGCTTAGACAGGCAACAAAACGTGGCATGGCTTGTTTTTGGAGAAACCCCCCAGCTGGCTTTTATTAGCCATTCTATATAATATGTATTGTTGTCAATTGACATTTTGTCCAGCTTTGAATTTAGAAGTATGTTCAAACAAATTAATTATATATATGTGAAGCACATGTTCCCTTTTATTTTAGCTCCCTTGGAAGTGCTTCCGAACATCCACCCATGTGGTCTGTTGGCAATTCTGGGTGAGGTTGAAACCCCTTGCCACAGGGCTCCTCGGCCCTTGTGGCACCCACGACACCCAACCAGGGCTGAGTTAAAAAAACTCCATGTCCCATGGTGCCCTGTGGGAATCTGGGGCACTGCTGAAAACCAGGGAAGCTGCCATCTGGCATTCTGTGTGAGGCAATGCTGTAAAGAAGCTGCTATCCCCAATCCTTTCATTTCTTGGGCTACGTGCCTTCTCTTACATTTTATATATATACTAGCTGATTACCCAGTGGCTTCGCTCACTGAGTGCAAGGGAAAAAAACTAAAATGTAGTATTTATAAAATAAGTTTGTTAATTACCAATGTTATTTTTGAACAAATAAAGAGCATTTACAATAAATAGAAATTATATAAATCTTAATTATTAAGTAGTAAAACATTTTGATAAAAGAATTTGAAGATATAAGTAGCATATAAATTATTAAACAGTCAAACATTAACATTTAAGAAGTAAAGATGCATTGAGTACTACTGCAGTGGTTTTGGGTAAACTACCTGCTTGACAACCTTGCACTATGTGTCTGTGATTTAAGCGAAAAATAATTCTGAGAAATGTGGATGCTGCCTTTCCGTGCTTAACGGGCAGAAGGTCCAAACAATTCCCAAGTCTAATACTTAACATGAAGAGGTCGGTACATCTTTTTAGATCCTCCATTTTCTTAAAAGAATTCATCACAAAAGCAACCTTGAATGTTGCGTGGTTTTAGTGACCCGAATTCATCTTAAGGGACAGTAAGTAGCTGTGCAGTGCAATTTACCAAGAGAGTCCCGCTTTGATAGCGCCGATTACACTTATTCGCAAAGATTTCCACAGTCCCAGGAGCCAACGGGGCACTTGAAGTGTGACAAACAATGCAAGAAGAGAGGACGCTGCACGAAACTGCGAAGCTGTTGACCCGGATGAAAAGCCTGACATTCCACGCCTCCCAGCGTCCACTTTGTTCTTACGACCCCTCGCCGCTGAAGGCGGTCTTGTCTTCACATTGTTTACAGCTCGGCGCAGTTAAAAAGTAGAAAGACGCAAAGCTGTTTTCTTCATCTCTTTTACTATCAAGGTGTAACGCGTTCCTCTTAAGTTGAATGAGGAGAGCCCTGCACACACAAAAATCTCCTACTCTTAGGAAAATTAATTCTATTAAGTACGGAACCCAACTGAACCTTAGCCCCAATTTGATATCCTCATCTGGAGTTGTCTTTTATGAATTTATACAAAGGAAATACCCTAAGTTCTTGTCAATAAGCCGCGGCTTATCTAAGGAAAAAAGTTGTGAAAATGAAAAAATAGAATATCGGCTTATACATAAGTCCGGCTTATACATCCATCGCGGGGGTTGCGTTCCAGAGCCACCCGCGAAATAAGAATATCCGCGAAGTAGAAACCATATGTTTATATGGTTATTTTTATATTGTCATGCTTGGGTCACAGATTTGCGCAGAAACACAGGAGGTTGTAGAGAGACAGGAACGTTATTCAAACACTGCAAACAAACATTTGTCTCTTTTTCAAAAGTTTAAACTGTGCTCCATGACAAGGCAGAGATGACAGTTCTGTCTCACAATTAAAAGAATGCAAACATATCTTCCTTTTCAAAGGAGTGCAAAGCAAGCAGTCAAAAAAAAAAATCAATAGGGTTTTTTGGCTTTTAAGTATGCGAAGCACCGCCGGTACAAAGCTGTTGAAGGCGGCAGCTCACACCCCCTCTGTCAGGAGCAGGAAGAGAGAGGAAGAGAGAGAGAGAGATAGAGACAGATAAAAAAAATCAATACGTGCCCTTTGAGCTTTTAAGTATGCGAAGCTCCGTGCAGCATTTCTTTCAGGAAGCAGTTGCACACAGCCCCCCTGCTCACACCCCCCTACGTCAGCGCAAGAGAGAGAGAGAGAGAAAGTAAGCTGGATAGCTTCTCAGCCATCTGCCAATAGCGTCCCTTGTATGAAATCAACTGGGCAAACCAACTGAGGAAGCATGTACCAGAAATTAAAAGACCCATTGTCCGCAGAAATCCGCGATATATATTTAAATATGCTTACATATAAAATCACAATTTAAATGACCGCTACGCGCTCGTGTTGACTCGGCGACGCCCAGAGCAGAAAGAACGCGCTCCGGCCGCTCCAACCGCGCCATGCGGGGAGTGAGAGAGACGGCAATATCTCACACTCTCTCCCCCCTTAAAGAAATTAAATGGGCGCGAGTGAGACCACTGACCTCCCTCCCTTCTATTAGTTATAGGTTATAGTACGTTCGGCTTATCCATGAGTCCGGCTTATCTATGATACGATTTTATTTTAAAAATTCGTATGATTTTTGGTCTCCGGCTAATACATGAGTCCGGCTTATAGACAAGAACTTAGGGTAATCACCCCAACAATTCTTTAAACAATCAAAAAAGAATATATCATAAATCAAACAAAACAATAAACACCCTTTAAATCCTTGTCAAATCTATAATAATTACACAAACCCTAATTAGTATGCCACCCCCTTAAACACTCTATAATATACTCCCCAGAAAACGGTGAAACAGCAAAGAAAGAAAGCAAGCAAGGAAAAGAAACAGAAAATTACCCTATTTACAAACAGCCTTTTTACAAGTCTTTTAAAGTCTAAATTCACACGGCCTGGGAAATCTGCAATGAATCCAGTGATCAAGTCAGATACGTTCCGCTGACTTGTATACTGAATTTAAATGTAAAAGAAGCGATTTCACCGGCCTGGCAACGATTCCTTTGTTGAAGGAAGAAGTCCGTCTCACCCGGGTGCCTCTGCTTTAGCTTCCGTCCATGGCCGACGCCCGCACCATAAAAGCAAAGTAAAGCCGTGTGCTCCGAAGGTCCTTCTAGGTTAGCCGGCACTCCTCCTCCGTGCACCCAACCGTCCTTATTACGGAGTCTCACTTGCTTTACTGCTGGCTTCTTCTTTACATTCACCTTCCCAGCTCCTTATTTAAACACTTTTTTCTTCTTTTCAACATCAGTAAAGTAACTCTCACACAAACAATAAGTTCCTATATTATAATATGTTCCATGGTCATACGTAATTTCCGTTACCTGTGGTAATACGTCATTTCCGTTTCAAACACGAAACGAATTTTATATATATACTAGCCATGTGCGCCCAACTACGTTGCGTGTGTCAAAGTTGTCTGTGAAGGGCTCCCTGTTTAAACGCGGCTGCCAGTTGTGAACTGGGCCCTTCGTCGCACAGCATTATCATTTTTTATAAGAGAAACAAAATTACAAAACAAAACCCTTGGACATTGATTCGATAGGAACGGCCTACTCGGAATCACTTTCCGAATAGTAATTATGTGGTGGTGAAGGAGCATTTCTGCTTCTCTCCGTTCACAATCCGTCTCGTTTTCATGACGCTGTCGTTTCCTCTCACGAGGAAATCCAAAGTGTAAAGAAGAACCAATGCTTCTTTCTTGAACTCCAAACGCCGACTGATGGAAAATCACAGAAGTGTGTCCGACTTATATACTCTGACTGCCGACTCCAAGAAGTGGGTGAACATTCGATTTGAACGAAGTGCTGCCAACGACGGTCAATAGAAACACAAAAAACCACAGTCTCGACAACGAAGCAGGTGTCAACACAAGATCTAAACATAAAGCACGGTGTCGACGCCAGATCTAAACACAAAGAGTGGTATCGACAGTGTTTGTAAACAAAATTAACAACCAAGGTGTTGTGTATTCAGCCTGTACAAACAGCACGTAGTCTCCTTTAGTTCAGTCTTCTTTAATCACCACACTCCAACCTCATCCAACGATCCTCCCCCTCACTTCCTCTCCTCCATCACTACTGCCCTCTACTGAACACAGCAGGAACACCACACAAGGCAGTGTCAGGGGAACATGAATTCGCGGACAAACAAAGATCAAGATCCAAATGAAGATTATATATAAAGATATTTTATATATATATATATATATATATATATATATATATATAATGTGTGTGTGTATATGTATCATATTATTTATTTATTTCTCGTCGTCTTCTTATTAAAGTGTGTTTGAGTGTAGCATTCGTAACCTGCATGTCTTTTTCCATACAACTTTAAACCTACTTTTGCCCACCACGTATAACATGAACTAGAGACCAGCTTATACTTTGATGTACCTTCAACTACATTTTCCTTCTCTTTCTGTCTCTTTGGTCTCCTGCTCATGCTTTTAATATGCTTGTTATTAAGTCCTCTTGGGCTGACTAAATACAGAATATCTCAGATAGATAATGAAAACACTAAATAATACCGCTCCCAGCAGAGCATCATCTCAGATGTCCATCTCTCGCAACAGACAAGACCATAAAAAAAGAAAAACTCCTTTTAGTTTCCCCTTTATTTTTCTAAATGTATACTCCTCAGGCCCTCTTACACCCTACGGTTAGCATTAGGGTTATTTGTCTTCTACACATTATACATGGATCATATTACTTTTACTGTATTTTTCGAGAAGTTTTTTTGCTGAAACAGCAATTCTAGCACTACTGATATGCTGACAAAATAGCCTATAAGGAAATACTGGGTGAGAGCACAACTGCTTTGTAAAACTGTCAGTAATTTCTTAAGCTTACGTGAGAGGAAAAACAAACTTCAGTAACACTAAAATACATTCAAGAAATTCTTCTTCTCAAAACACTGATTTCTAGCAGTGTCAAACTTGGCAGGAACTGCTCAAAGATGGAAAAGAAGTGAGCTGAAGTGCCTAATTACTGAATTCCCCACTGAAGCTCTTGTGCTGCTGTAAAACAGAAAGGGCTAAATGATGCAAGGCCACTGCTCTCAATTCCATCTTTCTATCCCACTTCCTTTTAAAGAGCACTCAGATGAGAGACTGGTGCCTGCAGTCTGAGGCTAAGACTGATGGCAGGAAGCTGCTGCTGTGCTGTTGTGGCCTTTCTTTTCCTTTCCACACTATACCATAATGGATTGAAATTTTGCAGCTCCTGCAAGGTCCACCTGCTCAAGAAGGCACATGTACAGGCCCAGATGTTCACTGGCAAACTTAAGACAGGCATGTAAACCTGCCCAAGAGCACCCTGGACCTCGGACCGGGCCAAAAGGTTCACCTTTCACCAGGGCAATGGCCCCAAGCACAAATTAAAGACCACACAGGAGTGGCTTGGGGATAACTCTGGGAATTTCCTTGATTTGCCTGCTCAGAGTCCAGACGTAATAATAATAATAAGTTGCATTTATAGAGCGCCTTTCACAAACCTAAGGTCGTTCTACATACAGAGGGGAAAAAATTGGAGAAGACAACAAAAGTTTGTTAAAGAGGAAAGTTTTGAGTTGAGATTTAAAGGTGGAGAGACTGAGGAAGAGAGTTCCAGAGTTGAGGGGCCATAACATTGAAGAACCTGCCTCTCAGGGTGTAGAGTCTGGTGTGCGAGACAGTAAGGACCTGAGAGAGTGACAAGGAGTGTACGGAGCTAGGAGCTGAGTGAGGTAGAGAGGGGCAAGTTTATGTAGGGCTTTGAAGGTGAGAAGCAGAATCTTAAATCCAATCCTTGATGGAGCCAATAACAAGTGAAGTTGGGAGAGAACAGAGGAGATGTGAGCAGAAAACACTTTGTGTGGGTGAGAACTCTGGCTGCGGACTTGATATATTCAATGACTAGGATTTTTTCTTGCCTCAGTCCCCTGACTTGTGTTTGTCATGGAGTTACTGGAGTGTTCTTTTGTCTTCATTTTGTAGGTTTGGCCACCATACTGACTCAGCACACCTTGGCCCTTCCACATACCACCAGATTCATTTTTATCTAAAACCCTAGACAGGTGATTTTCATTGAACTCATTCTGGGACTTTTAAAACCAGTTGGCTGCACCAGTGATGATTTAGGAGTGTCATATTAAGTGGTGGGGGTTGGCAATACTTATTCGAATTTGTAATTAATTTATACCACATTGCAGAGATCTGTTTTCACTTTGACATTAAAGAGTCCGTTTCTGTTTCTTCTTCTTCTTCTTTTGGCTGCTCTCATTTAGGGATCACCACAGTGCATCAACTGTCTCCATCTATCCCCGTCTTTTTCATCATTTTCTGCCACACTGACTGCCTTCATGTCCTCCCTCATCACATCCATAAACCTCCTCTTTGTTTTTCCTCTTGACTGTGTTCTGCCAAAAACGGCAACTATAATCCAGTGGGATTCAATATTGTATAGTAAGGAAACAAGAAAACTTCTAAGAATTTGAATACTCCTATATAGGTACTGTAGCCTTTTTGTTGAATTTTTATTTTTTGTGGAATTTTAAGCTCAGTAAAAAAAAGGCATGACACAATGGTGAGGTTCCAATTGACAATGTGCACTCATAGTATTTTATTCAGTTGATACACTTTAATGTTTGGGCTTTTGACTGGTGATTTAATGTTTTTGTGCTTCTATTTCTGTCTTGTTCAACACGTCCATCTTCTGCAGCTAAACCAAAATCCATTAGATGCCAAGATTAAAATTGTAGCCGCAGTCAATATGTAGTAATATCCAGAAAGCTTTTAATATATTTTAAGGGTTCACCAGCTTGAACGGAGCGTTTCACCTCTGAGATTGTTTGTTCAGTCGATACGTTTTGTTCTCATATTAGATAAGCAATTGGCAACAGCAGACAGTTTGGGATTTTTGGTATTTTCATTTCTGTGCTGGGCTTTGTGAAGACAGACAATTTCAAGCATCATACTGTAGTTAGGCATTGACTTGTCAATCTCTGTCTGTTTTGACTAGGTCTCATTCTCTGGTCCATCTCTTTCCCAATCCTGTCTCCCCATCTGAGTTAGTATGCAAGGGTAGACAATGCCTTGTGTGGAAGAAACCACCCTGAGGAAGACAGGAATAGTTCAATCAATTAGATTTTTACTCAGTCACAGATGAGTACAGTGGAACTTCGGGTCACCAACGTCTATGAACACGTACAAATCGGGTTGCGATCAAAAAGTTCGCCAAACTTTTGCATCTGTTCACGACCACAAACTTGGGTGACGAAAAAGCCAGTTTCCCTTCCGGTTCGTACGCGCCAGTGATTTACACACGTGTTCAATCTCTCCCTGTACAGTATAGGATGGTCCAGATCTAATTATGCAGTTATCATTACGCTATAACTTACTAAGTTTATTACATAGAAAATCACCCGAAAAATCCCGGACCATCGAGAATTGTGCGAACTGACGACATGAAGAATTGTCTTCACGCCGAACTGGAATCATCCCCGCATAAATCAAAGTCATCCAGACGATCTGGACCGCATCACGCAGAGGGACTTTGTGGTATAGCGGGTCCACAGCTCACGTCAAGAGGCCAGTTTTAAATAAATAATCGCCGCGCTACAGCTGCCACATCCTCTTCTGAAAAAGAAAAGAAAGATGGAGGTTGTTGAGTGAGGGAGGAAGTAAGCAGGAAGCAGTGTGGAAAGAACCAGTGTGAGCGAGTGAGCGTGCTTGCAGGCAGACAGCTGGACAGTGAGCCCAAGAAGTGGGGCAGAAGGAAGCGGTCGCTCCAGTTGAGCAATCAAGGAGCTGGAGTGACCAGAAGGAGGACGGCTGGCCGCGTAAGGCCGAGAAGGCAGCGGGGGTCACCAGTTAAAGAATGCACCTGGCTTGTTTTTAAAGAGACTGCTTCCAGCATTGTTTTAACCTCGTTGTATTTAATGAAGACTTTTTTTCTATTGGATTTTAACCTCCACTTCACTTCTGTTTTTATGGGATTATTTATTTATTGAAGGATTCTGAAAGCACTGCACTTTATTTAATTTGGACTTTGTTTTTGATTGTTGTTTTATTGATTTTAATAAAAGCTCTTGGAACTTTTTGCACCATCGCCTTGCTCCATTATAGTGCCTCTCTGTCATGCTCATCGGTAACATTACCGACGGTAGTGGGTTTAAGGGCTCCCGGAAGTGAGATGGGAGCATGCAGCGAACCCGCATCGTCACAGACTTTACCTCAAAACTGTAATCTCCTCTCCACCCAGCTTCCTCCTCACTTCCTTCATGCCAGAACTCGACTCATGCAAGGTTAGTTTTTCTTGGTTGTTTATGATTAGTTTTTGTATAAATTAAGGATTTTTCAAATGTTTGTTTTTTTTCCCCTATGCTTAAAAAGTGTTTACAGCGAGCGGTTCGTTAAGGCTATTAGCGTGAACTCCTGCAAGGTTAGTTTTCTCTCTTCAAGGTTTCCTCAGTGTTATTCAATGTTTTTACATTGAGTTTACTATTACACTGTGCATTCTATGGTATAATTAGCTATTTTTGTGCTTAAAAATCTTTAAAAAAAATATATTTACATACAATTCATACAGTCCGGAATGGATTAATTGTATTTACATATAATCCTATGAGGAAAATTACTCTGGTTGCGACCAGAGTTTTGGAACAAATTACGGTTGTGACCTGAGGATCCACTGTACATGGATTCTACGTTGAAAGACAGAAGAGAACAAAGTTCCATTTTTCGATCGGCTTTTTATATTTTCTTCTTCCTTCCCCTTCTCCTTATTTATCAAAAAAAAAAAAAACATTGTTTACTTAAGCATTTTATTTTATTATGCTAATGGAACATCTGTTCTTATTTATTTATTTATTTTTACTTGTCAGATAGACCCTAAAGAAGGAAAGATCATCTTTCCCGTGTCAAATAGGTGCGTTCCTAAAGAAACTGGAAATTGTCCTCGGTCAGCTTACTGCACCTTCTTATGACAGACGCCTGTATGAATAACCTGCCGTTAGAACAAAACGGCTTTGTCAGCTATTAACCCTAAGTAGCTTGCAAGCAGTTAATTTTTTGAATAAGCCAGTTAGAAAATGGTTATATGACTGATTTAATACAAATCCTTTCCATAGTGACCACTGTCTCATGGTGTTTAACAGGTGCAGTTTATAATAATTATTTCTATATGTCTTAAGTTGGGAACACCCTTTTTCTTCTATATATAAATGCCACGTGCATTAGGTTAATAGATTCTAAATTTGCCCAGTGCTGGGGTGGGTGTGTGTGTGTGTGTGTGTGTGTGTGTGTGTGTGTGTGTGTGTGTGTGTGTGTGTGTGTGTGTGTGTGTGTGTGTGTGTGTGTGTTTATGAGTAGCCCCCCTGGTGGATGAGTACATGCCTTCTGCCCATTGTTGCCAGGATTTACTCTACACCCACAGCTATGTACTTACTTAAGCTGGTTTGATGGATGTGCCATTGGGCATGGAATATAAAATCACCATTTGCTTGTATTTTTATGGGCCTGTGCCTGGCAGCCCAGCCATCTGGGAGATCAATGAATCAACATTTTACTGACTCACATAACGGAGGAAAACAGTGTATCTATTGTCAGTTTAGTTTGTTTTTACTGTAAGTGTTTAAGAAGAAAATACTTGAGATAGAGCTTCAGGGACTAATACCTATATGATGAGGAACTCTGTGGCACCTGTATAAGCTGACCAGTAGCTTTTGTGGGAGTTGTGCTTTCTTCAAACTCTTCAGAAACTGAAGCCTCTGAAGACCTGTTTGGCCATTGCTGTTGTATTGATAGACCATGACAGATCTTGGCTGATATGGACTCCTAGGAATCTGAAGCTCTGAATTGCCTCCACTCTCTCAACATTGATGCTGATGGAGTGGTGACCATCGTGTGTCAGTCTCCTGAAGTCGGCAACCAGGTCTTTGAATTTTTTTGGGTTGAGAACAAGGTGATTGTCCCGGGCTCCAGGTCCCCAGATTCTTAGCTTCTTCTGTGCAGGCTGACTTGTTGTTATTAGTAATCAGGCTTGTCATGGTAGTATTACATCAGCGTATCTGGACAATGAAGTGAATTTTGATGTTGATTCTAATGCCCCAGTGCAATGATGGGGACAGTGTGCTGTAGAAATTGTGCCATCCTTTGAATGAGACGTAAAACCGAGGTCCCGATTCTGTGTGGTCATAAATGATCCCTGAGCATCCTTTGTAAAAAGTAGGGTGTATCTTGATGTCCAGGTTAAATTGCCCGTCACGGCTCATCATTCTGCCCCCCTAATCATCCCCTGTCTCTAATTGGCTAACTGTCTCACCACTTCACCATATAATAGCTAATGTGTGGTGAGTGTACTAACGCAAAAATGGCTGCCGTTGCATCATCCAGGTGGATGCCACACATTAGTGGTGGTTTAGATAGATAGATAGATACTTTATTAATCCCAAGGGGAGATTCACAAGTGGCTCCCCATTCACTGAAGTGCTTTGAGTAGTGAGGAACGTGCTATATAAATGAAAAGAATTATTATCCTTAGTGAATTCTGACATGGCCCCAAAAGCCAGGATGCCTCCCTAGAGACGGGAAAACAAAATGCCAGCGAAAACGGGTCAAATAGATAAACAAAGCCAATATTAAGGCCAAAATTAACAATAAATACATTCTAGGGCTAAGCAAGTTCGAATCCCGTAAATGCCGAAAGAGACTCTGCTCTGTTGGGCCCTTGAGCCAGGCCCTTAACCTGCAATTGCTAAGCGCTTTGAGCAGTGAGAAAAGTGCTATATAAATGCAAAGAATCTCTTATATATATATTTCTCTTCTGGTTCATCCTGCTTCCTGTCCAAAAGCGGTCCCGCCCACACGCAGCCGACATGGCATTTCTCGATTGCTATTCGTCCTCTTCCAAACCCTTCTCCACGCTGCCTGAGGCCTCCCATACACCCCCACGCCGCTTTTCTCAATTCCTATTCCTCCTTCGGACTACCACGTTCCCCGCTAAACTCTCATGACCCCATTGGTCTTATGTCACCGCCCTATATCTAGCCTGACCGCGTGACCTTTCACTTCAGCCATGTGTGCGCCTGGGAGTCTTTTCCATGGCCTGCTACAGGAACGTACTCTGTCAACCATTGGCATTGGTTTCGCTCCTTTGTATTTTCGTTGTACTGTGACGGTTGTTTCCTAAGCCTTTGTTATAAAATGAACGACAGTATCTTCTGTGTCGACGGGTTTTTGTACAACGTCATCTCTATTCCGTGATCCGGCAACTGCCTGTTTCTATCAGTGGGTTATTTCTTGACACAAACGGTTGACAAAGGAAATGCACTCTCACTACGACATAGGGCAGTAGATTTCGTTGCATTACATTGGGACAGATTTGGAGACGTTCTTCCTGTTGTTCTTTCCAACGCAAGTCGTGTTATCACAACAAGTCAGGAGTACTATCAATACATGGCAACATCTATTCACAACTGCATCTTTCAAGAAGTATTTATTTCTTCTTGATTTCTGAATTCCGTTCTCATCGTTTTCCATTCCTATTCTTATACCTGCGTATGCTACGGCGGGCATCGGCTAGTTATTATTATTAGGGCTAAGCACACCTCCAGACCGAGTTGCAATTCATGCAAAATGATAAGAGAAAAGTCCACATAATTTGAATTAGGACCCCATTGCTAACAGTATATTGGTTTTCCACCCACATCCCAAAGACTTGCATGCCAGGTTGATTAGCGATTCCAGATTGTCTCTTGTTCATCAGCTTAGGGATGTGTGTGAGTGAGCCACGTGTTGGCCACTTCATCCAGGCTTTTGGCCTTCCATGTGCCTAGAACTGCCAGAAAAGGCTGTTGCTCCCGTCACCCTGAACTGAACTTGGCAGGTCTGAGAAAGCTACAATTACCTGCAACCCAGCCATGGATAATCAGGTTAGGAGGATGGATGTATGGGTGTTATTTTACTGTCATTGCTAGAAAAGAGGAGGTGGCATTGGGCAGTGGGATCAGTATTGATTTTATAAAATGCAGAATTTCTATGAAGGACTCTGGCACACAAAGTTTGTTTTTTTTTCTCTTTTTTTTTTTTTGTTGTTAATTAGCTGCGTATTATTTTGGAAACCTGGCTGCATTTATTTTGTCTGGCTGAAAACTCAGTTTGTGTGTGGCTCCATGCATGACTCTCTTCCAAAATTATATCGACCATTCACTGCTCAGCTATGCTGGAGGATAGGCGTCAGCTCTGGAGGGCAATTGTCCCACAAGATCAAGGAGCGGAGATTTATGTTATTGTTTGTCTTGTCACCTTCTGCTTGTGTGGATTATGCTAAACGTGGAAACAATATAAGCCATCTCTGGTAATGAAAACAGTGCGGATGACAGTGCGCGGCCCTCCAGAGATGCAGCAAGCACGGCTGGCCCGTCAACATCAAAGTGAACCAAAAAGCCGCCTTGCAAATGCTTTTATTTGGCCTGTGTAGGCATGAGGAAGTCAATCTACTGAGATTTAACCCCAGTAGAAAGCAAGGATTATGTCAGATGGAGGACACAAGAATAGCGAGGGAAGAACTAATATGGCTATTGATCACACATTAGCTAGATTAAAAAGAAAGAAATAATTGAAAGAATTCGCAGCAGCCCAGGATATTTTTTTAAGCATATTCTGTACTAGTTGAGTTACCCATCTGTTCCTGAAGAAAAAACTGAATTTGATTTAATTTCTTAAAACAATACCTTTTCATTTTATAATTCATAGCAATATTATATTTGTGGAAATATTACAATTAAATAGAAATAATAAATGTTATTTAAATGAAAGTCATCTGAGGTGAATGCCAGATGTCAAACTATTTGGTTCTTTATAAACAACATTTTTTGTTGTTTTGCATGGAATGTATATAGATAGATAGATAGATAGATAGATAGATAGATAGATAGATAGATAAGGCATTATATGAGATAGATAGATAGATAGATAAGGCATTATATGAGATAGATAGATAGATAGATAATGAAAGGCATTATATGAGATAGATAGATAGATACTTTATTAATCCCAAGGGGAAATTCCCATACTCCAGCAGCAGCATACTGATAAAGACAATATTAAATTAAAGAGTGATAACAATGCAGGTATACAGACAGACAATAACTTTGAATAATGTTAACGTTTACCCCCCCGGGTGGAATTGAAGAGTCGCATAGTGTGGTGGCGGAACGAACTACTCAGTCTGTCAGTGGAGCAGGATGGTGACAGCAGTCTGTCGCTGAAGCTGCCCCTCTGTCTGGAGATGATCCTGTTCAGTGGATGCAGTGGATTCTCCATGATTGACAGGAGCCTGCTCAGCGCCCGTCGCTCTGCCACAGATGTCAAACTGTCCAGCTACGTGCCTACAATAGAGCCTGCCTTCCTCACCAGTTTGTCCAGGCGTGAGGCGTCCCTCTTCTTTATGCCGTATATACTCGGGGATAAGTTCTCCCGCGGATAAGTTGGGAGTTGATTTTAACGTATAATTTCTGGTATTTCATAATGTCAGTCATATAAGTTGAATGCAGAAAACTCATGCTATTGGTCCAAGGGATTATGATATGCTAATGTCCACCTGAGAGAGTAACCATGGTGTGCACAGCCTTTTTTTTTTTCCTATGTGGGTTTGGCAATGCGCTGTTATCATCATGTGTTCCTAACGTCTCTGTCTCTATTGTGCCTACGTGACCACACGGTAATACCCAAACTATTCTGAAGCAATGTCTGCACTGTTTTGTGTTTTTTGTATCTCACACCATCATACACCTTTATCGTAAGAGCATCCCTTATCTACGATGGAGTGTTCGATCAGAAGAAAATATGAAGCTAGTTTTAAATTAAACGTCGTTGAAGTAGTGAAAGAAATTGGTAACTGCGCTGCTGCAACAAAATTCAATGCATCTGAGAAAAAGATGCGAGATTGGAGGAGACAAGAAAAAATAAATTAAGTGTCGTATTTTTGAACAGGCGTACAAGTCGGGCTCTGATTTTATTATCAATTTTTCGGGTTTCAAGACCCGACTTACATGTGAGTATATACGGTATTTATATTATTATCAGGGCTTTCACTTGGCCATTACAGAACTCTCTATTTCTTTCTTTTCAGCCATTCCTTGGTGAGTATAATATAGCTGTGTGGTATTTGAGGATTGTCTTGTGTGCACAGTCCATTTCAAATCCCAACACAACATTTTGATGAGATTCAGATCTGGCCTTTTACTTGGCCATTTCAGAGCATTCCATTTGTTTAATTTCAACCATTCCTTGGTAAATTTACTGGCATATTTAGGGTCATTGTCATGTTGTGAGGTCCACTTTCTGTTGCACTTCAGTCATTATTCTCAATCGCCCACTGGTACAATGTAGAACTCCTGGAATATTCTATGATGATCACCTGCCCAGTCCCTGATGCAGCAAAGTCATCCCAAACCACAACATTTCCACCACCATGCTTTACAGTTGCTATCAGGTTCTTCTGATCATATGTTGTCTTTGGTTTTTGCTAAACCTGTCTTCTTGTACTGTGGCCAAGTAACTCCTCTCCTCTGTGCTCTGGGGGTCAAGGAAAGGCTAAGACGCCAGCGTCTGAGCGGGTAGCCACCGTCACCTGCCGTGGTTTGATTGCTGTTAAGAGGGTGTTGTCCTTTTCCAAGTTTCTCAGAAATGTTTCGTATGGATAGGCCAAAATTGCCATAAATATCCGCAAGTTCTCCCTTCATGTTTTTTTTCTATTTGCTCTGATGCTCACCTTTTATTTAGGTCTCATTTGTGCAGCTTCTTCCTGAGTCCAAACCCCCAACCCCCCAAAGGGCAGTACTGAGGTACAGTGCCTTTTTAAGCAGGTCTACCTTTAATTTATCCGTAAAGTTTCACAACAGTCTGTTTGAATGCAACCTTGATTTAAACATCTGAATTAGGCCTAAGCCACCCTAATTCAGGGTGTTTACAGTGATCCCTCGCTATATCGCGCTTCATCTTTCGCGGCTTCACTCCATCGCGGATTTTAAATGTAAGCATATGTGAATATATATCGCGGATTTTTCACTGCTTCGCGGATGTCTGCGGTCTACAGTACGTGTGCTTCCTCAGTTGATTTGCCCATTTGAATTCAAACAAGGGACGCATTTGAATTGAAACAAGGGACTCTATTGGTGGATGGCTGAGAAGCTACCCAATCAGAGCATGCGGTTAAGTTCCTGTGTGCTGATGATTGGCTCAGCGACGGAGTGCTGCATTAACCAGGAAGTACTAATCTCACTCATTCAGCATTAACGTGCACAAGCGCCAATGGAAGATGCAAATGATTGCAGAAAAGGTAAAAGTTTTGGATATGTTGAAGGAAGGAAACAGCTACACCGCTGCAGGACACCATTACAGCATAAATGAGTCCATGATTCTTTTTATTTAAAAAGGAGGAAAAGCATATAAGATCTATGGCTGCAGTGTCTTTTAACCAGGGCGCAAAATGAGTTGCAAGTGGACATTGTAAGGCAGTAGTCTGGATGGAATCTGCTTTAGGGATTTGGATTGAAGAGTGATGGAAGAAGAACAACGGCGGTGCTAAACAGTCGCCTGAAGAGGCTCCTTTAGAAGAGTTGTAACGCTATCCTTTGTAGTGCAGTAAAATTAAACTCATCGTTATCGGACAAGTCGTCGTGTCATTGTTGGTGAGTAACCATAATTAATTATTTACGTACAGTACTTGTACATAGTTTAGTGTCACTGTACACACATTTTATTGTATACAATTTTTCTTGCATTGTACGTATTTATTGATGGTGGCCTGTCTGTCGTAATGGCTGTAACATATGTGATATCGGAGACGCTCGATATCTTTAAAATAATATTTAGGTTTTACTGTGTTTACATACATAATTTCAACTAATCTTACCTAATATCTAAGAGAATACAAAGGGTTTATGCTGTATAATTGTGCGTGAAATGTTTATAATAGTGTGGGAGAGTTTATAAGGGCTTAAAATATATAAAAATAACCATATGATCATATGGTTTCTACTTCGCGGATTTTCTTATTTCGCGGGTGGCTCTGGAACGCAACCCCCGCGATGGAGGAGGGATTACTGTATAAGAAATATAATGATTTACTTTAGGAGACAGAAAAATATAATAAACAAGAATAGTTACGTCAGATATTTGAAATCTGAGAACGTGTGCATCAATTTAAATGTTTAAAATCTGCTCTTGATTGGAATAGATTTTTGCCATTGTCTATCCTCTGATAGAGGCCCTTAGTGGGCTAGATCCTTAGTAGAAGGTCAAAATTTAAAAATAATGCCATATTCATAATCGCTGACCCTAAAATAGTGTAAAATGATACCCCACATGGTTATGTTTGAAATTTGTCATTCATAACCTTCTGGGAGTGGCTCTAAGAGGGCAAGGACCACCAGTAAAGAATCAAATATCA
The DNA here is from genome assembly GCF_900747795.2 of Erpetoichthys calabaricus. Classification (NCBI taxonomy): domain Eukaryota; kingdom Metazoa; phylum Chordata; class Cladistia; order Polypteriformes; family Polypteridae; genus Erpetoichthys; species Erpetoichthys calabaricus. Next base: position 210,044,872 of record NC_041399.2, on the reverse strand, counting down.
AAAATATTATTAAATTCTTGATCAGCCACCTGGAAATAGCAGAAAAATGGCTCTCTACGTGCCAATATTGCTCCTCCTCATTTTTCTGAGGTTTTGTGAAAAGGAGAAACTTTTACTCCTCGTATCTCATTAGGTGGTTAACCTCTAATGTGGCCTGCACAACTTTAAGTCCCATCTGATCAGTTTTGCTGAAGATGCGTGTTGGTTTTCTGTTTATCATGTGGGTGTAATTTCCAGCACAAAATAAGGTCTAAAAATTAGGTATAGAAGGCCAAAAAATATCGAGGAGTCCCAAAAAACTCAGCGTATTGTATAACTAGACATCAGCGCTTTGAATGGTATATCATATATGGGGGTTTTCTCGTACTGGTGAGTCAGGAGGTGCTGGACAAAAAAAGCTATAGTGTTCAAAAAATGTGTCACATTGCAAGAGTTAAGATTAGATTAGATATAACTTTGTTTGTCCCCTGAGCAATATGTGGCTTTTTACAGAAGCTCTTTAAATAAATACAAGATAAGACACACAGAAATAGATAGATAGATAGGTAGATAGATAGATAGATAGATAGATAGATAGATAGATAGATAGATAGATAGATAGATAGATAGATAGATAGATAGATAGATAGATAGATAGATAGATAGATGGATACTTTATTAATCCCAAGGGGAAATTCACATACTCCAGCAGGACCTTACTGATACAAAAAACAATATCAAATTAAAGATTGATAATAATGCAGGTAAAAACAGACAATAACTTTATATAATGTTAATGTTTACCCCCCCCGGGTGGAATTGAAGAGTCGCATAGTTTGGGGGAGGAACGATCTCCTCATTCTGTCAGTGGAGCAGGACGGTGACAGCAGTCTGACGCTGAAGCTGCTCCTCTGTCTAGAGATGACACTGTTTAGTGGATGCAGTGGATTCTCCATAATTGATAGGAGTCTGCTCAGCACCCGTCGCTCTGCCACAGATGTCAAACTGTCCAGCTCCATGCCAACAATAGAGCCTGCCTTCCTCACCAGTTTGTCCAGGCATGAGGCGTCTTTCTTCTTAATGCTACCTCCCCAGCACACCACCGCGTAGAAGAGGGCGCTCTCCACAACCGTCTGATAGAATATCTGCAGCATCTTATTGCAGCTGTTGAAGGACACCAGCCTTCTAAGGAAGTATAACCGGCTCTGTCCTTTCTTACACAGAGCATCAGTATTGGCAGTCCAGTCTAATTTATCATCCAGCTGCACTCCCAGGTATTTTTAGGTCTGCACCATCTGCACACAGTCACCTCTGATGATCACGGGGTCCATGAGGGGTCTGGGCCTCCTAAAATCCACCACCAGCTCCTTAATTTTGCTGGTGTTCAGGTTTAGGTGGTTTGAGTCGTACCATTTAACAAAGTCATTGATTGACTATATATATATATATATATATATATATATATACACCCCAGAATAACTGAAAAGGAAGAAAAATTATAATGAAATAAAACTTCTCTCTTGGCAGTCCCAGTTACAGTAAGGTACTATGCCACCATATTGCTATGGGTATAAAGGAGGCCCCCTAGTGTTTCTTGACACACTTCTGCTGAATGGGTCACTGGCTGAAAGTCCTCAGGGTTATAGTGTGTCATAGAGAGGATGTGCAACATTGATCATAATGACACTCAGTTTTGTCTTTAATCTCTTCACCACCACTACATCCAGGGATCCAGAGTATGTCCTGTAACTGAGCCTTTTAATGAACTCATTGATTCAGTGGGCCTCTCTTGAAGTGATGTTACCAGCTTGGCACACCACACTGGCTATCAAAGAGTTGTAGGAGATGTGAAGGATGTCACATCCCCTATTAAAGAAAGCGGTCTCATAATTAAAAAGAGTCTGCTCTGCCCTTTCTTCTGTACTTCCTCTCTGTTACAAGACTAGTCCAATACCTGTCATTATTGTGGACCCCTAAGTACTTGTAGGAGTGGACCACCTCTACATCCACTCCTATGTTCTGACATGGTCCATGCATATCAAATTTCTTGTATATCGGTTGAGTGATTCAGAGACAGCCATTCTGAACTTTATTTCTATTAAACTAGCTCTTCTTCCTGGTTGAAATGTTAACATAGTCTTCATCGAATAAACATTTGCAGTGCACCCTCTACTGGAATGTATTTTGTAATACATGTCGTAATAAAATGCATTGTATTTTACATTTCAACAAGTGGTGTTTAACAAACATTATCACTGCTTGTATAAATCCAGTACCACATGGCATGTAACACAGACATAACCAGACAGACACACACACACACTTGTCCTTTTATTACTGTGGATTTGTTTAATTTGTTACATAATGGAATGAACGGCTTTGGGTTTGATTTTTGCAGTAGCTGGTGAGGTCCTGGAGAAGACCCAGGACACGCTGGAGGGACTATGTCTCTCGGCTGGCCTGGGAACACCTCGGGATTTCCCCGGAAGAGCTAGTAGAAGTGGCCAGGGAGAGGGAAATCTGGGCATCTCTGGTCAAGCTGCTACCCCCGCGACCCGATCTCAGATAAGCGGAAGAGGGTGGATGGATGCATTTGTGTTGTTTTATTCTTCATCTTTATTTTTATGGAACTACATATTATTTTATTTTCAGAGTTCTCACTTCATCTGTTTTCTCAACCATTTTTTTGCGAGTAAATTTGAGAAAGTGCCGAAAACCATCCCATCAGCAGTGTGCACAAATCACTGGTCTGCCTGAGACAGGGAATGCCATTCTTTTAGAGAGCATACAGTACCAGCAATACAGCTCACTCCTTCAGCAGGACACATTAGAGAGGCCAGTTGACATGGCAGCATACCTGTGGGCTGTGGGCAGAAACCAGAGTCTCCTGAGGAAACGCATGTAAAAATTATGGTTTTAAAATATCCCATTTTCTTCTGTTTCTGTGAAGAAAACTTAATTCAGTCTGGTATTAAGCGTGGGGGCAGTGCCCATCTGATAGATGTGCATTTAGAATGGTGCCAGAGGTGTGATTTGAATTCAGGCTGTTGGTGTTGTTTGGCTGCAGTAAAGACTCTTCATACCTTTCAGTATGTTTTGCTCCAGAATGTCTTTGATAATCTTCTGCATAGATCCGTGGTACCCAGTTCCAGATTCAGCAGTGCAAACCCATAACGTTAATGAGCCCCCTCCATGTTTTGCAGTAGAGGTGTGTTTTATTTTTCTTCATTATGAACGTTATTTTGCCTTCTGAGATCATACAGTACAAATTTTGAAAAAATGGAACATTTCCACCACCGTTGTTCTGTTCAGTCAAATGGTCTTTTTGGTTTTTATCAAACGTGTCTTCTGTTACTTTGGCCAGGTAACGCTTATCTTTGCCTCATCCACCCAGAGATGCATGGTTCCAGAACTCCTTGTCTTTACCTGGTTGTTCACATTAAGTCTTGTCCTTAAACCTGGCCTTGACCCGGCATGCACACACTCACACACAGAGATACGGTTAGTGGCACAATGAGGAAAGAAATAAAAACAAAACCACATTTGGAAAGGCACTCCCCAGCCCCCAGATGGCAATAGTAAATTACAACCCAGCAAATAATAAACAAGACAGTGTCTGAAACCGTCCAGTACAACAGAGGCAATGGAAGATGGATGAGTGAATGAAAAAACTCTGTGAACAGCTCTCTGAAAACAATGTAAAGTTTTGTCCTACTAGGTTCTTGATGCATTTGGGGTTTGATGTGATTGGGAGTCTTGCCCTGATGTTTTTTCTTATTTTCCTCCTGGCACATCTCCCATATTTTTTCTCAGTCTCAGTCTATTCCTAATCTTAGACCCATGCACTTTGACATCCACAGTGGCAAGAGCTTATCTGTTGGTCTGGTTCTTAGAAACTTCTTACTTTTTGCTCTCAGACTACACTTTCCCGTGCAGACGGGCCTGGAAAAGTTGGCTGTTGTTTTAAATCATCTTGACATGTTGATGATCTCCTGGACAGTGGAATGGCAGATTTCCAATTGGTTGGAGTTCTCTTTCAATCCCTTCTCTGACTCTTGGGTGTCTAGAACTTTCTTCCTGACAGCCTTGGAGTGTTCTTTCAGTCCCGGGATGAGAACAATACACACTTCAACAACAAGGAGCAACCATATAGGCATCTAGAATGGGTGTAAAGAGCTCTTCTGATCTCAGAATGGCGATAACACACACATCAACAACAAAGAGCAGGCCAAACTAAATGTGTGAACTTCAAATAAAATGACCATGTCAGAAAAGAATCCCTGTAATGATGTTTTATTCATTTGCACCTGATCTGCTGCACCAAAATTGTAATTTCAGGTCTTTGAGGTAGTGATAAATGCCAGAGTGGACTTATTTTTTCCACATGCAAAACCTGCATTTATGTTTATTTACATTACACAGTTGACTACAAAATGTAAATGTGCCATGATGTCTTTTATATTATACCACCTTTATCTAAAGATGCTGTTTAAATGAACTTGAGATCTTGGTATGCCTACATATGCTAAAAAGCATTTTGTGGGGTGTTTTTCATATGACTGCATCTTACCAAGGGTTTGCACAGTAGCGCCATGCTGGCACTGCTACCTTGCAGTAAGGAGACTGGGTTCCCTGCATGGAGTTTTTTGCATGTTGTCCCCATGTCCTCATGGGCTTCCAGCAGCTGCTGTAATTTCCTCCCACAGTCCAAAGACGTGCACATTAGGTGGATATTTGGGAATGGGAAATAGGGCTTTAATAGGAAGTGAATTTAAATTCAAAATATATGTGGGTAGTATGGATGTTTGGTCCAATATTGTGGAGGAATAATGGTCTTCAGTTAAGGGAGGAAAATGTCTGTTCCTTAACATGACAGTTTTGTTGTATAGTGTAATGGAATTGCTGTGGATTGTATTTTGTAATGTGTATATAAAACTCACTTTTATGTTAGGTGGATTGGCATTGCTAAATTGGCCATTGTGTGTGTGTGTCTGCACGCACCTTGTGATGGACTGCCACCCTATCCAGGTGATGCTGTTGTTGTTGTTTTATTTTAATTTCTATTTTTATTTGCTGACTTTATATCTTTCCCCATGTATTCTTCTTACGTGTACAGTGTGTTGGGACTGTGACTCATGGTGATTCTGCACTTTAAATAAAGTTGATTGACGTTCCTGCCTTGTGCCTTATGACTGCTGGGATTGGCTCCACAACACTGCCCTGAATAAATGGGTTAGGAAGATGAGTGAATGAGTGGATGGATGGATGTGTCTTACAGTTTGCACAATCAAAGCTTATTCAGTGACATTGTCCGTAAAGACTGCTCAGAATGAATCAAAATTTAAATTTTATTCTATCTGTAAAACATGAGTTAGTAAGGATGCTTTTATTTACATTATGTCTATTATATCTTAAAGCTGCTCATTTAACAACACACTTTTCAAAATTTTTTTTAACAAGTAATTTTTTTAGGTTTATGACATTTACTGTTGTGAGATTTGTTTGCATCAGTAATTTCAGGAAACATTAGATAATTAATAACACTTTCTAAATTCTTAACATTTAAAGGGCAAGTCGGATTAATTAAAATTTTAAATGTCATCCATGAGTGATGCTTTAATATTGTAAATCTTTCTGTCGTTCTATTATGTTTGTCCCTACTGAAATCAAACTTTTTTTTTTTTTCTTTGTTGTATTCAAGTGGATTCAAGTTGATTTTTAAAATCACTTAAGTTGAACAGATGTCATCTCATGCCATTTTCTAACCCAGAGCCTATCCCAGCTTGCCTGGGGCACATAGCAGGAGCAAACGCTGGACAAGACACCAGGCCATCACAGGACAGACTCACACGGGCCAGTTCTGTGTCACCAGTCCACATAACCTGCATGTCTGTAGACAATAGGAGGAAACCTGAGCACTCAGACTAATCAAGACATGAGGGAAAACAAGAAAACTCACACAGAAAGGATCTGGGACATGAACCCTTATTCTCCTTACTGTGAGGCAGCAGTGCTTACCACCCTGACACCCTCAATTAGATTATTTATTCCTGTTGTTGCTTTTTTTTTTTTTTTTACCTGTGTGGACAGTAATCCAGAATTAGTTGTAGTTCAGGATTTACCATATCTGCAGTAATACTCTACAAATTAGCGATGCTCCTATCAATCAGCCTCCCATATAAATCAGCCGTTTTAATAATAATACATTTTATTTAATAGGCACCTTTCATAGCACTCAGGGTCACCTTACAAAGAATTACACAACAGCAATAAAGATAAAAGCAAACAGAACAATAAAATCAAAGAGCAATAAGGGTGCAAAAGTAATAACAAACATAAAAGATAGCTGGCTAACAGTGGTAAAATCATAGTTGGTACGCCAGTTTGAAGATATTTAAAAGCAGTTTTAAATTTTGTTATTGAGTCCAGCTGATGGATGTGAATGGGAAGAGAATTCGCGAGTTGAGGGGCACTATGAGAGAATGCTCTGGCTCACACAGAACAGAGTATGATGTGTGGTACAGAAAGTAAAGCTCCAGATGAGGATCTGAGAGAGCAAGAGGGAATGTAAATCTGTAGGATATCAGTGAGGCAGGAGGACCAAGGTTATGGAGAGCTTTAAATGTTAAGAGCAAGGTTTTCACTACAAAAGTCTTGGTCTGCTTTTATATACAGGTGCTGGTCATAAAATTAGAATATCATGACAAAGTTGATTTATTTCAGTAATTACATTCAAAAAGTGAAACTTGTATATTAGATTCATTCATTACACACAGACTGATGTATTTCAAATGTTTATTTCTTTTAATGTTGATGATTATAACTGACAACTAATGAAAGTCCCAAATTCAGTATCTCGGAAAATTAGAATATTGTGAAAAGGTTCAATATTGAAGACACCTGGTGCCACACTCTAATCAGCTAATTAACTCCAAACACCTGCAAAAGCCTTTAAATGGTCTCTCAGTCGAGTTCTGTAGGCTACACAATCATGGGGAAGACTGCTGACTTGACATTTAGTCCAAAAGACGACCATTGACACCTTGCACAAGGAGGACAAGACACAAAAGGTCATTGCTAAAGAGGCTGGCTGTTCACAGAGCTCTGTGTCCAAGCACATTAATACAGAGGCGAAGGGAAGGACAAGATGTGGTAGAAAAAAGTGGACAAGCAATAGGGATAACCGCACCCTGGAGAGGATTGTGAAACAAAACCCATTCAAAAATGTGGGGGAGATTCACAAAGAGTGGACTGCAGCTGGAGTCGGTGCTTCAAGAACCACCACGCACAGACGTATGCAAGACATGGGTTTCAGCTGTCGCATTCCTTGTGTCAAGCCACTCTTGAACAAGAGACAGCGTCAGAAGCGTCTCGCCTGGGCTAAAGACAAAAAGGACTGGACTGCTGCTTTCTGATGAAAATAAATTTTGCATTTCCTTTGGAAATCAAGGTCCCAGAGTCTGGAGGAAGACAGGAGAGGCACAGAATCCACGTTGCGTGTGGTCCAGTGTAAAGTTTCCACAGTCAGTGATGGTTTGGGGTGCCATGTCATCTGCTGGTGTTGGTTCATTGTGTTTTCTGAGATCCAAGGTCAACGCAGCCGTCTACCAGGAAGTTTTAGAGCACTTCATGCTTCCTGCTGCTGACGAACTTTATGGAGATGCAGATTTCATTTTCCAACAGGACCTGGTACCTGCACACAGTGCTAAAGCTACCAGTACCTGGTTTAAGGACCATGGTATCCCTGTTCTTGATTGGCCAGCAAACTCGCCTGACCTTAACCCCATAGAAAATCTATGGGGTATTGTGAAGAGAAAGATGCAATACGCCAGACCCAACAATTCAGAAGAGCTGAAGGCCACTATCAGAGCAACATGGGCTCTGATAACACCTGAGCAGTGCCACAGACTGATCGACTCCATGCCACGCCGCATTGCTGCAGTAATCCAGGCCAAAGGAGCCCCAACTAAATATTGAGTGCTGTACATGCTCATACTTTTCATGTTCATACCTTTCAGTTGGCCAACATTTCTAAAAATCCTTTTTTTGCATTGGTCTTAGTTGCTATTCTAATTTTCCGAGATACTGAATTTGGGACTTTCATTAGTTGTCAGTTATAATCATCAACATTAAAAGAAATAAACATTTGAAATACATCAGTCTGTGTGTAATGAATGAATCTAATATACAAGTTTCACTTTTTGAATGGAATTACTGAAATAAATCAACTTTGTCATGATATTCTAATTTTATGACCAGCACCTGTACTTATAGCGGTCATGGGGGCTCTCAGATTCACATCCGCTGAAGACCGTGATTTGTTTATTTTATAGTGGGGAACCTCAAGGATAAACCCGGCCTTGACCCAGCATGCACACACTCACACACAGGGATACGGTTAGTGGCACAATGAGGAAAGAAATAAATAACAAAACCACATTTGCAAAGGCCCTCCCCAGCCCCCCGATGGTGATAGTAAATTACAACACAGCAAATAATAAACAAGACAATGTCTGAAACAATCCAGTACAACCGAGGCAATGGAAGATGGATGAGTGAATGAAAAAACTCTGTGAACAGGTCTCTGAAAGCAATGTAAAGTTTTGTCCTACTAGGTTCTTGATGCATATGGGGTTTGATGTGATTGGGAGCGTTCCCTCAGATGAAGATGCCTGTAGTCAATGTGAACACACATGGACAGGAAGGCACAGGACAGAACAAGGAGGTCAAGACGTAATCCAATTACATGTGAAAGGCGTATGGACAAACAGACTGTCGATTGCCATCCTCTCGGCATCTTTCAGGTTCTTTTGTAAAGGCTCTGCCTGCTCAATGTTTTTCTCAGCAGCCCTTCTGCCCTCCAAAGGTATTACGGCCGTTGAGCGAACACACATTTTTTTTTAGATACAGTCTTCCTGTAAACAGAGCCTGATTTTACTGGAAAGAGAAAAAAACACAATGTTAATCTTTACATTAAAGAAAGTGGAGTAATAAATGGAAGAAATGAAATCGTCGGAGTTGTCCTATGCCATTAGATAAATGACAAGAAAAGCTACCGTAATGATCTCAGACCTTATTATTTCTTCATTTAATTAAAAAGGACACCGCTTGCCTAAGTTTGGACGGTGAGAGAGCTTGTGTTAAGTACAGCAGGTTACATTTTTAATTAGAAAAAGAAAGGGAAGAATTTGAAATTGCTGCTTCATAAACAATAGGCTTGTTAGCTTAATAGCAAAATGTGTCTGTTTTACTTGTATAGCATGTCAGTCTTTTATCTTCTTGCAGTATAAATATAGTAAATGTATGTTAAGCAGCAAATAAAGCTGTGGTACAATTAATGATGAAAAATGATTAAAACCTTTACGTTCCAGTATATTTACATTTAAGTAGTGTTTAACTGCCAGTTATCGATGAATTAAATCAATGTGCAATATATTATATTATATATATATATATATATATATATATATATATATATATGAATATATATATATATGAATATATATATATATATATATATATATATGAATATATATATATATATATATATATATGAATATATATATATATGAATATATATATATATATATATATATATATATATATATATATGAATATATATATATATGAATATATATGAATATATATGAATATATATATATATGAATATATATATATGAATATATATATGAATATATATATATATATGAATATATACATATGAATATATATATATATATATATGAATATATATATATATGAATATATATATATATATGAATATATATATGAATATATATATATATATGAATATATATATGAATATTTTTGTTTGGCAAATGGTGAAAACTTCATTACAGTAACAGTTATAATGGCAATTCCCATACTCGATAATGACTAATAAGTAAAAGGTGCCCTTTCCAGTAAAACATTAGTAGATGAAGCATCCTTGAAGAATAAATGAACTAACTTCATATTATGAAACTGAGTTGGAACAAAAACCCGCAGACAATCATGGTCCTCCCGTACCGACTTTACCTACCCCTGTTCTTTACTGCTGCTGCTTTTGTTTTTGATTGTGTGCTTATGTGAGTTTATAGCAACAGTTTTCTTTTAAAAAGTAAAATAAAACATGAATAAAAACAAAATAATCCTAAGGGTACTTTTATTTACTTGCCTTGTAGTTGCAGTCCCTTCTGCTCATGCTGTTAAAAAGCACTTCAGTGGTTTGTGCTTAAGCATCATGAATAGTAAAGGCCTAGCAGTGCAGAACTTAAACCCGTCAGTTCCAAATGAATGAATATGGCTTCAAGTAACAAAATGACAGTAATGTGAGTAGTTAGGGAAAAACTAGAAAAGCTGGAAGCACGGCTACAGTTAAGAACAGGGGACTTCTAGATATGACTTGGTCACTGGTACACAGACAACAAAGCACATAAAGCTGGAGTGTTTAACCAGAAACGAGTTCTACTAGTATGATACAGCAGCTTCAGTGTTTCTCATTCTCATCCTCTCAAAATGACAGCACATACCACTGTGGTGACACTTGGGCGGCTAGATTATGCCCTAGGACAGATTTTCAGAGGTTGTCACCTCAAGAGACACACACACATTGTATATACTGTAGTGCCATGAAAATGTATTTGCCTCTTCCTGATTTCCTCTATTTGTGTTTATTCATAACACTTACTTGTTTCTGATCTCAGAGCAAATTTATTGTAAATAAAAGACAATCTGACTAAACACTATACACGTATTTTTTTAAGTGATCATTTGATTTATTGAAGGACAAACATTCACCTTCCTGAACACAATTTGAACAATTTCTGAGTGGTGTCCTGTCTGTTTTGTATCACATTTCAAATGTGTCAACTAGTGTCGATCGGCAAAATTTGCCAAAGCATTGTTTGCAGCGAATATATGCTATATTTGCTGGTGACCTTGTTGACTGAATATCTTCCTGGACATTTGTCCTGAGCCAGAATAGGGGAACATTTATTTTGTCCAGCACCACATGAAGATTTGTGAGTCCAGAATGACATCACAGAGCTGTAGCAGCCTTGTACAGAACTTTCATCTATTAGAACATCAGAGCAGTCTGGATGAGAACAGGCCATTGAGCCCAACAAAGCTCACCAGTCCTATCCACTTAATTCTCCTAATATAACATCAGTCAAGTTTTGATACTCCCTAAAGTCCTACTGTCTAATACACTACTTGGTCAGTTATTCCCTGTGTCAAATGTCAAAATGTCCATGTGAAATTTACCCTTAACAAGTCTCCTGCTGTGTCCACATTCACTCATTTTAAAATAATAATCTTGATCCATTGGTAATGTTCTTCATAATTTTAAACACTTCAATCAGGTCATCTCTTAATTTTTTGCTTAATTCATGCATACTGTAAGATCGTAGGTGGAGCTGCTTTGGTCATGTGTGGTGTCACCACCTGATCAGTACTTCAGCCTTTGACCCCGCATATTAAAAAGAAAAAGAAAAAAAATCTTTCAGTATTTTCATTTGAGGAGTGTATTAACTGACCGGAATGAGATTATTGTGAGTACTGCCACTGGATGTATACCAATGATCTTTTTGTGCTGGCTTTCTGCTTGTGCAGACAAAATAATTTAAATAACTTGGCAGTGTTATTGTACATTTATGTTATGAGCAAAGCTGCACATCCTCTCTGTGACACACTAACACTGAGTACTTATGCGTGCCTTTATTCGCTGCGCCCAATTGAGGTCGCCCTTTTGAGGCTCACCTTTTTGTGCGCGCCGTTATTGAAGGATACTGTCTTGTACATCCGCTGGCTTGTACGTCTGTAATATACCTTTAGATAGATAGATAGATAGATAGATACTTTATTAATCCCAGTGGGAAATTCACATATTCCAGCAGCAAAAATATTAAATTAAAGAGTAATAAAAAATGCAGGTAAAAAAAAACAGACAATAACTTGAATAATGTTCAACGTTTACACCCTCTGGAGGAATTGAAGAGTCGCATAGTTTGGGGGAGGAATGATCTTCTCAGTCTGTCAGTGGAGCAGGATGGTGACAGCAGTCTGTCGCTGAAACTGCTCCTCTGTCTGGAGATGACACTGTTTAATGGATGTAGTGGATTCTCCATAATTGATAGTAGCCTGCTGAGTGCCCGTTGCTCTGCTACGGATGTCAGACCGTCCAGCTCTATGCCAACAATAGAGCCTGCCTTCCTCACCAGTTTGTCCAGGCGTGACACATCCTTCTTCTTAATGCTGCCTCCCCAGCACACCACTGCGTAGAAGAGGGCACTCGCCACAACCATCTGATAGAAAATCTGCAGCATCTTACTGCAGATGTTGAAGGATGCCAGTCTTCTAAGGAAGTACAGGCGGCTCTGTCCTTTCTTGCACAAAGAATCAGTATTGGCAGTCCAGTCTAATTTATCGTCCAGCTGCACTCCTAGGTATTTATAGGTTTGCACCCTCTGCACACAGTCACCTCTGATGATCACGGGGTCCATGAGGGGCCTGGGTCTCCTAAAATCCACCACCAGTTCCTTGGTTTTGCTGGTGTTCAGTTGTAGGTGGTTTAAGTCACACCATTTAACAAAGTCCTTGATGAGGTTTCTATACTCCTCCTCCTGCCCACTCCTGATGCAGCCCACGATAGCAGTGTCGTCAGCAAACTTTTGCACGTGGCAGGACTCCGAGTTGTATTGGAAGTCCGATGTATATAGGCTGAATAGGACCGGAGAAAGTACAGTCCCCTGCGGCGCTCCTGTGTTGCTGACCACAATGTCAGATCTGCAATTCCCGAGACGCACATACTGAGGTCTGTTTGTAAGATAGTCCACGATCCATGCCACCAGGTATGAATCTACTCCCATCTCTGTCAGCTTGTCCCTAAGGAGCCGAGGTTGGATGGTGTTGAAGGCGCTAGAGAAGTCTAGAAACATAATTCTTAATTTTCTCTGGCGGTAATACAGGCGTGTGTGTCGGTAATATGCCTTTAATCTCCTCTGACCGTAATACTGGCTTGTATGTGGCTGTAATATGCGTCACTGTATTGTGTACCTTTAATTTCCTCTCGCAGTAATACTGGTTTGTATTTCCGTAAAACGCCTCTAACTTTCTGACAGTAATATCGCGCGTCGCACCGTGCCCCGCGCATGCGCACTTCACCAGAAGACACCCACACATGGACACCTGAACTCACACAGGGATTTTATTAAAGAGGATGCACACACACACACATATACACATACAAGTAATATATATAACCAGTAACTGCGCACTGCACGATAACTACACCAGACTTGAGCATTCATAGTTTTTCCTCCTCTTTCTCTGTACGTTTAGCATTCGTTTGCTCAGAGGTTGATGCACTTGCTGCTTCCTGAGCAGCTGTTCTTTTCTCAATCCTAGAGGCCCGCTTCTTCTCTTCTTTCGTCAGCATCTTTTCGTCGGTGTTTGTGTTGCAATTACTTAGTATGTTTTCTTTCATTATTCACTTAAGCTGGCACTTAAGTCTTGAGTTGATTCTACAATAAAATAAAAAGAATAACTTTGGAGGTCAATAATCACCCCGAAAGCGGCCAGTAGACATCACGTATTATATGTGTACAAAATTTCAGGTCAGTTTGGTCAAACAGTTTGTAAGCGACAGGTGATTTAAAATCCTGGACAGACAGCCAGCCACGGTAGCATATTACATATAAAGATAGATAGATGTAATACATTACCATGTTATATAGTAATGTGACACTGCAGTTGTGACCTGCTGGGCTGGCTACTTTGAGCAGTTGTTCAAGGCTGATCCTCCAGCTGGAATGTTGAATATCTCTGGGTTCACAGTTCTTGAAGCTGATCCTCCAATTAGCTGTGAAACACCCAGTCTCGCTGAGATTGCACAGCTGGTGAACCCACTGAGGGTAGGGAAGGCTGCAGGGATCTGTGGTATCCTGGGGTGAACTTCACCAGGCTGGTGGTAAGGCCGTCCTTCTGGCATCACAAGTAGTCTGCTTCAATTTGGGAGACTGGTATCATCCCAATTGACTGGAAAATGGGACTTGTCATCCCTGTCTGGAAAGTGAAGGGTGATTGCTTGGGTTGCGGTAACTACAGGGGATAACACTGTTCTTGGTGCCAGGTAAGGTCCTTGATAGAGTCATCCTCAGTAGGATCCGTGATCACTTGCTCGCCTACTAGCAACTGGAATAGTCTGGTTTTACACGTAAAAGTCTACCATTGACCACATTTTGCCACTGAGGGGTTTCATCAAGTGCAAACATGAATATTGGCAGTTTCTTTGCAGCCTTTGTCGATTTTTGTAATGCGTTCCACTCAGTTCATCGAGATGCTCTGTAAGACATTTCAAAACTTTGCGCGTCTCCCCCAAAAGTGCTGGTATTGTGAGTGCTATGCAGAGTGGAGGCAGAACCTCTGTGTTTTTCCCAGTTAACTCTGAGGTTCATCAGGAGTGTGTTCTGCTCCTACTCTGTTCAATGCTTGCATGGACTGGGTGTTGCTCACTGAGTCCCAAATGAGGCACATTTCCTGCATTGTGAGGAAGCATCAATTACAGCACTATGGCCATATGGCTTAATTCCCTGAGGGTGATCCAAATAGCAGGATCCTCATTGTTGAGGACGCAAGTGGCTGGCCCAGGCCAAGGGGACGCCCATGTAACCCCTGTCAGTAGCAGAGAGATGGTTATTTCCAGAGGGTTGAACTGGAAAGCGTGTTTGTCTGGGGGGTTGCCAACTGGGATCCCAAGCTGTTTTGTTGTGTGGTGGGTGCAGAAACGTGCTGTACAAATGTATGCTCCCCAACCTGCTTTGAGTAACTCCAGTGTGTGTTCAGACCAAAGTGTGTGTGTGTATATGAATTATCTACCTACCCTAGTTATGCGTTTACTTATTTAAAGAGACTCTGTAAAAACCCAGATTTCCCCCTGAGCAGAAATAAAGATCGATCGATCGATCTATCTATCTATCTATCTATCTATCTATCTATCTATCTATCTATCTATCTATCTATCTATCTATCTATCTATCTATCTATCTATCTATCTATCTATCTATCTATCTATCACATAGTGCCTTTCATCTTTAGCTATCTACTGTATGTAATCTTGCCAACTACTCTCAAATCTATCTGGCTGGTGATCCTATAGTGTCTGTCTGTCTGTCTTGTAAGACTCCTCTAACCTGACAAGAGATGGTTCTGTCATTGGGGAAGTCATGTGCAGCAGACATCAGTGTTTTGTATATCCATAAGCCAAATAAAAAACTGAAGCAGATTTTAATCTCCCTCTCGTAGAATTCTTTTCTGTGAATGGTAGGATGCCCCAGGGCGTTGGTTCTTCTCAGAGCTCTTGTTGCAAGAGGAAACTGTTTATACTGAAGCTCTAGAGCTCTAAATATATCCAGTTGCTTGTCTGGGTGCCTGCCAGTTTACTTCATTCTTTCACTGATGTTTCTTTCAGCTATGCTGGATATTTCTTCTCCCTTTCTGGCAGCATTACTCATTGTGTGAAATTATAAAAATTATATTTATTTTTTATAATTTTGGGAAAGTTTAAAATTTGGTCATTTTTTTGTCTTTTTGCTTCAGCCATTTGCTCAACCCAATGGTTCCATTTTCATATGACACTGCTTCTCTCGACCTGAGAAGTGTGAAGCTGTGTTCTGATGTTCCTTCTCACCAACTGTTTGCTTATTGACATGCTCTATCAGTAGCCATTGGAGTAAGAAAACACAAGCAGTGCCCTTTCATCTGCTTGCAACTATTTTATAGGTAACATGCAGGCAGTGTGGTGTAATGGCTGAGGTACTGGACTTTAAATCAAAAAGTTGCTGGTTCAGTTACCGCGTGTGACTCAATGTGTATATCTGGACAAGCCGCCTAACCTGGATGCCATCCAAGTGGAAAAAAAAATAGCTAAATTAATAAATAGTTGTAATGTATCCTGAACTTTTTAACTGCCTCGGATAAAGACATCAGCCAAATGTAATATAATAAGGAAGTGTCAGAGGAAGTGGTATTCTGCCTCTTCTGCTGTTTTTCCTGGAAAATAACTGAGCATTGTAAGATATGAAGTTTTACTTTTTGTTTTGATGTTGTTGACTTCTTTAGGATGTTTGTGTATAAAAATGAGTTACAAAAGGAGTAGCTAAAGCACTAATTTTCTTGCAGTATGTCAGTTCCCTTTTATGTTTGTTTTTTATAATTATATAACAACATTAAAAGCATTTATCGTATAATGCACTTTCATACAGACAATGTAGCTTTTTAAATATCCAGAGAATGTAGCACTTTACAAAGAAGTAATTACATATAAAGAAAAACAAATTAAAATTAGATAAGAATAATAATGAATAAATAGTATACAAAAATAAATAATGCACACCTACATTAACAGAAATAATCTTTAAATATAGAATTGTCTCTAAATCACAGTCTGACAGTAAGATTAGCTGATCAGAGTGGATAGAAAAATAAAAAAGTTCAATTTGTAGGGGTTCAAGGGGGTCCAAAAGACTGGCCAGCCCCCACTGGGTATTCTGCCTAACATAAATGTTCTTTATTGTTATTTGTTTGGTTAAGGCTTTGTCTTATCTTAGAGGATCTGACTCAGTGGATTTTGTGGCAGTCTGGGATATTCACTTTCATTCAGCATCACTGGTGGCTGAACAGGACTTTGATCAGATAGTGGTGGTGCAGAACAACACCAGTGAAGAACTGGAGAAGAAAACAGAGATATTAAAGATAAATAAAGAGTACAGACAATTGAAGAGTTTGATAATTCCATGCATACATAGATGTTTATGGATGTGTGTGAGAATTGTGTGTGTGTGTGTGTGTATATATACAGTAATCCCTCCTCCATCGCGGGGGTTGCGTTCCAGAGCCACCCGCGAAATAAGAAAATCCGCGAAGTAGAAACCATATGTTTATACGGTTATTTTTATATTGTCATGCTTGGGTCACAGATTTGCACAGAAACACAGGAGGTTGTAGAGAGACAGGAACGTTATTCAAACACTGCAAACAAACATTTGTCTCTTTTTCAAAAGTTTAAACTGTGCTCCATGACAAGACAGAGATGACAGTTCCGTCTCACAATTAAAAGAATGCAAACATATCTTCCTCTTCAAAGGACTGCGAGTCAGGAGCAGAGCATGTCAGAGAGAGAGAGAGAGAGACAAAAGCAAACAAATCAATAGGGCTGTTTGGCTTTTAAGTATGCGAAGCACCGCGGCACAAAGCTGTTGAAGGCGGCAGCTCACACCCCCTCTGTCAGGAGCAGAGAGAGAGAGAGAGAGACAGGTAACATTTACATTTACATCATTTAGCAGACGCTCTTATCCAGAGCGACTTACAACAGTGCTTAGTAGTCTAGAGATAAAAACAAACAGTGAAAAATCAATACGTGCCCTTTGAGCTTTTAAGTATGCGAAGCACCGTGCAGCATGTCGCTTCAGAAAGCAGCTTGCACAGAAGGTAGCAACGTGAAGATAATCTTTCAGCATTTTTAGACGAGCGTCCGTATCGTCTAGGTTTGCGAACAGCCCCCCTGCTCAATCCCCCTACGTTAGGATCAGAGAAACTCAGCGCAAGAGAGGGAGAAAAGTAAGTTGGGTAGCTTCTCAGCCATCTGCCAATAGCGTCCCTTGTATGAAATCAACTGGGCAAACCAACTGAGGAAGCATGTACCAGAAATTAAAAGACCCAATGTCCGCAGAAATCCGCGAACCAGCAAAAAATCCGCGATATATATTTAAATATGCTTACATATAAAATCCGCGATAGAGTGAAGCCGGGAAAGGCGAAGCGCGATATAGCGAGGGATTACTGTATATATATATATATATCGCAGATTTTTCGCTGGTTCGTGGGTTTCAGTGGACAATGGGTCTTTTAATTTCTGGTACATGCTTCCTCAGTTGGTTTGCCCAGTTGATTTCATACAAGGGACGCTATTGGCAGATAGCTGAGAAGCTACCCAATCAGAGCACGTATTACACATTAAATAAAACTCCTCAAATATATTGTAAGCACAGGGGCTGTTCGCACCCCTAGAGGATACGGATGCTCCTCAAAAAGCGCTGAAAGACTACCTTCACATTGCACCCTTCCTTGCTGGGCTTACTTGTGGCTGCTTTGTTGCACGATATACTTCCCGCATGGTGCATGTTGCTTCGCATACTTAATAGCCCAAACAGCACCTATTGATTTTTGATTGTTTGCTTTTCTCTCTCTCTTGCCTGACATTCTCTGCTCCTGACGGAGAGGGTGTGAGCAGGTGGGCTGTTCGCAAACCTAGATGATATGGACGCTCGTCAAAAAAATGCTGAAAGACTACCTTCACATTGCTCCCTTCTTTGTGGCTGCTTTGTCAAGCGATATGCTTCCCGCGTGGTGCTTCACATGCTTAAAAGCTCGAACAGCACCTATTGGTTTTTGATTGTTTGCTTTTCTCTCTCTCTCTGACATGATCTGCTCCTGATGTGCACTCTTTTAAAGAGGAAGATATGTTTGCATTCTTTTAATTGTGAGACGGAACTATCATCTCCGTCTTGTCATGGAGCACAGTTTAAACTTTTGAAAAAGAGACAAATGTTTGTTTGCAGTGTTTGAACTACGTTCCTGTCTCTCTGCAACCTCCTGTGTTTCTGTGCAAATCTGTGACCCAAGCAAGACGATATAAATATAACCATATAAACATATGGTTTTTACTTCGCGGATTTTCACCGATTTGTGTGATGGGGGGGCTCTGGAACGTAACCCTGGTGGGGGGGGGGGCTCTGGAACGTAACCCTCTGGTAATATATATATATATATATATATATACACACACAAACACACCTTAATAAAAGGATGAATGTTTAGGTGTCCATCTGGTTTCTGTCATTTCAACAAATACTGCATCACAAACATTGACACTGCTTTTATTAATACCATATAAAATTGCGGATAACAGAGACATATGCATTACGTGGTGCATTGCTAATGAAAATGCTGAAGTAAACATTGATTATATATTATCTTTATATTTAATACACTACCGTGTCTGTTCGTTTGTCTGTCCAGGATTTTAAATCACCTGTAGCGTGCAAACTGTTTGACCTATTTACCTATAATTTGGTACACACAATACTAAGTGACGTCTACTATCCGCTTTCCTGGTGATGATTGACCTCCAAAGTTATTCCTCTTTTTATTTTAATTTTATTGTAGAATCAACTCTCGGCAGTGGGCAGCAGGGCGTCACGTGGCACATGCATACATGCGCCGTTCTCATCCCTACCACCTTCGCCGTCACTTCTCCACCTTTTCATATCTTAAGTCTTCAATCTGCCACAAGAATAATTTAAGTGCCAGCTTAAGTGAAAAATGAAAGAAAACGTACTAAGTGATTGCAACACAAACACTGACTAAATCAGTTTTAATGCGAAATGATGCCGATTAAAGAAGAGAAGAAGCGACCCGCTAGGGTGGAGAAAAGAAGAGCTGCTCAGGAAGCAGCAAGCGCATCAACCTCTGAGCAAACGAATGATACCCGTTAGGGGTTGCCACAGCGGATCATCTTTTTCCATTTGTTTCTGTTCTCTACATCTTGTTCTGTTACACCCATCACTTGCATGCTCTCTCTCAGCACATCCACAAACCTCCTAGGCTTTCCTCTTCCCTGGTAGCTCTATCCTTAGCATCCTTCTCCCAATATACCCAGCATCTCTCCTCTGCACATGTCCAAGCCAACGCAATCTCGCCTCTCTGACTTTGTCTCCCAACCGTCCCACCTGAGCTGACCCTCTAATATCCTCATTTCTAATCCTGTCCATCCTCGTCACACCCAGTGCAAATCTTACCATCTTTAACTCTGCCACCTCCAGCTCTGTCTCCTGCTTTCTGGTCAGTACCACCGTCTCCAAGTGGTTCAAAAAATCTGCTGCTTGGGCAATAGAAGATCACATGGAAGACATCCAGGAGTGCAGTCAAACTTCAGAGCACCAGATTATTGGTTTGACAATATGCTTCAAACATACAAAACATGTTACTAAGGATTCATTTCCTGCATTCACACATAGACTTCTTTACTGAAGTCCTTGACGAACATGTTGAAAGGTTTCACCAAAACATTGCAGTGATAAAAAAGCGGTATCGGAGTGAATGGAATCCATTAATGCTGGCCACACTGTTGTTGGACACTGAAATGTGAAACATCAGATGCGGAGTACAACTGAAAGTTAGCAGCTGAACATTTTTTTTAGCTCAATTAAGGTAATGCAATGTGTCAGCATTATTAAGTGATTAAATACACTAAATTCGTTAAAATTAATGTTTTTCTAAATTCCTGTGTGACACAGTAAATCTGAAATATTTCTGTTCAGCTTGAAGAGTCACCAAAAATTGTCCAGGAAGCAAAACTTTTGAAAATACTTGTTGTTGTGCTATGTTTGCTTTAGAGTATCTATCTTTCAAAGATAAAATGGAAACATTATTTTATGGCACCTTCTATAGGACTATTCTTACAATTTTTAGTTTTTTTTTTTTTTTTTTTTATATAGAGTAATTAAAATAATTCTGTTCTTCTCCTTCATGTTTGGCCACTGTCACGTTATGCAACTTCTAGTCATGGAGCATGTCAAGTTTGCCGATCACAGTTGCTGATCTTGTCTTCGAACCACGTCAATTTAAACATCTGAAAAATGCTTCCTATGTCTCATTTACTAATCGCGTGCCGAACCTCCAGGCCAGTTGTTTTTGCCCCTTTATATGATAGCCAACAGCGTGCTGCATGATGGAGCCAGTGCTGTACGAAGGGCTAATATATGTGGTTAGCTTTAGTAGAAATCTTGGCTCTTTATTTCTTTTTCTCATTCTATTTTAGTATGTAAAACATGAGATATCAGAAAGAAGAGCCTTTCTTTTGTTTGTGAGCATCAAAACACCCTTGTTTCCTTATTCCTTATTGCTGTCTTCTATGCATTGTACCTCCAGGTGAGAATTCATGGGTTGTCAGCTCTCCTGCACACACAGCCTACCCCTAAGACTAATCGTAGCGAGTCGTAGCCTACTTCTTGCATGAGTTGCATAAGGTGATTGGCTTCACAGGAATGTGCCGATGACTGTTCCGACTCGCTAAAATTGTGTAAAGGAAGACTAAAAATCCCCGGAAAAGCTGTCTAATGTGACATAGGCTACATTCTTTATTCAGTACAGTATTGTGGGTTTTGGTGCTCTGCTAGGTTAAGGGACTTACAAAGCAATTCAATAATGAGGACTGTTCGTTATGGTAGCTTCCACATGTCTTTTACAGAGGCTCTTCATCTTATTATTGCATGGAGTTTGTTGTAGGAATACCAAGAGCGATGCTGCTTTTGCTGACATTTCTTATTTTTCAAAGTTAAAGGATCTCTGTGTTCAGTGGTTTGACTCCATTATTGCATAAATCTAATTGGAATTACACAGTCTGGGCAGTGGGAGATGAATCCTTGCAGCCCTCCATTATTGCTCTCACAGTTAATATGAGCTTTGAACTTTGTGTACTGAGCAAATTGCAGTTGCGTGCAGAGCAGAAAGCTCATGTTAAGGATATGGCTGATGCTACTGTGTTCAAAGCTGCCACTTTAGACCCCCCACTGCCTCGGCTGGCATGTGAGCTGGTCAGTAAAAATTAACAACATGCAGACTGCAGGACAGAAGAGCTTCCTTTTTTTTCCCAAATGCTGCAGTATTCTGTTCATTTTGATTGTATTCAAGTTAGCAATGATGTTTTGTTTCATCACCTCTGTAAATGTGGTTTGTGTTAATTCAGTGCTTTATTCCTCCATGCAATGTGCAGAAATTTCAAGATGAACTTCGAGAAAAGCCAAGCAAAATGACACCTTTTATTGGCTAACTAAAAAGATTACAATATGCAAGCTTTCGAGGCAACTCAGGCCCCTTCTTCAGGCGAGGTGTAATCAGAAGGGGCCTGAGTTGCCTCGAAAGTTTTGCATATTGTAATCTTTTTAGTTAGCCAATAAAAGGTGTCGTTTTGCTTGGCTTTTCTCTACATTCATAATGGCTAACACGGTACAACACCCTAGTACTAAAGATGAACTTTGAGTACCTTGGGTGGAAGCAGGCAGAAAAGACCCCCAGATGCGGCCTCTTGGCACACTGTGCTGGAATGAGCACACCTGTGGCTAAAAGTGCTCCAAGAGAGCGCCTCCTGGAGGGCATGGAGGGGAGTTTTCAAGGTAGCTTCCAATTTTACCACCATCCTCTCTTCCACTATGTCCAGGCTCTCCTGATAAGTTCATTCTGACGCTGTGTTTCGTCTGAGCTCAAGTTGCATCCCCAGAAGACTGCAACATAGAACACCACACTGCTGGTAGAACATTTCCAGCAGCTAGCTGCATACATCAAAAGACCTGAATCTTCACTGGAAGTCCAGTCTGTTCTGGCCCTTCTTGTCTGGTTGTCAGACCAGCCCAGTTTGTTGTTTATGTGAACCCCCAGGTCTTTGTAGCTCTGCACCATTTCCACATCTTCCATTTCACACATCAGAAGTCCACCACCAGCTCTTTTGTTTTGCTGATGTTGAGTTGGAGGTGATTGTTCCAGCACCAAAAAATAGCATCCTCCACGACCTTCCTGTACTCTTGACTCATCTCCATTATTAATGCAGCCTTTGATGCTTGAGTCATTGTAGGTGGCAAGAGCTGGTATTATACTGGAAGTCTGTTGTGTAAACAGGAAGGGAGATGGGACAGTTCCATGAAGTGCTGTAGTATTACACACCACCATTTCTGACACACAGTCCCTTGAGCCTCACAAACTGCCGCCTGTTAGTCAGATAGTTCAGGATCCAGGAGATTATGGGAGCATCAAGATGCAAAGCCTTGAGATGCCCATGAGACAATAAGCTCAGTCAAACTGTGGTTCAAATCATTCAATATTTAAAAAAATTCATTTGCCATTAATTTTTTGCTGATTTAACAGTATATGCCACGGATATACAGAGCCATAAAAAAGCAATTACCCTCTTCCTGATCTCCTCAATTGTTGCAAGTTTTTGACCCTGAAACATCACCCACTGCCAGTGTCACAAAACACAGGGTTAAGCGGTTGAGTGTGACAACTGAAGCCAGTCCTCCTGCTGGAGTGCGATCACCAGGCCTTGACTTTGGCTCCCCACTACCACACAGCCACAACACACACAAGGCTCCGCAATCTGCCCATATAAAATGATGGAGGGATTCGTCTTCTGATTCAGATTCTGTTATTTTCACATATTTTTTTGTTCATACATAACTTTACCTTTTGTTGTTGCTTATCTCCTCATAATATAGTGATACAAGTAATGCCTATTACTGTGCCATAGGAAAATGAATGGAAATTTAATTTAATCCTTAAGTATTTCGTAAGAGTTATTATGTTGTTAAACTCTGCAGGTGGGTGTAACCGAAAAAAAAAAGGGCATTAAAAAAAAATTGATTGGAGTCGCACGGAAATTTTTTGAAGCAAAAGAAAGGATTAACAGATTTCAAAAAGGACAAAAAAATGGAGTCATGTTCTGACTTGAGCACTCTGTCAGAAATAATTCATATTAGGATTTGCTCTTGGGTTCTGGCATCAAATATTAGCAGAAGACATGTTTTTTCCTGAATCCCTGCTTTACGTAATGGAGCAAAAATGTTTGCCTCTGAGAGAATATGGCTTTTGGAGCTGGAAACAGGAAGGGGCTTGCTCTCCTTCAGAAATACCCACAGTAAGTGTGTGGAAATCCTTGTACGGAAGAGCAAATAATGTGTGCCCGGGCTTCTTTAAAGTTGAATAAAGCAGATGTTTGAGAAGTCAAGCAAAATACCTTTTATTGACTTAACTAAACCGATTACAATATACAAGCTTTCGAGGCAGCTTAGGCTCCTTCTTCAGGCAAGTTGTTGTCCATAATGGCTAATACGTTACAACACCCTACAACAAGCAGATGTTTTAAAGAGCTTGTCTCAGCTGCCTTTTCGGTTATAATCTGAACAATACAGGATAGTGCACATTCTGAAATGTCAATGGTGGAGTCCTTAAGTATGAATAAAATGCAGACATACAGTGTTTAGAAGAAGATGTTGGGTTAGGATGAGTGCATCAATCTGTTTGACTCTGATGGTTTGTGGACCTTCTTCCTTTGGGATTATGGAACAGTTTATCCTCTCGCCCGTATTCTTTATTTAATTAATTGCCAGTCTCAATATCAGAGCTTTATTTGTTGGGTGGCTACTGATTTTATTATACAGTTTGTCCACCTTATCCAAAGGTCTGGCATCCGCAGTTTTGACCCACTGCATCTAGAATATTCTCAAACATGACCAATGGAAATTTCTGTGTGCAGCACTGCTCACTAAATATGCACAAGAAACAACGCGGGCAGGTCGATGCTGCAGAGGCACGGCATACCCAAGCCTAAGCAAACCTCAGTCCTGCTGTGTCAGCCCTTGTGTTCACTTCACGAATTCATAACTCGGTTATGGGACGGACTGTGGACCCCCTGGAGGTCGTAGCAAAGGAGAGAATGAAAGCAAAACTGAGTGCCATTATGAACAATGCTGCACATCCTCTGTCTCTGATACACTAACACTGAGGACTTTCAGCCAACAAATAATTCAGCAGAAGTGTGTCACGAAACACGACTGGGGCTCCTTTATACCAACAGACGTAAGTCTGTCTGGGATGGTCAAGTCAGAACTTTTCTTTGTTTTTAAATTTACTTTATTTGTATTCACACATAGTTTGTGTTTATTTATTCATTTTTTTATCTATTTATGTATTTATTAATTGAAAGAGCTTTTGTAAAAAGCCAAATTTCCACCTGGGGACAAATAAAGTCAGTCAGTCAGTTTGTCCGTCCTAATTATCCATCGATTGATTGTCTTCTTCTTTTATATGAGTACTGAGCATTCTTGGATTTTGCACATCCATGTTGAGTTCTTAAACCCATGGATAAGGTGGGTCAGCTGGTATAACATGAACAACAACATTTATTTATATAGCATATTTTCATACAAAAAATGTAGCTCAAAGTGCTTTACATAATGAAGAAAAGAAAAATAAAAGACAAAGTAAGAAATTAAAATAAGACAACATTAATTAACATAGAATAAGAGTAAGGTCCGATGGCCAGCAAGGACAGAAAAAACAAAAAAAAACCTCCTGATGGCTGGAGAACTAAAACAAAATCTGTAGGGGTTCCAGGCCATGAGACCACTCAGTCCCCTCTGGGCATTCTACCTCACATAAATGAAACAGTCCTCTTTGTATTTAGGGTTCTCACGGAAGGACTTGATGATGATAGTCATGCAGACTTCTGGCTTTTAATCAATAAGTGTTGGAACATCATGATGCTTTGAGTAGATGGTGGTGGTGCAGGCCGCCACCACAAAGAAACCGGAAAAAGAAACAGAAGACAGAGTAGGAGTTAGTATGGATTTTAGAGCCACCATGAATAGTTATTATAATGAATTGAATATACAGAGTATCAGGATTAAGTTAAAGTGAAGTTATGAGAAGGCCATGTTACAGTAATGTGTTTTCAGCAGTTTTTTTAAAGTGCTCCACTGTATTAGCCTCGCGAATTTATATTGGCAGGATATTTCAGATATTAGGTGCATAACAGCAGAAGGCCGCCTCACCACTTCTTTTAAGTTTTGCTCTTGGAATTCTAAGGAGACACTCATTTGAGGATCTAAGGTTACGATTTGGAATATAAGGTGTCAGACATTCCGATAAATAAGATGGAGCCAAATCTTATACCAAAGGTGGCAGTTACCTTGACAATTTTAATTCTTGTCAGAAGATGCTCAGAAGCAAAAGTAGCTATTCGTGTATGGACAAATCATAACTTGCAGTTAGTCTTATATGTGCTTACATAATTTCTTACCCCTTCCATTTATTTATTTTATTTTTTTGTCCTTCCTCGGATAACTTACATAAAGTGTCAGAATAGGGCGCCATTGGGTGAGCTGTTTGCCCGCGCTCCCTTCCTGCTGTGTTACTCACTTGCATTGGGCATCCCAGTGGCTATCAGACAAATAAAAGAAGAAAATCTGCAAAAATATACAAGTACAAATGCGGTAAGCAGGAAAAAAACATCTCCGAATGCACAACACGTCGAGGAGGGTGGGCTACAACAGCAGAAGGCCACGTCAAGTTCCACTCCTATCAGCCAGTAGCAAGAAATGTCTAGCATTTGTAGTACGTGGCTCCCTAATTATACATTTATTGTTATTACTGTTGTTGTTTTTTGCTACATTTATTCCTGTTTAGAAGTGGTGGTACTTTACCGGGTTATGTTTATATACAGTGGTGTGAAAAACTATTTGCCCCCTTCCTGATTTCTTATTCTTTTGCATGTTTGTCACACAAAATGTTTCTGATCATCAAACACATTTAACCATTAGTCAAATATAACACAAGCAAACACAAAATGCAGTTTGTAAATGGTGGTTTTTATTATTTAGGGAGAAAAAAAAATCCAAACCTACATGGCCCTGTGTGAAAAAGTAATTGCCCCCTGAACCTAATAACTGGTTGGGCCACCCTTAGCAGCAATAACTGCAATCAAGCGTTTGCGATAACTTGCAATGAGTCTTTTACAGCGCTCTGGAGGAATTTTGGCCCACTCATCTTTGCAAAATTGTTGTAATTCAGCTTTATTTGAGGGTTTTGTAGCATGAACCGCCTTTTTAAGGTCATGCCATAGCATCTCAATTGGATTCAGGTCAGGACTTTGACTAGGCCACTCCAAAGTCTTCATTTTGTTTTTCTTCAGCCATTCAGAGGTGGATTTGCTGGTGTGTTTTGGGTCATTGTCCTGTTGCAGCACCAAGATCGCTTCAGCTTGAGTTGACGAACAGATGGCCGGACATTCTCCTTCAGGATTTTTTGGTAGACAGTAGAATTCATGGTTCCATCTATCACAGCAAGCCTTCCAGGTCCTGAAGCAGCAAAACAGACCATCACACTACCACCACCATATTTTACTGTTGGTATGATGTTCTTTTTCTGAAATGCTGTGTTCCTTTTACGCCAGATGTAACGGGACATTTGCCTTCCAAAAAGTTCAACTTTTGACTCATCAGTCCACAAGGTATTTTCCCAAAAGTCTTGGCAATCATTGAGATGTTTCTTAGCAAAATTGAGACGAGCCCTAATGTTCTTTTTGCTTAACAGTGGTTTGCGTCTTGGAAATCTGCCATGCAGGCCGTTTTTGCCCAGTCTCTTTCTTATGGTGGAGTCGTGAACACTGACCTTAATTGAGGCAAGTGAGGCCTGCAGTTCTTTAGACGTTGTCCTGGGGTCTTTTGTGACCTCTCGGATGAGTCGTCTCTGCGCTCTTGGGGTAATTTTGGTCGGCCGGCCACTCCTGGGAAGGTTCACCACTGTTCCATGTTTTTGCCATTTGTGGATAATGGCTCTCACTGTGGTTCGCTGGAGTCCCAAAGCTTTAGAAATGGCTTTATAACCTTTACCAGACTGATAGATCTCAATTACTTCTGTTCTCATTTGTTCCTGAATTTCTTTGGATCTTGGCATGATGTCTAGCTTTTGAGGTGCTTTTGGTCTACTTCTCTGTGTCAGGCAGCTCCTATTTAAGTGATTTCTTGATTGAAACAGGTGTGGCAGTAATCAGGCCTGGGGGTGGCTACGGAAATTGAACTCAGGTGTGATACACCACAGTTAGGTTATTTTTTAACAAGGAGGCAATTACTTTTTCACACAGGGCCATGTAGGTTTGGATTTTTTTTCTCCCTAAATAATAAACACCATCATTTAAAAACTGCATTTTGTGTTTACTTGTGTTATATTTGACTAATGGTTAAATGTGTTTGATGATCAGAAACATTTTGTGTGACAAACATGCAAAAGAATAAGAAATCAGGAAGGGGGCAAATAGTTTTTCACACCACTGTAATGGCTTAAGGTAAGAAAGCAAATGTTTATATCTTTTTAAAAAGTTGACCCATTTGTCATTGCTGGTTGTCCCATCTGTCATCTACCCTTACTCCCAGAGTGCCTGCTGTTATCAATTTTATTCCAAATTTATAGTAAAGGACTTTTTTTTTAATCAAATATGTGTGAGATTTTGTTGTACCTCAGAAACAGGATTTTTCCCTGGGCTTAAACTGAAGAGTAAACATTCCTGATCCTAGTGGACAGGCCAACGGGTTTCTTCTTTGGAACTGAATTCATTTGGTTTGTGCCTTGTGCCTCTCATCGCCCTGCTGCGTCTGAAATTCCTCCAACGTTTATTTAACTTTACAGGGAAAATCAACAAAGTGCACTAGGGAAAACTGGAACCACTCAGTTTTTCATTTTACTCCTATTTTTGACAGATATTTTATTAAAAAGAGCTAATGATTGATGAGCACACATACAGGTGAAAATTACACCAATATGTCTGATCTGCTTGTTGTCTATCTTTTTACTTCCAGTTCATGTTGTGACCTGTAGGGCCCCAGCCACAAGTGCACAAACACAGTCGAGTGTTCAGATAAAGTATATTTTATTACACAATAATACCCTTTTCCTGTTCTTCTTCACCAGTACAATTGATCTCAGCCATGAATTCAATAATCTCCAGCCACACTCCTCCAACTCCCTGAATGAACGTATGGTGGCACCTTGTATGCAGGACCCCGGAGTACTCCCGACATCACGGAGAAAATACATCTGAGTCAGGCGGAAGCCCCACAAAGTAGGGACAGCCATTCCCTGCATCGATCGCTGGTGGCACCCATGGAAACCGGCAGGGCTGCTCTATAGAACTGCAATTCCCAGAACTCCCAGCAGGTGTAGATCTGGGATTGCCGACCCAGGAAAGCATTTGGAGGTGCATACAGTCTTGGTAGGATGCCAACCACTCTGACCTCCCGGCTGGGCAAGGATCTTATAATAATAATAACAATGATAATAAGACGTTTTATTTATATAATGCCTTTCATACGCTCAAGGACACTTTACAATTCAATAAATACATTAACAAGACAGTAGAAATTACATACAATAAAATGAATAATACTCATTGAAAAGATGTGTTTTTAACAGAAGTTGAAATGAATAAAAGATTTTTCCTCGCAAAGGCTGAGAGGAAGAGAATTCCAAATTTTAGGGGCTATCACACTGAAAGCTCTGCCCCCTCATAGTTACTACCCTGTATTTACGTACAGTGAGTAAGTTAGCGTCCGAAGATCTTAATGCACGGGCAGGAGTGTAAGGAAGCAGCAGCTCAGACAGATAATGAGGGGCTAACCCAGGAAGGGCTTTAAAGATGAGAAGAATAATTTTATATTTGATTGTTGAAGACTCTGGTAACCAATGCAAATCAGAGAGGACGGGAGTGACGTGAGCAGATTTTTTAGTGTGTGTAAGTAAACGAGCAGCAGAATTCCGAACATTCTGTAATCTACTGATATATTTAGTCGGGAGGCCATAAAACAAAGCATTGCAATCGTCCAGACGGTTAGTGATGAAAGCGTGAATGAGTGTTTCAGTGTCGTTCCCACTGTAGGAAAGAATGCACATGAGCAATGTTGCGAAGATGAAAAAAGGCTGTCTGTACTATTGAGCTAATGTGTGATTGAAAAGTAAGAAGCTGATCAAAGATGACACCCAACGGACTGATGCTGAGAGTTCAACCAGGATCCCATGTCAATTTTTAGCCCACGAAGGGTAGAGAGGACAGATTTGGTACCAACTAATAATAATAATTCTTTGCATTTCTATAGCGCTTTTCTCACTACTCAAAGAGCTCAGCAATTGCAGGTTAAGGGCCTTGCTCAAGGGCCCAACAGAGCAGAGTCCCTTTTTGGCATTTACGGGATTCGAACCGGCAATCTTCTGATTGCCAGTG
This sequence comes from Erpetoichthys calabaricus, assembly GCF_900747795.2. Lineage (NCBI taxonomy): Eukaryota > Metazoa > Chordata > Cladistia > Polypteriformes > Polypteridae > Erpetoichthys > Erpetoichthys calabaricus. Next base: position 210,015,009 of record NC_041399.2, on the reverse strand, counting down.
CAGATCCCTAGCCTCAGAGCCACCACTCCACCATAATAAGATTTTTGTTTTATCAGGATTGAATTGTAAAAAATTATTTGTCATCCAATGATTGATTTCCCGAATGCAGTCAGTCAGTGCAACTGGTGAAGATGTTGCAGTTAGATAGATAGATAGATAGATAGATACTTTATTAATTCCAAGGGGAAATTCACAATTCACAGTTGCATCAACACTTACATAAAGTTGTGTGTCATCGGCATAGCAGTGGAAGCTTAAACCATACCGACGAATAATCTCACCTAATGGGAGCATAGAGACGTTAAAGAGGATTGGACAGAGAATTGACCCTGGAGGGATACCTTGTGTGAGTGAAGTAGTGGCAGATTTGTATTCCCTAATGAAGATGTAGTACTGGCGATCACTGAGGTATGATGTGAACCAAGAAAGAGCAGCACCAGAGATGCCAATAACTGAAAGTCGGGACAGTAAAATGTTATGGTTAACTGTATCAGATGTCAGGGAGAACTAGAATATCGGCCATCCCAGAATCTGCGGTTATGAGTAAGTCATTTGCTATCTTAAGTAAAGAAGTTTCAGTGCTATGTAGGGCTCTGAGTCCAGATTGAAAAGGCTCAAGCAGGTTATGCAAATTTAAATAATCATTGAGCTGAGCAGCAACAACCTTTTCCTAAGATCTTAGTCATAAATGGAAGATTTGAAATTGGGTGATGAAGTTTTAGCTGTATCTTCCATGTTGGCATGGCATGTCCACCTCCTGGTTGAGACGGGGCACGTCCTGCTCTCTGGCTACCCATTACACAGGTCTCCTCTGACCAGGCCAGGGAACAGGGTCCAACCTGGCCATCCGCTACACAGAGTAATTTCATTTTTGTTATAAAAAAAGAAACTAACTTTAAATGTCTGAAGGAATATGAGTTAAAATTAAGTGAAGATTAAAAGGCTAAAAAAAAGAAGACAGTCCTTTTTCACTTAAACTGTAAGTAAAAGCAGCCTGAATATTGGAGAGAACTAAAAGTTTCAATATTATTAATTTCTCGTACTGGAAAAAGAGAACTAAAAAGATCTGTCTGACCAGATGAGGATGTACACCTAACAACAAGACTGACTAGCCTGTCTTAGGCCAACACTGGCCACCTTTGCTTGTAATTACAATGAAGCTTCACTTGGTGCATTTTCAGCATTGATTTGATTGATTTTCCCTTGCCCTGGGTTGGCACCGTGTCCCTGGCGTCATGTTTTTCCCCTGGCTTGTATTTATTTTCTGTTTTGTTGTTGTTTTATTTATTATTTTCCATGTTGTTTTGTTTTTTATGTGTTTACGTCATATTGTTTCTTTAAAGTGGCGTCCGTTTCTGAGAGTTCTGAGGGTGGAGCCCCAAGAGACAGAGCCGCCCTGGCGTCACTGCTGGTGGGTCCTCCCTCTGCCTACTCAGGTCATTCAAAAGTGGGGGGTCTCAGTAGTGGATCATTGAAAGTTACGTGGAGTCATAGTGAGGACTACCGTGTCCTTGGTTTTTTTGTGATTTCTTTGCCTGCTTTGCATTGTGGACTTTGGGCTTGTCTTCCTTTGGATTGCCTTGAAGGCATAATCTTCATTTCTCTCTTGGGTTTTTTTTAGTTATTTTTTTCTTATTTATATGAATAAATTATACATTGTGTGGTAAGCAGCCCGGACACAGACAGGCAGACATGTTTAAATCACCCACAACACGTTTATTATACAACTATTATTTACACAGGTGCACACACAACCCCAAAACTCCCCCAAAGTCCAGGCCTCTTGCCAATGCCTCTTTCTCTGGTCCGCCTCCACTCCTCTCCTCCCGAGCTCTGTCTCTCTTCCTCCTGACTCCAGCCATCGAATGGAGGGAGGTGGCCCCTTTTATACACACCCGGACATGCTCCAGGTGCCTCCCAATTAGCTTCCGTCACCACTCCCCAGTGTGGCGGAAGTACCAGCTGCGCACCCGGAAGCACTCTGGGTGTCCCTGGTCTTCTTCCCCCTCCGCACTTTCGGGTGTGGCGGAAGTGCTGTGGGCCAGGGCTCCACAGGCATCGGGGCTCCCCCGGGCGGTGACCACGGGTCCACATAGGGTTGAGCTTCAAAGCTCTGTTCCCGTGGTCCCCAAAGCCACCAGGGCGGTCGCCCCCACATAGTCTGGAGGAGGCGTAAGCCCTCCTCCGGTCCTTCTGGGCATCCCGGCTGGGTACCACCCCCAGCCACTCGCCACAATTGATAAAGATTCTTTGTGGGACTTTGTCTCTGTAAGCTACAGTATGACAGTATTTCTACCTTGTAAGGTGCTTTCGAGTTATACTTTGGAAGGGTGCCCGGTCCAAAATACTTGTTAGGATAGGCTCCAGCTTCCCCTCAGTTATACTCTGGGTAAGCATGTTTGAAAATGGATAGGTGGATGAACTTTCTGTATATTTTCAGCTTTTGAAGGCATCTCCTCAACATTGACAGTTGCCGCATTGCAAGCAGTGCTTAGGGGACTAACGTCTTGCTTTATCCTTGTTCTTTATTGCAATTATTTAACCTGTATGTCACACACCTGCTGTCACACCACGGTGAAGCCTCATGCGACCAATGTCACCAGGCGTATCACGGCAGTTCAGTCATGCAGTGCCGTACCGTGCATCATTTCTACTTTCCTGTAAGGCAAAGCCAGCAGCTGGTAGTTGGAGGCTGCCTGATTTTGGAGTGAACATCTTCTGGCAATGAAGGTCCTGTCCTGCCATATGTTCTTTATGAGGCCTCGCACACCCTTTTTGTTATGTTGGCAAATCCAAATTACAATATTGCGCTGTTTTTGGCCTTATATCAAACAGGGGGGGCTCCGCCCCCTGCTCGCTTCGCTCGCCTACCCTCGGCGTTGGGTATCCTGAAATACATTAGTCGAGCTCGTTCGTTCGTCTTGGAGCCGTGCCCGCTTTTCTTGCGGCATTTCATACGCGCGTTGTAGGCGCCTGCGTTCATTGATTTTATCCAGGCGGGCTCGCGTTTGTATATCCGTCAGTTGAGCTCGTTTGTTTTGAACCCGTGCCTGCTTTGCTTCCGCAGTTTCAGACGCGTGGTGTAGGCGCCTGCGTTCATTGATCTTATCCAGGTGGGCTCGTGTTTGTATCGTTGAGCTGTATTGTGTTTGAATTCGGTGTAAAGCGTTCAGCGGTTTGTTCTATCCCAAGCAGCACATTATTCCTAACTTCACTCCGCAGTAGTGCCACACACAATATGGCGGTGATGCCTGCGCCCTCCGTAGTAGTGCCACTCACAATATGGCGGTGACACCTGCGCTTTTCGTACTATCTTTGTGGATCTGTGGGGCCACCGTAGCCTCTTCCGTTTGAATCCGGACTGCAGCGCAGAATCCTCTTTTTGGCGTGGCTGTGTCGGTAGTCGTTAGCTATGGGCACCTTGTTGCTTCATTTCTCATTCACGTCAGTTGAGCTGTTTCGTTTTTGGGCTGTGAGTCCTTCGTTCGCAGTGGATACGACTTCGATTGCGGTTTATGAGACGTGCGCTGTACGCGCCTGCGCAGTACACTGTCTCATGGTCCCATCGCTGTGTACCTGTGTCCATGCCATCTGGTTTACCATTCTCGGTTAGTAATATGGATGTTGCTAGGACTGTACAGTATGTGGCGCCAGTGACATGGTCCCCCCCATTATAGGGCAATTGGTGTCTCAGGTTTTTGTGATTTTTCAGGTGTGTTTCATTGCTTTATTAGTGCAGCCACAAGATACCTAGGCTTGCTTTCGACCCTTTGTCTGTAATTGCATACATGTAGACCATGTATGAAAAGTGTTGTTGTTTTATGGACTTCAATTGTAGAGGGCCAAGACTGTGGAATGACCTCAGAGATCAGCTGACTAAATTTATTCTTTTAAAAAACAACTTAAAACTCATCTGTTCAGGAAGGCTTTTAACTTATCCTGATATTTGGCCCCTTCTTTCAGTTTACCTCTCTGTCCAGATACTCAGGATAATTTGTGTGTGTGTGTGTGTGTGTGTGTTATCACAAACAGTGTTATTTGTTCAGGCTTCTCTTCTACAGGGTGAGCCAAAATACAGTACCACATTTCTCAAGGTCACATTGTGCAAGGTAGAGGTAGCCAACTGGGTTGGGCTGGGGGTCCTTTGATAGACGATCCCTTGTAGTTTTCAGTTGGCAGCATGCCTTGGTCCGGTGCACACCATGCTTTCTCTGTCGAAACATTTTTCAAAAACAATTAATCCATCATCACTACACAACGCGCCTTCCAAGCACACTTCCGCATTCCACCTAACGGTGATGTCCCAAATCGGAAAACAATTCTTCAGCGGGTTGCTAAATTTAGACAGACGAGTCCAACATTGCACAGAAAATCTCCAGGCCGTCCTCGGACTGTACGAATGCTTGAAAACATCCAAGTTGTAAGGGCATCCATTTTGCAGTCTCCCAGATGTTCAGCGCACAAACCTGACTCTGCCTTAAGCATTTTCAATGCATCTTTCAGGAGGATTTTTCATGAGGACCTTAATTTCCATCCATACAAATTGATGGGAGTGCAGGAACTCACTGAGAGAGACTGGGAGAGCCGTAGAGAGAGTTGTGAGCCAACATTAATTCTTTAATAATAATAATAATAATTCTTTGCATTTATATATAGTGCTTTTCTCACTACTCAAAGCGCTTAGCAATTGCAGGTTAAGGGCCTTGCTCAACAACAACAACAACATTTATTTATATAGCACATTTTCATACAAAAAGTAGCTCAAAGTGCTTTACATAATGAAGAGAAGAAAAATAAAAGACAAAATAAGAAATTAAAATAAGACAACATTAGTTAACATAGAAAGGAGTAAGGTCCGATGGCCAGGGTGGACAGAAAAAACAAAAAAAAACTCCAGAAGAGTTTTGTATGGTTACAAAAGGAATGCTATAATAATAAAAAGGAGCCGTGTCTGTTGTCTGGAGATTTTGGTTTTAAAAGGTCGGATGTGGACCAAATAACTATTTACAGTAATCCCTCACTTATCGCGGTAGAGAGGTTCCAAGGCCGACTGCGATAACTGAATTTCCACGAAGTAGGGACACCATATTTATTTAATTATTTAACGTGTATTTGGACGTTTTTAAACCCTCCCTGTATTGTTTACAACCCACCCTTTACTCTATTAATAACAGGGACAACTGCTAAGCAATATGAAATTGGTAGATAAGTTTACACTTACTGTATAGCGAAGTACACGTAGTTATATATGACGTGATGATGGTGATGAATATGCTGTGCAGTAAAAATGATGACAATGAAGGTGATAATCCCCTGAATGCAGTAGCAAGAGCACGTTAATGCTGAATGAGTGAGATGAGACTTCCTGGTTAATGTAGCACTCCGTCGCTGAGCCAATCAGCAGCACACAGGAACTTAACTGTGTGCTCTGATTGGGTAGCTTCTCAGCCATCCGCCAATAGCATCTCTTGTATGAAATCAACTGGGCAAACCAACTGAGGAAGCAAATACCAGAAGTAAAAAGACCCATTGTCCGCAGAAACCCGCGAAGCAGCGAAAAATCTGCGTTATATATTTAGATATGCTTACATATAAAATCCGTGAAGTCGTGAATCCGCGAAAAGTGAACCGCGAAGTAGCGAGGGATTACTGTACTGCAAATGCTGTGGCGCTAAAGTTGTTGCCGTAGGCAGTAACACGAGCAATTTGCTGCACCACTTTAGCCGCAAACATGCTTTGGAGTACCATGAATGTATGGAACTAAGATTGGCACCCTCCATGTCCTCAGGTAAAACTGAAAAAGCGAGAGGACACTCGAGTCCGACGTCACTTGTAGACGCATTTGCTAGAGGTACTACCACGACAAAAAAAGCAAGTGGTGGATCGAGATAACCAACGCCATTACAATCCATATAGCTAATGCGTCAGTGGACAGAGATTGATAACATTAACAGAAAGTGTAGTTGGTTTACAAAAAATATTTACTCTTTATTCCTTTTCTAAGACATGTTCAGTGCAATACAACTTTTGACAAGCTCCTCTGAATATTTTACTAAGTCTAAATGCCTCTTTGGATGGTTAAAGATATGTTGTCAAAATTATAGTTTAAGTTGTTTGCAAAATTTGTTCAATAAAAAGGTTCTATATTTTGACTGCAACTGTCATGCAATATGATTCCTTCTCTTCATTAGTGCCACCCTCTTGAAAACTATCACTTTATGGGGCCATGCAAACCTGAATTAATACTTGTGTGCACATTAAAATGTTTATTTGTACAATGTGCAATTCTCGTGACAGTGGAATAGGTTACTCTTAGCCAGTCTACTGTACTAATTGCGGGGGAAAATGTGGTTAACATCCACTCATGCATGGGGAAAAAATACTGTTGAATACCGTGAAACTTGTATCATTTTGAAAAATACCGTGATATAGAATTTTGGTCATACCGCCCAGCCCTAGTGGTACTTCTTTTTGGCTCACCCTGTAGTATTGAATTTAGTATTTTATTCTAAAAGTTATTGTCTGTTTTTACCTGCATTATTATCAATCTTTAATTTAATATTGTTTTTTGTATCAGTAAGGTGCTGCTGGAGTATGTGAATTTTCCCTTGGGATTAATAAAGTATCTATCTATCTAGTTTATTGTCTTTTAGTGCTTTGTATTTATCTGTTTTAGTGTTCTATATAGGACATATTTGTATCCAATGTTGCATAAACCCTGCTGTTCTTTCTAAGACTGTGTGCCTTGAGTATGGCAAAGGCGCTCTATAAGTAAAATATATATATATATATATTTTTTTTTTCCTACATGATGAAACTGAAATATATGCAAATTCCCTGAAATGTCTGTTTTGCAATTTTAAACTGTGGAGCAGAAGGGCAAATCCAGGAAAAATGTGTCTTTGTCTCAGACATTATGGAGGGCCCTGTATGTCTAGGAATCCATTTAACGCATAAATCACTTTGGCATACTGATTATAAAGTGTTTACTGCACAAATATAGTCCTGCATGTAGAAAGAAGAAAGGTTGAATGGAGTTTAATTTATTTTTACGTACCTGATTTTTAGTTTTGTATTTTTGTTTGTGTAACTTTTGACATAGTAACTAGCGATCAGTTTAAATCCCTTCAGAAACACCACCAGCTCATCTGACAGTTAATTGCCTAAACATAACAAGCTCTTCTTGTCTGATTCACAGTTACTGTGATGGTGGCTCAGTTATTTGTTTTTGTATTCCTTTGTTCTTTCAGTCATACATTTAAAGCTTTAGCCGTTACTAAGTTCCAGTTTTATGCCCATGCATGAGGTAACATGAAAATGATATTTCCGACTATTTTTTCATAGTCTACGAGCTTTATATACCCGGCGTTGCCCGGGGCAGAAGTAACCTAATCGGTCAAACACTTACATATATACCAAAGTAAACCTAATCGGTCAAACAGTTACATATATAAAAAAAGCGAACCTAATCGGATAAACAGCTTCATATATACAGAAGCGAACCTAATCGGACAAACAGCTAATCTATATACATAAGCAAACCTAATTGGTCAAACAGTTACATAAATACAAAAGCAAACCTAATCGATGAAACAGCTTCATATATACAGAAGCGAACCTAATTGGTCAAACAGTTATGCATGTGCAGAATAATTTTACAAAGATTATGCGTGTTAACAATCATTAAAAAGAAAAGATTGAGGAACTGTTCTTCTATATGTGATGAAGCTGGATGAAGCTGACTTGACGAAGACGTAGGTGGCATAGATTGGTTTTTGTAAAACAGAAGAAAAAAATGAGTATCTATTATTATTTTAAATTAGAATGAAAATGAGAACCTTGATTAGAGATAGATTATCCGTATTAAAATATGTGCATGAATAAACTTTTGCTAACTCTCTAGCAAAAGTTTATTCATACAAATTGGCATGGGATGGCTTTGTGAAAAAGTAAAAATTAGATAAAAATAAATTGAGAATGCGTACTTCGATTTGACTGAGATTATCTGTAATGATGAAAAAAAAGTTTAGTATGTTTTTTTTTCCATACGGGAAGGATGTAAAACCTTACATAGGCACCCTTCAGCCCGTACTGAAGGGTACTGTCAGATTCTTACTGACTAAAAAACACCCTTTTTATTCCACAGCTACCCCAAAAACCACTATTAGGCATTACTTTGGGGTGGCAGTAGTTTAGTTATGAAACAGCTGGGTCCTGAAAAAAATCTGTCTTATTAGTGGCTTCATCACATATAGAAGAACAGTTCCTCAATCTTTTCTTTTTAATGATTGTTAACACGCATAATGTTTGTAAAATCATTCTGCACATGCATAACTGTTTGACCAATTAGGTTCGCTTCTGTATATGTGAAGCTGTTTGATCGATTAGGTTTGCTTTTGTATTTATGTAACTGTTTGACCAATTAGGTTTGCTTATGTATATAGATTAGCTGTTTGTCCGATTAGGTTCGCTTCTGTATATATGAAGCTGTTTATCCGATTAGGTTCGGTTTTTTTATATATGTAACTGTTTGACCGATTAGGTTTACTTTGGTATATATGTAAGTGTTTGACCGATTAGGTTACTTCTGCCCCGGGCAACGCCGGGTATATACAGCTCGTAAATTATTAAACAGTAAAATCTTCTTCTGTAATTTGCTACCGTGGCAATTTGTGTGTCTGTCCAGGATTTTAAATGACCTGTAGCTCGCAAACCGTTGCACCTATACAGTTGAAATGTGGTACACATATAGTACGTCACGTCTACTATCCGCTTTATGGGTGATGATTGTTTTAGTCTTTTTATCTTTATTTTATTTTATTGTACAATCAAGTCCTATCTGCGCACAGCAGGGCAGCCGTGGGCGGATGCGTATGGTGTATTCACTCGATGTTATCGTGCATTGCGCTGTCAGTGGTATTTTGATAAAAGAATTTGAACAACATATAAGAAGCGTATAAATTATTAAACAGTAAAACATTAACATTTAAGAAGTAAAGTTACATTAAGTACTACTGCTGTGCCTTTGGGTATACCTCATTTTTTGTTTGCCCATTACATGCTTAAATGTATACATTTTTTGGTGCACCTACCCGAGAACACGCGACATATAACCGAGCGTGGGAGAACCATGGATTTTAAACACGCGTTGAGTTGATGTGCTGCTCTCCCTCGTGAAATAACTGGTAATGTTTGAGTAAAATGTACAGCGAGTAAAACGACATTACCTCCTATTTTTTTTTTTACGATCTCTGAGATGTTGCTTTTTTCGGTTCAAGGCTTCATAAGCTCTTTTATGTTGTATGGTGTACTTATCCCAAACCATCATCTTTGAATGTTGCAAGACTTTCGCCTTGTATGTAGATCGGGGTAATTACATTCATTGCATTCCTAGTCTGAATCACAATGTGATTGTATGGGTGGTTACCTGGCACTGTAGGGTTGCCACCCGTCCTTTAAAATACGGAATCGTGCCGCGTTTGAGAATGAAATTGCGCGTCCCGTTTTGAATCAATACTGGACGGGATTTATCCCGTATTTTTTTTATCATTTTTTTTTTAAAGCAGCGTCTCATGCAAATCATCCCACACGCATTTTATGAAGATGCCTCCTTTCCTACTTTTGATTGGGTAATACTTGATGTCATCGTTAGTTTGATTGGTGTTTTTAACTGTCCAGTGAGTAGGGCGTGTCTTTCAACCGTAAGCAGATTTTTTGCACTGGTATCACTGACCTCGACGACGGCGACGTTATACGTCAAAAATAAATTACGATAAATGACGATTTTAGCGATACTTTATTACGACGGCGGCTACATAGACACGATCAAATAAAAACAAAAAAATCAAATAATCATTCTACATTTTCAAAACGTCGAAAAAACGACGGAATGAAAAAAAGGCCCACCCGACGACCCACCCATTCCATTTTTATATATATAGATTACTGCATTTTTTTCTTTAATAAAAGGTTTTTTCTTTTTTATTCTTTAAGACAGCAGTATCTTGCTTTCTATTTATATACATGATGTGTTGCAGACACAGTGTACACTTTCAGCTTCATCTGACCCAGTTCTGTTTATTAATGAATTTATTTATTTTAATCTGGCACATATCTTTTTTTGTTTCATCACTTTCAGTTGTGATTTTTTTGCCTCTTGGTTATCGTATGCAGTCAATTCTTCAGGCAGACGGGGAGCTGAGACACCCGTGTCCTCCACTGTGTTCCACGCTTTATTGGCACATTCATAATATATGTGCACAGTTTTTTTTTTTTTGTCATCTCGAGCTTCTTTGTTTCTGCAGGAATCTGAATTTGAAAGGAGAAAGAAAAAATTCCTTGTTTGGATTCTGTAGAGTTAGACATTGCAAGCTGCCTGCACAAAGTAGATAGTTTACATAAAATCCAGGAAGGAGAAGCAAATGTATCAATTGGGCTTTTATATTTTGCCCAGCGGGCACAGTGCCTTGAATTATTATAGCATTCCTTTTGTAACCATACAAAGCAGTGTGTATTTATCGTGTTAGGAGCAGAATTACGTCTGGCGCGCTGTTAGCCAAGTGCACTTGTAGGGTCTGCCTCCTATCCTGTAGGCTAAGCTGAGGAGAATTGTTTACTTACTTTTTTGTGAAGTGCGGCAACGCATGATGTTTTTTATTCTTTCTTTAACGTCAAAGTGGAAGTTTCTATTTTTTTTTTCTTTATAAAAGCCAATGGGAGAATATTCTTTGTGCTTGATAAACTGGGCTGTGAGATTTCCTGAAGCTTCGTAGCTGTCTGATCAGATTCACTGACACTCGCCTTCTCTTTTAAAGATGTTTACCTTTGATTGGTTTGTCGCCCTCTCGGAGGAACTGGAACAACTTTGAATTGCATCCGTTGCCAGAAGGATTCATTTGCTATTGCTGTGTTCTCATTGAAGAGTGGTACATATTGCCAGAAAGAATTAATCTGTTGTTATTGTTCTCTTCTGTTTTGGTAGGCATTAGATCAGGACAGGACTGCCCTGCAGAAAGTGAAGAAGTCTGTCAAAGCAATATACAATTCAGGTCAAGGTAAGTCATGTATTCTTCCACTACTTCCTGTAACACTGTCATATAAATTCACAAGTTGCGTTTCTTACTGCACTGTTCCAGCGTTTTTGGTGAGTTTACACTACCTGTAAAAAGTATTCACATTTTATTATTATACAGTTTTGAATGACAGTGGGTTCCTTTTGCTTTTTCTGAAGTTCGTCAACAGCAAAAGACTTCAAAGTCAAAGTGAAAAGTAGATCTCTGCAAAGTGGTCTAAATTAATTAAAAAAAAAATATAAAACACAAGTGTAGAGGAGAGATGCTGGGTATATTGGGAGAAGGATGGTAAGGATGGAGCTGCAAGGCAAGGGGACGAGAGAAAGGCCTAAGACAGAGGTGGGCAAAGTCAGTCCTGGAGGGCCACAGTTGCTGCAGGTTTTTGATCCAACCCAGTTGCTTAATTAGAAACTCATCCTTGCCAATAACACTGGTCTACAAATAAATATTTTTTGTTTGCTTCTGGGAACTTCAGAGCATCTCTTTATTAAGTTTGTTACATTGATTTCATATATGAAATCGGAATTAAGCTAGCATGTCAGGTTTTTGAAATATACATTATTGACGTTTTGACACTTTTGAATATCAATATATCAACACGATATCTGGAGTTTGGACTCCCACGAAAATTGTTCTGATGTGTTTATTCTGAAAACAAACCAGAAGACGATACCAGAGACACATTAAATCATATTTATGTCAATTTACCTCAATATAAAAGTGAGGTCAGCATGCCCAAAAATGTTGGAGGCCCCCGCATTTGCACTTGTACTGCACATCCATCTCACTTTGCAAGAACCAAAAAGAGTCACCCATCATGCTCAGAGTGAATTTTCCCCGATATCAGTTTTCCATCACCTTTATATCTTGATGAAATCTTTCCCCATACTCATCTCTGACATCGCTTACATTTGGTGGAAAAAAGTCGAGATGAGAATGTAAGAAATGCGTTGTAGCAGTAGCGGCTTGGATCCACCTCTTGAACCCTCAGGTACCACTCCAAACACCGGATAAAAGTGTAATTATTATTTATTAAATAATAATACTGCGCACCAAGCACTCTACACTCCTCACTACACATACAGATCACTAATCAATAAACACTACAATAATCACAATTCCTCCTCACCCAGACACTTCGCCACCCTACCTCCCAGCTCAGCTCAATGTCTGGGCTTTCCCAGAGTCCTTTTATATCCCCTGACCCGGAAGTGGTTCCTGTCCAAAAAGCCCACAAGTCCTTATTGCTTCCGGGCCAGGGTAAACAGTCCTTTTCTTCAACCCAGGAGCACGTCGTTTCTTCCTGTCATGTGACCATGACGTACTCCCAGGTTATAGGGCACATAAGAGTCCACGAGCCCCCCTACAGCGACTCCCGGTGGCCCCCAAGGTATCCAGCAGGGCTGTGCGTAGAAACTACAAAGTCCATGAGGCCCTGCTGGAACTCTGGGCACGTTCATGCTGTCCGGAGAGCTCTTCCTGGCGGCCTGGGGGTGAGGGCCAGAATATGTAGCCGGCCTTCCATCACAGCGTCTTCAGTGACATTCTGACTCCCGTAAGCTAATATACTTTCAGCAGGTTCTCCACAAGCTCAGCATAATTCTCTGCTCTGTGACTGTCAAGAAAATTCTGGACAACCCGCACGAATGAGGGTGCTGATTCAGTGGGCTTCAGTTTCCTTTTGAACTCATCGTCAAGCATCAGTTCACGGATTTCGGGGCCAACAAAAACACCTTTCTTAATTTTGGCTTCACTTTTCTCGAGACCAAACGTATTTCTTAAATGCTGAAACACATCGCCTTTACTGTCCAGTGACCCTAGTTGTCAAAGACCTGGAACATCATAACTAAAAAATGGGACGTGCTGGATGAAAACAGTTTTCAGATTTGGAGTTAGCAAGTAAAATTTGTTAAAGTACAGATGAAAGAACTCCAGTAACAAAATGCTTGTTGACCAGTGTAATTAAATTTCATGGCTTGTTAGTGCTTTAATTCTGCCATGTCAAGTCATTCTCATGTCCTAGATTTTTTTTTCCTTTCTAAGGATATCATCCAAATGATTTGAAGTCTAAAACGGAGAAGTAATTCTCAGTCCTTCACTTTTTATTCTCTTCACTTTTCTTCCAAGTATTTAATTAAACCAAATAGTGCACGATAAATACACACAGGTGTAAATGGTAACAAGCTAAATGGAGAAATGCTGTTTTCCTTTGTCATTTGCATCTTATTGCTAATAAGGAGCAATTAAAAACCGAGAATACAGCTGTTTAAGACTAAAGTAAGCCATAAGGGTTCAAAATCTTAACGAGCGAGACAACTAAAATGAAGCAGAAGTGTCACTTGAGCAATAAGAGCTTCTTATTAGGCAATTGGGTTGGAACAAAACCCTGCAGCCACTGTGGCCCTCCAGGAACGACTTTGCCCACCCCTGGCCTAAGAGAAGGTTCATGGATTTTGGGGGGGGTGTGACAGAGCAAGATGACGAGGACAGGAAGATATGGAAACAGATGATCTGTAGTGGCGAGTCCTAATGGAGGAAAGAAGAAGAAGGGAACTTGTGTTTGTCCACAATAAAATTGTATTAAGACCTCGGGAAAGAGCTTCATCTATCTTTAAATGATGATGATGATGATGAAGGAGAAGAAGAAACGTGTACTTGCCTGAAGTTAGAACATCCATGAAAAAGGTGTAAGACCTGGGGGAAAAAAACTTTGTCTATAGAAGAAGAAAATAACTGCTGTCATACATGTTCACATCCTTCAAGTCAGTATTTACTAGATTACTATTATTTTATTCTTTTTATTTACTTACTTGGCTGAGGCTTTTTGTTTTTCCAGTTGGAGTACAGGCAGGTGAAGTGACTTTCTCATGGCTACAAAGTATCAATAATAGGACTGGAACCCACAGCCTCAGGGTTTGAAGTTCAAAGCCTTAACCGCTATGCTAGACTGACAGCCTGATGCAAATTTGGCAGCCATGACAGCCTTGAATCTGTGCCCACAGGTCTGTCTCTCTCTTTATCAGCCCTGTTTTCTTTGCAGAACTGTTCAAGTTCTGCTGGGCATCATGACGGTCATCAGAAAACAGTCTTTGTTGAGTCCAGCCACAAATTCTAAGTTGGGTTGAGAATTGCACACTGACCTGGCCACTGCAGGACTTTCACATTGATGTCTTGAAGCCATTCCTGAGTAACTTTTGCTTTATGCTTGGGGTCGTGTGGTTTTACTGGTAAAAAGAAATCTTCTTGCAAGGTGCAGGTTTCTTGCAGCATGCATCAGGTTTTCCTCCTGCAATTTACCTTATTTTACTGCATCTTTTTTTCCCCTCACAAGCCTTCCAGGGCCTGATTTTAAAGAAATATCCCCACCTCATGATGTGGCCAACACTATGCCTCACGGTAGGGATGGTGTGTTTGTGATAATGTGCAGTGTAACATCGCATTTACTCTGATGGCCTGAACACTCCAATTTTAGGCTCATCAGACCGCAGAGCCTTCTTTGAGTTGACTTCAGATTCTCCCATGTGCCTTCTGCCGAGATGTCTTGTGCATTTTCTCTCTTTGCCACTCTCCCATAAAGCGGAGAATGGTGAAGCTCCCTGGTACAGTTGTCTTCACAGTCTCTCCAGCCTCAGCTACCTCTGCTTGTAACTCCTTCAGTGCTCTCAGAGGTTTCTTTTGCGGCCTCCCTCACTCGTCGTCTTCTATTTTTGTGGAACAGCCTGCACTAGCAGAATTCCAACTGTTATTCTTTCCATTTATTTGTGATTGATTTAACGGAATATTCAATCATCTGGAGATTTTTCTGTCTACATTCCCAGAGTTTTCAATCACCTTTTCACAGAGTTACTTGGAGTGTTCTTTTGCCTTCATTATTTTCATTTATTTGCTTAGCAGACACTTTTATCCAAAGCAACTTATAAAGGAGGTAACCATAATCGAGTAGCGACTCTTTTGAACAATGTAGCTTAGGCCTGCCATACTGACTCACCACAAGCAGGCCTTTCCGTGTTTGCATGGATTTATCACAATAAACCCCGAACAGGAGATTCTCCATTAGACTTACTCTGCGACATTAAAATTAATTGCCTGCACCAGTGGGGATTTAGGGGCATCAAATTAGAAGGGGCAAATACTTATGTGATCCATTTTTTTGTTTTTTATTCTTGTTATTAATTTGCAACATTTTTCAGAAATCTGTTTTCACATTGACATAAAAAAGTCATTATCTGTTGATCAGTGTCACAAAAGTCAAATTAAATCCACTGTTGTATAACAATAAAATATGAAAAGTTCCAAAAGGGTGACTATTTTTTGTAGGACTGTAGTTGCTTTATTGCTGAATGTCAGAAAGACATTTTTTCTGACTTTCCTTTGGTAAAGCAAGGACACATATCATGCCATGCCCACAAAACCTCTTAATACAGCAACTAATTTTACCACCTGTGCACAATTGGAGGGAAATCATATTGCTGTAGTCCAGTGGGATTCAAACTCAGTTATGAGGACCCCTTGTGACTATAGGCTTTTCTTCCACCCAGTCATTTGATCCCTCTAATTGATCCCATTTAATTAGCTGACCTTTTTTCACTTCTGTTATTTTACATGTAGACAAGGACAGCAGTGTGAGCTTTTTTACATCTCTCTATTATAAAAGGAAATCCTGGACGAGACTTTTTTTTAGAGATAATTTCAACTCCTGCAAGAGATAATTTCAGGTCCTGCAAGATGAGACTTTTTCCAAGAGATTTTGACAAGTCCTGCCCTCCTGTCAAACATTTACAACCACGCCCACGGTCCACTCACTTCTCATTCGTGTGAATGCTATTGTCAGACACAGTTCCTGCACTCTCAGCTCCAAGTGGAGTCGGAAATAAAAGACAGAGTAGAAGACAAAGTAGAACGTCGTAAAGAGGTTCAAAAACGTTGCCGCGATACTCATACAGAGCAGGTTAGAGATTCGAAAGTCTCAAAAAACTGATAGTAAAGATTGCATTATCGCTAACAAATGGAGATTATTAATCGGTGAAATAATGGAACAGTGAAAAGAGACATCTGGACATAGGTGATATGACAGACATATGTAGATACTGTTCGGCTTTAAAGTTTAAGTCAGAGACTTGTAGATCATGTAATTCATGTTGCCATCAGTGAAAAGTAGTGTTTCTTCCCAATGAAGAGGCATATCCGCGAGAATTAAAAGATTTTTTGTTTGGTGAAAGTGAAATCCACATATGTCAGCACCAGAAATGCGAAGTGGCTGGTGCATAGCGCCCACCCGGGGGTTGGCAAGCGAAGCAAGCAGGGGGCAGAGCCCCCTAGTTTATATATTTAAGACATCTTGAATTATTTGTATTTTTCCTAAAGTATTAAAGGCGTTACTCTCTTTCAGATAGGAAGGAAGAAATAAAGAACTTTATTTGTCCTCGGGAAATGTAGCGTTTTACAGAAGTTTTTAAAACAAATAAATAAATGGATAAATATATATATACACACACACACACACACACACACACACACACACACACACACACACACAGTAGTCTGAACACACACCAGAGTGAATTAAAAGAAAATTAAAAAGAAAGAAAACTCCTGATTTGGTAGTCCCAGTCCAAGTGAGGTGCAATGTTTCATTTCAGTTATGTGGTAATGTCATAAAACACACAATACCATACAACGAAAATTTTCATGCTTTGTTTAATTTTTACACCTCTGTCTGTAAATATTGTTTTAATAATGTTTCAAGTTCTATGATAGGCATAAGTATGTGAATACTTACAGCATAATTTATTTATTTTTTGCTCCCTCAGTTTGTGTTGTGGCCTTTTAGTATTTCAGTAATAGTTCATTACATTGCCTGTCCACTTCAGTGCTGGCTTTTCGCTTGCTTGCCTATTCTGTGTGTTTGGTCGCTTGTAAGTGGGAGCAGTTGTTTGTACTTGCTGGATTGGGGAAAGCTAAATATTTTTCTAAAGTATTACAAATATTTGTATATTTTAACCCTAGTATTTAATAACCCTAGCCCCTCAGGTTAAAACCCTAGCTCCTGAGGGACTTAGTGTACAGTAATCCCTCCTCCATCGCGGGGGTTGCATTCCAGAGCCACCCGCGAAATAAGAAAATCCGCGAAGTAGAAACCATATGTTTATATGGTTATTTTTATATTGTCATGCTTGGGTCACATATTTGCGCAGAAACACAGGAGGTTGTAGAGAGACAGGAACGTTATTCAAACACTGCAAACAAACATTTGTCTCTTTTTCAAAAGTTTAAACTGTGCTCCATGACAAGACAGAGATGACAGTTCTGTCTCACAATTAAAAGAATGCAAACATATCTTCCTCTTCAAAGGAAACAGAGAGGAAAGCAAACAAATCAATAGAGCTGTTTGGCTTTTAAGTATGCGAAGCACTGCTGGTACAAAGCTGTTGAAGGCGGCAGCTCACACCCCCTCCGTCAGGAGCAGGGAGAGAGAGAGAGAGAGAGATAGAGAGAGAAAAACAAACAGTCAAAAATCAATACGTGCCCTTTGAGCTTTTAAGTATGCGAAGCACCGTGCAGCATGTCGCTTCACTAAGCAGCTGCACAGAAGGTAGCAATGTGAAGATAATCTTTCAGCATTTTTAGACGAGCGTCTGTATCGTCTAGGTGTGCGAACAGCCCCCCTGCTCAATCCCCTTACGTCAGGATCAGAGAAAGTCAGCACAAGAGAGAGAGAGAGAAAGTAAGTTGGGTAGCTTCTCAGCCATCTGCCAATAGCGTCCTTTGTATGAAATCAACTGGGCAAACCAACTGAGGAAGCATGTACCAGAAATTAAAAGACCCATTGTCCGCAGAAACCCGCGAACCAGCAAAAAATCTGCGGTATATATTTAAATATGCTTACATATAAAATCCGCGATAGAGTGAAGCCGCGAAAGGCGAAGCGCGATATAGCGAGGGATCACTGTATATGGACTGATTTTATAATTATGTATTTATTTATTTACTATAGAAATACCTCTTAAAAGTATACTTGTCCCCTTTTATATATTTCCAATTTTAGAACACATTTTAGGGTATTTTACAGTTAATAATTTAGTAGGTATATAGGTAGGTCATTTTAAGGGGTGGGTATTTACATATGTATTTTAAGCTGCTTTCTGGACCTATACATTACCTTATAGAACATTATCAGTAGGTCCATTTTATTGTTTATATATAGGGATATTTTTAGGGCGATTAGTAATTTATTATGGGGGGTGATTTTAATACTGGATGCTGGGGACTTAATTAAAAAATGTTTTTTTACGGGCGAAGTGTGCTAGTGCCTCTTGTCCTTTGTGGACAAGCTTTCTTCAATAACCCGAACCTAACCTTAAGCCGAAGTATCACATTCCATCTAGAAGCACTGTTACCGTCCATATTGAAAAATGTTTTACTGAGGAGATGCAAGGGGTGAAAAGCCAGATAGCTTCAACCGGTAAGTTCACTAAAAAAAAAAGCAAGAGCTTTTTTTAATGAGAAAATTGTGTCATTACAGAGATGAAGAATGACAGACAGATAGAACTTTGTTTGTCCCCGGGGGGAAATATGTGTGAATTTGGCAGTACCACATAAGCGTAATTGTCCACTCGGACCTACAGCTGACAGAGTTACAGTGAAGCTGCTACTGGTATTGTTTAAACTTGGAGTCTTACAGACAGTGCAGTTATATGTGTTTATGATAAAATACACATTCTTTTAGGAGACACTTTTATATAAAGTGACTTAAACTGAGGTTGACATAATTGAGTAAACATCAGTCCTGGGGATTACTGTGAATCAAGGACAAGGTTTCAAAATTGACCATCACAAGTGAAGAGCTGTAAAACAAACAGAACAAGGCAAGACACACTGATATTTTCTTAGTGACAAGAACTTATCAAAGCCTTTATCAGTTAGACAGATAATCACAGAACAAGAGCCTTCAGACACACATTGAGGAAGTCAGTAATTTGGACTGAGGTGGGTAGCTCGTCCACTAGTCTGGAACTACACACAGAAAGAGTCTGGATTGAAATTTGATGGCATGTAGAAGGGGTGTCGCTTGATGCCTTTCACTTGTAGGCCTGAGTTGGAAGAGAAACAGCATAAAACTTTGTGTGTCTCAGTATACATACATACCTGCTGACCCACTGACTACTGTGTAGGCAAGAATCAAGGATGTAAACTTAATGCGCACAGCTACAGGGAGCCAGTGTAGTGACCGGAAGAAAAGAGTGACAGGTGCCTGCCTCAGCTAGTCAAATACAAGACTGGCCACTGCATTCTGGACCATCTGCAGTGGCTTGATAGCACATGCCAGTACTCCTGCCAAAAGCGATTTGCAGTAGTCCAGACGTGACAAGACCAAATACTGGACCAGGAGTTGGGCTGCATATTCCATCAGATAAGGTTTGATCTTGCGGATGTTGTACAGCGTTAACTTACATGAGCGAGACACAGTAGAAATGTGGTCAGAAGAAGATAGCTGCTCATCAGTCATCATCCCAAGGTTGCGTACTGACTTGGAAAGTGTTAGCAACAGTGAGCCAAGCAGTACAGAGATGGGAAGTTGAAGAGACAGGCTGGCCGGGATCACTAGAAGCTCAGTTGTTGCCACGTTGAACTGTGGATGGTGGTCCTTCATCCAGGTTGAGATATCAGCAAGTCATGCAGAGACTCTGATACTATGTTGTCGTCAGGAGGGAAAGTCCTGAGGAGTGACCTGAAAAAAGAAGTGACATGTACCTGTAGGTTGGTTGACGTGTTGCTGCATTTTGATTCACCTGCAATCGCTTGTTCCCTACCTTCCTGTAGGTAGTTGCAGTAGTCCATGTTTGATACGACCAATGCCTGCACCACAAGTTGGGGAGTAAAGTCTGATCTTGTGAATGTTATACAGGGAAAGAAAACTGAAACGTGGTCAGTGAAGAATAGCTGGTCATCGGTCATCACCACAAGGTTAGGTGCTGTCTTGGGGGGGTTTAGTGATAATGAGCCGAGCTGTACAAAGCTGGGGTGTTGATTAGGCATACTGGTTGGGATAACAAAGAGGTGCATCTTTGCCAGGTTAAGCCGACATGGTGTTCGTTCATCCAGGTTGGGATTTCAGTGAAATAGAGTTTCTAGCAGAGCCCGTGTGGTCCTCTGGAGGAAACCATAGATACAAAAGCGTTTCAGTGGCATAGCACTGATATGAGAATCTATGGGAGTGGACTGATAGAGCCTAGTGAGGTGGAGTACAGAGAGAAGAGCAGAGAAGCCTGCATTACATTGTGACTGTATTCAAAATAATACAGTGGCACGTTCAATGGCACAGTAGATTTAAATGATTCCAGTATCGAACTCCTTTTGTTCAGTCCAGCACTTGAGGCCCCATTTTTTTAATGTGAGATGATGACTGTAGATGTGGACATGTGGAGAAAATTCATACTTAACTCAAGTGGCATCAGTGCTACCCGCTGTGACATCGTGCCTCCCTACACATACACCGTGCACTTTTTTTTTAATGCAAATATCATCCGTAGTTTCTCAAGCTTTAGATATAAGAGTGTATGACTTTTAAATGACATCCAGCTGAGCCATCACACTGGGCGCTCATCTGCGCAGTCTCGAATGCCAAGCTGTGCCATGATGAGTCATCTAGGCAGTACCCATTATGATTATACTTGAAATGAGAAACACATCATCTGGAAGTATGAGCTCAGATTAAGTCCTGGAGTGAAAAGTAGCAGAAAGCATGAGATGGTGGTGAGCCAATCCAAACCCTGTTGTTTGTTGCTTGTGCTTCTGTTTATCTTGACTGCACTTATAGTCATGTGAAAAAGTAAGAATGTCTCGTGAAATGTTTTCTTCTTCTTTTTTTTTTAACATATGTGGACATATGAAGATTTGATCTTCTTTTAAACAATTTCTTTAGATATAGGTAAAAAAAATTAAAATTAGGCTTTTCAGTAATATATTCAACATAAAATAAACAGACACGCCTTTCTGTCTGTGGAAAAAACAAGTATACCATTAGCTCTAATAGCTGGCAGGTTGGCATTTCCTAGAAATGTCTAGCAATATGTGACATTGACTAGGAAAAAGTTTTTCCCCAACTTTTCATGCAGATTTCTTAGATATCTGAAATGATATCTGAGGAGTGTCTTGCATGCACAGCCCAATTTAATTCCCCATATAGTATCTTGATGGGGTTCAGACTGAGCCTTTGACTTGGCCATTCCAGAGCCCTGCATTTCTTTTGTTTCAGCCATTCTTCGTTCTACTGGTAGATGTACTGGTATGTTAAGGGTCATTGTCATGTTGTAAGGTTCACTTTCAGTTCAGTTTCAATCTTCTGACAGATGGTCTTGCATTATCCTCAAGCACCCTTTGGTACAATAAAGAATTCTTGTTGAATTCTGTGGTGGTGAGCTGCCTGGTCCCTGATGCAGCAAAGCAGCTCCAAATTAGAACCTTTTCACTACCACCATGCGTTAGAGTTTTAGTTTGTTTTGGTCAAATGCTGTCTTTGATTTTCACCGGACATGTCATCTGCTACTGTGGCTATACAATTCTTTGTGTCATCTGCCCAGAGCACATTATTCCAGAAGTCCTGCTCATTACCTTCTTATTAATGGTCATAGTTTAGTCTTGCCCTGTTGTTGTTTCTGGTTTCCTCCTGCCACACCTCCCATGTACTGTTGTGGCCAAAACTTTTGGGAATGACACAAGTATTGGTTTTCACAAAGTTTGCCACTTCAGTGTTTTTAGATCTTTTTGTCAGATGTTTCTATCGTACACTGAAGTAGAAGCATTTCATACATGTCAGTGGCTTTTATTGACAGTTACATTGTTTATGCAAAGAGTTAATATTTTCAGTCTTGACCCTTCTTTCTTTTTCAAGACCTCCGCAATTTGCCCTCTCATGCTGTCAGTCAACTTCTCTGCCAAATCCTGACTGGTGATAGCCCATTCTTGCATAATCAGTGCTTGGAGTTTATCAGAATTTAGGGGTTTTTGTTTGTCCACCCGCCTCTTGAGATTTGACCACAAGTTCTCAATGGGGAGTTTCCTGGCCATGGACCCCAAATGTCGATGTTTTGTTCCCTAAGCCACTTAGTTCTCACTTTTACTGTATGGCCCGGTGCTCCATCATGCTGGCAAAGGCATTGTTGGTCACCAGACTGTTCTTGGATGGTTGGGAGAAGTTGCTCTCAATTTTTAATGATTGACTCATGCACTTTGACAGTAACTGTGGCAAGAGCTACCTGTAGGTCCAGTGTTGAAATTAGGGGCTTCTTAGAGACTTCTTTCAACATCTTATGCTCTTTATTTCAAGCTGAACTTGCAGGGGGTAGTCCTGGCCTGGTCAAGCTTCCAGTTGTTTGAAACCTCCGCTTTTAGATGATCTTCAGACAGTGGATTGGTTGATTTCTGATTGTTTGGAGATTTTTCCTTCCAGACTCATAGGCATCTACAGTAGATTGTTCTTTCTGAAGGCTTCATTGAGCTCTTTCCATGTAGGCATGGTGACAGCACACACTTTGACAACACAGACCAAAACAAACTTTAAATAAGAGAACCATGTCAGACAAGATCCTCTCTAATGAAATTCTAATTGTCTGCACCATACTTTTTCCACATGTGAAATTTGCATTTGTGTTTATTTCAATTATGCAACGTACTACAACATATAAATATGCGATGATGTTTATTATATCATATCACCTTTATTTATATGTATTGTCTAAATGAAGATCAAATCTTCATATTTCTACATCTCTATATACAGTGGAACCTCGGGTCACGAACGTCTCGGACCACGTACAATTCGGGTTACGACCAAAAAGTTCGCCAAACTTTTGCATCTGTCCACGACCACACACTCGGGTGACGAATAAGCCAGTTTCCCTTCTGGTCACCACATGTTCAGTCTCTCCCTGTGCATTCCCTGTGCGGTGAGAGAGCGAGAGAGAGCGCCAGAACGCGAGAGAGAGAGAGAGAGCGCCAGAACGCGAGAGAGAGAGAGAGAGCGCCAGAATGCGAGAGAGAAAGCACCAGAACGCGAGAGAGTTAGAGAGAGAACGGAACGAATTAATTGTATTTACATACAATCCTATGGGGGAAATTACTTTGGGTCACGACCAAATCGGGTTGCGACCAGAGTTTTGGAACGAATTACAGTCGTGACACGAGGTTCCACTGTATGTAAAGTCCAATGTCTGTTTGTCTGTCCGCTTTTCACGAGAGAACAGCTTAACGGATTTAGATTGGGTTTTTTTTTTTTTTTTATATAAGTGGCTTGAACATTCTGGTTGATTTTGTCACTTCTCTCATAGTTTGCTTGCAAATCTGAGAGACGTGCAGCGGGCCGAGGGGTGGGGCCCTCCTCACTCACACGCCAGCCTCTGGGGGGAGTACCTTACCTCCACTTAGCTAACGAACAAGAGAGCTACTTAACACATTTAGATTGGGTCTTTTTCTATAATTTGCTTGAACGTTCCGGTTGATTTTGCGACTTCTCTCATTGTGCTGTGTATCATAGTTCGCTTGCAGTACCGATTTATTTGCGCGAATCTGAAAGACACACAGCGGTCCGAAGGGGGAGGCCCTCTGCCCTCCTCACTCATTCACTCACTCACACACCAGCCTCAGGGAGTACCTTACCTTCCACTTAGCTGGCGAATGAGAGAACTACTTAAAGGATTAAGATCGGTTTTTTTTTCTAGAATTTGCTTGAACATTGCAGTTGATTTTGTGACTTCTCTCTTCGTGCTAAGAATCATAGTTTGCATGCAGGAGTGCTATATTCGCACTAATCCGAGACAGAGGCTGCGGGCCAAGGGGAGGGGGAAGCATGACTTCAGGAGTGGGGAGCTGGACGGGGCCCTCCTCACTGTCCTGTTTCACTAATATGCAGGCAGAGCCACGGGGGACGGCTAGTATCTTAAAAAAGGAAAAATTATTTCGTGAGATGTACTTCTTTTTTCACATAACTTCATTTAACATCTCTTTTTGAAATTTGTGTCCACATACTGTATTCCTAATGTTAATTTATTAGGAGTGAACATCTTCTTCATGTTTTTTATTCACATTTGTTTCTCTGTTCTCTCTCTGCCGAGGTGTTTCCAGCACTTTGCCAGTTTTCTCATTTCATGTCAGCGTGATATCTTCACTACGAATGAAATCCAAGTCTCAATATTTTAAAGAAGGCAGTCAATGACAGTAATTTATTTTAAGCAATGCATTGAAATTTAAAGCGTTTCTTGACTAAAAGCGGACATGACACCAATTAGAGATAGGGGAAG
This sequence comes from Erpetoichthys calabaricus, assembly GCF_900747795.2. Classification (NCBI taxonomy): domain Eukaryota; kingdom Metazoa; phylum Chordata; class Cladistia; order Polypteriformes; family Polypteridae; genus Erpetoichthys; species Erpetoichthys calabaricus. Next base: position 209,990,642 of record NC_041399.2, on the reverse strand, counting down.
ATAGCAAAAATATCTAGGCAGACAAACAAGGAGAAGATAGTGGCAAGAGACGGGTTTGGGAGCAGGTATATGAAAAATTGGAGACAAAAAAGATAGAGATTTTTAGAATAGAAAAGGCTAGGAACAAGACTGGGAAGGATTTTAGTCAGTTGAAGCAGATGATGTTGACACTCTCTCCGCAAACAGACATACTGCTGATGGCTGTGCCCAAGAGGTCATTAAAGGCCTGGATCTTTGGTTTTTATCAGGATACTCGCACACTCAGACACTCAGACTCCTCACTCAGTCTCTCGAGTGCCCCGATCAGAGCCTCCATTGACACTGCAAAGATCACAGCATTGTCAGCAAAGTCAAGATCCGTGAATCTTTCATCACCAACAGATGCCCCACAGCCGCTGGACCACATGACCGAGCCCAACACTCAGTCCATACAAGTATTGAAAAGAGTAGGAGCAGAACACTCCCCTGACGAACCCCAGAATCAACTGGGAAAAACACAGAGGTCCTGCCTCCACTCCGCACAGCACTCACCGTACAAGTGTACAGGCTGGCCATGATATCCAGCAACCTCAAGGGGATCATGCGAACTCTCAGGATGTCCCACAGGGCATCTCAATCAACTCAACTCTTTACAAAAATCGACAAAGGCTGCAAAAAAAGTCTGCCGATATTTGCATTTGCGCTCCATGAGAACCCTCAGTGCCAGGATGCAGTCGATGGTAGATTTCTTAGGCGTAAAACCAGACTGTTTTGGTCGCTGGTAGGTGAGGAAGTGATCACGAATCTTATTGAGGAAGACCCTAGCAAGGACCTTACCCGGCACCGAGAGCAGTGTTATCCCCCTGTACTTGCTGCAAAAGAGAAAGTTAGAAGAATGAGAAGAGTTTTGGAAGATGTAAGATTAAAGATAAATAGGAAGAAGACAGAATATGTGGGGTTTAATGATGATCAGGATTCAAAAGTTAGCCTTCAGGGAGAAAGATTGCTTGCAATGCCAAGAGGACAGCCTCATCACCAGCCTGGAGAAGTTCACACCAGAAACCAGAGATCCCTGCAGCCTTTCCTCCCCTCAGCTGGTTCACCACCTGTTCAATCTCAGTGAGACAGTGTGGGGGGGGGGGGGGTCACAGCTAATTGGAGGATCAGCCTCAAGAACCGTAAACCAGACTTATGCAATGTCCTAGCCAGAGGATCAGCTTTGAAAAACTGCTCAAAGTAGTTTCCTTTAATGATCTCTTGGGCATGGCCAGCAGCAGTGTATTTGTCTGCGGAGAGAGTGTCGACCTCGTCGAGAGGTTTACTTACCTTGGCAGTGACGTTCATGTCTCTGATGACTCTTCCTTTGAAGTCAGTAGACGGATTGGGAGAGCATGGGGGGTCATGAGGTCACTGGAAAGGGGTGTGTGGCGCTCCTGATATCTATGCAAAAGGACGAAGGTCCAAGTCTTTAGAGTCCTGGTGCTTCCTGTCTTGCTATATGGTTGTGAGACATGGACGTTATTCAGTGACCTGAGATGAAGAATAGACTCATTTGGTACTGTCTCTCTCTGGAAAATCCTTGGGTACTGCTGGTTTGACTTTGTGTTGCTCATAGAATCCCGAATGAGACACATTACCTGCATTGTGAGGGAGCGTGAGTTACGGCACTATGACCATGTGGCGCAATTCCCCGAGGGTGATCCAGCTTGTAAGATCCTAATTGTTGGTGACCCGAGTGGCTGGACCAGGCCAAGGGGTTGCCCACTTAACAACTGGCTGCGGCAGATAGAGGGTCATTTCTGGAGGGTGGGACTGGACTGCATGTCTGCCTGGGGGGTTGCCAACCGGGATCCTGAGTTGTTTTGTTGCATAGCGGGTGCAGCAACGTACTGTACCAGTGCATGCTCCCCAACTTGACTTGACTTGAAGCAGATGAAAGATGAGCATGATAAGATGAAGAATAGATGGATGAGATACTTTGAAAGCCATTGAATGAAAAAAATCAAAGGGTAGTATGTGGGGATGAAGTCCCAAATAAAGGGCTAGTACCAAAAATAAAGAGGGAGGAAGTAAGGAAGCATTGAAAAGAATGGAAAAAATTGAAAGGCAACAGGGCCAGATGAAATTCCAGCAGAAGTGTGGAAGAGTTTAAGAGAAGAGGGAGTAGATGTGTTGTGCAGAAGATCTATGAACAGGAGTGAATACCAGAGGAGTGATGGAGCAGCGTGATTGTGCCCATTTATAAGGAGAAGGGCGATATTCAGGATTGTAGAAACTACAGAGGTATAAAGCTGATGTCACACACAATAAAAATTTGGGAAAGGTTCATAGAGAGAAGTCTTGGAAAAAAGACACCCATAGGAGAGGAGCAGTTGGGTTTTATGCCAGGAAGAGGAACAACGGATGCAGTCTTAGCATTGAGACAGCTCATAGAGAGGCATCAAGACAAACAGAAAGGTTTGCATGTGGTGTTTATTGATTTGGAGAAGACATGTGACTGAGTGCCAAGTCAAGACTTCTGGAGGTGCATGAGAGAGAAAGGAGGACCAGAGAAGAGTGTGAGGATTGTCCAGGATATGCATAAGGGAGTGAGGATTTGGGGTAACAAACAAGATACCAGTTAGAGGAGTTCCGCACCAGGGATCTTCTTGAAGTCCTGAGCTCTTTGATCTGGTTATGGATGTGTTGACTCATTGAATAAGAGACCAATCCCCTGGTTCAGGGTTTTTACTGATGCCATTGTGTTGTGTAGCAACAGAAAAGAGAAAGTTAGAAGAATAGAGAAGAGTTTTGGAAGATGTAAGATTGAAGATAAATAGGAAGAAGACAGAATATGTGGGGTTTAATGATGATCAGGATTCAAAAGTTAGCCTTCAGGGAGAACAATCAAAAAGAGTGGAAATATTTAAATATCTAGGATCAGTGGTAGCTCAAGATGGACAATTAGATGTGGAGATAACCCACAGAGAGCAATGTGGATGGAACAATTGGAAGAAGGTATCAGGAGAATTGTGTGATTCAGGAATTAAGGTGAAGGTTAAAGGTCAGGTTTTTAAGACAATGGCAAGACCAACCATGATGTATGGCAGAGGTGGGCAATGTTGGTCCCGGAGAGCTGCAGTGGCTGCAGGTTTTTGTTCCAACCCAGTTTCTTAATGAGAAGTCGATTATTGCTGACAAAGCACTTATTGCTTAAGTGACATTTTGAGGCTTCACTTTAGTGGTCTTACTTGTTAAGGTTTCCCACCCTTAATTGCTTATTTCAGTCTTAAACAGCTGCATTCAGTGTTTTTAATGGCTCCTTATTAGCAATAAAATGTAAATGACAAAGCAGCCAGCAGTTCTCTATCTAGCTTGTTTCCATTTACATCTGTATGTGTTCATCGTGCACTGTTTGATTTAATAAAAAAATTAATAGACAAATGTGACAGACACATCTGAGGTTGGCAAGGATTGGTTTATAATTAAGCAACTGGGTTCGAATGAAAACCTACAGCCACTGCGGCTTTTCAGGACCGACATTGCCCACCCTTGATGTATGGAGTTGAGACCTGAGCAGTAAAGTGCAGCACAGTGGAAGAAGAAGTTGGATGTGGCAGAAATGAGAATGTTGAGATGGATGTGTGGAGTTGGAAAAATGGACAAGAAATGGAGACAGTCAGAGGTACAACAGAAGTGGGAGAGACATCTAAGAAAGTACAGGAAAGTAGGTTGAGGTGGTAAGGAAATGTGATGACGAGAGACAAGGAATATGTGGACAAAAAACTGGTGAACATGGGAGGGGGCCTGAGGCAGAGGTGGATGAATTAAGTAAAAGAAGGGTCTGAGTGGGGGGTGAGGTGCAGGACCGAACTGTATGGAGAAGGTTGAGCAAGCACATCGATCCCACATAGAGTGGGAAAGGATGAAGAGGAAGAAGCAGCTTCTTGACTAATTATAACTTATAAAGTGAGAGCAAAGCAAAATCTCTGATGTTTGTCTCTTGCTTGAAATGTCAAGAGCACAATATGAAAAAAGACATTTTGCTGAATATTTTGGGATTTTTTATTTTTTCTGATACGGTTATTTATTTTTTTAAAATAAGAATATGTTAGGTTTGTGAAGATTTCTCAAAAATCAACTGCTAGGTAAATTGGTGGTGTGAAAGTGCACGAGTCTCGGGTGCCGCCATTAGAGCGCTTCAGTTTAGCCCCTCTCCAGCTCTGAGCACGCAGGGACTCCTCATGCCTTAGGAAAAAAGAAAGAGATGGATGACCTAATAATGATGTTTTGCCAGGGGAATCTGTATCATGAAACTTCCAAATTAAATCCATGTGAGGCTAGAAAATGGAAAATGAGGGAGAAAACCATTTAGCGCATTTACTCTTTGCAACGTTTTTTTTTTTCTTTCTTTCTTTTATCATGTGATGAAATGGAAAATCTAAATGTTTCATACTTGTCCGAGAGCTTTTCATTATTAACACATGCTTTCATTTTCATGTTTCTAGGTATATCTTTAGAACATCAATACTTCAAAATATTGTGCATTGGAAAAATTGGCAGAAATTTTTGTGTGTTGCATGCATTTAGGGAGAAGAAGAAAAACTGAAATTTAAATATCCTTGTTTAAGTCCATTTTAGGCTTCAGTTTAATATCTTCTTGTTGTCATTCACACAATGAAGTGATAATTTTCTTACCATAATGCAATGTAACCAAATATCACCTAAAAATAAGGCAAATAGCCACACAGATGCAGGTAGGACTTTATCAAAGAAACACCCAACCTCAGTTCCAAAAAAGTTAGGACATTATGGAAAATGTTAATCAAAACAAAAGTGAGTGGTTTTTAAATTTACTTTGAGTTATATTCAAACACAAAATGTATAAAGACAAGGGAGAGCTGCATAATGGATGAAAATTCCTCTCGCTAAACTCAATCAACTTGTGTCTTCAGTGCCCAAACACTTAATAAGTGTCATTAAAAGGAATGGTCAAGTGACACAATGGCGGAACGCTGGGCTGTCCTTACCATTCACATTTGATAGGAGTGTATGTTTACAAAAGAACAAATAAATGTACAAGGGGAAAACTGCAAATTCTGTGTTGTTGTTGTGTTTTCACTATAACACGGGGTGAACTGAATTTACCAAGCACTACTATTTTCTATAATGTCTCATATAAGTGATCTCTGCCTTGGTATTCAGGAGCTGAGACAATGCAGCTGGCAAGTCTAAATGTTTTTTTTTTTTATTACAATATATTCTATGGTATTCACAGTGTCAATAAATGGACGCTTGAGGGCGCTGTTGTCCCATAAAACCCAATAGACAGATGCAGACACTGGTTTAAAAGCACCCAGAAGTATTTTTATTTTCTTCTTCAAAGTGCCCCAAAGCACCTCCACCACCATAAACAAGTAATCACTATAATAAATGCAGTCTATTAAACACAATAATTCTCCTCAGCTCCGTCACACTCCTTCTCAACTCCAGCTCAGCTTGCTGGGTTTCCCATAGTCCTTTATATAGTCCTTGACCCGGAAGTGCTTCTCCTCTTCTGTTCACGTGACTTGTCAGCACTCCCGGGTCAGATGGAGAATTACATTTTTCTTCAGCCCAGAAGTACTGCTGTTCCTCCGTCCCCGTGACTTGGGAGTACTTCTGGGCTTTACGGGAAACAAAAATTCCCTTGTCTCCCTGCAGCATCACACGGTGGTCCCCAGGGTACCCAGCAGGGTTGTGAAGCCACACTCCATCTTCCGTGATGCCCTGCGGGAATCCGGGGCACCTCTAGGCTGCAGGGAAGACACCATCTAGTGTCCTGGTTGTGTCGGCCGGGATGAGCTGCCGGCCGTCCGTCCATCACAGCAGTAATCCTCCTGTAAAGGTGAGAAAGCTTTATTAGCATTTTAAAGAGCAAGAGTATTATCTTAAAAATTGTGCCCCATTGCAGCAAATGTAGTTTAACTCAATTTGATCGTTTGTGTCACAGTGTTCAGCACTTTTTGCCTCATAGGTCCAGTATACAGAGTTCAAATCCATTCAGTTACTGTGTAGAATTTATATGTTTTCTGTGTCTGTGTGTGCTCACCTCGATGGGGGGGGGGTTTGTGTTGGGGATGGGCTTTGTTCTCCTACCACATTCCCAGAGACTTAACTGATGATTCTAAATTGGCTCCATGGGAGTTTAGATGGGCATTGTAGCTTCATTTGTTGAGGATTTCAAAATAGTTCAAATGCAGCAGTCAGAAAGGCATTCAAGGAGTAGTATGACGTTTTGTACTCCACAGTCCAAGTGTCTTTGTTTTAAAGATTTTAGTGAATTTCAAAGCCAAAAAATAAAGAAAAATGTTAATTACACATGCAAAAGAAGGGACACTTCTTTTCTGTGATTTACATTTCTTAAGATTTCTGGTATCACATTCACCCCACACACATGTAGGTAAATTCCTTCTAATTGTCTGATTTCAATCTAAGAGCTGTACTATTGTGACACAGAACTTTTTTTGCAAACTACATCTGAGACCGAGACGTGTCGCTAACGCCTCATTTTCCACATCCACACTTGGACTTCCTCCCTGCTAATCTTATGGCAAACAGGGTGAAATGTTTCACCAGCATGTCGCAATTCTGGGAAAGAAATATCAGGGCAAGTGGAATCCATCAATGCTGGCCGACTGTTATTGGACACTGAAACGAGACGCCTCACATGCTGAGTAGAAACAAAAATCGGCAGCAAAACATTTTAAGCTGCATTAAACAAATGTAATGTGTCAGCATCATTAAGCGACTAAACGAGCTAAATTTGATAAAAGTTAATTTCACATTTCATCAAATTCCTATGTGATAAAAAATAAAGCAGTAGACTCACCCCACGAAGCTTCTCAATTTGCAGACCTGTGCTGTGGTGAAGTGCGGGAAGTTAGCCGTGAACCCGCGACTTCTGGTTCGGATGTGGCCTCCTTACAGCATGAGCTAATAAGACAACTACGTTTTTTGGCAGTGCAGAGACCCCATTTTTAACCGCTACACGCAGACCGCTTCCTGGTGACGTCAGCTGAACTCTCTCTTTCTGTCAGACCCCACCTTTTCCGCACAATATCACTAATCCAGAACTGTATTTGTGTTTAGCGTGGAACAGTCTGTCATAACCAGCAAAACTCTTACAGGAAGTGAAACCTTTTGGAATAAGTGGGTGTCCAATAGCGTTGTGGCCAAGGTGACAGCAGATTACTGGCCAGCCGGTAGATTCCTCTTTCTAATCTCCACCATCAGTCCTCATTCTATGAATAGGACCTGCCTATTCAGATGCTGTTTGAGGGGGTCCCCCATTGCGTTTAATAGTTTTTCCCATTTTTTGTTTGTTGCTAATGGTTTTTATTTGTGCCATTGGATATCATTTAGCCCTTCTATGTACAAAGTGTTATTTTTCGTATGAAGAGATTTAAAAAAAAAAAAAACCCTGCACTCTCGCTCCATACAATACAAGTACTTAAAGAGTAACCATAAATTAGGTCAGAAAGCATCATATATGGATAAAACAAAGGAAACGGCCAGAAAAAAAGCAGTTTCAATTTTAGTTCCCTTATTTATCTTTTATCCTGATGACTGAAAAGACCCCCTTGGGAAAATGATATTCCTCTTACTAATTTAATACTTTAAGTAGCCTTAGCAGTAACACTTGGAGCTTTTATGCCTGATTGACCTAATCAAGAGTTTTCTTTTTGAAGAAGCCTCCAGTGCTCCCTGGAGCTACAGAAATTGAACTCTTAGGACTCATAATTTTGTGCAAGCGCTCCAATTCTGTAATATTGAGTTGTTCTCTCAGCCCCTTAGATGGCAAACTGCTTTTCATGACATCTGAGCACCAATCTGCAAGCTGCCTTCAACACTCCTCTCAGCACAGCGGGGTGCTTCACAGCCTTAAAGTGTCATGTCTGCAGAACTGCTGCTTTTTCAGATCCTGTTTGCCAATCTATTGAAGGGCAGCATTGCCTCCGCGCCTTCCTCAAACATTTCTTACATGTGTTTCTGCTAAACGGTTTTGATTTATTGGTTTGGCCTGTAAAGTGAAGTGCATTTTGTGTTTAGACATGTGCTATTGGCATTCTAAGGTATGTAAGGTGCCAAAGGCCTTCCCTGTGCCATTGGGTAACAAGGCAAGACGTGCCAGTCTCTCTCACATATACACCAAAACTCAGCCATAAAAGACCATTTTAGAATCTCCTGTTGGAGGACAACCCAGGAAGACATTGGGATAAACCGCAACTGGGTGTCGGATTCAGGCTCAGGACACAGGGTTACACTTTTGGATTGAAAACTGGACAATGTGACAACTTAGTGAGGGTGATGGGTGAGTCTTCAATTCAAAAGCGTAACCTTTGTGAACTGTTTGTGCACTGATTTCATTTTCTGGAATTATTTATCCACCTTAATAAAAGGATAAGTGTAAGTGTGTTTCTGTGAGTATCTGTCTGAATTGCCAAGTCTGTGCCGTTCCAGAAGATAAAATGCATTACATTTGTCATTCCAACAGATGGCACATCGCACACATTAACACTCCTTTTTTTAATCTCATACCCGATGGCATATAACAGAGACGTGCATTGCATTTGTCATTCCAACAGATGGTGCATTAGAAACTTTAAGACTGCTTTCTCTTTCTTTCTCCTTCACTCCAGTCAGGCGAACTTTGTCCTCTTCCACCCGACCCCAACTTGCCTGGATGAGGCAGAGCAGTTCCTTTTATCTGAGACCTGGGACTATTTCTGATGCCATGGCATTGCCTGTAGGAAGTACACTAGGGTCAGACAGAAGTCTGACAAATCAGAGATTATAATTTCCTGTAGTGTACCCCTGCAGTACCCATGAAACTCCCAGTGTGCCCTGTGGATAACCTGCAAGTTATTGAAGTCTGGGGATGCTGCCACGTAGCATATTGGGACACAACATACTTGTATGCTGTTGTCTCCCCCAGTCCTTCCACTATTTTGGCCTCCTGGCCGGTCAAGAATACCTGTTCCATCCCAGCCGAAAGGCCAGCCCACGAGTACCGTCCCTTTACCATATACGCGTTAATTATTATCTTACTTATATTGTAGTAAACAATGAGAGTATAGAGTTAACTTTTGGCGTTCTTGCCCTTACTGCCCCAGTTTCTTTAAAGCTAATGCTGTTGTTTCTCTTGATTGCTTTCCTGGCATTCCGCATAATTCTGCAGTGCTGCTCACTAGTGGGTCCGTGTGTGTGACAGTGGTTATGACAGTCGGGTGTACTATAAACAGCTGCTTTTAAAAGCAACACATAATTGACATCGACCATAAAGAATCAGGTGTTTAGTTTTTATTAAATTCTTTTATGATTAGGAAAATATTGCAAGGCTTTCTGTGCCTAAAGGTTTGTTGGCCAGAATTAAAAATTGTTGACTCTTGGTGTCCGGACCTTTGATTTATCCAACCCTGCTGTCGTATTTTCCCTGTAAATGCTTCTTTAGAATCTCTTGAAAAACTTCATGGCAAAGCTTAAAAGATGCCTAACAAATTCTGGTAGTTTACAACACACAATTGTGACTCCGTGTAACTGTACATGTACAGACGTGGACAAATGTTTCGGTCCCCTTGCCTCTCATTGAAAAAGTGCTGTATGCCTCGTGAAAAGCGATTAAATGAAAAGCCATTGTCCCATGCATGCCTTTGATACGTCATCGAGTAAATGAAATCCAATGCGACAAGAGATCAAGCGTTGCTCATTCTACAAAGAACTTCTTAAACAACCTGGACACATTTGTTGGTACCCCTAGAAAAGATCCTAAATAATTGAACTTGAGAGGTTTTTCAGCCTCGCTGTTTTCTTGAATTGGTATCACTTGTCTCCAATCGTGCAATCAGTCATTCAGCTGATTTAAATGGAGAAAAGCCGTCACTCTGCTGTTTGGTGTCTTCCTGTGTCCCACACTGAATGTGGACCAGAGAAAGCAAAGGAGAGAGTTGTGTGAGGAGATCAGAAAGAAAATGATAGTCAAGCTTGTGAAAAGCAAAGACTAGAAGACCATATCCAAGCAACATGATGTTCCTGAAAAAACAGTTGCAAATATTTTGTAGATGATGAAGACCCATGGGACTGTAGCCAACCTCCCTAGATGTTGCTACAAGATGGATATCATCCACAGAATGTAGTGAGAATGATAGACAAAAAGCCAAGGAGACCTTCCAAAGAGATACAAGCTGAGCTCCAAGGTCCATCAAAGTCTAACTACACTATCCATCACGTTTTGAGTGACAGTGGGCTTATTGGAAGAAGGAGGACTCCACATAACAAAGCCAGGCTGGAATTTGCTAAAATGCATACTGACAAGCCACAATGCTTCTGTGTCCTTTGGACAGATGAGAGAAAACTTGAGTTTTCCGGAAAGTCACATCAGCTCTGTGTCCACAGATGTACAAATGAAGAGCATTATATCTACTGTAGAACATGGAAGAGGTTTGGTTATGTTTTAGGGCTGCTTTGCTGCGTCTGGTATGTGGGTGCCCTGAATCTGTACTTGGAATGAAAGAAATCTCAAGACTATCAAGACATTCTAGGGTGAAATGTACTGCCCAGTGTCAGAAAGTTCTGTCTCAGTCGCAGGATACAAACCCTCCAACCGGATAAGGAGCCAAAACACTCAACTGAAAGCACCCAAGAATGGCTAAGAACAAAACATTGGACTCTTCTGAAGTGACCTTCTTGAAGCTCTGATTTGAATTGCATCGAACATCAATGGAAAATGATGAAACATGCCGTCTGGAAAAGACCCCCGATACCAGACACTGCTGGAAGAGTGGGCCAAATGACAGGTGCAGAAGTCTCATGGAGAGCTCCAGGAATTGCTTGTGTGCAGGGACTGCTAACTCTAAAGGTTGTACAACAGAATATGAGGTTAAAGGTCCCATCATTTGTGTTATTATTTGAAATATTCTGTTGAATCAAAACTCTAAAGCAGCATTTTATTTTTTGTTAAATATGGAATAAATGATGGGTGACAATGACTTTTGTTAGTTTTAGGTTTTTTCAGTGGCAATTGTGGGTTCTTCCCTTTTTGTGGAGGGGGAACCAACAAATTTGCCCGAGTCTGTAAATCTGCCCAAGTGTTTCTTTTTTTGGATTCTGCTTTTTTTTTAGGCATGTCATTTCTCTGCTTTGTGACTCAAAAACTAGTCGTAATTCTTCACCGTGACATTGTACGCTTGAATGTCACTTTCATCCTAACCATAAATATTATCTTTGGTTGTGTGAAGGCCTGCCAGCACTGGACTGCAGAATTGGTGGTCTGCCCTGTGGAAACGCCAGCTAAAAATATGCTGCACGCAGAAAAGAGATTGTTCAGTCGGGCGTGATGACTAAGCTGTAGCTCACATCTGCAAGTCTCCAGGGTTGTCTTTGTGATTGCGAAGAAGCTCTCCTTAAAAATGCAACCTGTCATCTCAGGGGTCAGTGCAGTGACCTTAAAAGTGAGTTCTCCTATCCAGTGCATGGCTGCCGCTGCCTTTGCTATACATATCTGATTGTGCAGCGGGAGGGTCAGCAGAGCACAAGAAGGTGACAACCTTTACGTTTGCTTTTGCGACCTGAAAGTTGGATACCATCTGAATAAGAGAGCTACCGGTCATCTCTACCAAGGTGTCACTCATCTAACATACTTCAGGATTTGTAAAAGATGCAGCACAGAACAAAGCCATGTAAACCCTGTTTTTTGTGGTTCAAGGAGATGAAGAATTCAGGCTTAGAACAAACTAAAAACTCTGGAAGTGTCCGTCATTTTCCAACTTTTGTGCACCTTCCAGGATTCCTTCCACTTTTATTCTGTCCCAGGCCATTGCTCTCCTTTATTATGGTAGCCACAGAAGAAGAAAGCAGCTTATCCTGATCAGATAGATAGATAGATAACTTTATTAATCCCAAGGGGAAATTCCCATATTCCAGCAGCAGCATATTGATAAAAAAACAACATTACATTAAAGAGTGATAACAATGCAGGTATAACAGACAATAACTTTGTATAATGTTAACGTTTGCCCCCCCGGGTGGAATTGAAGAGTCGTATAGTGTGGGGGAGGAACGATCTCCTCAGTCTGTCAGTGGAGCAGGACGGTGACAGCAGTCTGTCGCTGAAGCCGCTCCTCTGTCTGGAGATGATCCTGTTCAGTGGATGCAGTGGATTCTCCATGATTGACAGGAGTCTGCTCAGCGCCCTCTGCCATGGATGTCAAACTGTCCAGCTCCGTGCCTACAATAGAGCCTGCCTTCCTCACCAGTTTGTTCAGGCGTGAGGTGTCCCTCTTCTTTATGCTGCCTCCCCAGTACACCACCGCATAGAAGAGGGCGCTCGCCACAACCGTCTGATAGAACATCTGCAGCATCTTATTGCAGATGTTGAAAGACGCCAGTCTTCTAAGGAAGTATAGTCGGCTCTGTCCTCTCTTGCACAGAGCATCAGTATTGGCAGTCCAGTCCAATTTATCGTCCAGCTGCACTCCCAGATATTTATAGGTCTGCACCCTCTGCACACAGTCACCTCTGATGATCACGGGGTCCATGAGGGGCCTGGTCCTCCTAAAATCCACCACCAGCTCCTTGGTTTTGCTGGTGTTCAGTTGTAGGTGGTTTGAGTCACACCATTTAACAAAGTCCTTGATTAGGTTCCTATTCTCCTCCTCCTGCCCACTCCTGATGCAGCCCACGATAGCAGTGTTGTCAGCGAACTTTTGCACGTGGCAGGACTCCGAGTTGTATTGGAAGTCCGATGTATATAGGCTGAACAGGACCGGAGAAAGTACAGTACCCTGTGGTGCTCCTGTGCTGCTGACCACAATGTCAGACCTGCAGTTCCTGAGACGCACATACTGAGTTCTGTCTGTAAGATAGTCCACAATCCATGCCACCAGGTATGAATCTACTCCCATCTCTGTCAGCTTGTCCCTAAGGAGCAGAGGTTGGATGGTGTTGAAGGCGCTAGAGAAGTCTAGAAACATAATTCTTACTGTGCAAGTGAGAGAGGGATCAGTGTAGCATATAGATGATGGCATTCTCTGCTCCCACCTTCTCCTGGTATGCGAACTGCAGAGGGTCGAGGGCATGGCGGACCTGTGGCCTCAGGTGGTGAAGCAGCAGCCGCTCCATGGTCTTCATCACATCAGTGTGAATTTATAGTGCCTTAAAGTATTTCGACCCCTTCACTTTTTTCACATTTTGTTATTATGCCTCTCTTATGTTCATTTTTTTTACTTACATTTTGTTTCACATCAAACAACACTCACAACCCCACAAAGAGAGCAAAGATAGGATAATAGACATTTTTGCAAATGTATTAAAATAAAACAAAAAACCCTGAAACATCCCATTGACTCTACTATTTAGACCATCTACTTGATACTTAGCTGAAGCCTCTTTGCCATCCATTCCAGCCTTAGAATCTCTTTGGGTCTTGATTTTAGGGATTGTCTGCCATTCTTCTCTGCAGATCCTCTCAAGCCCTGTCAGGTTGGATGGATGCTGTCAGTGCCCAGTTATTTTCAAGTCTCTCCAGAGTTGTTCTGTTGCTTTCATGACGTAGATTTACACGATTCAGGACCATACGCTATGAGAATCTGTGGTCCCGCAGCAATTAAAGCTGCTACAAGTTTAATTTCAAAGAAACCACAATTCGGTCAGATTTATATTTATGATCACAGAGAAGCGATGCAACATAGAATCGAAAGAGTTAAATGATCGGATGTATGAGAAATTCTACAGCCAATAATGGATATGTCCAAAAGTATCGCACTTTCTATTTTATGTGAGAATTCGTATAAATAAATAGAAAACGGATCCATACCACATGACCAACAGTACCAGAAATGTCAAGTTCAACTTGAAAAGTACCGAAGTCATCGTTTAAGATGGAAGGTAAAATAAAACTGCTAAGCAAGAAAGACCGGTGAACTGCTGAGTCCCGTGAGCAGGGTGGTCTTACCTGTTCAGTCACTTGGTGAAAGTGCGCGCGCGTGTGTGTGTGTGTGTGTGTGTCCTGACTTTTCTGCTTTCAGGACATTTCAGGTTAGAGTGCCTCTGGGGTTTCTTAACAATATATTATGCATTCTAGCTATTGTTAAAAGACTTAGGTGTGAAGATCATCTGTTTACGCAGACATTTAATCCTTTAGAGGTGCAATGTTTTTGCCTTTTATTAATGGTAAGGAAAAGCAAATCTGTTTGTGTTGTCATACTTGAAATGACTCATGTATGTGAGTCAGAGAGAGAAATATTCCAGAAATGCGTGCAAGACAAAATAAATATAGCACTTTGTTGTCCTTTCCTTCATTGTTTCTTTGTGAGCAGATGAAACCTCTCATTAAATAAGCAGAATATTCCCGGTTAAGGAAGTGGGGTGCAACTAACCAACAATGCTGTCTGTGTGTCTCGTAACTGGCTATTTATGTTTTCAAGCACATGTAACCAACAGATTTTTTTTTTCTTTCCCTACAGAACATGTTCAAAATGAAGAAAACTATGCACAAGCCCTAGATAAATTTGGTAGTAATTTTATAAGCCGTGATAACCCTGACCTAGGAACTGCCTTTGTGAAATTTTCATCCCTTACAAAGGAATTATCATCTCTGCTGAAGAACTTGGTAAGTGTTTTTTCTATGTTAAGCACGTTATTGAATGAGCTCTTACAAAATCTAGTAGTTTATCACACTTTTGACCATTTTTAAAGGTAAATTTTTACCTTCAAATGTTTTTTTGATTACTTGAGGATCCATACCATCACTGTGTTAAAAAATATCCCAACATGCCAAGTGGTGACGTACATAGCACAAATGAAATTGTTAATTGAATTCACAAGTCTAAAAATCCAGCAGAACGTTGCATGTTTATTCTTCTTCATCACTCCATTTAGGAAGTTGACTCTGACCTTGCACGGCTTCTCTCATAAAAAATACGGCAGATTCAGACAGTATTAAGACCCCGTGACTCTCTGCTCACTTTGTTGTGTTGTAGATTTAATTTTAACTGTTTCATTTGCCCATCAATTTACACTCCGTAACCCATACTGACAAATTGAAAGGTTTTTTTTACAGAAAGGTTTGCAAATTATTAAAAATTTAAAATTAAAACAATTTGGATCCTTAATTCAGTACTTTGTAGAATCAGCAATTCCAGCTTAAGAATCTACAGTCATGAAAAGTTTGGGACCCCCTCTCAGCCTGCATAATAATTGACTCTCCTTTCAACAAAAAAGATAACAGTGGTATGTCTTTCATTTCCTAGGAACATCTGAGTACTGCGGTGTTTTCCGAACAAAGATTTTTAGTGACGCAGTATTTAGTTGTATGAAATGAAATCAAATGTGAAAAACTGGCTGTGCACAAATGTGGGTCCCCCTTGTAATTTTGCTGATTTGAATGCCTGTCACTGCTCAATGCTGATTACTTGGTGTGATGAGCTCGTTAAGCCTTGAACTTCACAGACAGGTGTGTCCAATCATGAGATATAAAGGTATTTAAGGTGGTCAATTACAAGTTGTGCTTCCTTCCCTTTGACTCTCCTCTGAAGAGTGACAGCATGGGATCCTCAAAGCAACTCTCCAAAGATCTGAAAACAAAGATTGTTGAGTCTCATCGTTTAGGGGAAGGCTACAAAAGCCATCTCAGAGGGTTAAATTGTCAGTTTCAACTGTAAGGAATGTAATCTGGAAATGGAAGGCCACAGGCACAGTTGATGTTAAACTCAGCAGGTCTGGCAGGCCAAGAAAAATACAGGAGCGGCATATGTGCAGGATTGTGAGAATGGTGACAGACAACCCACAGATCACCTCCAAAGACCTGCAAGAACATCTGTATGGCAGGGTGATGAGAAAGGAGCCCTTTCTGCACTCACTCCACAAACAGAGTCGCTTGTTGTATGCAGGTGCTCATTTAGACAAGCCAGATTCATTTTGGAATAAAGTGCTTTGGACTGATGAGACTCAAATTGAGTTATTTGGTCAGAACAAAAAGCGCTTTGCATGGCGGAAGAAGAACACCACATTCCAAGAAAAACACCTGCTACCTACTGTCAAATTTGGTGGAGGTTCCATCATGCTGTGGGGCTGTGTGGCCAGTTCAGGGACTGGGGCCCTTGTTAAAGTCGAGGGTCGGATGAATTCAACCCAATATCAACAGATTCTTCAGGATAATGTTCAAGCATCAGTCACAAAGTTGAAGTTACGCAGGGGTTGGATATTCCAACAAGACATTGAGCCAAAACACAGTTGGAAATCTACAAAGACATTCATGCAGAGGGAGAAGTACAATGTTCTGGAATGGCCGTCACAGTTCCCTGACTTGAATATCATCGAATATCTATGGGATGATTTGAAGCAGGCTGTTCATACTAGGGCATCCATTAAATTTAACTGAACTGGAGAGATTTTATATGGAAGAATGGTCAAAAATACCTCCATTCAGAATCCATACACTCATCAAAGGCTATAGGAGGACAGCGTCTAGAGGCTGTTAGATTTGCAAAAGGAGGCTTAACTAAGTATTAATCTCATATCTCTGTTGGGGTGCCCACATTTATGCATCTATTTAATTTTGTTATGATGCATATTGCATATTTTCTGTTAATCCAATAAACTTAATGTCACTGCTGAAATACTACTGTTTCCATAAGGCATGTCTTATATTAAAAGGAAGTTGCTACTTTGAAAGCTCAGCCAATGATGAACAAAAATCCAAAGAATTAAGAGGGGTTCCCAAACTTTTTAATATGACTGTACTTGGTGTAAGGCTCTTACAAGCTCTGAATCTGAATCTGGACAGTTTATCCCATTTTTTCCTTGCAGGTGCTGTCAAGCACTGTTAGAGTGGATGGGAAACGTTTGAAAAACCACCATCTTCAGCTCTATGGGGTTTAAATCTGAGCTTTAAGGACACTCGGAGACTTGTCCAGAAGCCACTACAGTGTTGTCTTGGCTGTATTCTTCAGGTTATTGTCATGCTGAAGGTCGTACCGTCACCCCAGTCTGAAGTGCCTTGCACTCTGGAGAAGGTTTGCTTCAAGGACTTCTCTGTATTTGGCCACATTCATCTTTCCTTAAAGTCTGCCAGTCTCCCTGTCCCTGCAACCCCATAGCTTGATGTTGCCACCAAAATGCTTTGATGCTTTGCAATAGAGATGGCATTTGGAAGATGACGAGCAGCTCTGGTCTATGCCAGACATAATGCCCAACAGTTCTGCCCAAACAACAACAACAATTTATTTCTTGTATAGCTCAAAATCACACAATGAGTGCCTCCTGTTTTTGATTGCCCCCCATGGCCTTAACTCTCTAGGAACACAAGAAAAAAATGTAAAAAAAAAAAAAAAGAAGACCTTCGGGAGTGGAAGAAGGGAATTCAGAGAGAGGTTGGGAGTTCAGTGAGAAAGAAAGTCAAGAAATGGGATTAATAAAACACACGAAACGGAACACAAGTAATCCCGTCACAGAGCTAGATGGCCAATCTATCATGGCCACCTCAGAAATACAACACAACAGTACAAACTACTTTGTTCTTGCACAGGGACCCTTATCAAGTGCAGACACAGAGCGCTATGACAACTCTTAGAGCAAAATGCAAAAATAGATGAAACCTCTCACTAAATACAGAACTATTACTTATGAGGAGACAGATTTATTCAAATACATCAAAAATAAAGTAGTAAATACCATCAAAGTAAAACAACATCATCAGCTATTTGGAGTTCAGAGAGTTTGGTTTTTGTCTTGTCACACCAGTGGATCTCTATTCTCGTGCTTTCAGAGTCCCATAAACTACATGTGGTAAATAACATATTAAACAAATGATATTTTTGAGTGTGGTCTTCCTTTTAAGATAGAATGATAATTTAAAATATTCTATTGAAGTTATCATTTCCAGTATGTTGTCATTTTTGGTGGTCTTATTAATTTCTTTGATGTTTTGTTTTACTTTTAGCTCCAGAGCTTGAGTCACAATGTTATTTTTACCCTCGATTCTCTTTTAAAAGGGGATCTGAAAGGAGTCAAAGGGGTAAGTTTCCAAAACTTAAATTTTGCTGATGCTGGCTGGTGTGCTGGGGTGTTTTTGATCAGTTCAGTACCATAATTGATATTTTGATTACATCTTTTGCATTTTACAATTCTTGGAAATTGAAAACCACAGACAGTACTGCGGGTGAACTAATTGAACTCAAACAAATAAGCTTTTAACTCAGTGCATAAGATTGAAATATAAATCGAACAATTAACCTTTGTAAGTCTCAATAGTTTTGTAAATGTGTCCCCCCATGAAGCTTAGACACTCGATTGATGATCCGGGGGTTGGGGATATTCAGCGAAGCATCAAGCGTGGCAAGGAAAATGACACATGATCAACGATCAAAGGTATTTGGGGGATTGGAGACCCCTGTGAAGTAGTGGGTGCTGGCGCACCGCTAAGCAATGAAACACACTCAACAAGCTTTGTCCCCTGATAATCCCTACACTGCAGATGCACCGCACAGTTAAATTGCTGCGCTACTGCCAGGACCGCCAGCAGGATGGGCAGAATGTAAGCAGCAGTTGCTGCAGCTAAATCAGAGCCCCCTGTCCAACCCCCTGACAAAAATTTCAATTAGACCTCGAAAATCACTGATGTGTCCTATTTAAGGCTTTCACAGAAATCAATACTAGACCTCGGCCTTCACTACCGATCACTGCAAGGTCCAAATTTCATTCTCTTTAAAAAAGATTATTCACCTTTACGAATTCTCCACCCACAATAAGGAACACGTGAAAACGGGCATTTCTGCAGTTCATTTACAGGTGCCAATGGCGCTCACAATGCTTGATCCTTTTCATATCATAGAACAGGACCATTAAACCAATAAATGACCTACAAATGATGGCACCGATTGCATCATGATAAAATTGGATGACGCACCCTTCTCAGTTTTGATGAATCGCAACACGACCTTCCTTTTTGTCACACCCCCAGAAATGCCATCTCCCACCTCAGGTTGAGAACCCTTGTCTTAGACGAAGGTATCTGGGAAATATACAATAAGATAAAAAGTTACATCTTGTTATAATTTTTTTGGCCACAGTTGTAGAAGACAGTAAAGCATACACTCGAGCTCCATATGCGCAAAGTATGCAATTATTCAACTTAAAATTATATATCGAGCTCATCTCTCTCATTTAAAATTGTCCCAAATGTTTCCAGGGCAAGATCCAACCTACTAATGTTGCAATCGAGCTCCGGCCTCACTGGGCCACATGTTTTGGGCCTGCACCAAATTAACATCATTCTGGACCAAAATCTTTAAATGCCTTTCAGAGAGCCTTGGTGTCATAATGCCCTCCTAACACATTAGTAGCTGTGCTTGGTGGGCTCCCAGAGGGGCTTAAAGTGGAGAAAGACAAACAAACTGTAATTACCTTTACTACACTATTGGCAAGTGGACT
The DNA here is from genome assembly GCF_900747795.2 of Erpetoichthys calabaricus. Lineage (NCBI taxonomy): Eukaryota > Metazoa > Chordata > Cladistia > Polypteriformes > Polypteridae > Erpetoichthys > Erpetoichthys calabaricus. The sequence goes on along the minus strand of NC_041399.2, from coordinate 209,971,217 downwards.
CATCTTGCTCAACTGGAAGAATCTTAACCCACTTCTTTTAAGTCAACTGATGTCCTTTACCATTTGAAATTGGGAAAAAATGTAATTCTCACTTAGAGGATCTGTGCAAAACAAAATCTGGTAGAATCTAATCAATAACATTTTAGAATAAGCATTTAAATTGAGGAAGCAGATTCTGTCCCTTTACTCTGCTGTCCTAGCTCTCTTTCTCATGGGTGGCGGTTGATGTGTATCAAACTTAGTTTTGTTAAACTTGACAACAACTAATTAACTGCTCCAAGGAAGAACAAGAGCCAGAGAGTTTCAGAAGCTCATAACACTCCTGGACACAATACACATTCTAAGAAAGTTTCTGATGTGAGTAGAGTTATAAGTCTCACCTGCAGTGATTTTGAAAAGACCCTGAATTGTAAATAATAATATAATAATAATACAATAATAATAGTAGTAGTAATAATCTAATCTCATCTTCTTATCCACTTTCCCTGGTGAGAGCAGCAGCCCAAACAGGCCAATGCAGATTTTCCTGTCCTTCGCTACAGATTCCAACTCTTCCTGGAGAATTCTCAAGTCCGCAGAGAGATATAATCCCTCCAGTGTGTCCAAGGTCTCCACCCAGTGGGACATGCCTGGAGCAACTCTAGGGAGAGCAGCCTGGGAGGCATTCTTAAACCATCTCATTTGGCTGTTCTCAATACAGTGGAGCAGAAACTGACTTTGAGGCCCTCTGGAAGCAGTGAGCTTAGCTTCTATCACGGAATGTCAGCCCAGTCACCCTGCAAAGAAACCTCATTTCTTTAGCTTGCCCTCGGGACCTCATTCCTTCAGTCGTTACTCACAGCTCATCACCATAGGCGAGGACAGAGATGTAGATCAACCAGTAAACTGAGAGTTTCGTCTTCAGACTCGGCTCCCGCTTCACCACTGCAGGTAGCACAGCACCCACTTTCACTCCAATCTGATTGTGGATCTCACATGATCAAGATCACGAGATAAGTGAACTCCACCTCTAAAGGTGGTTGATGCCCCCTCACCTGGAGAGCACAATTCACTGTTTTCTGAGAGAGAATCCTGACCTCCGACTTGGAGGTGCTGATCCTCATCCCAGTCACTTCAAATTTGAGTGTGTCTTAAAGGTCACAGTCCGATGAAGCAAGTGGACAACGTCACCTAGGTAAACCAATAAGGCTACCCCTAACCTCACCAGCTGGACATACTCACATCTACAGCTGCATATAAAAACCACAATAATATTAATAATAATATACATGTAAGCATTATAGTTTGGTTTTTTTTTTTGTTCTTTATTTCGCCTTATACAATTTCTTGTATTAGGAATTTGTTAGTTTTCGCATACCCCTTGGGGTCAGAGCGCAGGGTCAGCCATGGTACAGCACCCCTGGAGCAATTACAGGTTAAGGGTCTTGCTCAATGGCCCAGCAGAGTAGGATCTCTTTTTGGCAGTGATGGGGATTCGAACCGGCAACCTTCTGGATACCAGCACAGATCTTTAGCCTCAGAACCACCACTCCACCCAAATACAAAATGCTTTATATGTTAAAAATACAACTTTTACAAACATAACTGTTCTCATATACACAAATTTAATTTGTGCTGTCTGCCTTTTTTGTAGGACCTTAAAAAACCATTTGATAAGGCCTGGAAGGATTATGAAGCCAAGTTGTAAGTTTGGTTTTATTTATCAATTCTTTTGATTTAACAAATGTTTTTTTATAAAATGCTCGAGATTGTTTTAGTTGATTTTTATTTGCTTGTGTACAACATTTCCATACACATCTTGTGTGTGTTTACCTTTATCCCACATTCGTCTTTTGTAGCCAGACATGTCCATTATTTTGTTTCTGTGACCCTGGTGTTGACCTTCATCCAATTCTTACCCTCTTCCGTTGTCATCGTTTTATTGGCCGTCTGCACGCTCTTTTGCCTGCTGGCTTCGGTTCTAAAATCTGCCTTGATCCTTTGGTAGCCTGATGACACTTGAGTGACATTTTAGTCAATGCTGTCTTGAAATTGGGATAATTAGAAGGTTCAAATATTACTGGCCCTTGATGGCAAGAATAGGTATATATTTACAAAAAAATGAAGTTGGCCAGACTAAGTATTAAATGTCTTTTCTTTATACTGTTTGTGATGGATTACCATACTGTCCCAGCTTCTTCCAATTTGGGATTGTAAGAAAAAATTTACAGAAGGGAAATATTCTCTTCTGTGATGCCACACTGATTTTTTCATTCTTATTTCGGGTGTGGACTGGCGTCCATTCTGTATACTTCATGAAACTAAATGACACACTTCAGCGTAATCAGAACTTTCCAGGGAGTCCATGGCATCACTGTATTTGGGTATTCATGTGGACCCCCAATAGCTCTGACGAGGTCGGACCTTCACGGTGGGGGAACCCCTTCCATTATGCTTTCATGGCTATCGAGACGGAAGCAGTGCATAGTGTGGTGGACTTGGGAGGCTGGGGTAAGACAAAGTGTTTTATGGTTCTCAGTTATTTTGCTTCAGAACCATTTTGGTACAGCCGGTAACTGAGGTCCGAAAGTCAAAATTTCATTACCAATCCAACATTAGTTCATAGATCACCAGCTACGAGTTAACTCATATTTAGAAAATTAGCACACTCTTTGACGAGAACAGGCTGTTCAGCCCAACTGCGCTCGCCAGTCCTATCCATTTATTTCTTCCAAAACAACATCAAGTTGAGTTTTGAAAGTCCCTAAAAGTCCTTACTGTCCACCACACTACTTGGTCGCCTATTCCAAGTGTCTATCGTTCTTTGTGTAAAGAAAAACTTTCTAATGTTTGTGTGAAATTTCCCCTTAAGTTTCCAACTGTGTCCCCGTGTTCTTGATGAACTCATTTTAAAGTAACAGTCTTGATCCATTGTACTAATCCATCCATCCATTTTCTAACCCGCTGAATCCGAACACAGGGTCACGGGGGTCTGCCGGAGCCAATCCCAGCCAACACAGGGCACAAGGCAGGGAACCAATCCCGGGCAGGGTGCCAACCCACCGCAGGACACACACAAACACACCCACACACCACGCACACACTAGGGCCAATTTAGAATCGCCAATCCACCTAACCTGCATGTCTTTGGACTGTGGGAGGAAACCGGAGCGCCCGGAGGAAACCCACGCAGACACGGGGAGAACATGCAAACTCCACGCAGGGAGGACCCGGGAATCGAACCCAGGTCCCCAGATCTCTCAACTGCGAGGCAGCAGCGCTACCCACTGCGCCACCGTGCCGCCCCCATTGTACTAATTCCCTTCATAATTTTAAACACTTCAATCATGTCACCTCTTAATCTTCTTTTGCTGTCATTTAGCTCTCAACATGCTCAAATTCATGAATCTAAAATAATGCGTCAGTACACGGTATTTCAAAGTGTTTCGAATGTGATTATTACTCAGGCATTACTAACCCTTTTTTCCTCACTTAAAAGTGTTTTATTTGTTATTATGTAGGCTTCACTTATGAATTTTTATTTGTTGTCACGGATACATGGTAAATAATTATATTTTATCTATTTTGAGTCAGGGATGATTCCAGGGAGACCTCTTCATCCTCATCCTCCTCCTCCTCGTTACTCACAAAGTGTTTCAATTGAAATGAGTTCAGGTTTGATAGACTTTATGTTCGATGCCCAGATTTCATTAATTAGCTTTTCCTTTGCATTCTTTTTGTCAGTACAAAAATAGAAAAAGAGAAGCGTGAACATGCCAAGCAGCATGGAATGATTCGGACGGAGATCACAGGGGCAGAGATTGCTGAAGAGATGGAGAAAGAAAGGCGCCTCTTCCAGCTTCAGATGTGTGAGGTGAGAGGAGTCTGTACTTTCGTAGGTTATTTCCATTGTGTTTGTTTGTTTTTGGTTGTCCATTGTTACAGTAAGTGACAGAAATTTCCCATAATCAGATTTGAACAGTCATGCAGAGTGATGACAGCAACCTGCATAAGCTTGTTTCCTAAACATCTGCATCTTTGTCATCAGTTGTTAGTAGATAAAGTATGTGATTGCAATGAGTTTGAGTTTTATTTATAGTCCCTCTTTTGGAGGTCAAGGATTACAGATAATAAGATTAATTCTTGAACAAAATAAAGAATTCATAAACTTAGCTTTTGTTCATTACCGATCGAGTCATTTGAAAACAAATATTAAACATTTTTAATTGATTATTATTTATACAGTGGATTCAGAAAGCATCCAGAAACCTTTACTTTATGCACACTTTATTGAGTTGTAAATTGAATTTTTAATGGACAAATGTGCCATTTTTACCCATCGGTCTACACTCAGTAACCCATAATGACAAAGTGAGAACATGTTTACAGAAAGGTTTGTAAATTTATTAAAAAATATCTCCTTCATAGATGTATTCAGTCATTTAATTCAGTACCTAATAGAAGCTCTTTGGCAACAGTCACAGTTTCGAGTCATCTTAGGTGAGTCTCTGTAAGTTTTACAAATTTGGATTTGGTCAGTTTGTCTCATTTTTCCTGCCAGATCATCTCAAGCTCTATTAGATTAGATGGGAAGTGTCTGTAAACTGACATCCTCAGGTCTGTCCAAACATGCTTTATGGGTTTAAATCTGGGTTTTGGCTGAGCCACTCAGGAACACTCTTGTCCTGAAGCCACCCCAGCATATTCTTGGCTGTATGCTTCAGTTCATTGTCATAATGAGTAGGTTTTCTTCAAGCACCCTTCTGTACTTGACTGCAATAATCTTCACTCAATTTTGACTAACCTCCCGGTACCCATAGTATTATTCTGCCACCACCGTGCTCCACCATTGGGATGGTATTAGGCAGGTGGTGATCAGTGTTTGGTCTTCACCAGACACAGTGCTTGGAGTTCTGCCCAAGGAGTTTAATCTCTCTCTCATCAGACCAGAGAATCTTTTCCTTCATGCCCTGAGTCCATTGAATGCCTTTTACCCAAACGTGGCTTCCCTTGGGCCACTCTGCCATAAATGTTTAATTGATGGAGTGCTGTTGAGGTATCATTCTTCAGTTAGTTTCTCGCAGATCGGCAGAAGACTTCTGAAGCTCTGTTAGAGTTAAAATTGGGCTCTTGACCACCCCCCCCCTAACCAAGCCAATCTTACCCAGTTATTTAGTTTGGTCAGACAGCCAGCTGTAGGAAAATAACCGGTGGTTCCATACTTCATCAGTTTCAAACTTTTTCAGGCCACTGTGCTCCTGGAAACACTCAAACCTTTAGAAATAGTTTCGTCCCCTTGCCCTGATCTGTACCTCACCATAATTTTATCATGGAGCTCTACAGAGAGTCCCTTGGACTTCATGGCTTGGTTTTTATACTGACCTGCATTGTGAATTGTAGGACCTTCTTTACACAGGTATACGTTGTAACAAGAATGAGTCAGAGACATCATAAAGAGTTGGGGCAGCCACCCATATAATATTTTCTCGGCTGCAAAATTGCTTTTTTAGTAGCACGATGTGCTTAGGTCAGAGTCCAGAACAGAACTGCCTGTACTGAGGCAAGATGGCAGTTTTAAAGATCTGGAAGGGAAATTATGTCATCGGTGCAGGAACTGGGAATGATGTCCTCGTGCCCGGAAGTGACATCATCCTTGGGGCCGGCAACAGGCGGGATTTCCCAGGAAAGGTCTGCAAGGGACTGAGAGAGATAGTCAGTACAATCTGCCGCCCCCTGGCCTGGCGTAGAATTACTAGTGTTTAGGCCCTTCAGCTGTTTCCCATGCGCATGTGTGTGACAACGTGTGTCTTTCGAAATGACGTCCAATCAATTCATTTTGCCACAGGTGGTCTGCAATCAAGTTCTAGAAACATCTCAAGGATGTTAAAGAAAACAGGACCACCTGAGCACAATTTGGAGTGCCATAGCAAGGGTCTGAGTCCTTAAATGAATGAAAAATTGCAGTTCCTGTATTTTATTAAATTTGCAGCTCTTCCTGTTAACTCATTTTCACTTTGTCATGGTGGGTTACTGAGTGTGGCAAAAATGGCAAATCAGTCCATTTAAAATGAAGTCTTCAACACAATACAGAAAGAGCAGAAAGTGAAGAAGTCCGAGTCTTTTCAGAATTCGCTGTGCTTCTCCTTCTAGTTAATCTCTGTCAGCTTCAACAAACAGCTGTGTGTATCCTATACTTACATTCACTTGAACCCTGCACTTCCCTCACTCCCCTCACCTCTTCAGTACAGTGACATTTTCTGTATGGCAGTGCTACACTTTTAAGTGGAAGTAAAAAGGCCTGACATAGTAAGAGTCACTCAATCATCTTTGCGGTTTGGACCAGTGGTGATGCTATTTGAAGCACGGCATATTTACTTTTTAAATTAGAATTCGTCAATGACCTTATTACACATTTAGCAACCATGTTTTTTATTGAAAGTTTCAGAGAAAGGTAGAGAGAAGGCTTAGGGAGCAGACCTCCTTAGCGGAGGAGCAGTTGGGTTTTATGTCGGGGAGTGTAACGAGTGATGCGGTATCTTGGCATCGAGACATTGTATATGGTGTTTACTGATTTGGAGAAGGCCACATCAAGAGGTGGATGAGAGAGGAAGGAGGACTAGAGAAGTTTGTGAGGGTTGAGGGAGTGAGGACTCGGGTTAGAAGCAGTGTTGGGGTAACAGACAAGACCCCAGTTTGAGTAGGCCTGTACCAGGGATCTTCTTGAAGTTCTTACCTCTGTGGTCTGGTTATGGATGTGTTGAGTCATGGGATAAAAGCCCAGTCCCTCCCCAGTCCATGTTTTTTGTTGATGGTGTTATAGGCAGTGAAGAGAAAGTTTGAAGAATGGAGAGTGTCTTTAGAAAATAAAGGACTGAATGTAAATAAGAAGACGACAACAGAATATATGAGGGAGATTTTTATGGACATTTTTATATGGTTTGCCTTCTCTAGTGTTGGTCACCATAGGTTTACAATCTACCAAAAATGCTCAATCCATGAAAATAAGACATTAAAAATTGTTCTCACTTGCCACCACCATGTGTCACATGGGGTAAGTAAGATATAAAAAAAATAACATTTTTCAGTGGAGTCTTCCTCATACAAAGCTAAGCCATTTACACTTCACCAAAACCTTTTTGTTCTCCAAAACCATTTTGTTTGGTACGGTTTACTGTTTCACAATGTTGGTTGCCATAGGTTCCCATTCTTTCAGAAACCTGGCTCACTGTGAAAACATGATATTAAAAATATTTCTCAGACGTTACTACAAGCTATTTGGGGTCAGTAACATATAAAAGATGCCATTATTTGGGTGGAGTATTTTTTAAGTCCTTTATCGAGCTGCTCTTGAGGTTGTGAACAGAAAGGCAGCACTTCACGTAGCTGTAGCAGCTTTGGCTTGAGGGTGGCAGAGGGTCTTATGACAAGTAGCAGGAGTGTAACAGATCTCAGATCTTAACCAGAGTGAGTTTAATGACCATTTTCCCTTCAGCTTAGTAATGAAAAGAGGCTCTGTTAACTGAGTGAATGTCTTTTACAGTCTGTAGTCTGCCTTATTGCATGTTAATATGTGATTGCATGTTTATTTCAACAGTACCTGATTAAAGTGAATGAAATCAAGACAAAGAAGGGAGTGGACCTGCTGCAGAATCTTATAAAGTATTACCATGCACAGTGCAAGTAAGTACATTCTTTGGTGGTTGTTGAACTTATGCCAGTGTGAAGGGATGGCTGTGATTGTCGAACATGAGACACAGCATATGGTTAATGTTGCTCTATTTAACTCCTTTATTTCTTTCACTTGTTCTGTTTGAGTGAGTCGTTTGATGTACTTTAGTGAATAGTCTTATAATCAGGGCGGTGAAAAATGTTGTGTACAGTGTGGTCACTAGGGGGTGTCACATTCTCCCAAACCGCAGACACAAGTACTCTTGACTCTAGTCTGGGTTTGAGAAGAGGTTTTTATTTAAAGAACGTGTCTCTCAACGGGCTTCTTCATAATAAACACAATTCTTCATCTCCCCTCCACTCCTACTATGCAAGCTTTATTGTCCTTCTGCTCCCAGCATCATCTCCCTGGAGGATGTGGAGGGTTCTGTTTGAATCCTGATTCAGGATTACTTCCACCGTTAAAGCAATGGCAGAACCTCCCTTGGACAGGGGATTCACCCACAGTGCTTTATAGGGCAGCCCTATGGAGTCAAAACTCGCACACTGCCCTGCAGGTGTCCAGACTGGAGCTCATCTAAAGGGATGCTGTCACCCAGTGCTTTAGAGAATGATGTGAACATAATATATGATGTAGTCTCCCACTGTCCCTTGTTCATACTGGCCTCCTGGTCAGGGAGCTCCTATATTTTCTGTCTGGTACTCTTGTCACCTGTGGAGGTAAGGGACTATCATCCATCCCTACCAAGAAGCCAGTCCTGCTGCATCTTCTGCCAGGTTTGCCAGCCTCCTGGCAATAATCCACCCATTATATTGGCCTTCTTGCCAGGCAAGGGAAGAGCATCCACCTCAGCCAGGATGAAAGTCCATCCATGAAAACAGATTTTGTAACATTCTTTTATTATTCGTTTTCATTCATTTAGTAATTTCAGTCATTTGGTTGATCATTGTGTTGATTTTATACAACAGCTTTGTAAGATTTTACATCGTAATGTCTTTAATAACACACACACACACACATTCATGTAAAAGCAGCAGGACAATAAAATGCAGTATAAAAGAATTTAAATGGCTACAAATAAAAGAGAAGAAATACAACACGGAGATGAGCCGGCACCTCTTCAGATGTAAAATTAAAAAATAAATAAACAGAATGTATGTAGGAGTCTGACAGTAAAATTAATATTCAGTTCAATTCATTTTTTATTGCAGGCTCAGAGTCTGTATAATTATTTATGGCTATCATTCACTAATAATAATAGTAAATTCAACGATACAGTATTTACATGCATAAACACAAATTTAATTAAAAACACAAGGTGAATGTGTGGTTTATTGTCAAGTGTACTCTGCACAATGGAGTTCTTACTTTCATGAGTCATTTTTAGAAAGGCTGAGGAAAATACATTTAGAGTGCTAAATAAATAAAAGTACCGTAATATGCTCACGTTTAAGTTCTCCCATATATAAGTCAAGACTTGATTTTATCGTATAATTTCTGGTATTTTATAATGTCGGTTGTATAAGTCGAATGCGGAAAACTCACGCTATTGGTCCAAGAGATTATGATATGCTAACGCCCACCTGAGAGAGGACCCACGAAGCACACAGCCTTTTATTTCTTTGTGTTGTGCCTACGTAACCACACGGTAATACCGAAACTATTCAGAAGCGACGTTTGCACTGTTTTGTGTTTTTTGTATCTCATACCCTCATACACCTTTATTGTAAGAGCAGCCCTTATCTACGATGGAGCATTCAATCAGAAGAAAATATGAAGCTGGTTTTAAATTAAAAGTCATTGGAAGTGGCGAAAGAAATTGGTAACTGCCCTGCTGCAACAAAATTCGATGTGTCTGAGAAACTGGTGTGGGATTGGAGGAGGCAAAAAGATATAAAAACAAAAAAAAATTAAGTGTTGTATTTTGTCGGGGTCTGATTTTATGATCCTGTCCTGGTGTGGCCCAGTCATCTGTGAAAATCTGTGGAAAGATTTGAAGATAGCAGTCCACCAACGCTCATCATCCAATTTGACCAAACTTGAACAGTTCTGTAAATTAGATGAATGGGGGGCAAATATTACTCAATCTAGGTGTGCAAAGCTGATAGAGAAGTATCCCAACAGACTCAAGGCTGTCATTGAAGCAAAAGGTGGGTCAACAAAATGACATTGACATTGGGGGGGGGGAGGGGTGATCCTTTATTAATCTCAGTATTTCTTGTTTTTTATTTTTTTAAATTCTACTGAACTGTAGCTGTGATATAGATTGCACTGAGTAAGTAAAGCTTGGAAGAAATATTTTTTTGTGTTTTCATTTAAGCCTGTAAAGCAAAAAAATGGGAATATTTCAAAGGGGGTGATTCTTTTCTATACCCACTGTACTGTTAGGTGTTGAATGGAAGGAGAACGTTTAGTGAAGTTCAAGAAAGCTCACTGCTTAGCAAGTGCACTATAAAGCTGCATTGAAGGGGGCCAGGGCACTGTGACTGAGCATAGGTTTGTATTGTTCGCTAGAAAGTGAAAGTGGTCTCCTCTGATCCAAGACAAACTGGGACTGATGGCATCAGTTTAAACTTAACGGGTCCTCCATGAGCTACTCTGTTGTAATACACATTTACATCAACGGACTTTGAAAAGGGACCCCCAGTTTCTTCACATATGCATTTGAATCCATGGACTTTTAAAGAGGGAACCACATACAACTGATGAAAAACTTGACAAGAAATACATGAGTGAATGACATAAACAAATGGAAATCTAATAATGATAGTAATATACACTCATATTTCACATTCTTCCAACTGATTACCCGATTCAGCGCAAAAGAATACACTGTTCTGTAAAGTTGTGTTTTGCAATGACCACCAGCAAAAATCAAGTCACTAGGAAAAGAAGAAATCAGTTTAATGCAGGGATGTTTTACTCATGTGCAGATGTATGTAGCATGTTCAAGAGAAAGCAGCTCCGGTGACCTAATAATTTGCTTTTTCTTCTTCTTTCAGCTGCTCCCGTTAGGGGTCATCACAGCGGATCATCATCTTGCATATCTTTCTGTCCTCATCATCTTACTCTGTCACACCCATCACCTACATGTCCTCTCTCAGCACATCCATAAACCTTCTCTTAGGCCTACCTCTTTTTCTCTTTCCGGGCAGCACTATCCTTAACACCCTTCTCCCAATATACTCACCATCTCTCCTCTGCACATGTCCAAACCAAACTGACCTAATAATATTATCATATTATTTCACTGACACCTTTATCCAAGGTGACTTGCAACATTTGAGATGCCATTGGCTCCATTTCTTTTGTCATCCACCCCGTCATTATATACACTTACACCTACAGTGCATCCGGAAAGTATTCACAGCGCATCACTTTTTCCATATTTTGTTGTGTTACAGCCTTATTCCAAAATGGATTAAATTCATTTTTTTTCTCAGAATTCTACACACAACGCCCCATAATGACAACGTGAAAAAAGTTTACTTGAGATTTTTGCAGATTTGTTAAAAGTAAAAAAACCGAGAAAGCACATGTACATAAGTATTCACAGCCTTTGCCATGAAGCTCAAAATTGAGCTCCGGTGCATCCTGTTTCCCCTGATCATCCTTGAGATGTTTCTGCAGCTTAGTTGGAGTCCACCTGTGGTAAATTCAGTTGACTGGACATGATTTGGAAAGGCACACGCCTGTCTATATAAGGTCCCACAGTTGACAGTTCATGTCAGAGCACAAACCAAGCATGAAGTCAAAGGAATTGTCTGTAGACCTCTGAGACAGGATTGTCTCGAGGCACAAATCTGGGGAAGGTTACAGAAAAATTTCTGCTGCTTTGAAGGTCCCAATGAGCATAGTGGCCTCCATCATCCGTAAGTGGAAGAAGTTGGAAAACACCAGGACTCTTCCTAGAGCTGGCCGGCCATCTAAACTGAGCGATCGGGGGTGAAGGGCCTTAGTCAGGGAAGTGGTCAAGAACCCGATGGTCACTCTGTCAGAGCTCCAGAGGTCCTCTGTGGTGAGAGCAGAACCTTCCAGAAGGACAACCATCTCTGCAGCAATCCACCAATCAGGCCTGTATGATAGAGTGGCCAGACGGAAGCCACTCCTTAGTAAAAGGCACATGGCAGCCCGCCTGGAGTTTGCCAAAAGGCACCTGAACGATTCTCAAACCATGAGAAAGAAAATTCTCTCTCTGGTCTGATGAAACAAAGATTGAACTATTTGGTGTGAATGCCAAGCGTCACGTTTGGAGGAAACCTGGCACCATCCCTACAGTGAAGCATGGTGGTGGCAGCATCATGCTGTGGGGATGTTTTTCAGGGGCAGGAACTGGGAGACTAGTCAGGATAAAAGGAAAGATAACTGCAGCAATGTACAGAGACATCCTGGATGAAAACCTGCTCCAGAGCGCTCTTGACCTCAGACTGGGGCGATGGTTCATCTTTCAGCATGACAACGACCCTAAGCACACAGCCAAGATATCAAAGGAGTGGCTTCAGGACAACTCTGTGAATGTCCTTGAGTGGTCCAGCCAGAGCCCAGACTTGAATCCCATTGAACATCTCTGGAGAGATCTTAAAATGGCTGTGCACCGACGCTTCCCAGCCAACCTGATGGAGCTTGAGAGGTGCTGCAAAGAGGAATGGACGAAACTGGCAAAGGATAGGTGTGCCAAGCTTGTGGCATCATATTCAAAAAGACTTGAGGCTGTAATTGCTGCCAAAGGTGCATCGACAAAGTATTGAGCAAAGGCTGTGAATACTTATGGACATGGGATTTCTCAGTTTTTTTTATTTTTAATAAATTTGCAAAAACTACAAGTAAACTTCTTTCACGATGTCATTATGGGGTGTTGTGTGCAGAATTCTGAGGAAAAAAATGAATTTAATCCATTTTGGAATAAGGCTGTAACATAACAAAATGTGGAAAAAGTGATGCGCTGTGAATACTTTCTGGATGCACTGTATGTGCCAAATAATGTGTGTTCGGGGAACATCTGACCACATAAACATCCCTGGTCCCATGAGGTTATTATAGAGTTTAGAAATCCCAAATGGAGAAAGAGATGTAACCAGTTGTAGCGAACACAACTGCTTCCAACATTCAACATGTGACTCTCATGTCTCTTGTATATGAAGCGATTGTCCTATCAGCACTATGCCAAACTTTCTATTGTTATTTTAATGTATACATCCCTATTTACACATTAACAAGTTTACTGTATTAACAGCATATGCGCGTAATCTCAGCAGCATATAATCCCCTATATTGTGCATCAGTGTTGCATTGTAGCGTTATCGTTCTATATTTAGTCAAACCACTACAGTGTATACAATATGGTGTTTGCACAATGTCCAAATCGCATAATGTCCTGTTTCGCAGTGCATATCATGGATGTTAAGCAACGCATACCTGTTTATATATAAAAAAAAATCTTGGAAGGAGACATGACGTGATTTTCTCGGAGAGACACTTACACGTCCCACGAGACAAATCTTTGTGTCAAGAAATTTAAACACGCCCAGGACCGGAAATAAAAGACAGAGCAGATGACAAAGTAGAACGTCGTAAAGAATTCAAAAACGTTGGCGCAGTACACGTGCAGAGCAGTTTAGAGATAATGGAAGTAAGAAAATTCGAAAGTCTCAAAAAAAGGATAGTAAAGATTGCATTAGCACAAATAAACGGAAATTATTACTTGGTGAAATAACGGAACAAGTGAAAAGAGATCAAATACATTGTATTTGACTTTAAGTCGGAGACTTGTAGATCGTGTTGCCATCAGGGAAAAAAAAGTAGTGTTTCTTCCCAATGAAGAGGCGTATCTGCGAGAATTAAAAGATTTGTTGTTTGGTGAAAGTGAAATCCTATGCGAGAAAATTTCAAGCCCCGCGAGACAAGAGCTTATACAAGGAGATTTGAAAAAGTCCTGCTCACATAACCACGCACACGGTTCAATCATTTCTCATTTGTGTGAATGCTATTGTCAGGCACATTTCTTGTAGAGAGAAAGAAACGATATTAACTCGCGGGCAGTTATACGTTGTGTTGTCACGATGTAATTTCAAACACGGAATCAAAATTCAATACGATATTGACGAAAAGGTAAAAGCGAAAAGAGAGTGAATATATGAAGAGAGGTGATATGACAGAAGTATGTAAATATTGTTTGGCTTTAAACTTTAAATCGGAGACTTGTAGATCGTCTAATTCGTGTTGCCATCTGGGAAAAGTCGTGTTTCTTCCCAATGAAGAGGCCTATCCGGTAAAATTTAAAGTTTTGTTGTTTGGTGATAGTGAAATCCACATACGGGAGCGACAGAGATGCGAATTTGCTGATGCGAAGCGTAGTTTTGGGGGGGGGGGGTTGGGGGTTAAGGGGGGTTGGTGAGTGAATCGAGCAGGGGGCTTCTGTAGATTAAGATTAAAAAAAAAAAAGCCAAATAAAGCTATTAAAAAGAAAAGCCAAGTAAAGCTGTGTGTTCTATTCTCTCATCCCATCCCCATTTAATCAAACAAGTTGCAGGTATACATAGAAACATGTTACTGTACAATATACAGTATTTATCCTTTTTCTCATCCTTCTTTTGCACTTACTGTTGTAAACTCTATGCAAAACCAATATTACAGCCTCCTTTCAATAACTGGCAGGACGTACTATAATGGCTAGTATGTATGAATATGTGTGTGTGGTTAAGAGTATATGTATGTGTCTATATACACATACACACACATTCAATGTATATAGATAGATAGATAACAACAACAACATTTATTTCTATAGCACATTTTCATACAAAAAGTAGCTCAAAGTGCTTTACATAATGAAGAAAAGAAAAATAAAAGACAAAATAAGAAATTAAAATAAGACAACATTAGTTAACATAGAAAAGGAGTAAGGTCTGATGGCCAAGGGGGACAGAAAAAACAAAAAAAAACCTCCAGAAAGCTGGAGAAAAAAAATAAAATCTGTAGGGGTTCCAGGCCACGAGACCACCCAGTCCCCTCTGGACATTCTACCTAACATAAATGACATAGTCCTCTTTGTAGTTAGGGCTCTCACGGGGTCACTTGATGCTGATGGTCATAGAGACTTCTGGCTTTTAATCCATCCATCATTGTTGGAACATCATGGTGCATTGGGTAGATGGTGGTAGCGCAAGCCACCACCAAAAGGACACCGGAAAAGGAAACAGAAGAGAGAGTAGGGGTTAGTACAGATTTTAGAGCCACCATGAATAGTTATTATAATGAATTGGATATACAGAGTATCAGGTTTTAAATTACAGTGAAGTTATGAGAAGGCCATGTTAAAGTAATGTGTTTTCAGCAGTTTTTTTAAAGTGCTCCACTGTATTAGCCTGGCGAATTCCTGCTGGCAGGCTATTCCAGATTTTAGGTGCATAACAGCAAAAGGCCGCCTCACCACTTCTTTTAAGTTTTGCTCTTGGAATTCTTGGAAGATAGATACTTTATTAATCCCAAGGGGAAATTCACAAACATATATACAATGTATGTTCACAAGTATTATATATACATTACATATGCACTGTTTTTTGTGTTACCATTTTTGTTGTTATGGTTGCTTGTTCAGCAGCCTTCCAACTTGTGGGTAGCAACTGTCTCTGAATCAACTGATGTGCCAATGGCCCAGTACTGTCTGCCAGAATGGAGGAGTAAGAAAAGCAGCTCTGCAGGATGGCTGAGCTCTTTAATGATCCTGTTTGCCTTTCTAAGGCAGCAATTGTTGTGTATGTCCTGAGTAGACGGCTGCCGGGTGCCAGTTATATCCTGTGCCGCCTTCACCACCCTCTCCGGTGTCAGACTAAAGTGTGATGCAGGTAAGGGTTTTGGACTCCATAGAAATTTGTGAGAACAGATTGGAGAAATGCGAGCTGTCCTCTGTGATCCAAGTACCATAAATCTAAATTTCAAGGGCCAAACGAAAGTGGAATTCACTGGACACAAGCACACAAGGCGAAGGCAGTTTTTCAATTTTAGTGGCAGTCATTTAGCAGCACGGTGTCAAGCCAGTCTCCAGGATATCATTCTTTGTGACACCTCTCCTGAAGATAGTGGATATTGCAGCTCAGCCGTGTAGCTGTTATACTAGTGATGATGGACATATTTTGGAAACAATTCTTCTGTTTCTTACAAATTCCGCACATTACACATCTGTATTTGTGGATTCATATCATACACACTGTATTGAGCGTAAAGTTTTTTTGCAGGTTATTGCTGATGATCAGCAGAATAAAATATTCTGCTGCTGTCATATAAAAATGAAAATGGCTATTGAAGTGGAGACTGAGAATTTGAATAATGTAGTTTCTAGATAGCTTATGGTGACACACTAATAAAAATCTGAATACTTCATATGGGAGGTGAGGGGGATTTTAATCCTTTGAAGTGGGAAGGACATTTTCTAGCTTAAAATTTGGTTTGTGTTTCTTTTTCCCCTTCACAAGGGCATGAAGCTGAATGGTGACACACTTCTAAGAGAAGGCCCTTATGCACGTATGACACTGCTTTTCACTTATCCTATAATGGCCGTGTTTAACCACATCATCGCCAAATGTTAGTGGTTACATCAACGGGGAGGAGAGGATTATAGTGTAATGTAATTCACTACCCACTTGTAATAAATGTGGACACAAGCTCTCTTCACACCCTGTTGCTCATGGGGGCAGCATGGTGTTAAGGAGTCTGCCAGCTTGGGAGTAAAAACTCTCCTGCAGCCTGGCAGATCTGGCTCTGATGCTGAAGTGTGAAAGTCCATGTGAGGGGTGTAGGCCTTGTGGACACTGCGTTTGTAAAATATGTCCTGTAGTGAAGGGAGAGGCACCCCAATAATGTTTTCTGCTGTCTTCACTATCCTTTGCAGGCGCTTGCGGTCGGATATGTTCAGCTTCACTGGATATATGTCTATTATGAAAAAAATCTTGTGACAATACTGTATGAGACTGTGACGAGACGTGATCTTTTAAAGAGAGACACTTTCATGTCCCGCGAGACGGACAAGTCACGTCATACTTACAACCTTTGAAAGCAAGTCTTGTGATATACATGCAGAGCAGGTTAGAGATAATGGAAGCAGGAAAATTCAAAAGTCTTAAAAAAACGAGTGTAAAGATTGCATTAGTGCAAACAAACAGAAAATATTACTTGGTGAAATAATGGAACAGTGAAAAGAGAATGCAGAGTGTTTGAGGATGTCTGAGGGATAAGAGAGACAAGGCAGTGAGACAAAAAGACAGCTGCTGTACAGGCTTTTAAATGTTTGAAGCGCCGCACAAAATACAGATCACACAGCACTGCAGCAGCAGCAAGCCAGCAGCCGATTGAGGAAAGAGGAGGTAAAAAAACAACTATTATTTGTTTCCCATTGTATCACTGTTTAAAGAGGGGTTTCAGAGGAGCAGCCGTGTCTCCTTGGGGTGCGTTCAGCCCCCCTCTTCACAATGACGCAATGTTCAAATTTATTGTCATTTGTACAGTGGACATTGAAAATTTTGTATTCTTTGTCTTTCATAGAGTAGTTACACTTTCGAGCCATCCATTCATTTTCTTCCACATATCTGGTCCAGGTGGCGGGGGCAGCAGTCTGAGAAATGATGCCTGGATATCCCTTTTCCCTGTCACCATCTTCAACTCTTTTGCAGGGATGCCGAGGTGATTCCTGGGAGGACATGCCTGAAACACCTCCACAGGGATACTCCCGGGGGGCATCCTAATCAGAAGCCCAAACCATCACAACTGAAATGCAGTGGCTCTACTTTGAGTTTCTACTTTGTGCCTTCTTAGAGGAGTAGCGGTTCATTGATTCTTTTCAATATGGTTTTCGGATGCAACATTCTACCAAAACAGCTGTTCTAAAAGTTTTTAATTATCTTTTAATTGCTGCTGATGCAGGCTGGTGCTCTGTGCTTGTACGTGGACCATCGGATCTTAATAAATAGATTAGAGCTGTTAGGTGTCTCTGGCTGTACTTTGGACTGGTTCTCCTCTTATTTGTCAAATAGGAGTTTCTCAGTTGGTGTGGCTGGCTTTTCATCCGACTCTGCTCCTTTGACATGTGGAGTGCCACAGGGCTCGGTTCTAGAACCTGGACATTTCTCTTTATATATTCTTCCCCTATCACAGATTCTTAACTCTTTTAAGGATATCTCATATCATGTCTATGCAGATGATTTACAGCTTTATTTTTCATTTAAACCTAACCAAGTTAATACTTTGGTCACATTGGTAAATTGTCTGTCTCAGGTTAACGACTGGCTCAGTAGTTTTATTAGTGTGTCACAAGAAGCTATCTAGAAACTACATTATTCAAATTCTTAGTCTTCACTTCAATAGCCATTTTCATTTTTATATGACAGCAGCAGAATATTTTATTCTGATGATCATCAGCAATAACCTGCAAAAAAATTTTACGCTCAATACAGTGTGTATGATATGAACCCACAAATACAGATGTGTAATGTGTGGAATTTGTAAGAAACAGAAGAATTGTTTCCAAAATATGTCCATCATCACTAGTATAACAGCTACACGGCTGAGCTGCAATATTCACTGTCTTCAGGAGAGGTGTCACAAAGAATGATATCCTGGAGACTGGCTTGACACCGTGCTGCTAAATGACTGCCACTAAAATTGAAAAACTGCCTTCGCCTTTTGTGCTTGTGTCCAGTGAATTCCACTTTCGTTTGGCCCTTGAAATTTAGATTTATGGTACTTGGATCACAAGAAATGCTGTTTCAAAGTCAGAACTGGAGATGCTTGTTCATTCTTTTATTTCCTCACGACTTGATTACTGTAGTGCTCTCTATACAGGTTTGAGCAAGTCCTCTCTCTCACGTCTTCAGTTAGTCCAAAATGTAGCTGCCAGGCTCCTAACTTGTGCTAGCCGTAGTGATCATATCACTCCCATTCTGTACACCCTGTACTGGCTCCCAGTGTTTTATTGAGTTCATTTTTAAGTTTTGGTACTTACTTTCAAAGCATTGCATGGACAAGCTCCTGAGTACCTAACCAGTCTGCTCCAACACTATACAGCTTGTCGGACTCTTAGATCTGGGCATCAGGGCCTTCTAGTTGTCCCCATGGGGATTGTGCCTTTCAGTCTGTGGCACTAAGACTATGAAATAGCCTGCCTTGTGGTCTGCATGGAGCGGAGTCTGTTGATTCTTTTAAAAAGCAACTGAAAACATTTCTTTTTAAACAGGCTTTTAATCAGTACTGAATAGTTCCTGTTTGTTTAGTTATTATTTGCGTTGGTTTGTTTTAACTGTTGTATTTCTATTGTATTTGCTGTTCGGCGGTCTCTGACCTTTTGTCTGTGAATGGCGCTATATAAATAAACTACCACTACTACTTCTGAATGTCTGTACTCCTCACTCGATCTCAGAGGCTGGAACTTAGGCTACTTGTATCCGTGATCTAGTTCTTTTATTCACTGCCCAAACCTCATGGCCACAGGTCAATGTACAGGTCGACCAGTAAATTGACCTTTTGGGTCAGTTCTCTCTTCACCATGACTAACCGGTACAACACAGCATAACAACAGATGGAACTCCCCCTCCCTTCTTCTCTCAATTGCAAGCAAGAGGGCAGGATCCTTACATTGCTCTGATTGACGTTGCACCTCCTCCCCAACCTGAAGAAGACATACCAGCATTTTCCAGCACAGAACCATGACCTCAGATTTGGAGGTGCAGATCTTCATCCCAACCTACTTCACACTCGGCTGCAAACTATCCCGGTGTGCACCTAACATTACCACCTGATGAAACCAGCAGGGCCACATCATTTACAAAAAAGCAAAAATGTAACCCTAAGGTCACCAGACTTGGACCCCCTGGGACCCTTAAGTGTGTTTCGAAATTCCATCCATAAAAATTATGAACAGGATCAGTGACAAAGGGCAGCCACAGTGGTGTCCTACACCCACCGGGTGTGAATCTGACTTGCTGTCAGCAATGCAAACCAAGGTTTCACTCTGGTTTTAGAGAGATCATATAGCCCGTAGCATCAGGCCTGGGTTGTAGCACAAGCGTAATACAAACAAATAAGCAATGAATGCCACCCTACATGTCAAATCCCATGCCAGACACTGGACAGAAGACACACTGCTGCTACAGTTAGTACGAGTGATTGTTGTGCATCATTATGAGCTGGGACTGCGGTGTCACCAAAACTAGAGGTGCTTTGCTGGTTTAATTCTGGGCTGTAATTGATCAACACTTAAGTTACATTATGAGCTTAAGTTTTAGCAGTGCCTTTTTTAAACTGTAGTACAAACCATAATCATATTTATTTCTAAAATTATCATTCAACAAAAATTCATGAAAAAACTGCCTTTTGAGTGCCTCACCAAAGACTTTACTGATTGAGTCATTTATGTCACTTGTCAGTCCCAAGCAGACGTCAGAGTCTGCAGATGGTAATCAGCAGGTTAATTAGCACCTTAGTTTGTTCAATCAGAAATTGTTTGGCACTTGAGCTTCCTTAGTTTTGTAAGATCGTGGGATGAATGATAATCAAGAAAAGCAATTACATGTACTTTTAGGGTCACCTTCCACTTTAATTGAGATGTTTCCATTGTTGGTTGTGGTTGCAGCATTATTTAAAATCTTCCCTAAATATCCAATGCTGACTCATTCATTTAGGATGGGGATTTTCGCAGACGCTTCTGTTTAATGCCGGCATCGTGGTACCTGACATTCTCTTGTGCCTCTCTTGGGGCTTTTGTTGATCATCTGTTGGTAAACAAATTGTGCTGCTTGACATTAATTGGCCTTGATTAAGTTTCTCACTGCCATATTACCCTTTTGGTGAGAGACAATGTAAACAGTCTTCTTAATTCATTTTTACATGGCCACTTGGGAACAAGAATTTGAACATCGAATTTAAACGTGGCATGAAATATAAGAGGCTTCATTATTTGCTGCTATTTAGGAGATCGATCTCCATTGCCTTTTCATTAGCTCACACGCGATGATTGTGTAGCTGGGGTCACTGATCCTGCTGGACTCAGTCAGTAAGGGTCAGTCACCAGGCCTGGACAGCTTCCCACTGGAACACCTTCCTTCTTTTTGGAAATATTATGTAACTTATATATGTACGATACTGTATGTATACAGTGTGTGTGTACAGTAATCCCTCCTCCATCGCGGGGGTTGCGTTCCAGAGCCACCCGCGAAATAAGAAAATCCACGAAGTAGAAACCATATGTTTATATTGTGGATAGCGCTTTGAGTACTGAGAAAAGCGCTATATAAATGTAATGAGTTATTATTATTATATGGTTATTTTTATATTGTCATGCTTGGGTCACAGATTTGCGCAGAAACACAGGAGGTTGTAGAGAGACAGGAACGTTATTCAAACACTGCAAACAAACATTTGTCTCTTTTTCAAAAGTTTAAACTGTGCTCCATAACAAGACAGAGATGACAGTTCTGTCTCACAATTAAAAGAATGCAAACATATCTTCCTCTTCAAAGGAGTGTGCGTCAGGAGCACAGAATGTCACATAGATAGAGAAAACAATCTCTAGGAATCAAATCAATAGGGCTGTTTGGCTTTTAAGTATGCGAAGCACCGCGGCACAAAGCTGTTGAAGGCGGCAGCTCACACCCCCTCTGTCAGGAGCAGAGAGAGAGAGAGAGAGAGACACAGAGTTTGTTTTTCAGTCAAAAATCAATACGTGCCCTTCGAGCTTTTAAGTATGCGAAGCACCGTGCAGCATGTCGTTTCAGGAAGCAGCTGCACAAAAGATAGCAACGTGAAGATAATCTTTCAGCATTTTTAGACGAGCGTCCGTATCGTCTAGGTGTGCAAACAGCCCCCCTGCTCAATCCCCATACGTCAGAATCACAGATAGTCAGCGCGAGAGAGAGAGAGAAGAGTAAGCAATCTATCTTCTCAGCCATCTGCCAGTAGCGTCCCTTGTATGAAATCAACTGGGCAAACCAACTGAGGAAGCATGTACCAGAAATTAAAAGACCCATTGTCCGCAGAAATCCGCGAACCAGCAAAAAATCCGCGATATATATTTAAATATGCTTACATATAAAATCCGCGATGGAGTGCAGCCGCGAAAGGCGAAGCGCGATATAGCGAGGGATCACTGTATACTGTGTGTGTGTGTGTATATATATATATATATATATATATATATATATATATATATATATATACAGTGGTGTGAAAAACTATTTGCCCCCTTCCTGATTTCTTATTCTTTTGCATGTTTGTCACACAAAATGTTTCTGATCATCAAACACATTTAACCATTAGTCAAATATAACACAAGTAAACACAAAATGCAGTTTGTAAATGGTGGTTTTTATTATTTAGGGAGAAAAAAAAATCCAAACCTACATGGCCCTGTGTGAAAAAGTAATTGCCCCCTGAACCTAATAACTGGTTGGGCCACCCTTAGCAGCAATAACTGCAATCAAGCGTTTGCGATAACTTGCAATGAGTCTTTTACAGCGCTCTGGAGGAATTTTGGCCCACTCATCTTTGCAAAATTGTTGTAATTCAGCTTTATTTGAGGGTTTTCTAGCATGAACCGCCTTTTTAAGGTCATGCCATAGCATCTCAATTGGATTCAGGTCAGGACTTTGACTAGGCCACTCCAAAGTCTTCAGTTTGTTTTTCTTCAGCCATTCAGAGGTGGATTTGCTGGTGTGTTTTGGGTCATTGTCCTGTTGCAGCACCCAAGATCGCTTCAGCTTGAGTTGATGAACAGATGGCCGGACATTCTCCTTCAGGATTTTTTGGTAGACAGTAGAATTCATGGTTCCATCTATCACAGCAAGCCTTCCAGGTCCTGAAGCAGCAAAACAACCCCAGACCATCACACTACCACCACTATATTTTACTGTTGGTATGATGTTCTTTTTCTGAAATGCTGTGTTCCTTTTACGCCAGATGTAACGGGACATTTGCCTTCCAAAAAGTTCAACTTTTGTCTCATCAGTCCACAAGGTATTTTCCCAAAAGTCTTGGCAATCATTGAGATGTTTCTTAGTAAAATTGAGACGAGCCCTAATGTTCTTTTTGCTTAACAGTGGTTTGCGTCTTGGAAATCTGCCATGCAGGCCGTTTTTGCTCAGTCTCTTTCTTATGGTGGAGTCGTGAACACTGATGTTAATTGAGGCAAGTGAGGCCTGCAGTTCTTTAGACGTTGTCCTGGGGTCTTTTGTGACCTCTCGGATGAGTCGTCTCTGCGCTCTTGGGGTAATTTTGGTCGGCCGGCCACTCCTGGGAAGGTTCACCACTGTTCCATGTTTTTGCCATTTGTGGATAATGGCTCTCACTGTGGTTCGCTGGAGTCCCAAAGCTTTAGAAATGGCTTTATAACCTTTACCAGACTGATAGATCTCAATTACTTCTGTTCTCATTTGTTCCTGAATTTCTTTGGATCTTGGCATGATGTCTAGCTTTTGAGGTGCTTTTGGTCTACTTCTCTGTGTCAGGCAGCTCCTATTTAAGTGATTTCTTGATTGAAACAGGTGTGGCAGTAATCAGGCCTGGGGGTGGCTACGGAAATTGAACTCAGGTGTGATACACCACAGTTAGGTTATTTTTTAACAAGGGGGCAATTACTTTTTCACACAGGGCCATGTAGGTTTGGATTTTTTTTCTCCCTAAATAATAAAAACCATCATTGAAAAACTGCATTTTGTGTTTACTTGTGTTATATTTGACTAATGGTTAAATGTGTTTGATGATCAGAAACATTTTGTGTGACAAACATGCAAAAGAATAAGAAATCAGGAAGGGGGCAAATAGTTTTTCACACCACTGTATAAGAGTCCTTCAGCCGCCTCCACTCCTCTCTCGCAAGCTCCATCCTCTTCCACCCGACTCCGGCTCCCCAAATGGTGTGAGGCGACCCCTTTTATCTCGCCCCAGATATGCTCCAGGTGCTCTGTGGTGGTCTTCTGGCAGCACTTCCTGGTGTGGCGGTAGTGTTGTCCTTCAGGGCTCCAGAACCCCCCAGACACCCCCTGGCCAAACACTTAATCCCTGGTCCAATATACACATGCAAAAAATAGTAAAAAGAAAAAATAAGAAAGAGAATGATTAAGCACAGTCAGGGTGAAAAAACGATGCATCCTGTCTTACAGTTCTCACTGAATGATGTGAAAAAAAACCTACAGCAGGTGGATGTGGCTGCTTCCTCGCTATCCTGAGGAATTAAGAGCGAGTCTGACTCGCCAGTGGAAGCACCCGCAGAACCATCAGGCCATATAATGAAACCCATACATCTTCTTGCGGAATGACATTGCTGTTTCTTTTCTTCTGGGTGGCCACCCTACAAATAGCGGATGTCCCTGGGTTCACCCTCACCATCTTCCTATGCTTAGATAGCAGAGCCCTTTGCTTTGCAGCCTCCTTTCTCTCTCCTCTTCTTTCTTGGTTAGCAGTCCTCCTTTAAAAAAAAAAAAAAAAAATTCCCGCTAAAATATCCCATTTCCTGCCATGGTAGTTAAAGAAACATGATGCCTGCCCTAGGCAGCTGGAATTCCTACCAAGCGGGGTCCTCCCAAACTTGAAGGACTAGAAGTTGTGCATGCCACATCAAATGACCCCTTGGGGGTCACCACCTAATAGGATTGCTGGAGCAGCAATCACAGGGATTCTGACATCTTTGTTAAAATGTCACACAAAACTGTGCCTTCAGACATTTAGGAACCAAGTAAAAGTAGCTTTTTGTTAACAAGTTCATTTACTAGTATAAGTGATGGTCATCCTGTCAAGCTGGTCTTTTTAGAGAGCTCTCACAGCAGACTATTGTTGGACATTGACTTCATAGTAGTTTTTATTTTTATAGTCATTTTCCTTTTCCCTTTTCTGCTGTACTTCATCAACCAAAACAGATGAATGTTGATGCCTGAAAGTTGATTTAAAAATTGGTAGATTTTCTACCTGCGGTGGGTTGGCACCATGCCCGGGATTGGTTCCTGCCTTGTGCCCTGTGTTGTATAACGTTTATAAAAAGTCTGGCGAGATGTGAAGTGCTGTCTATCTGTTATATAGTGCCTTTCATATCTATCTATTATTTTGTGTCTGTCTGTCTATCTATCTATCTATCTATCTATCTATCTATCTATCTATCTATCTATCTATCTATCTATCTATCTATCTATCTATCTATCTATCTATCTATCTATCTATTTACTTGTCTGTTATATAGTGTGTTTTTATCTGCACAATACAATTTATTTTTGCATACTCTTCTTTATTGAATATAGATGGAGAGTGCTGCAAACAATTCTTAGTTAAAATACAAGTATAGATGATACTAATGATTATATATAGAATCGGTAGATATATAAAAGCAGATTTGTTAAAACACACAAAGTTCTTTCAATCTCTTGCTTCTATTTTCCTATAATAATGTTCAAAGTTAATATTCCTATTTAGTAAATGTATGGTTGTCTATAAATATTCCATCTAACTCTTGTGGGTTACAGTGCATGTCATGACCGGGTCCAAATCTCGTCATTGAATTTTAGACTATAAGGCTGTAACGTGGTTGCTGTAATATACAGTTTTTCTTTTTTTTTTTTTTTTTTAAATGTATTTTTGCAATTGTCCAGATTTAAAAAGATGAATTAATGAAGCATAAAAAGCATTATCTATATAAGTTGTATGCATAACCAAAACTGTGTGTTAATATTATTTTTCATTCAGTTTTTTTCAGGATGGTTTGAAAACTGCAGACAAATTGAAGCAGTACATTGAAAAGCTGGCTGCTGACCTGTACAATGTAAGCATTTTAATAAGTTTAATTATTAAGTTTTTTATGCATTAATTATTTTGGCATGTTTAACTGTAAGAGTATGCTGAGTTGCAATAGTGTTACACACACCTTTTTTTTTTTTTTTTTTTTTTTAATCTGAGGTGTGGCGATTATGTAATTTATAATTGGAGAGTTCCTTGTATGGCTGCATACTTGGCCAATAAATCTGATTCTGATTTTTGTTTTGAACAGAGCTACTTCTAAACATACTCGATTAATGACACACTCAACACCAGAATAGAGCAGCACCAAAGCAGACGTACACCATAGAAAACTGTGGCGGGGTTGAGACACACACTCAGCAAAACAGAAAGGGGGGGGGGAGGGTGATGACAAAAATAACAGGCCTCCCCATTTTGCATTCCTTCACTTGAGTTCAATACTCAAGTAAAGCTTTGCTTTTTTTCTCATTAAAATAGCTTTCTTTAATTCCTACCATTTGTTAGCTGAACTCTGCAGCCATTAGTTTAGCTGTAATACTTGATAAAATGGTGACCATCAATCAAAAATTTGGCTGTTTAATTCTTTATGAATATATATATATATATTATACATAGCTAAAACTTTATTTGTCCCTAGACCAAAATTTGGCAATTTTGTTATGTAAAATAGTATTTTTTGGTCATTTAAAAATATTATTAACTAGCAAAATACCGGCGCTTCGCATCAGAGAAGTAGTGTACTAAAAAAGTTATGAAAAAGAAATGGAAACATTTTAAAAATTACGTCACATGATTGTCAATGTAATTGTCGTAGGCTTATTTTAGTACTGAGAGTGAATTTGACGATTGTAAAGAGTTTTATTTATGATTGTAAATGTTGTGTATGAGAAATGCACATTTTTAGGATGTAAGGATCTCTTTGTAAACGACACCCTCGGGCTGTAAAATGACAAGCTGTCTGCTGAGCTTACTCTTGAGCATGTTAACATACAGTTGGCCATGTGAGAAGCCATCTTGTGTCAAATCAATGGCGACCTTTTTTAGAGTCTGGCCCTGTGACTTATTTATTGTCATAGTGAAGCAGACCCGGCGTTTGAGTTGGAATGGGAGGTCAGAGGGTATGAGAGGGATGCGAGGAATAAATCCAGTCTCCCCTGAGCCAGTGCCAGTGAAGACCGTTGCCTCAATGAGTTTCTTGTGCAGAAATTTGATCTGAAGCCTGCTGCCATTACAAAGTTTTGGTGGTTGTAAGTTTCGTAGTAACATCATTGGGGCGCCGACCTTCAAAAGTAGAGTATGCGGGGGCCTGCACGGAGGATTAAGAGTGTGAAGAAACTAAATGAAAAGGCAGGAGTCACCAACAGGCGAACAATAACAGGCTTGAAGTGGTGGAGTAAAGAAGAAGGGAGCAGTGAGCACGACAAACAGCTGAGGAAAGTAAGGAAGCGAGTGAGGAGGCACATGAGCACGGGATGACGTTAATGTATATAGAACTAGATTGTAGTACAATTTTAATTGCCTGTGCTAGTGAAAGAAAAAAAACCTTTTATGGCCAAAATACTTGGTTAACTGAAAAATACAGCAGTACTCAGTTTAAATTGCACAGTAGACTTTGTCCTCTCAATATATAACAAAGTGTCAGCTATTTTTAAATTGGAGCACTGTCAGAGTGAAGATTTTTATTTTATCAAATATCTTGGTTGGTATTTTTCAGGCACTATTAATAAGGAAAATGGGTGAAGCTGCACTTATGATAGAAAATAATCTCAGGCTGCACAATACTCAGGAACTTACTTGACCTTGTATGGCTTCTTATCAGAACAGCACTTCTCAGTGTGCATGGCAGTAGTCAATCCCAGCTTCTGATAGACTTCTTTTGGAGAAATGCCATTAGCAAAGTTATGATGTGGAGCCTTCCATAATGCAAAAGGGATGTGAAACTTCCATACGGCTTCACTGGCCAGTCCAGGCTTTCTTTGCCTGCATGGAAAGGTCCTCATCCCAGTGCCAGTGGCCTGCCTCAGACTTTGCAGGTCTTAAAAGAGGATTAATCCTCAAAAATAGAATTAAATGTCTCTAAAGTATAACAAAGCCCCAACAGAGGAGGGATAACCGTAAACCCTCAGCTTGTATAAAAAAGGGTCAAACAAGGAATCTTTGTAAATGGAAGATTTATTTTACAAAAACAGAAAAGTATAGAGAAGTACTGATTAAAAGCAAAAAAGAGGCAAAAATGGATTTGCCTAAAAAGGCAAACCAATCTCAATATACAGTCCAGAAGAATGATCCAAGAACACAAGGGAAGAATAATAAAAAAGCCAGTAAATCCAACATTAAACAATACTCAAAAAAAAGAAAAACTCTACTGTGAACAAGTGAGCCTTCTAACCAGATGTGTATAACAAGGGGGAGGTCCCAGAAGGAACACAATGACATTTAAAGGGCAGTACACAAGCACAAGATTGCAAATGAAACCAAAAAATAATAACATCAACACATGAAAAATAATAACTCAAAATTAACAAAAACAATAATTACACATACAATACACATTAAATTCAAGCTTGATACATAACAAGCAGTTGGTGTGGATGTACTGTGTTACCCCGAAAATAAGACCCTAGCGTGATTTTTCAGGATAATAATATAAGGCCTACTCCGAAAATAAGCCCTAGTTACGATCCCGCGCAGGCGCCTTTGGGTGAGCGATAAACGCCTACTGCTACCATATGTACACAGATGAACAGGAAATAATACCGGTATTTTGACCCCCCCCCCAAAGACAAGATGAGTGCAAAAAAGAAACAACTATTCTGTCGAGTACAAGAAAGGGACTGTGGAGGAGTCCCAGGGCAAAAATCTTACTGCTTTCTGCAAAGAGAAGTTGGATATCTGAATATATTTAAATGTATACGTGTGGAGCTGTGTGTGTGTGTTCGGCCCAGAAGTGAGAGGTGGAGTTGGAGTAAGGGCTCTGCCTCCAAGGAAACAGACAATTCGCTTAGCCACGAATAACACAAGCGAGGTGATCTCGTCAGCAAAATAAAACCTCAGAAGAAAGATGACGTCGTTTAGCCGCTAACATTGGCAAAATGGTATCCCTTTTACTTTTCCTCCCGCCGCTAATGAACAAGTGATGTGAGCGTGTCGGCAAATCAAATCCTCCCAGGAGAGAGATGCCCAGAGTAGTTCCTTTCAATTACCTGACATCTGTACATTTTAGTTTATTTTCTGATAATTATAATAGTTTTTAGGACACCGGGCTTTTTACAGCACGGGCTTACATGGCTAGCATATCTATCTGTCTGTCTGTCTGTCTTTCTGTCCGTCTGTCTGTCTGTCTAATAAAATCATCTTGGAGAGACACTTTGACATCACGTGAGACTAGACATTACAACCTTAGGAAGCAAGACCCGTGAGACGGTGACTTTTTCTCGTCATGCCCTACTTACAAACAATTTCTCTGGGACACTTTAACGTCCGTGAGACAAAAGGACAGCTGCTGTACAGGCTTTTAAATGATCGACGAGCAGCGCAACATGCAGATCATGCAGCACGGCACAAGAGGCAGCTGACTTAAAGCGCGCCCCTTGGGAAAGGGGAATAACTCATTCACTACAGCTTTATTACTGGGAAATATCAAGAAATAAAAAATGAATGAAATGAAAATAATCTGTTTAAATTGTATATCCGGTTCACCAAACCCGGGGGTTGGTGAACAAAGCGAGAAGGGGGCAGAACC
The DNA here is from genome assembly GCF_900747795.2 of Erpetoichthys calabaricus. NCBI lineage: Eukaryota > Metazoa > Chordata > Cladistia > Polypteriformes > Polypteridae > Erpetoichthys > Erpetoichthys calabaricus. The sequence goes on along the minus strand of NC_041399.2, from coordinate 209,942,064 downwards.
GCCTAGTGTGTACATATATACTGTATATATATTTATATATACAGTGTATATATATATATATATATCTATAATAATAAAAGGCAAAGTCCTCACTGACTGACTCACTCACTCACTCACTGACTGACTCATCACTAATTCTCCAACTTCCCGTGTAGGTGGAAGGCTGAAATTTGGCAGGCTCATTCCTTACAGCTTACTTACAAAAGTTAGGCAGGTTTCATTTCGAAATTCAAAGCGTAATGGTCATAACTGGAACATATTTTTTGTCCATACACTGTAATGGAGGAGGCGGAGTCACGTATCGCATCATCACGCCTCCTACGTAATCACGTGAACTAAAAACAAGGAAGACATTTACAGCACGAGTCACACGCGGGAACGAAGGTAAATTACGTTAATTTTTGACTGTCTTTTAATACTGTGTGAGCATACATATTAACACGTGCAATTAAACGTGTGCATTTACGGGGTGATTTCTCAGGCTTAAAAGCTCACCTTTTATCAAACGCGGGAAGAAAGGTAACTGACGTTGTTCACTGTCTTTTAATACTGTGTAACCATACATATTAACACATGTCCAATTAAACGTGTGCATTTACGGGGTGATTTCTCAGGCTTAAAAGCTCGCCTTTTACTAAAAAGGTAAATGCAAAACTATTTTCAATCAGTTTATTGAAACGCTCCCGTTAAGGATTGCAATAACATATTCGCGAGATAAAAGAACGAAGTAGGGGGAAATGGAGGAACAGCCACAAATAGCGAAGAGCAAAAAATTAATTAAACAATTGAGAACGGAGCGAGTTAAGCATACAAGCATGTTCATAAGGGAAACAAAGCACGGTGTAAAACGTAAGTTTAAATTAAGTTAATAGAAACGCTCCCGCTGCGGATTGCAATAACATATTCGCGAGATAAAAGTTTAATGAGAAGACACGAGGTATAAACGAAGCACACGCCGTGGCGCAACGTTAGGGGCAACAGTTTCAACCATTCTATGATCTGCTTCTCGCAACTGAAAGACGGCACATGGCGGATGTTAGCCGACTTGCTGACCGCAATGTTAGGGGCTTCAACTATGGCGCTGACGCCATATCTCAGTGCCAACACTTTGCAGACTGTACTTAAAAGACACGCCCTCCTCACTGGACAGTTAAAAACACCAATCAAACTAACGATGACATCAAGTATTACCCAATCAAAAGTAGGAAAGGAGGCATCTTCATAAAATGCGTGTGGGATGATTTGCATGAGACGCTGCTTTAAAAAAAAAATGATAAAAAAAATACGGGATAAATCCCGTCCAGTATTGATTCAAAACGGGACGCGCAATTTCATTGTCAAACGCGGCACGATTCCGTATTTTAAAGGACGGGTGGCAACCCTACAGTGCCAGGTAACCACCCATACAATCAGATTGTGATTCAGACTAGGAATGCAATGAATGTAATTACCCCGATCTACATACAAGGCGAAAGTCTTGCAACATTCAAAGATGATGGTTTGGGATAATTAGTACTTATTAAGTACACCATGGAACATAAAAGAGCTTATGAAGCCTTGAACCGAAAAAAGCAAGATCTCAGAGATCGTAAAAAAAAAAAAAGGAGGTAATGTCGTTTTACTCGCTGTAGATTTTACTCAAACATTACCAGTTATTCCACGAGGGAGACCAGCAGATGAACTCAACGCGTGTTTAAAATCCATGCTTCTCCCACGCTCGGTTATATGTCGCGTGTTCTCGGGTAGGTACAACAAAAAATGTATACATTTAAGCATGTAATGGGCAAAGAAAAAATGAGGTATACCCGAAGGCACTGCAGTAGTACTCAATGTAACTTTACTTCTTAAATGTTAATGTTTTACTGTTTAATAATTTATACGCTTCTTATATATTGTTCAAATTCTTTTATGAAAATACCAGTGACAGCGCAATGCACGATAACATGGAGTGAATACACCATACGCATCTGCCCACGGCCGCCCTGGTGTGCGCAGATAGGAGTTGATTCTAAAATAAAATAAACATAAAAAGAGTAATACATTCATCACCCATAAAGCGGATATTATGACGTATTATATGTGTACCACATTTCAAGTCAATACGTGAAACGGTTTGCAAGCTACATGTGATTTAAAATCCTGGACAGACCAACGAAAAGCCACGGTAGCAAATTATTGAAGAAGATTTTACTGTTTAATAATTTATATTTATATGAAATGTGCTTCTTATATATTACTTCATATTCTCATATGATAATGATGTTAATGTTGTTTATATTGATTTCTATGTTATTGTAAGTGCATCTATGTGTGTATATGTATGTATGTATGTGTGTGTATATATATATATATATATATATATATATATATATAAAAAATATATGTGTATATGTATATATAATATATCTGTATATGTGTGTGTATATGTATATATATATGACAGCAACACTCATAACAATGACAACACAATTACATTGACAATCATGTTACGTTATTTTTAAAATGTTTCCTTTACTTTTTCATAACCTCTTTAACACACTACTTCTCCGCTGCGAAGCGTGGGTATTTTGCTAGTATATATATATATATATATACTGTATATATATTTATATATACAGTGTGTATATATATATATATATATATATATATATATATATATATATATATACATACACAGTATATATATAAAAATATACTTTTTAAATTGTCTCTTTTACCCTTTTTTGTCCAACACTTTGGTTCAGTTTTGACTGTTGTAAATGTTCTTTATAAATAAAGTTTGACTTGACTTGAGTACAGGTTCGCTTTGGATGCTGCTTATTCAATTGTAATACATTGAACTTGAAAACAAAAAAATCAATCTTTTAATAGTAATAACTGATGTGTAAACTCTTTGCATATGGAAACAATAAATAGAAATTTTAGGAAATGTATTCTTTTTCTGCTTAGATCAAACAAACACAAGATGAAGAAAAGAAGCAGTTGACAGCTCTGCGCGACCTGATCAAATCTTCACTTCAGCTGGACCAAAAGGAGGTAGGTACAGTGGAGCAAACTCTGATCCCATAGTATAAATTTTTAAGTAAATTTTAAGATTTTTAAAGGTATCTGGAAAATTCTGTTTAGATTAACTTTATACATTCCATGAGGAAATTTAGATGCATACAGCAGCAGAAACATAAGGATACAAACTCATAGGATAAGTAATACAATCAATTAACGAATAATGTACATTGTGCAGAAATTTTAAAATGAATTTATATTTGCAAAATGAACTTAAAGCAAATCAGTATTTAGTTTGAGATGTCGGGAGGAAGCATTGAATTACCTGAGAGCAGCAGACAGAACAGACCCCAGAGGTGCTTCTTGGCACACTGTGGAGAAACGAGCCTGTGGTTAAAAGTGCTCCAAGAGAGAGTGCCATCTGGAGAGGATTTTTCATGATGGCATCTAATTTTTCCACCATTCTGTTTGCCACAACAGCTTCCAGGGTGTCTCCAGGGTTCTCTCTGTGATGCAGGAGGCTTTTCAGAATATGTTTGTTCAGGCATTTTGGTTTTTTTGACCTCAGGTTGATTTCACAGTAGACCACAGTGTAGAACAGCACACTGGCTGCTATGGACTAGTAGAACATCCCCAGCGACTTGCTGCATGCATTGGAAGTATATTTGAAGATATTCAGTGTCGTCCCACTTTAACATTTAAGAAAGTTTTGATAGATTGAGTATAAGCCCTGCCAGGTTAATGGAAAATCTGGACTGCTGGAAGTTGCATATAAGCCTACAAACTGAAGAGACTTTGGTTAGCACTAATTTAAATTTTACAAACTGTGGTTTTCTTTTTAAAATAATTGGTTTCTAATCTAAAGGAATTTCTTTGTTTTAAATCATTTATGGTGAAAATGACATCTTGAACATTTGTTATTTCCAATTCCTTTGTTACACTCTTGATATCGTATGCGACATTGCTGTGTTGTGTTCTCTGTTGGCTTCTGGTATAGTAGGTCTCCCTGACTTTTTGCCTACATTACTATTAGAACTCCCTGTAAGAGACGATTCCTATTTTGGTTCATGCCAGTTGTTTGTCAGTCTGGCACAGTACATTTCACCACCTTAATACAGCAGTTGTTTGTTTCTGTTTGATGAATTCTTTGCTTATACCGTTGGGAGGAAAAGCACTCCTCTCGTCATTACTGATTGTTCATGTTGAATAGTATCCAGTGTGATGTACAAGAGTACATCATGCTGATGGCCTTCCTTCACACTTTAATTCCCTATCTCGGTGTTTAATTCCTGGTTAATATGCATTGATTTTTGTATTTTGCTTCTGATTAATTAGTCTACCCAATTATCTAGGAATGAGAAGAACAGTAACTTGATTTATGATTAAAGTTTGAAATTTTAAACATAATCTCAATATTTCGACTTCAATCTCGTACTTAATTTCACGATTAAAGTGAAAATGTCAAGATAAAATGTGATGATCCATAACCATGTGACCTGCTGAGACAGAATATAATTCCTTCTATTGTTGTCCATAAAAAACGTTCTTCTGTTTTCAAAGAAAGCAGTCACAGAGTCCAGCTGAGAATGTGGAACGATTCTTTATTTACACATACTGTAGATATGCACAGATGTCTCGGCCCATGGAGTGAGTACTCCGTAATAAAATTCATTTGCTTTTAGGCTTTTCTACTCTCATTACCTCATCTAATAAATCACGTCATCTGACTCTTAATATGCATAGCTTTATTATTTCATCGAATCAACTAGTGCCACCATTATTTTCGGATTCTTTTCGACTCTCCCATTTTCTTGAATGCTGCCTCGTAAATAGGGGGTGATCTGCATACTCTTCTAATGATCTTAACACCGCTTCATATGAGGGGTGTTTGAGCTTTCCTACTAGTTTATCCTCGCTTTCTTGAGGGGCGTTTGTTACTCATTTACCTCATTCTAACCTTGGAAAATCAAACTGCTGGTTTTTCTGAGATGAGGCAGACCTCACATGCTCAAACTTAAAGCCACGTTAAAACCTTTTTTTTGACAAATTATATCCTGGGGCCCCTTCTTTGGTTGCAATCCAGTGCTTATGACCAGAAGTAAGGATGGAAATATCGACTTCCCCAGAGGACTTACCTTTAGTCCTTTTCCTTATGCTTTAATAACTCGTTACAATTTCATTTAAGTATATACTGTAATAATTTGTAAATAATTATACATATTAACTAAAAATTCCATACCGTCAATACGAATGTGACAGCACATACAAATCTATGGAGGAATACATTTAAACAATTAATGGTGGATTTGTGTATGTTATACATTGGTTTTAATGATTAGAACTGCACACTTTGTGTCTTCAAGATTCCCCCAGCACAGTTTAGTTCTTTGATTTTCAGTGCTTCATTTGTAAATTAAACTCCATTTACCTGCAAAACTATCACCAAGTGAAAGTGGTGTGTTGTTCACCATGAACAACAAGAATACAAAAATCATAGAATACACATTGGTGGATCTTGCCCGAGGGTGAAATTACCCTCCTGTGATGTGTGGGGCAGGGAGACATCATTCATTGAAATGAAGTCAAATTCTTGGAGTAAATCATTTACATGTTGTATTTGTTGTCCATTCATCAATCCATCCATACCTACTTATTCTGAGCAGGGTCACTGGGAAGATGCAGCCTCTAGACAGCGCGCCAGTCATTGTAAGGTGAACACACTCACTTAGTTAACTACCCTGCTTTAGCTTGCCATTACTGTCCTGCCATAAGAGTGGCCAGTGATGTACCATGCTGGTAGCCAGTGTTAAACAAGGCCTTGCTGGCCACCAGTGTTGTACCACACTGACAACTCAGTGTTGTGTCAGTATGCACATGAATTCCAGAATTTCTAGAATTACACATATAGTGGAATGATACCACATCTAAATTTGATTCAGTTAAGCAGTGGTGGGACATTTCTAAAGTTCACAGATAGACACAGGAAGTCAGTAGAAATTGCTTACCAGATATGAAAGCTTTGAAAGGAGACATTTTAAAACTGCATGATGCTTTTCCAAATGGATTTGATGAAGAGATGTTTTTCTCTTTTAACATCTAAAAAGCGTTCCTTTGCTGATACTTGTTTTTTTGGAATTTCCTTTTGCAAGGTGCCCTAGTGAGGTTTTTAAATCACTTGGATGCACCTACAAGATTTTTGTTTAATTTGGAGAAGAAAGAATCCCAAAGCAAATTAATTCACATGTTGTATGACACTGTGGACTGTGCAATACTGAGGACATCAGAGACTTTGCTGCTTATTTTTGTACAAATTCATTTAAGGATAATTCTATTGATAATTCGGCAGTGGTTGCTTTTCTTGACCGACTTCCTAGAATTCCATGTAATTTTAAGCCATAAATAGATTCTGAATTAACCTTTCAAGAAATGTCAGATTCACTTTCTGATTTAAACACCGGAAAGTCTCCAGGGATTGACGGCCTCCCCACCGAGTACTGCAGACAGTTCTGACCATTACTGGGCGCTGATGTGCATGTGGTGTTTTTAGAAAGCTTGAAAGATGATGAATTACCTTTGAGCTGCAGAAGAGCAGAGATCACTCTGCTTCCAAAAAATGGAGATCTGTGCCAAATAGAGTCTTCTCAGTACGGATTATAGGAGTTTCTCCAGGGCTTTGGCAAACCATCTGAGGACTCTAATGGATTTGTCTGTAAATTCCTGTCAAGCTCACTGTAAACCAAAATAATTACACGTACACTGGGGGAGGCAGAGTGTATCTGTGGTTAGCACCAATACCTTACTGATGATCCTTGTTTCAAACTTTGAAGTTAGTTCTTATCTGATTTCGCAGAAGTAGTTCTGGATTGGTTGATATAAAAACACAGTCATTTTATGTATAAGTGTTGGGGCCACTAATGTTTTCATTTACATTTTGTTTTGAATGACATTGATAAAGATGTAACAGACAAACTTGTTAAGTATGCAGATCACATTAACTCTTTTAGGGCGAATGTTTACTTTTGTCGACAGGAGGGGTTGAGGGCGAATGTCGACAAAAGTCGACATCCAGGGATAGAGGGCGACAATCAGCTGTTAATGGCGACAAAACTCACTGTCACGTCACAGGCATTCCCTCTGTGCTTGGAGGAATGCTAGACTCGTTGACTCTGCAACTAATCCTTGCGTGTGCGTGAGTTGTGACAAACGTAATGTAAACAAATGGTTTTATGGGAACATACTTGGCATAGGGAGCACCATTAAAGAGATGTTAAAAAACGCACACGAATACAGAGGAAAGGTTCAAGCAGAACGAAAGGCAGCTAATATTTTTTAATTATTCTATAGCCTGTCTTCGACAGGTACTGTGGATAGTTCTTTAATAAATTACTAACAAATAAAAAGATTGTTTTGTAAAACTTTCTGGGCAGCCTATTTATTTACGACATGACTAAATTCTGGTGGAATATGCAATTAGCAAATTAAGTGACCTTGTTAAACAGACTAATGTTCACATTACCAGCTTTCTAATAGAAATTTAAAATACCAGCAATCGCTTTTATTGTTGAAACGGATTATTCAACAGTAACTATAAGAGCTCATTTCAGCTAACTTTTACAGCATGAATTCTTTCCTAAGTGGTTAACAAAAGACTCTCTCCTTCCATTTACACAAATCTTCTCATTTGAAAAAATATATAGATAGCAAGGCAGAATAGAGATTGAAATATCCTAAATGACCAGACACTGACAAAAAGCAGCGTTTAGGGGGTTCAACTGCCCACTTCACTGCCGTTTATACAAAAGGAGAATAAGAAATGAAGAGCCCACCAGGTAAGATTGTTGGTTAAAAGGTTATCTGACTGCCGGCTTGGACCACTCTTAGCAGGACCCCCATGGTCTGGTAATACGACTCCCCTCAGGTTTACAGTTTGACCAGTTTAGATGGTGGTGTGCTGCCTTTTCCTGTACTGCATGAATGTCTTTTGAGCTTTTCCAGAACATTTTCATTTAAAAAGTCATTGTGTGCCTGCGCTGGGTCTTTTCCATTTGAATTATACATGGCAGCATTTGTAAATATTTCTGTATAATTAAAGGCACATTTTAGAAAACTTGAGCTTCAGTAGACACGTTTGAACAAAAATACGTTCATTTAAGCTGAAAATGATACAGGACAACTTTATTTTAAACTGAATAACATTAATAGAAGTCACATGAGAGCGTTTTCTTAACAGTTGTTTAATTTCTATCGTATTTACCGAAGCTGACATGATAGATTTCCTGCCGTGCAACCAATGTTGACATCTCTCATCGTGCCATTTAAGAGTTGAAGTACTATGTTATGTTAAATGTGACGATGTGTGGAGTACAAGTCATGGAGGTTTAAATTTGAGCTTTATGACGCACTAGTGAGGCCTCACCTGGAGTGCTGTATTCAGTTTTGGTCTCCATATTACAAAAATGACAGAGCAGCTCTGGAGAAAGTCCAAGGGAGATCAAGAAGGCTGAATTCTGGGACTGAGAGGTCTGAACTATGAGGAGAAACTGAAGGAATTGAACATTTGCAGTAGCAGACATTGAGAGGTGACATGACTGAAGTGTTTAAAATTATGAAAGGAATGAATACAGCGAATCCAGTTGTTACTTTAAAAAGAGTGCAACAAGAACACGGGGAAACTTAAGAGCGGATTTCGCACAAACATTAGGAAGTTTTTCTTCACACAGAGAACCACAGACACATGGAATAAGTGGTGGAAAGCAAGACTTTAGGGACCTCCAAATCTCAACTTGATATTATTTTGGACGATCTCAGTGAACAGGATGGTCAAGCTTGTTGGACTGAATGGCCCAATTTTTCTAATGTTCTAGTGTTGGGCCAGATCAGCATGTTAGTCATTGTGACCACAGTCCCATGCCAGTCAGTCAGTGATTTTTTAACTCACTCGCTTAGTTCTGAACAGGGTCACGGAGGGTCTGCTAGAACCTATCCTAGCTAGCATAGGGTACAAGGCAGGAAAAACCCTGGACTGGGTGCAAGTCCATCGCAGGGCAAACACACATACACTCCATCCACACACTAGGGACAATTTAGGATCACCAAGTCACCTAAACTGTGTGACTTTGGACTGTGGCAAGAAACCATGCAGACATGGGGAGAACATGCAAAAACAACACCGTTTACAAATGACGTAGCTCAAAGTGCTTTTACAAGATGAAGAAAGGAAAATGAAAAAATATAAAAATTAGGCAATACTAATTAACAAAAAATAAAGTGATGGCCAGGAGGACAGAAAAAAAACAAAAAAAAATCCAGAGGGCTGGAGAAAAACAAAATCTACAGGGGTTCCAATTCCATGAGACCACCCAGCCAGCCCCGACTAGGCAATCTACCTAACATTAATGATCTCAATCAGTCCTCATGGTTTTCAATGCACACGTGGAAGCATGATGACGGTCATGTGGACCTCTGGCCTTCAGTCCATCAGTGTAGGGATTGCATGGTGCCCCGATCAGGTGGTGGGGGTGTAGATCACCACCACAGAAAACCAGAAAAAGAACAACAGAGAAAGTAGGGTTAGTATGGATCATGGAGGCGTGAAAAAAAAATTAAATGCATAAACAGAATATCAGGGTTGCACTAAAATGTAGTGTGCAAGATGACACTGAGACAGCCAGATGTCCAAACCACACAACACAATTGCTCAACACAATACCACAGTGCACAATTAGCTACAATGCTCACAGTCCTTTCGTTTCTTCAGTCGCCTCTACTCCACTCCTTGTGAGCTCCGTCCTCTTCCACCTGAGTCCAGCTCCCGAAGTGGTGACTCCTGGCTCCTTTTATAATACCCCCGGAAGTGCTCCAGGTGCTCGTTGACCTACTTCTGGCAGCACTTCTGGGTGTGGTAGAAATCCCGTCCAAGGGGGCCCAGCAGTTATTGTTGCAGCACTCCCTGGCAGCACCCTCGGATCCCAACAGGGCTGTAACCAACTCCCGTGAAGCCCTGTGGGAGTCCGAGGCACCACTGTCATCCAGGGGGGGTGCCACCAAGCATTCCGGTGAGTTACTATGCCGTCCATGGCTGTTTCCCGGGACCAAGTACCGAAGGGGCGTCCTGGCCGGGCATGGTCCGGCCGGCAGCCACAGTAGCTATGAGAAAACCATGTTGAAATATTTGGTTTTTATCAGTTTTTTCAAGTGCTCCACCATATTAGCCTGGCGAATTTCTGTCAGTCAGCTATTCCAGATTTTAGGTGCCTAACAGCAGGATGCCGCCTCACCACTTCTTTGAAGTGTAGCTCTTGGAATTCTAAGCAGACCCTCATTTGAGGATCTAAGGTTACAATTTGGAGTGTAAGGTGACAGGCATTCTGAGATATAGGATGGAGCAGATTATTGAAGGCTTTGAAAACCATCAGCAGGATTTTAAAGTCAATTCTAAATGACACAGTTAACCAGTGCAGTGACGCTAAGACTGGTGTGATGTGCTCGGATTTTCTTTTCCTAGTTAAGATTCTAGCAGCTGCATTCTGCACTCTTTGTAATTGATTGATGTCTTTTTTAGGTGGTCCTGAGAGGAGTGCGTTACAGTCATCTAGTTGACTACAAACAAAAGCGTGAACTCATTTTTCAGCATCTTGCAAAGTTATGAGGGCTCTCATTTTTGCAATATTTCTTAAGTGAAAAAATGCTGTCCTAGTAATCTGATTAATATGTGAAAAACCCCACGCATGGAGGACCTGGGACGTGAACTCTGGTCTCCTTACTGTGAGGCAGCAGTTCTGCCACTGTGCCACAATGCCACCCTAAATGATCTTGTGACAACTCCATTCCAGCATATTATTTTTAAGTGAGATGGCTTTGTGGTTAGTGTCAGAATTAGCTTTATTGCTTTATAGATCCCAAATCTTGAGTTTGAATCCTAGTCAATTGCCATGTGGAGTTTGCAAGTTCTCCCTTTGTCTGCATGGATTGTAGTCCAGGTCCCCTGGTTTTTATTTCCTACATCTCCAAAGTTTGAATGACTCTAAATGAACTTCAGTTTGCGTGAGTGTATGTGCACATATTATATTTGTGTCTTGTGCTGTTAGGTGTTTGCCACCTTAAAGCCACTGCTGCTGGGATAGGCATTGGCCCCCACAACTCTGACATGCGTTCAGTGAATTTGAGAATGTATATTTGGATTTTATGATATTGTGTCTAGTTGGTTTCTTCAATAGAGTCCCCAGAAAATTATTTGTAAACGATTTTATTTATTTACTAGCCGTGCCTCACGGCTCCGCCCGCGTATTAGTGATAAAGGACAGTGAGGAGGGCCCTGTCTGACTCCCCATTCCTGACGTCACATTTCCCCCTTCCCTCGGCCCGCAGCCGCTCCCTCGGATTAGCGTGAATATATCACTCCTGCAAGCGAACTATGATGTTTAGCGTAATGAGAGAAGTCGCAAAATCAACCAGAATGTTCAAGCACATTATAGAAAAAAACCCGATCTCAATCCGTTAAGTAGTTCTCTCGTTTGCTAGCTAAGCAGAGGTAAGGTACATGCCCCAAGGCTGGCGCATGAGTCAGGAGGGCACCACCCCCCTCCCCTCAGCCCGCTGTGTGTCTCTTGGGTTCGCACAAATAAATCGGTACCACAATCCAACTCTGATTCTTTGTTCAATGAGAGAAGTCGCAAAATCAACAGGAATGTTATAGAAAAAAAACAAGCTAAATCCGTTAAGTAGTTCTCGTGTGAAAAGCCGACAGACGTACAGACAGACGTTGAATTTTATATTTATTTATTTATTTTAAATAAGCTTTTAATTTGTTTAGCTCTGACTTTGTTCAATGACTAAGATGTTCAGCTTTACAGTCTATAAAACTGCCACCTGGCCACTTTGCATCTTCACTGTAAGTTCTTGGTCCAGCGCAAATTTGCCTTGGACGTCGGCCTCTTTTGTAAATGCGGGACTACATTGCGTTTTTACAATGCCTTTTTTTAACATACAGTACTACTGATACGTCACACACAGTGTCCTCCATAATGTTTGGAACAAAGACAGATTTGTCCTTGATTTCCCCCTCTGCTCCACAGTTTCAAATTACAAATCCAACAATTCAGTCGATGTGATTAAAGTGCATTTTGCAGACTTTTATTTAAGGGGAATCATTTTTTTTTTTTCATGGTGCCCCCCATTTCAGGGCACCCTAATGTTTGGAACATAGCAGTGGCAGGTCTATTAAAGTCTTCATATTTAGGACTTTGTCGCGTATCCCTCACATGCAATGACTGATTGACGTGTGTGATTCATAGACTTCACCAGGTGCTGTGGGTCTTCTCTGGTGCCGCTCTATAACATTCAAATACATACCCACTCCTTACATCACAGTGCCACCACCACTCTACTGTCTGTATTCTGAATTCACAGAGCAGAAAAATTGTTCCTCTAATCCAAGGCTCTTATATTTTCTCCGACTGGTAATTTCTGTGACAGTAAAAGTCCAGTGGCTTTCTAAACTTACTGACAATGAACATTGGGCCGTGACCTATAAGCCCCGATGGGCAGAGACGTTTTATGGGTTATCTATCTATCTATCTATCTATCTATCTATCTATCTATCTATCTATCTATCTATCTATCTATCTATCTATCTATCTATCTATCTATCTATCTATCTATCTATCTATCTATCTATCTATCTATCTATCTATCTATCTATCTATCTATCTATCTATCTATCTATCTATCTATCTATCTATCTATCTATCTATCTATCTATCTATCTATCTATCTATCTATCTATCTATCTATCTATCTATCTATCCCTCCAGTGTATCTGTGAATATTTTTCAGAAACTGTTTTTAACACCTCAATTACTGCAACCAACTGTGTTTTATTTTTCTCAGTTCTTTTTGTGCCTGCAGGTCTTCACTTTTAACCTCTTCTTTCCTTTTCTTTTTCTCTTCCATTTTATTTTGTGCTGGTCTACTGTAAGCACAGGCCATTTGCTTCATCAAAGTTTTCAAACGAACAGTTGGTGAACCACTATAAGTGGACATTTAAAATACCAAATAAAGAATATGTTAATAAATGAATGTGATAATAAACTGTTTGGTTTTGTGACCCCGGTTTTGTTTTTTACATTCTGTTTCTCTTTCCCTTAATGCCTTTCCCGATTGAAGTCTAGGAGAGTAAGTTTTAGCTTTTGCTGTCTTTATTGTTCATTAAAGTGGGTAAACGATAGACAAAATTGTGAGTACCTATTGAAATAATGTTGTTAATTCCTTCCCTAATTGATTGTTTAGAAAGTACTCATATCTGATTTCTCCAAGGTAAAGTGTTAATTAAGGCATCATTTCTATTTGAATGGCTTATATACTGTGTAACTTCTACTGTCTATAATGTTGTGTGTTTCACAAAAATAAAAAGGAAATACAGCTTGATGTGTGAATACACAACAAAGTTAAATCTGGATCCTACTCCACCGGGCCCTTGAGTAAGGCCCGTAACGCCAGGGGTGTCGCTCTGACCCCAAAGGTCATGCGAAAAGACAATTACGAGGGGGAGTCCAGCTAAAGTTAGAAAATGGAACGTACCTTCACAAAACTGATGCAGTCATTTCTCAATGTCACCTCCACCCTTCTCAATCAATGCTCTTGTGCCACCTGCCTGGAAGGGCCGGGATTCCAACAGAATAAAAAGATTTTGTCTTGTTTTTTTATTTTTTAAAATTTTAAATTTTAAAAATGTAAAAGTTTAAAAAGTTTTATTTATTTTTTTGTGTAATTCGTCCACGTGAAGCCTGAAAACCATGAGGACTGATTGAGATCTTTTATGTTAGGTAGAATGCCTAGTGGGGCCTGGATGGTCTCGTGGCCTTGGAACCCCTGCAGATTTTGTTTTTTTCTCTATCTGAAGTTTTTTTTTGTTTTTTTCTGTCCTCCCTGGCCATCTGACCTTACTTTATTCTTTGTTAATTAGTATTGCCTAATTATACAGTACTGTGCAAAAGTTTTAGGCAGGTGTGAAAAAATGCTGTAAACAAAGACTGCTTTCAAAAATGGAAGTGTTAATCATTTATTTTCATCAATCAACAAAATGCAGTGAATGAATAAAAGAGAAATCGAAATCAAATCAATATTTGGTGTGATCACCCTTTGCCTTCAAAACAGCATCAATTCTTCTAGGTACACTTGCACACAGTTTTTGCAGGAACTCGGCTGGTAGGTTGTTCCAAACATCTTGGAGAACTAACCTCAGATCTTCTGTGGATGTAGGCTTCCTCACATCCTTCTGTCTCTTCATGTAATCCCAGACACACTCGATGATGTTGAGATCAGGGCTCTGTGGGGGCCATACCATCACTTCCAGGACTTCTTGTTCTTCTTTACGCTGACGATAGTTCTTAATGACTTTGGCTGAATGTTTGGGGTCGTTGTCCTGCTGCAGAATAAATTTGGGGCCAATCATACGCCTCCCTGATGGTATTGCATGATGGATAAGTATCTGCCTGTATTTCTCAGCATTGAGAACATCATTAACCCTGACCAAATCTCCAACTCCATTTGCAGAAATGTAGCCCCAAACATTCAAGGAACCTCCACCATGCTTCACTGTTGCCTGCAGACACTCATTATTGTACCGCTCTCCAGCCCTTCGACGAACAAACTGCCTTCTGCTACAGCCAAATATTTCAAATTTTGACTCATCAGTCCAGAGCACCTGCTGCCATTTTTCTGCACCCCAGTTCCTATGTTTTCGTGCATACTTGAGTCGCTTGGCCTCGTTTCCACGTCGGAGGTATGGCTTTTTGGCTGCAACTCTTCCATGAAGACCACTTCTGGCCAGACTTCTCCGGACAGTAGATGGGTGTACCTGGGTCCCACTGGTTTCAGCCAGTTCTGATCTGATGGCACTGCTGGACATCTTCCGATTTCGAAGGGTAATAAGCTTGATACGTCTTTCTCATCTGCTGCACTAAGTTTCCTTGGCCGACCACTGCGTCTACGATCCTCAATGTTGCCCGTTTCTTTGTGCTTCTTCAAAAGAGCTTGAACAGCACATCTTGAAACCCCAGTCTGCTTTGAAATCTTTGTCTGGGAGAGACCTTGGTGATGCAGTAGAACTACCTTGTGTCTTGTTGCTGTGCTCAATCTCGCCATGACATGAAACTGTCTTCCACAACCTCACCTTGGTAGCAGAGTTTGGCTGTTCCTCACCCAGTTTGAAGCTGTTTCTGTTTCAGTTAATGACTGTGTTTCAACCTACGTGTGACATTGATGATCATTAGCACCTGTTTGGTAGAATTGGCTGATCAAGCACCTGACTAGAATCCTACAAAATCCCTGACTTTGTGCAAGTGGACCTATAGGAATTGATGCTGGTTTGAAGGCAAAAGGTAGTAACACCAAATATGGATTTGATTTAGATTTTTCTTTTGTTCGCTCACTTTGCATTTTGTAAATTGATAACAATAAACAATCATTATTTATATTTGTGAAAGGATTCTTTGTTTACAGCATTTTTTCACACCTGCCTAAAACTTTTGCACAGTACTGTATATTTCTTATTTTTTTCTTTTTTCATCTTGTAAAGCACTTTGCGCACCATCATTTGTATGAAAACATGCTCAAGAAATAAATGGTAGTGTTGTTGTTGTCCTCACCACCACTCATGCACCCGAGTTATGGTTGAACACTCCATGCCGAGGGCATTCCAGTCACGAGTGCAAGTTACTCTGACTTGCTGGAGGCCAACTTGAAGCCTGCTATTCGATCCAAGCGGCGGGGACTGCTGTCTCAAGGGGTCCTTTTGCTGCAAGACAATGACATACACACACTGCTAAGAGCTCGTCTGGAGAAACTGAAGTTTGAGGTATTTGCCAGATATGGCACCATGTGATTTCCATCTTTTTGGACCACTAAAAAAAAAAAACATCTGTGTGGTCAAGATAGATGATGACGTGAAGAAAGTGGTGCACGAGTGGAGGGGAGGACGAGATGAAAACCTTTTATTCTGCTGGAATCCCAGCCCTTCCAGGCAGGTGTGACGCAAGTGCATTGATTGAGAAGGGTGGATTCGTTTTGTGAAGGTTTGTTCCATTTTCTGATAAATCCTATTTTCTAACTTTAGCTGGACTCCCCCTCGTAATAAAGTATATCAAATCAAAATTATCATCAATATTTTTTATTCATCTGAATTCTCGATTCAAAACATCTTACAAAAACCTTTACACATACTGTATAATGCAAGTGATATTTCTGCAGAGTAAATGTTTGACACTGGGATTCAACTCTTCCTTGTCCTGAAGCAGCGGACCCTTACAGATGGCTGTGTGAACTCTCTACTGAACTGCACCCCGGCGTGACCTGCAGATTGTATTTGAAGGCCAGAAGGGGAACGGTTTAAGGCAGGAGTTCAGGACCTACCAGATGCACTAAATTAGATTAACAGACACACTAGCATGAAGCCAACTACAGCAACGACTGAATTATTAATTGATGCACATGGTCGCCTTGTCGAGTCCGTCTGCCACATACTGTAGGAAGGTCAGGTTGGATCCGAGCCAAACAGGTTTCATTTGTCCCAGTCAGTGCTCTCCTTATCAGCAGTGCTTTACTCTCCATCCATCCACTATCCACTACAGTGGGGCAAAAAAGTATTTAGTCAGCCACCAATTGTGCAAGTTCTCCCACTTAAAAAGATGAGAGAGGCCTGTAATTTTCATCATAGGTATTCCTCAAATATGAGAGACAACATGAGGAAAAAAACCCCAGAAAATCACATTGTCTGATTTTTGAAGAATTTATTTGCAAATTATGGTGGAAAAAAAGTATTTGGTCAATAACAAAAGTTCATCTCAATACTTTGTTATATACCCTTTGTTGGCAATGACAGAGGTCAAATGTTTTCTGTAAGTCTTCACAAGGTTTTCACACACTGTTCCTGGTATTTTGGCCCATTCCTCCATGGAGATCTCCTCTAGAGCAGTGATGTTTTGGGGCTGTCGCTGGGCAACACGGACTTTCAACTCCCTCCAAAGATTTTCTATGGAGTTGAGATCTGGAGACTGGCTAGGCCACTCCAGGACCTTGAAATGCTTCTTACAAAGCCACTCCTTCGTTACCCGGGCGGTGTGTTTGGGATCATTGTCATGCTGAAAGACCCAGCCACGTTTCATCTTCAATGCCCTTGCTGATGGAAGGAGGTTTTCACTCAAAATCTGACGATACATGGCCCCATTCATTCTTTCCTTTACACGGATCAGTCGTCCTGGTCCCTTTGCAGAAAAACAGCCCCAAAGCATGATGTTTCCACCCCCATGCTTTACAGTAGGTATGGTGTTCTTTGGATGCAACTCAGCATTCTTTCTTCTCCAAACACGACGAGTGGAGTTTTTTCATCTGACCATGTGACATTCTCCCAATCCTCTTCTGGATCATCCAAATGCTCTCTAGCAAACTTCAGACGGGCCTGCACATGTACTGGCTTAAGCAGGGGAACACGTCTGGCACTGCAGGATTTGAGTCCCTGGCGGCGTAGTGTGTTACTGATGGTAGCCTTTTGTTACTTTGGTCCCAGCTCTCTGCAGGTCATTCACTAGGTCCCCCCGTGTGGTTCTGGGATTTTTGCTCACCGTTCTTGTGATCATTTTGACCCCACGGGGTGAGATCTTGTGTGGAGCCCCAGATCGAGGGAGATTATCAGTGGTCTTGTATGTCTTCCATTTTCTAATAATTGCTCCCACAGTTGATTTCTTCACACCAAGCTGCTTACCTATTGCAGATTTAGTCTTCCCAGCCTGGTGCAGGTCTACAATTTTGTTTCTGGTGTCCTTTGATAGCTCTTTGGTCTTGGCCATAGTGGAGTTTGGAGTGTGACTGTTTGAGGTTGTGGACAGGTGTCTTTTATATTGATAACGATTTCAAACAGGTGCCATTAATACAGGTAACGAGTGGAAGACAGAGGAGCCTCTTACAGAAGAAGTTACAGGTCTGTGAGAGACAGAAATCTTGCTTGTTTGTAGGTGACCAAATACTTATTTTCCACCATAATTTGCAAATAAATTCTTTAAAATCAGACAATGTGGTTTTCTGTTTTTTTTTTTTCTCATTTTGTCTCTCATAGTTGAGGTGTACCTATGATGAAAATTACAGGCCTGTCTCATGTTTTTAAGTTGGAGAACTTGCACAATTGGTGGCTGACTAAATACTTTTTTGCCCCACTGTATATATTCCAACTACAGGGTCACGGGTTCTGCCGGAGCCAATCCCAGCCAACACAGGGCGCAAGGCAGGAAGCAAACCCCGGGCAGGGCACCAGCCCATGCTTTACTCTCAATGTGCCCAAATCTGAATATGTTTCCTAGACTGGACAATATTTGACATTTCAGAAAGCCAGTGGAGCCCCCTAGTGGTGTCAAAAGGCACAATGCTGCCCTTTCAGTCTCTACCAGTGATTCACATATTGACGGTCAGCAAGTCACTTCACCTGCCAGTGTCCAGGAGTCGAAAGAAGACAGTTACACCTCTGTGATCTGGAAGATAATAGTGTACGCTGAATAAATAAATGCAATGAAAAGCTCAGCTATGGTAAAATTGCGGAACCCAAGTTAAAGATAATTAAGGAAGGAATTAAGAGCTTTAAGGATAACTTTTATGTATTTTTTCTTTTGAAGTCATTATTTCTTCACAATCATGGTATATGTTAACTTACCACTTGAAATTGTGTTTTAAAGTAAAGCATTTTTTTTCTATTTTAAGAAATGCCTAGCCTGCTCCTGCACTTTCAAAATGGGGTCCAAACATGAAAATAAAAGCCTTATACTTAACAAATATGTCCATTTTTTAAGCCAATAAGCATTGATCTACATTATGAGATTGCACACACATTGCAAGAATGGGCTGCCATCAGTCAGGATTGGGCCCAGAAGTTGATTGCCAGCCTGCCAGGGCAAATTGTAGGGGTCTTGATAAAGAAACAAGGGCCAACACTGCAAATATGGACTCTGTGCATGAACTTCATGTCATTGTCAATGAAAGCCTTTGAAACTTATGAAGTGCTTGTAATTCTACTTCAGTATCCCATAGAACAGTGCTCCGCAACCTTTTCTCACCTACGACACACCAAAGTTCTTCCTAGAATTCCGCGGCACGTCAAAAGCTAAAATATATAGAAGTGGCGTAGCTATAGCTGGGGTTTGGGGGGGGGGGGTGGGGGGTGGTGTGTCGCTCTGAGCGGCAGCTATTTAGGGGCGTCCAAACTACGGTGCTTTCTTTTTTTTTTTTGTTCCTTGAGGAGGCGGAAAAAAAAAAATTTCTTTCAGCTTTGGGGCGTCAAATTTTTCACCACCCCAGGCAACATGATCTCCAGCTACGCCACCGATATATAGATATTAATTTAATACACAAATTTTACAATAAATTTTCATTTTTTATTATAAGTATACATTTATTATAAGTATACATACATAAAAACTATACTATATTAACTTTTATGCAATCGTAATAATTATTATAACATAATGACTGATTAATGTGATACCTGCGCTTGTTTCAATGAACACAAAAGTTTTATATTCGGCTCAATATTTGACAGCTCAACCCGAAGTTCTTGGTCAAGATCTTTTAAGCATGACCGCTTATCATTTTTAATTAACACAAGAGTTGTTTGTCTTTTTTGGCGTAACTGGAATGGTTTGAATTTAGATGGCGATTTAGTTTACCGGGTGCCATTGCCTCGTTTGATAGCTGATCACCGCAAATGATGCATTGTGGCTTTGGAGCCGTTTCGTCACCACACCACGAGAATCCATATTGAATGTAGTCTTCGTTGTACTTCCTTTTCACAATCTTCTTTGTTTTTTTTTTTTTTGCAACACTTGTGCTGGGTTCTTCATCATCTGTACGTGAAGACGAATCTTTTCCACGTAAAAATGTATCCATATTTAAAGGGGTATAAAACTAAATATGAATCACACGAAGAACGTTAACCATACACAATTCAGCAACACAACTAATAGTAATGAATGATAACTACTGTCGCAAGACGAGTGAATGCGACGTAGCACGACTAATACGTCGGCTTGAATTGAATCTAGGTGAGGGCACGGAGCGATCTGCCTATCAAAGCATACTACGGAGTTGTCTGGCGACTACATAGGGCCTACGTCGTAGGCGCCAGGCGATGGGATTTATTATTTCAGAGAAATGACACATAAAATTATGAAACCTTTAAAAGGCTATTTATGCGAATATTTCATTGCACGTATTCTCGTTATTGTGTTTCTAAGGAGGACCGTTGAAATATTATTTAGTTAGAAAATTGTCTTATTTGACCGCGTCACACCTGTATCGGCTCAAGGCACACCGGTTGCGGAGCACTGCCATGGAAACATCTGACAAGAAGATCTAAAAACACTGAGGCGGCAAACTTTGTGAAAACCAACACTTGGGTCCTTCTCCAAACTTTTGGCCACGACTATACCTATGGGCCCTTTAGATCGCCCTCCATCTTAACGGGTATCTCATGTTCCTTGTTTAGCGGCTCTGAAAGCGTATGCTGTAGTAGTAATGGCAAACTGGACTGTGTATCTGTAATTTTGTGCTCTTATGTTTAGGACAGTGATGCATGCATATAACATTTGCATATACAATCAAGATATATTTTTCTGATATGAAGTATTGCTGTAGTTGGTTTCTTATCACCTATTTCTTTTTTTTTTAGGACTCACAAAGCAAGCAAGGAGGATACAGTATGCATCAGCTTCAAGGAAATAAGGAGTTTGGAAGTGAGAAGAAGGGTTATCTTTTAAAGAAGAGTGATGGGTGTGTACAATTTTTGAAATGTTTAGCAGTTGATCTGTCACCTAAGGGTTAATTAGACACCTTTTTTTTTATTTTGTTATACACACTCCATTTTTGGGGATTTTCAATGAATGTTTATATCTTCTAAGGAGACATGGCTGGTTAGACAATCAGTCAGTTATACAGATATGTTTTAATATCATGAAATTATTCGTTTTATGTTTTCTGCATCTAGTGATAGCAGTACAGTTCCATCAAGAAAAAGTGAGTACAACACAATACCTTCAATGAAATGTCAGACAATAAAGCGGGGGTGTCGAACTCCAGTCCTGGAGGGCCGCAGTGGCTTCAGGTTTTCATTCTAACCATCTTCTTAATTAGTGACCAGTTTTTGATGTTAAGTAACTTCTTTAGCCTTAGTTTTATTTAGCTTGACTCAGGCCCCTTAGTTGTTTTTTTCCTTAATTAGCAGCCAGACAATAATGAGACATAAAACAAGCAGGACATGACCAGCTCACCTGTTCCCATCAAATAAAATCTGAAAATTAAGATGAAGGTCTCAGTAAGGTTGATCTCTCAGGTTACCAAAACATTTTGACGGAGTTCTTAGAGAAAAACAGAATATCAACAGTTTTGGAAATGTCTGCTGTGGCAGAATGAGAGCAGCAACAAGCCATGGAATTGAATAAGGGGTTTAATTAACAGCAAGAATCAGCTTCTCATTAAGGAACTGGTTGGAGTTTGAAGCCCCAATTCATCTGTCAGTTCATTTATTGTCTCATTTTTCTTTGGCTGTCATTTAATGAAGAAAAGAATCAATTCAGAAGACTTGATCCTTAAAAACAGGGCTATTAAAATAGAGGGAAAAGAAGTTAATTAGCAGTGAAAACTGGACACTGATTAGGAAAAGAGTTAGAAAGAAAACCTGCAGCCACTGCGGTCCTCCAGACCTGGAGTTTTGACACCCGTGCAATAGACATTGTAAAAGTATAAGCAGAGAGATTATAAAGGTTTGAAGCTTCAAAGTGATCCCCGTTTCTTATGATGAAAAAATGAAGCAAAAAAAAAAAAAGGACAAAACAAGTCGTCTTCAGACGGTGGTCCCTGTACTGCCCCAAGATAGATGTTTATGTAGGACACTCATAGGAAGCAGCAGATTCATTAAGCCACATACCGGGAGTGACGTCAACGAAGGCCAGTCAGTCAGTCAGTCACTCTTTCTGCAGAGGGAGGTAGACGAGAAGCATTAGATGACAGCGCCAACCCCTGGTTTGGAGGGTAATTACTATCAAATGAGCCCTGAGGCCGTCTCCCAGTCCCACGTGTGTGACAACACAAACACACATTAGGTCCACTCATGTGGCTGTCAAAACCAAGCAGCTGTAAAGTAGCTTCATGAAGCGGGAAAAGAAATGTGCCTCCACATGATGGATGAGCTCCCTAATAATGCTGTAAATACTGAAGAGAAGGGAGGTATGGGTCAGTCATTTTCTTCAAGAAATAAATTAATAAGTAGGAATATCTTGTGTCATATTTGTTTAATTGGGTTCCTTTTATCTAGTTGAAGGATTTATGTAAAAATCTTATCATATCCATCCATCCATCCATTTTCCAACCCGCTGAATCCGAACACAGGGTCACGGGGGTCTGCTGGAGCCAATCCCAGCCAACACAGGGCACAAGGCAGGAACCAATCCCGGGCAGGGTGCCAACTCACCGCAGGACACACACAAACACACCCACACACCAAGCACACACTAGGGCCAATTTAGAATCGGCAATCCACCTAACCTGCATGTCTTTGGACTGTGGGAGGAAACCGGAGCGCCCGGAGGAAACCCACGCAGACACGGGGAGAACATGCAAACTCCACGCAGGGAGGACCCGGGAAGCGAACCCGGGTCCCCAGGTCTCCCAACTGCGAGGCAGCAGCGCTACCCACTGCGCCACCGTGCCGCCTCATATCATATTTTACATCATATTTATGTAGAAAGAGTGTAGTACAGGGGTGTTGTACCGTGTTAGCAATTATGAATATAGTGAGAAGTCTAGCAAAATGACACCTTTTATTGGCTAACTGAAAATTCTAAAGATTTCACGACGTTTCCAGTACCACTGTAGTGCGAGAGATTAGCAAACAAGGAAATGTCCACACGGCTTAACATTCAGGTGTGTTCAGACTCAGTTAACCATTTTGAAAGATGGAGCAGTTTTACATTTTCTAAGGACTTCATCAAAGAGTTACAGTATATACTTGCGTATAAGTTGGGTCTTGAAACCCGAAAAATCGATCATAAAATCAGACTCTGACTTAAATGTCCGTTCAAAAATGCAACACTTACATTTTTTTTATTTTATTGTTTTTACATCTTCTTGCTTCCTCCAATCTCACATCAGTTTCTCAGACACATAGAATTTTGTTGCAGCAGCGCAGTTACCAATTTCTTTTGCCACTTCAACGACTTTTAATTTAAAACCAGCTTCATATTTTCTTCTGATAGAACGCTCCATCGTAGATAAGGGATGCTCTTTCGATAAAGGTGTTTGAGGGCGTGAAGTGCAAAAAACACAAATCAGTGCAAACGTCACTTTGGAATAGTTTGGGTATTACCGTGTGGTCACGTAGGCACAATACACAGAATAAAAGGGCTGTGAGCTCTGCGGTTACTCTCTCAGGTGGGCGTTAGCATATCGTACTCTCTTGGAGTTTTCCGCATTCAACTTATACGACGACATTATGAAATACCAGAAATTATACGGTAAAATCAAGCCCCGACTTATACGCGGGAGAACTTAAACGCAAGTATATATGGTAGTTATCCCATTTTCTTTATTAACCATGAGTCATATTCATAATAATAATTCATTTTATTTATGTAGCACCTTTCCCAACAATGATAATGTAACCTATTGCATGTGTTAATAGGGTCCGTAAAGTTAGTGTTTTGAAAGAGCCTTTTATAATACAGTATAATGTTATTCAAAACCAAGCCCAGATAGGCTTGTGGGAGCAGAAATAACGTAGAGAGACCGCAGACTCCAACTCAAGTGATGTACAAATTGATGTCCTATTGTTTGCTGGCTATGAAGGGTCTACTGCTAATTGTAGTTCAGATTTTTTAAACATATTTTTTTCAAAGACACAGCTGATGGAGAGTTAAAATCTCAAACTAAAATTGTTGGCTGCTTCCAACTACAGTGGTTAGCAGGCGCTGATGAGTTTGGCCATTAAATTACAGTGTCAGAGAAATTCTCAGCCATTATGATCTGCAGGTAATGCAGATGTGGAGTTGTTTTTCAGTGTGACACTAACTCACCCGTACATACATATTGTGCCACCTAGCCGCGGCTCGGGAGCTCGCTTTCCTTTGTGCCCCACTTACTACATAAAGTACGGTGTGGTAAGTTTTTTTTGCATTCTTTTTATTTTACGGTCACAAATGTCTTGCAGCTTGCCCACTATGATTTCAAGGAGCAACAGAAGTGAGCTGAGCCCGTCCACAGAAGCTGGCGCAGAGCACACTACCCACCCTGCAGGGCTTTCACTGTTTTGCTGTCAGAATGGCTAAAAGACATCCATTATCCATTATCCGCCATATCCTAACTACAGGGTCACGGAGATCTGTTGGAGCCAATCCCAGCCAACACAGGGCCCAAGGCAGGAAACAAACCCCAGGCAGGGCACCAACCCACCGCAGGGTGCACACACACACACCAAGCACACACTAGGGACAATTTAGGATCACCAATGCACCTAACCTGCATGTCTTTGGACTGTGGGAGGAAACCCATGTAGACATGGGGAGAACATGCAAACTCCACGAAGGGAGGACCCGGGAAGCGAACCCAGGTCTCCTAACTGCGAGACAGCAGCGCTACCACTGCGCCACCATAAAAGACAATCATTTACAAAACATAGAAGTTGAAGAAACTTCTTTCAGGGAAAATTCAAATCTGTCATTGACGTCACAGAGAACGGAGTTTCTATTTTAAGATGTACAAGTTTGAACGTTCTCCCAGTGTTTCTCAGTGAGTGTTTCTGAAATTTGAGATATTAAAAACTGAACTTTTCTGATAAATTTCCTTAAAAGAAATTGTGTGTGAGATTTCAACAAAGCTGGTCCACTGGGAGCCAAGTTGATTCATGCAGCAGACAGACAGACATGTTGACAGGAGGTGTTTCTTAATAAGAAAACACTTTTTAGCACAGGTTAATGGTATGAAACCCTAAATAGAAGGAGTTGTAATTATTAAGTGTCCTTGAACTCAAGCACAGTGGAAATTAAGAGATGATGGATTGAAAGAAAGAAAGATAGATGTGAAAGGCACTATATCATAGATAGATAGATAGATCTTTATTTGTTCCCAAGGGAAATTTGGCTTTTTACAGACGCTCTTTAAATAAATTTAACAAGTAGATGACTACATAAATGAATAAACAAACATGTACACACCCTTTGGTCTGAGTAAGTGTTGGCATGGTGGCACATTGGTAGCACTGCTACCTCCCAGGAAGGAGTCCAGGGTTCGCGTCCTGAGTCCTCTCTGTGTGGAGTCTGTATATTCCCTTTGTGTCTGCCTGGGTTTCCTCCTACAGTCCATAGAAATGCAGGTTAAGGGTATTGGCAAACCTAAATTGGCCCTAGTATGCAATTATGCAAATTTCTTTACGCAATAACGTATTATTACATAAAGAATTCACAAAAATTCTTTTTGTTGCCGATAGATGGCAGCACCTGTCTTGCATTCGTTTATTACAAGATATTTCGAACAATTCTTTTGTCTTGCATTGCTTTCCTGCATTGCATTAAAAGTTGCATAATTAGATCTGAACCACCCTATATACGAGGGTTGTCTGGGTTCTGCGCGGAATCACTCGAAATAAGTAGCCAAGGATTTTTTTTCTATTTTTCTCATGTACTTCGATCCTTTTTAAACTTTTAAACTATTCACCGCCAACATCAATGCACTTTTGGGCTCTTCTGACCCACGCCACAAAACACTCGCGAAAGGCTGTCTTTGGGAGGTTGTCCAGCTGTTCTTGGACAGCTGCAATCAGTTCCTCTCGAGTTTCGAAGTTGTGGCCTCGCAGGGGAAGAGCCAAAAGTCACATGGTGCAAGATCGATTGGCCATTGTTGAACTTGTCAAGGAAAAACTTGCACCATTCCACGCGAGCTTGCTTTTGTTCCACAGTCAGCAGCCTTGGAACCCATCGGGCACATTTCTTTGTAAAGCCAAGATCTCGTCGAATGATGGTGTCGACAGCATACCGGGTCATCCCAAGTTCCAGGGCAATTTTCCTGATGGTCGCACGACCATCTTCATCCAGGAACTCCTTCACACGATCAGCATTTCTGCCATCAGTCGAACTTCGCGGTTTCGGTTCACGTTTTTCATCGTCAAAGTTGAAGTGGCCTGTGCTGAAGCGCTGGAACCACTTAAAAACCATCGTCTTCTTTGGAGCATTCTTCTTGAAGATGCGAGAAAGTTTTTGGCAGCGCTCTTTAGCTGTTAAACCATCAGAAAAGTCGTAAAAAATCATCACTCAAAAGTCGCGCACGCACGGAGTCGGGAGCTTCACCGCCAGCGCCAGCTGCGCACTCTCAGTTCGTTTGCTTCTCCTGTTCATTCTGAAGGAAGAGAGGGAGCAAAACATCTGAACAAAAACATGCAACCACTTGAATAATCCCTCTACACAGCAGAACAGGTTTCGACAGGCTGACACTCGACAAACGATAAAATTCCGCGCGAAACCCAGACAACCCTCGTGTATATATATAGGTGGGGTGTGTGTTTGCCTTGTCCAGGGTTTTTTCCTGCCTTGTGCCCAATGCTTGCTGGCATAGGCCCCAGTAGACCCCCACAGCCCTGTTCAGAATTAAGCAGGTTAGAAAATGACTGACTGGCTTTGGTCTGAACACACACCAGAATGACTATAAAGCAAGAAAATACAAAAGAAAGGAAATGTCTGACTTGGCAGTCCCCCGTCCCAGTGAGGCGCTATGCAGGCATATTGCTGTTGGTATAAAGGACCCCCGTCACGTTTCCTGCTGAATAATTCGCTGGCTGAAAGTCCTGTGTTTGTGTGTTTAGAAAGACAATGTGCACCATTGTTCATAATGGCACTCAGTTTGGTCTTCATTCTACTACCTTCCAGGGGGTCCAGAGTGTGTTCTATGACTGAGCCTGCCATTTTAATTAGCCTGTTGATTCACTGGACAAGGTGGACCACTTCAGTATGGACTATGCACATCTCAAACTCACATCTTGCAGAAATTTGCATGAGATAGTGAAATAGTTTAGCTATTAATAACACTTGACGAACTGAATGATAAAAAATCAACACATTGAATGTTCTAAGTGGAGAGTGTGATAACTCCATAAACAAGGATATAGAAAGCACTAACTGTTTCTCTCATATATGATTTAACTAGCTGTACCCTGTGGCTTCGCCCACATAGTAATGAAACAGGACAAACTTTAAAAATCAATAGTTGTTGGCACTGTATCTGATTGTGTTCAGCTCTGATGGGAGAGCGTTCTCTGTGTGGGGAGAAAAGCACATGGCTGTGATATCTCTGGCAATCTGCACCTACCCTCTAAAATCCAGAGATATAATCTCTCTCTCAAAAACGTCAAATGTTACTCCTTAACAATCTGTAGACGATAATGTTTGTTGTTTGCTAAGCGGAGGCGAGGTGCACTCCAACAGGTGGCGAGACGTAGAGCGACTCGAACAGAGGCTGGCGAGTGAATGAGGAAGGGCCCGCCATCCCTTGCTCTCAGCCCACAGCCACTCTCTTGGATTTGCATAAATACATTGGTACCACAAGCGAACTCTGGGACTTAGCACGATGACAGAAGTCGCAAAATCAACCAGAAAGTTCAAGCAAATTATAGAAAACAACCAGATCTAAATCCGTTAAGTAATTCTCTCATGAAAAGCAGACAGACATACAGACAACGCGCTTGGACCACGAAATTTTTCAAACCATTTCTTAGCGAGCACCTATGGGCCAAGGGTAACCTACATTCCAAATGTCAAGTCCCAAGTCCTCATGGTTCGGGGATTTCGTGATGAGTGAGTCTGTGGTATTTGGCTTTTATATAGAGAGAGATAAACTGGTTTGATTTCCCTTTGTATTGATTAAAATGTGTTTTTGCAGGTTAAGAAAAGTTTGGCAAAGAAGAAAGTGTACTGTAAAAAATGGCATACTGACAATCTCCCATGCAACAGTGAGTGTTCTTTTTATTTTCTTTGTCATGGTTGAAAATGATGAGAATTTATTTTCTCAGTATATATTAATAGTAAAGGGGTTTGCTAAAATTCTGAAAATATAATAGATAAACTATAACTAATGAGAGTGTCTGTTTTTTCCACTTTTTCAAATTTTGTAACACTTTAGTTACTCTTATGTAACAAGACATTAATATACGCTTCTTTGGGTCGTCTTAACACTTACAAAAGCATCAATGAAGTGTTTGATTATCTCTGCAATGTGACCAACTGACAGAACGTCACTTTGGAGTGGTCTGAGGGGGCTTAACTGAGACACATTCGTCTTGATGTTATATATTTATTATAAGACCTGTGAATCCTTCATATTAACAGGAAATGTTACCATCACTATGTCGATATGCCACACTGCACAGACATGAATAACTGAACTACTGAGCGTGACAGATATTTTGGCCATAAAACAAATGTAACTTATTATTATTTTTTATTCTGCTCTTTTTATCCAAATGGCTTTTTTCACTAAATTTGATATATCACACTAACGGTTTGTGGTAGAGCAGTTCCAATTTAAAAAATGGATTCAACACATCTAAATCTATGAGAATACACCAATATACAGGTGCTGGTCATAAAATTAGAATATCATGACAAAGTTGATTTATTTCAGTAATTCCATTCAGAAAGTGAAACTTGTATATTAGATTCATTCATTACACACAGACTGATGTATTTCAAATGTTTATTTCTTTTAATGTTGATGATTATAACTGACAGCTAATGAAAGTCCCAAATTCAGTATCGCGGAAAATTATAATATTGTGAAAAGGTTCAATATTGAAGACACCTGGTGCCACACTCTAATCAGCTCATTAACTCAAAACACCTGCAAAAGCCTTTAAATGGTCTCTCAGTCGAGTTCTGTAGGCTACACAATCATGGGGAAGACTGCTGACTTGACAGTTGTCCAAAAGACGACCATTGACACCTTGCACAAGAAGGGCAAGACACAAAAGGTCATTGCTAAAGAGGCTGGCTGTTCACAGAGCTCTGTGTCCAAGCACATTAATAGAGAGGCGAAGGGAAGGACAAGATGTGGTAGAAAAAAGTGGACAAGCAATAGGGATAACCGCACCCTGGAGAGGATTGTGAAACAAAAATGTGGGGGAGATTCACAAAGAGTGGACTGCAGCTGGAGTCAGTGCTTCAAGAACCACCACACACAGACGTATGCAAGACATGGGTTTCAGCTGTCGCATTCCTTGTGTCAAGCCACTCTTGAACAAGAGACAGCGTCAGAAGCGTCTCGCCTTTGGACTGCTGCTGAGTGGTCCAAAGTTATGTTCTCTGATGAAAGTAAATTTTGCATTTCCTTTGGAAATCAAGGTCCCAGAGTCTGGAGGAAGAGAGGAGAGGCACAGAATCCACGTTGCGTGAGGTCGAGTGTAAAGTTTCCACAATCAGTGATGGTTTGGGGTGCCATGTCATCTGCTGGTGTTGTTCCATTGTGTTTTCTGAGGTCCAAGGTCAATGCAGCCGTCTACCAGGAAGTTTTAGAGCACTTCATGCTTCCTGCAGCTGACGAACTATTTGGAGATGCAGATTTCATTTTCCAACAGGACCTGGCACCTGCACACAGTGCCAAAGCTACCAGTACCTGGTTTAAGGACCATGGTATCCCTGTTCTTGATTGGCCAGCAAACTCGCCTGACCTTAACCCCATAGAAAGTCTATGGGGCATTGTGAAGAGGAAGATGCAATACACCAGACCCAACAATTCAGAAGAGCTGAAGGCCACTATCAGAGCAACATGGGCTCTCATAACACCTGAGCAGTGCCACAGACTGATCGACTCCATGCCACGCCGCATTGCTGCAGTAATCCAGGCCAAAGGAGCCCCAACTAAATATTGAGTGCTGTACATGCTCATACTTTTCATGTTCATACCTTTCAGTTGGCCAACATTTCTAAAAATCCTTTTTTTGCATTGGTCTTAACTGATATTCTATTTCTATTTTTTCCGAGATACTGAATTTGGGACTTTCATTAGTTGTCAGTTCTAATCATCAACATTAAAAGAAATAAACATTTGAAATACATCAGTCTGTGTGTAATGAATGAATCTAATATACAAGTTTCACTTTTTGAATGGAATTACTGAAATAAATCAACTTTGTCATGATATTCTAATTTTATGACCAGGACCTGTATACATATATATATATATATATATATATATATATATATATATATATATATAAACTGCTCAAAAAAGTTAAAGGAACACTTTGAAAACACATCAGATCTCAATGGGGGAAAAAAAATCCTGCTGGAAATCTCTACTGATGTGGACTGATATGGTGATGTGTTAGGAACAACTGGATGGCACATTGTTTGATGGAAATTAAAATGATCATCCTACAGAGGGCTGAATTCAAAGACACCTCGGAAATCAAAGAGAAAAAATTATGTATCAGGCAGGCAGGCAGATGAGTCCATTTGGTGTAAATTTCATTGCAGGAACTCCAAATCGTACTCAGTAGTTTGTAAAGCCCACATGTGCTTGTATGCATGCCCGACAATGTCCTAATGAGATGACGGATGGTGTCCTGGGGGATCTCCTCCCAGATCTGGACCAGGGCATCACTGAACTCCTGGGCAGGCTGAGGCGTCGGATGCACTGAAACATAATGTCCCACCCAGAAGTGTTGTATTGGATTGAGGTCAGACGAGCAGAGCGTGGGGACCAGTCAATGGGATCAATTCCTTCATCCTCTCGTCACACGAGGCCGGGCATTGTTGTGCACCAGGAGGAAACCAGGAGCCACTGCACCAGCATAGGGTGTGACAATGTGTCCAAGGTTTCATCCCGATACCTAATTGCAGTCAAGATGCTGTTGTCTAGCCTGTAGAGGTCTGTGCATCCCACCATGGATATGCCTCCCCAGATATACCATCACTGACCCACCACCAAACTGGTCATGCTGAACAATGTTACAGGCACCATAACGTTCTCCACGGCTTCTCCAGACCCTTTCACGTCTGTCACATGTGCTCCGGGTGAACCTGCTCTCATCTGTGAAAAGCACAGGGCGCCAGTGGTGGACCTGCCAATTCTGGTATTCTATGACAAATGCCAATCGAGCTCCACGGTGCCCACTAGAGGACGTCGGGCCCTCAGGTCAACCTCATGAAGTCTGTTTCTGATTGTTTGATCAGAGACATTCACACCAGTGGCCTGTTTGCTGGAGGTCATTTTGTAGGCTCTGCCAGTGCTCATCCTGTTCCTCTTTGCCCAAAGGAGCAGATACTGGTGGGTCCTGCTGATGGGTTAAGGACCTTCTACAAGGGGCCCTGTCCAGCTCTCCTGGAGTAACTGCCTGTCTCCTGGAATCTCCTCCATGCCCTTAAGACTGTTGTGGGAGAAACAGCAAACCTTCTGGCAATGGGAGGCATGTATTGATGTGCCCACCATCCTGGAGAAGTTGGTCTACCTGTGCCACCTCTGTAGGGTCCAGGTATGGCCTCATGCTACCAGAAGTGACACTGAGTGTAGCCAAATGCAAAAATAGTGAAAAATCAGATGTGGAGGGAAAAATGTCAGTGGCCTCCCTTCACCTGTTAGACCATTCATTCCTGTTTTGATGGTCGTCTCATTGTTGCCACTCTAGTGCACCAAAGCATCTGAAACTGATTAACAAGCCCCTCTGCTACTTCACTGACCAGATAAATAGCCCAGAAGTGTCATTGACTTGATGCTATACTCGGATTAAAAAGGGTTCCTATGTGTGTGTATGTGTATATATATATATATATATATATATATATATATATATATATATATATAATTTTATTTTTTTTTTCTTTTCAAGAACTTTTTGGTGCAAATTGCAGTTATGTTAGGCAGAAGTGCAGATGCACTAAACATTTGTCACTGAAGAATGACATGAAGCCCCATTGACACATCAGAGGAGATCCCAGATTCTGCCCAGTTAGCAAACTGGTACGGATCCAAAAGTAATATAGACAGGAATTCTGCAATAAATTGATCAAATACTTAATTATGGCCGATGTCAAGTAGCCATTAAGGCAACACACAGTGTCTATCTATGAAACAGGTATCGTAGTTTATGAGTTTATAGTGCCATCTTTTGTCAGTTTATGGGAGAACTTGGGCAAAGGCTTACTAGTGCAGAAATGAAGCGTCCATTTAGAAACAGGGCTGCATCCAGATGCTCTCTTGCTGTGATGCACACTGGGCATCCGCCTTCTATGTCATGTTAATGAATGCTAAAGTGCAGCCTGAGGCGTACATCTGGTCTTTCCTCCTTAGATGCATAAAAACAAGATTCAGAAGAAAGCTATCTACAGAAAAAAAAACATTTGGTTTATCTGGGAATGGGGATCATCAGCAGATTACAGTATTATCTTTTTATATATATAATAAAAATACATCATCTCTGAATGACGTGTTCTATTGATAAAGCATGTGTATAACACAGAAATATATAAACACTATGGCCAAACGTTTGTTGACACCTGATTGTTACACTTATATGAGCTTGTTAAGGATCCTATTTCAAAACTATAGGCATTAATATGGAATCCACACCAATCACCATGTCAGCTGTGACTGCCTCCACTCTTCTTTCCAGTACATTTTGTAGTGGCCAGCCGCCATACCAACTGCACTTCAGAAGAGGTCATCCACCTGAAGCTAAGCATGTCTGGACCCAGCAAGTACTTGGATGGGAGACCATCTAGGAAACAGCTTGGGTTGCTGCTGAAAGAGGTGTTGGTGAGGTCAGCAGGGGGTGCTTACCGAGTGGTCTGAATGTGGTTCTCAAAGCCCCAGTGCAGTGACGGGGACACTGTGCTGTAAAAATGGTGCCATCCTTTCGGATGAGACATAAAACCGAGGTCTTACCTCTCTGTGGTTATTAAAGATCGCTGGCCATCCTTTGTAAAAAGTAAGGTGTATCCCGATGTTCTGGCTAAATTGCAGACCACTGCCTCTAATTGACTGTCTCTCACCAATTCACCACCTAATAGCTAATGTGTGGTCAATGTTCTGGTGCGATAATGGCTGCCATTGCATCATCCAGGTGGGTGCTGCACATTAGTGGTGTTTGACGTGGCTCCTCACTCAATGAAGCACTTTGTGTAGTAAGAAAAGCGCTGTATAAATGTGAAGAATTATTATTTTGGTTTGTGTCTGTGGGAATTTGTATCTAATGGTGAAGTCCAGTAATGATGTTGGACAAGAAGACCTGTCTCACTATCTGTGTTCCAGTTCATTCCAAAGGTGTAGAGTAGGGTTGAGGTCCAGTGTCTTTCATGTTTTTATGGTCCTGGCTCTGTGCACAGTCAAGCTGGAACAGAACAAAGGCCTTCACACACTGTTGGCACAAAGTTGGAAGTGCACCATTGTCTAAAATGTCTTTGTATGCTGTAGCATTAACGCAACACCTTCAACACTCAGTGAGTTTACATGGCCTTCCACTTCATTGGCTGAGCTGCTGTTGTTCTTCACAGTAATACCACTTACAGTCAACTGGGGCAGATCTAACACAACATAAATTTCACAGACTAACTTGTAGCCAAGGTGACATCCTATGACAGTGCCAAATTTAGAGCCACTGAGATCTTCTGTATGACCTGTTCTGCTGTCAGTGGAGACTGGGGCGGCCTTGTGCTTGATCTGATGTACCAGAACTCAATGTACTTGGAAGGGTGTCCACATAAATCTGGCCAATACTGTTAGAAATGAATTAGAAGAAATACATCATGTGATGATGTTGTGGATATTTGTCTTGATTTTTAAGAGTTTGATTCTGTTTTTATAAATAAAATATTTTAATTTAGTCCAACAGGCAGCCAGTGAAACTGAATCTACTAACCTGCCAGGTGAAACCCAGCAGTGAAGACAAAAAGTGTTTTGACTTAATATCCCGTAAGTATATCTTTGGTTACTAAACACATGACGGCATGAGCTAACCTCGATTATAAAATGTTGGTATATGTATATGATGTCTGTTATCCAACTAAAATTACTTAAATTGAGAACTGCTGAAGCATTACGTTTTGATGAATTTGAATTGTATTATTAAGTGTGTCTGCCTAGAGGATCATGGTCTTTGCGTCCATGTTTTATTTGGCATAAGTCTGGCTATTTTTGTGATTGTATGCTCCGGTGCATCATCCTGGCACCTCAGCCACGACAGCTGGTCATGGCACCGACTACACTTCAAATGATTCTACCATCAACTGGGTGCTGAATCTTAATTGTATCCCAGTTTCATCAAGTGAGTGCGAACATGGGTTTTCACAAATTAATCTAATTGTTACTCCAGTGAGAGCCTCGTTACTGACAAGCACTCTCACCATACTCACAAATTTCGATCCTGTGAGATATGTTCATTCATGGCTGTAACAAGGACGATGTTCATCCATTGACACTCAAAGCAAAGAACAAATTAGGAAGACTGCATTTAATAATCGGGTCAGATGAGGTTGGGGAGCATGCGCTGGTACAGCATGTTGCCGCACCCATTGCACGACGAAACAGCTCAGATCCTGGTTGGCAAACCCCCAGGCAGACACGCGATTCAGTCCCACCCTTCAGAAATGATCCTCTATCTGCTGCAGCCAGGTGTTACGTGGGCGTCCCCTTGGCCTGGTCCAGCTGCTTAGGTCCTCAATAATGAGGGTGCTGCAAGCTGGACCACACTCAGGGAATCGCACCACATGGCCATAGTGCCGTAACTGACACTCCCTCGCAATGCAGGTAATGTGCCTCATTTGGGACTCCATAAGCAACACAAAGTCAAACCAGCGTTACCCAAGGATTCTCCAAAGGGACAATCTTTATCTCATGTCACTGGATAGCGTCCATGTCTTGCAATCATACTAATAATAACAATTGTTTACATTTATATAGTGCTTTTTCTCACTACTCAAAGCATTTTGCAAACTCCACACAGGGAGGACCCGGGACTCAAACCCATGATGGCTGTGCAGCTCTATTATTACACCAACCGTATGGTTTGATGAAAACTTGCAAAAAGTTTGGAATTTTCTTTAAAAGTCAATCAAATTAAGCACTGATTACTTTGCAGGACTACATAACTTTTTTTATACAATGTAGAGCTCGTCATTAACCTGTAGTTAATATTCGTCGATTTCAGAAATACTGTGTTTGTAATTTTAAACCATCAAGCACAGTATTATGCAGTACGGTACACTTGACAATTTATCGTTACAGTCATATGAAAACGTTTGGGAACCCCTCTCAGCCTGCATAATAATTGACTCTCCTTTCAACCAAAAAGATAACAGTGGTATGTCTTTCATTTCCTAGGAACATCTGAGTACTGCGGTGTTTTCCGAACAAAGATTTGTATTGAAGCAGTATTTAGTTGTATGAAATTAAATCAAATGTGAAAAACTGGCTGTGCACAAATGTGGGTCCCCTTGTCATTTTGCTGATTTGAATGCCTGTCGCTGCTCAATGCTGATTGGTTGGTTGATGAGCTCGTTAAGCCTTGAACTTCATAGACAGGTGTGTCCAATCATGAGATATAAAGGGATTTAAGGTGGTCAATTACAAGTTGTGCTTCCTTCCCTTTGACTCTCCTCTGAAGAGTGACAGCATGGGATCCTCAAAGCAACTCTCTAAAGATCTGAAAACAAAGATTGTTGAGTCTCATGGTTTAGGGGAAGGCTACACAAAGCTATCTCAGAAGTTTAAACTATCAGTTTCAACCATAAGGAATGGAATCAGGAAATGGAAGGCCACACACACAGTTGCTGTTAAACCCAGCAGGTCTGGCAGGCCAAGAAAAATACAGGAGCGGCATATGAGCAGGATTGTGAGAATGGTGACAGACAACCCACAGATCACCTCAAAAGACCTGCAAGAACATCTTGCTGCAGATGGTGTATCTGTACATCGTTCTACAATTCAGCGCAATTTGTACAAAGAACATCTGTATGGCAGGGTGAGGAGAAAGAAGCCCTTTCTGCACTCACGCCACCAGCAGAGTTGCTTGTTGTATGCCAATGCTCATTTAGACAAGCCAGATTCATTTTGGAATAAAGTGCTTTGGACTGATGAGACAAAAATTGAGTTATTTGGTCATCACAAAAAGCACTTTGCATGGCGGAAGAAGAACACCGCATTCCAAGAAAAACACCTGCTACCTACTGTTAAATTTGGTGGAGGTTCCATCATGCTGTGGGGCTGTGTGGCCAGTTCAGGGACTGGGACCCTTGTTAAAGTCGAGGGTCAGATGAATTCAACCCAATATCAACAAATCTTCAGGATAATGTTCAAGCATCAGTCACAAAGTTGAGTTACGCAGGGGTTGGATATTCCAACAAGACAATGACCCAAACCACAGTTGGAAATCTACAAAGGCATTCATGCAGAGGGAGAAGTACAATGTTCTGGAATGGCCGTCACAGTCCCCTGACTTGAATATCATCGAAAATCTATGGGATGATTTGAAGCAGGCTGTCCATAAAATTGAACTGAACTAGAGAGATTTTGTATGAAGAATGGTCAACAATACCTCCATCCAGAATCCAGACACTCATCAGAGGCTATAGGAGGACAGCGTCTAGAGGCCAAAAGGAGGCTCAACTAAGTATTGATGTCATATCTCCATTGGGGTGCCCACATTTCTGCACCTGTCTAATTTTGTTATGATGCATATTGCATATTTTCTGTTAATCCAATAAACGTAATGTCACTGCTGAAATACTACTGTTTCTATAAGGCATGTCGTATATTAAAAGGAAGTTGCTACTTTGAAAGCTCAGCCAACGAGAAACAAAAATCCAAAGAATTAAGAGGGGTTCCCAAACTTTTTCATATGACTGTATGTTTCACCTAATAAACAAATCATGTAGCGCTAGGACTCACGGCCTCTATATACCTTCACAGTACCTTATACTTGATCCAAATGCAACATATGCGAACTGCCACCTTTTTGTTTCCAGAAAAAGTACTGAGCATAAGGAATACCATTTATCCATTTTCTCACTTGCTTTATTCATCCTTGAGTCATAGACAGCTGGAGCAGTAATGACCGCCAAGAAGCAGCAGGTCCAGTCAGGGTGCACTCACGACAACACCCACACGGTGCAGATTTAGAGATGTCAAACTGTTAGACATGTTGAACCATTAAGGAACAGCATGTGGTCAAAGGGAACACTCAACAGTCATCCCTGTTGGACAGACTGCTGCCACTTGGGCATCTCACCCCACCCAGCCAGTCAAACCCTCACAGACAGTTGTCCTTCTGCCCAACCTGTGAAGAGCTGCCTGCTGCAGTATTTTCTCGGAGCCCTGGACACTGTTTGTTTGTAACATTTTAAGTTTTTGTCAGGGATCCTCCAAAATTTTAAATTTTCAACATTCAGGGTGTCCAGAGGTTTAATTAAGATGCCCCCACCCCGCCTGAGTAGCCCCATGTATTTCACACGTTGGTGTTAACCCTGCCAGTGCTGTGCCACTGATGGCACTTCTGTTTTGTTGAAAGATACCTGGCACAAATGACAAAATGAGTTGTATGTTTATTTGATCAAAACGATGCCATTTATTTGATGGGACGATCCGTCTTTGTTTCTGCAGATAACCGAACATATCACTTCCAAGCCGAAGATGAACAAGAGTTTGTAATGTAAGTAGTACCTTTTAGTCTTTATTCGTTAATAGTTTTTTTCCTCCTTTTTTTTAATAATAATACATTTTATGTAGTGCCTTTCCCATGCTCAAGGACGACTTTCAGTTGGCTGCCGTGCAAGACTGTATTTAAAAATAATGTCTTTGAGTCTACACGTTGAACTTAAGTCTCATTCAAAGGCTTTTATTAGAAAGTGATTTATTTATAGCAGGAAACTGGCAAATTACATGGCATTGATTTCTTGGTTAATGGTGTGGTTTGCTTTCCTGCTTTTGACACTTTTGATGAGCTATTAACGTTTATTATGAATAAAATGTCTGCACAAGTAGATAAATGTAAGTCTAAAAGTAATGGCAATGGGAAATGGTGGAGTAATGAAGAGGAGTAGAAGTAGACGTGGGGCAGGTTGGGTCATGAGTTTGAATTGGCACACGCATCTTTATTACTGGTGGTACTAATGACGGGAGCGATAAAATAATATGAACAATGAATGGAAGAGATTTGAGTCTAAGTTCAAGAAATTATCTCAAAATGAATTGGCCTGCAAGAAAGCAAACTACAACACATGAATGAGCAGGAGAGACGCAGAAGATTTTAGAAAGGCTGGTGATCCTTGTGACTTTAACAAGTTAAACATGGAGAATGTCAGACATTAACCAAAATAAAATACAAATGAATGGCTTTGTAAACGTGTCAAATGCACAAACGACAGAGTGGGGGACATCAGTTGATCACTGGAATGAATGAAATGGATTTGCAAGTAGATGTTAAGTATGAGGCTTCTTGTGTTACTCTCAATAAGTTCATCTGAAATGTAAGCATGGCTTACTGTGAAAACGTTAAAGCATATACAATATTTACAAAAATAAAATATAACATATTCTTTTCATTCATATTAATCTTAATGTGAAATAGAAATTG
This sequence comes from Erpetoichthys calabaricus, assembly GCF_900747795.2. Taxonomy (NCBI): domain Eukaryota; kingdom Metazoa; phylum Chordata; class Cladistia; order Polypteriformes; family Polypteridae; genus Erpetoichthys; species Erpetoichthys calabaricus. The sequence continues at coordinate 209,903,426 of NC_041399.2, read as the reverse complement.
CCAAAGTATTCATCAAAAAAAGAATTTTTCATTTCACTGCCGGATACATGTGGTGAGCATTGTGTATGGGGAGAGAGAATTTTTTGGTTATAGCCTTCATCTTCAGCAGCAGTTAAATGGTTTTTACATTTGCAAAAGATGGCAAAATGATGACAGAAAGCCACACCCTCGAGTGTTGATTGGTGGCTTCCAAAGAGGACACGTTAGCTGAAACCTGAAGAGTTTCTGAAGTCACATCTGTGAGCAGAGACCGGCTACCATGATGGGGCAGCAACTTACTGTCTGTCTTCATCAGAGTTGGGGGTGATTTAAAAGAAGGTGTGGATGGGTGGCTGGATGTCATTTTGCTTGACTTCTCACTCTATACAACTCTAATCAGCTGACACACAGGTAAACAGACTTGAGCTGAGATAACTGTGCGGGGTGGGGGATGTGATAGCATGCTGCTTGCTGTTTGCTGCTTATCAACACATTTACAGGACAAAAGACGCTGATGGAGAGGTGCGAAGCGATTTAAGGTGGGACAGATCTACGAGTTTTTTTGTAGGCTCTGGTAATTCTAGTGTTAATACAAGAGCTGTTTTAATTCACAAGTAGGAAGATAAACTAGCACATCTTTTTATAGTATAATTAACTATAAAATAATAATTTTGGACAATTTTTGTTTTTTTAATGGTTTAGATTAGTGCTGTTTAATATATGTGGGCTGTTATAATGCAGCAGGGGTCTCTTTGGAATCAAAAAAAAGTGCCAGTCTGCCTGCCAATTAAATAGTGCGTTTTGAATCTATCTTTCTTTTATAATGCCTTTTATGCATTTCTGTTATATGGTGAATTTCCTATTTCTCTTCCTTTTATAATGGCTTTCATATCTATCTATCTATCTATCTGTCTGTCTGTCTGTCTGTCTGTCTATCTATCTATCTATCTATCTATCTATCTATCTATTATACAGTGCCTTTCATATACCTCTCATATTCCTGTCTTGTCTGTTTGACAAGGTGTGGCAGCTGCCTTCTAATTATCAAAGCTATAATTTCAATTATCTCTTTTTTAATTTCTACGTAGCTGGATATCAGTGTTAACCAACAGTAAAGAAGAAGCTTTAAATATGGCATTTCGTGGAGAACAAAGCACGGGTGAAGACAGTTTAGAAGATCTCACTAAAGCCATCATTGAAGATGTGCTGCGTATGCCTGGCAATGACGTTTGCTGCGACTGTGGAGCTCAAGGTTTGATGGCGTCTGTCTGTCTGTCTGTCTGTCTTGTATCTCACCATGTATATTTCTCTGTGGCCCACCGTTCATCCATCCAACCAGTCTTAAGTAATCTATATTTATTTATATTCACATAGATGTAACATATCCGTGTGTTTCTTTCCACTCTTATATTAAGTTAAAAAGAAAATACACTATATTTGCATTAAGTGGCTGATTGTTTTTGTATGCTCGTTCCTTTCATTTTCTTTTATTGCTTGTGTCACTGAAGATTTGAAGCACTTTCCATTTGTTTTTTGTAGATCCTAAATGGCTTTCCACTAACTTAGGAATACTGACCTGTATAGAATGCTCTGGAATACATAGGGAAATGGGGGTACATATTTCAAGGATCCAGTCAATGGAACTGGACAAACTGGGCACCTCTGAACTCTTGGTGAGTTACTTGTTTTTATTTTACTACTTCATGGTTTTCTCTCTCATTGTCTCTACACTAGGGATACACAGATTACTACATTCCATTTGTCTCTTTTTTTCTTAAAGTTAAAATGCAAATAGAAAAACTACCATAAAGCTGTCTTTTCATAATTCTAAATACTTTACAATTCAACCAGCTTTATATCTGCCATGTATCAGGAGTTCAGTCCAGTTTTTCTTTCAGTAACGCTGCATAGAAACGTTCAAATACTGTGCATGCAGAGATGGATCTGAAATCAGTGGAATGTTTTTGACCAGCTGTATTATTTCTTTTTTCTTCATATATTACTTTTAACATTTTTTCTGTTACTTTTTGAGGTTTTTTCTTTAGGTGTGATGCAGTAATGTATTATTATTATAGTCTCTTATATTAAAAAAGTTTTCCATTGTGTTGGTGTTATTCAGCCTTGACACACTCCTCCATACTGTTCACCCAATCGTTACTCTTTCTGCACACATCCTCTCTCCATCCCACCCTGTGACACTCCCAGTACTACCAACTTGCCCTTAAGCGCAGTCGATTATAATGGTGAGGCAGAAAAGCAAATTATCTATTTAAGAACACTGAATTTTAGTTCGCAACAGAAAAACTTCAGCAAGAGCTGATAAAGAATGTCAAAAAAAGGAAATGAACAAAAAAGAGCTGCTTATAATAAAAATCAAGAACAAAGAGAATAGTCCAATAAACGAGAAAGAGAAAAATATGTCAAACAATATGCAAGCAGAAATGCAAAAAAACAACATTTATAGAACAAAAATCAGAAGATAAAGTAATTCAAAATATTGTTTTTGACGAAGCATTAAATGTAATTTAATTTTTTATTTACATTTTGTTATGTTTTACTTTTTTACTTTCAGTTTTTACTACGTTTTATTATTCATTGGTATTTAAAATAGACAGTTGTAGTGAAATACTCAAATAACTGATTTTCTCTCTATAATAACTAAGGACCAAACCATCTTCCTCCCATGCCCCGCATACTCTTCTATATACCAACTCTTTAAATGCAATCACTTTCTTTGGAGAGGCTCAGCTGTGAGACAGTGGGCACCCAGCACCCACCCCCGGGGGTTAGTGAGCAAAGCGAGCAGAGGGCGAGGCACCCTAGATAATTTTATTATTATATCACTATATATAATTATACTATATATAATTAATCCATCCATCCATCCATTATCCAACCCGCTATATCCTAACTACAGGGTCACGGGGGGTCTGCTGGAGCCAATCCCAGCCAACACAGGGCGCAAGGCAGGAAACAAACCCCGGGCAGGGTGCCAGCCCACCGCAGGGCGCGCACACACACACACACACACACACATCCACACACCAAGCACACACTAGGGACAATTTAGAATCGCCAGTGCACCTAATCTGCATGTCTTTGGACTGTGGGAGGAAACCCATGCAGACACGGGGAGAACATGCAAACTCCACGCAGGGAGGACCCAGGAAGCGAACCCGGGTCTCCTAACTGCGAGCCAGCAGCGCTACCCACTGCCCACTGTGCTGCCTATATAATTAATCTTCTTCCCCTAATAGATAAGAGTTTAGGAACAAGCACAAGAAAGAGGTCTGAGATAAGATTGCATCGGGGAAAAAAAGAAGAGCTATATTTTATAAAATATTTGGAATGTTCCTGTCAAACAGATAACTGCAGATAGTATGTGCATAAACCAATGCTAAGTACAAAGACAGCACAGGGTCTCTGAGAGCCTACAAGTAAGAAGATATCATGGCAGTATTAAAATGACAATAGTCATTTCAAATGGGACTCAAGCTCTCTTAAGGCGACATGAAAAACAGATGTCATCGTTAAGGGTAAATCCCAAAACATATGACAAAAAAAAGGTCCTGGGTAGACTTTAGAAAGTCTGAACCCGGCCAAAGTTCTGTATCTATCAAAATTGAGTTATCTGTATGTTTAAAATGCTGTTAAGGCAACAAAATAAATTAATTTTACACCCAGCTATTCAATGTAGGGTTGAATGGAGAGATAGATAGAACTTTTTTCCCCCATGGGGACATTTAGCTTTCTACAAAAGCTCTTTAAATAAATAAATACAAAAATAGATAGATAAATAAATATATGAACACACACCAGAATGACTAAAAAGGAAGAAAATTTTAAAAGAAAGAAAAACTTCTGACTTGGCAGTCACCATAAGGAACTATACAGATATATTGCTGCTGGTATAAAGGACCCCTGTTGCATTTCTTGACACAATGTCTGCTGAATAATTCATTGGCTGAAAGTCCTCAGTGTTGGTGTGTCAGAGACAGGATGTGCAGCAGTGTTCATTTACTCAGTCTTGTCTTCATTCTCTCCTTTTCTACCTGCCAAGGGGGGGGCCCAGAGTGCTTCCTATAACTGAGCTTGCCTGTTTAATTAGCCTGTTGATTTGGTGGTCCTCACTTGATGTGATGTTACCAGCCCAGCACACCACACAGGCCATCACAGAGTTATAGAAGATGTGAAGGATGTCACTTCTCACATTAAAGGAACGCAGTCGATAAGGAAAAAAGATAACTCTCTGTATTCTCTGTTCCTTTACAAATGTCCGTTTCTAACAAGATTGGAAAAGGTTTTATTTCTTTTTCTCAAGTGAGCACAGCAATATTTACTATTCAGTAGTACAAAAAACATTTGTGATGGGGTTAATACTGCAGATGCTGAAAGTGAAAACCACACAGCACTGCCATCTAGTGGAGAAGTGGCTACTAACTAACAATTCAGCTTTGTCTTCAATACACATATTCAGAGTATGCAGTCAGTTTCAATAAAGTATTTTGCTTTCTTCTTTGTATAAAGAATTTTGGACCCCTTCACTTTCTGCTCACTCTATTATTGTGTTGTACATTTGATTTTCAATTACTAAATTTGCCATTTTTGCACATCTACGCTCAATAATACTAGTCATTTATAATGAAATCTACAACCTGTGGCAGGTGGCCGGGTGTGGTCATCAGCTGCCTGCCTATTTAAGGAGCTGCCTCCCCTCACTCAGGGCTGGAGTCGGGTGAGGAGAAGGACGAGGTCGGAGAGGCCTGGCGAGAAGAGAAAGAGAAAGAGAGGTGGCTTAAAGAGGAGCCTGGACTTTGGGAGACTGTTGGGGTCTGTGTGGCGGTGCACTTTAAAACTGTATATAGTGTAAATAAACGTGTGTTGATGGCTTTAAATGTGTCTGCCTGTCTGTGTCCGGGCCGCCCTATTCCACAAACCTAACAAAGTGCATAGGAAATGAAGGGGTCTGATTGCTTCCTGAATCCACTGTAGATATTTTAACACAGTCTTAAATTACAAAGTAAAATGATAACCCTCAAAAAAAAAAAAAAACAAAACAAGACGCAGCAGGCGTATCTAGAAAAGATGAGTGGAATACACAACATGTGTGCGATTGTGATGCTTTTCTGAAACTTTTTTTTGCTCTAAATGCAGTCACTCAGAAGTAGCTGTGTATTTTGTGGAGCCAGCTTACATGACCACACGGTAATACAGAAACTATTCTGAAGCAACGTTTGCACTGTTTTTTGTATCTCATACCCTCATACACCTTTATCGAGCATCCCTTATCTACGATGGGAGTGTTCGATCAGAAGAAAATATGAAGCTGGTTTTAAATTAAATGTCATTGAAGTGGCGAAAGAAATCAGTAACTGCGCTGCTGCCACAAAATTCGATACGTCTGAGAAACTGGTGTGGGAGTGGAGAAGGCAAAAAGATGTAAAAAAAAAATAAATAAAAAATTAAGTGTTGCATTTTTGAATGGGTGTATAAGTCAGGTCTGATTTTATGATGGATTTTTTGGGTTTCAATACCCGACTTATACATGAGTATATACGTTACATACAAATTTGTACATATGACTACAAATAACAGGATTGTCATTTAGAGTAATGATGAAGATGAGACAAAGCTGATGGTGCAACCTGGAAATGTGCAAAGTTGAGTTTCACCCAGCAGCTGCAGGATGCAGTAAACTTTCGTCTGCTATTTTTATGTTTGATTCATTACTGCATAAGCATCTGGGTATCTGTCTTCTAGCAGTATGGAGTTCTCTTGTAGATTTGAATGTCATAATCAGAATGTGATCTTGTCTTAATTTTTTGACAAGCAATGGACAGTCTTGCCAAAAGTTGTCACTCTCTGCTTCTTTCTTAAATGAAAACTCCACTCAGAGGTGTTTTTTATGTTACTTACCCCATGTGCTTTGTAGTGATGACTGATCAAAAGCTTTTATCTCATACTTTCATACACAATGAGAGAAATAAGTTAAAATAGAACTCATCGGCGACCAGCACCATCCGATGGCAAACCATCTGAGAAACGGCCATGGAGGAAAAGAATTCTCACACTACTCCTATCACCTGATCTACAGATTTGTTATTCAGTCATATGCACAAAACATGGAGAAAACATAACGTTGTTTTGTTAAAATATTATTAATGCTTATGTCTGGGGGGAAAAAAAATCAGCGCATACTATAAACAGAAAAGATGCCTTCCCATAATACTGTGCTTTTAATTTTAATGCCGCACCCTGGCACCACCCACACTTCATCGGTCAAAGTGGTGCCAGTCGCCAGTCCATTCTGTTATATCGTAAACTTTTACATTAAGATACAGCATTGCAGCTGCAACTTGTTTACTGTGACTGCTTGAGTTGGAACCTTTTGTGTAAATGTCTGCCTTTATGAAAGTTGTGCTATTGAAATTCATTATTATACAGTATTGTAAAGGAACATGTACTGTATGGGGTGGAGTGGTGGCTCTGAGGCTAAGGATCTGCGCTGGCATCCTGAAGGTTGCCGGTTCGAATCCCTGTCACTGCCAAAAGAGATGCTACTCTGCTGGGCCCTTGAGCAAGACCCGTAACCTTCAATTGCCCCAGGGGTGCTGTACAATGGCTGACCCTGCGCTCTGACCCCCAAGGGGTATGCGGAAAGTTGTCCTGTATAACTATGTATGTGACAAATAAATAAAGAATTATAAAGAATTTATTGTTTTTAATCAATTTCAGGCTTATTGTGCAGGCTGCTGTTTCTGAAATTTCATTACATGTAAACCTCAGACTTTTTTTAAAATTTTGCATTTATGATTCCTTTTTATATTTAATTTAAAATGTATTTTTTGCTCCATTAATGAACTATACTTTTATTGTACAGACTGTTTATTTCTGAAATGTAAGTTTTATTCCAAATGTTATATACATTGCCTAGAGGAAGTCTTCAGACTTCTCACTTTTTCATATTTTGTTATGTGGCAGCATTCTGCTAAAATCATTTAAATTCCTTTTTTCCCTGCACATCAAGCATCACTCGATGCCCCAGAATGACAAATCAAAAACAGCATTTTAAGAAGTTTTGCAGTATTACTAAAAATAAAAAAATTGAAATGTTTACATTGGCACAAGTATGCAGACCCTTTTCCTATGACACTTGGAACTTGGCTCAGCTGCACCTCATCCTATTGATCATTGTTGAGACGTTTCTACTCCTTTTTTGATATGTACATTTTTATGTATGTATATAATAATAATTTTAAAAATGTATAAAGTGTTTTTCTCACTACTCAAAGCATGTTTCATAATGATTGAGGAGCCATTTCAGCCAGGATGTGTCGCATCCTCCTGGATGATGTGATGGTGGCCATTTTGGTGCCTGCCGCTCACCACACATTAGCTGTCAGGTGGTGAAGTGGTGAAAGGTAGTTAGCCAGTTGAAGACAGGGGATGATTAGGGGCCTGAATGACTAGGCCTTGGTGTGCAATTTAGCCAGGACATCGGGATACACCCTACTGTTTGCGGTAGATGCCCAGAGATCTTTAATGACCACAGAGAGTCAGGATCTCTCTTAAGGATGGCGCCATTTTTACTGCACTGTGGTATTGGGATCCACACACAGACCACAGGGTAAGTTCCCCCTGCTGGCCAACACCAACACCTGTTCCAGAAGCAGCCCAAGATTTTCCTGGTTGGTCACCCACCCAAGCACTGGATGGGCCCAAACATGCTTAGCTTCAAATGGGTGACCTGTTCTGAAGTATGGTGTACACAGTATACAAGAAACAATCCTGACATTTCAAGGATGAGCAGTTTTTAATCTTTGACATGTGGGCAGAAACTCCCCCTGAGTGTATTGGTACAAGGCCTAATGGCCCTGAATGGACGAGAGTTAAAAGTGGCTGTGTGGGATGGCTGAAGTCTTTAATAATAAAGTTGATCTTTGTAAGGCAGTGTTTTTATTATCTGTCCTGAGCAGAACAGAGTTGTGTACCAGTAATATTCTGGGCCAACTTCACTATCTGTAGTGCATTGTAGTCCCGAGCTGAGTAGGTGCCATACCACTGCTATACAGCTAGCAGGTGCAGATTTGACCCGACAACCTTCCGATTGTTGGCACAGATCCCTAGCCTCAGAGCCACCACTCTGCCCATGAACTAAAATCTCTAAGGAATGTGTCCACATCTCAAAGAATTCTGTTTCGGCGTAGAATAGGTGGACCTAATAACGCATATTCATTAACCTTTTTTTGTATTCTCCCTACCTTGGTCATGTACTTCTGCGCCGAGCCTATGGCATGTCTATGTGAGTAACCTACACCATCGAAAAACTGTTCATACTGCACATGACTGAACATTAGTTGGTGGTGTTCATAGCCTGCAAGAAAAGCAATGATCCATTAAAATTCAGGATCAGCCCTCCTCTTGCTGCACATTTTTCTTTCATAGGCGAACAAAATTGTCCCACTTTCAAACATTCGCCAACTTCCAAACAAGAAGACAAACTGAAACGTGTTTCAGGAAATACATAGTTACCAAACCAGCCAATCAGAGTCATTTTGATCTGTGTAGCGTTCGTGTCCATGTGACTCACAGTCATGTGCTTGTCAGGCTATGCCATATTTACATTGTATGCCATGCAGCCTACGGCGTAAGCTTGACAAAGAAGTTTAAATCAGACTTAATGCTAGGGGACGTAAGGCAATTGTGTATATGAATTGACGCCCTGATTCAAAATTGGTTCCCGACTATTTATTTGCTTGTTTTTAACTGTATGGTGTAGATGATTTCTAAGAAAGGTTTAGTAGTTAAACATCAACTGGACAGCAAGAAATCATCGTTTATGGGGTGCCTTGGTCTCTGGATAAACGACTACTTTTTCATCCATCCATCCATCCATCCATTATCCAACCCGCTATATCCTAACTACAGGGCCACGGGGGTCTGCTGGAGCCAGTCCCAGCCAACAAAGGGCGCAAGGCAGGAAACAAACCCCGGACAGGGCGCCAGCCCACTGCAGGGCGTGCACACACACACACACACACACACCAAGCACACACTAGGGACAATTTAGAATTGCCAATGCACCTAACCTGCATGTCGTTGGACTGTGGGAGGAAACCCATGCAGACATGGGGAGAGCATGCAAACTCCACATAGGGAGGACCCGGGAAGTGAACCCGGGTCTCTTAACTGTGAGGCAGCAGCTCTACCCACTGCGCCGCCCCACTACTTTTTCAACACCAGGGAAATTTGTTATAACTAAGAATTATAAAATGCAGAGTGTAAGAAAAGCACAGACAATTGTGAAGTGTTGGGGACCTGAAGGCATACCCTGTATAAAATAAACAAAACACAGGTTATAAACGCGTTGAAAACTAAAGGAAACCTCATGTAGATAGATAGATAGATAGATAGATAGATAGATAGATAGATAGATAGATAGATAGATAGATACTTTATTAATCCCCAAGGGCAAGTGTCCAAGATAGACTGCTTCAAGATGGCGGAGCATCCACTGATAAGATCTTCTGGCAGGAAGAGGCGGGTCCAGGCAGGCGGACGCTGGAAGTGACGTCAAGGGAGATAAGGCCGTCAGTATTCCGGTCCTCCTCTGAGGGAGGAAAAGACGAGGTGTTAGTCAACAGTGCCATCTTGTGTTCTGGTGGAAAATGACCATTAGCCTAGCCATTAAACTGCCACAAATGCGCACACGTGTGACAAGAGCTTACTCAGAATGAAATCTGCTTGAACACGGAAAGACCAACTGCTCCATTATGTGTGACATTTTACCATATAACTTCTAAAAGAAAATTTCTGCATTATTTTACTTATTTTGCATTTATTTTTTAATAATATTAACTTGGAACATGCAGTGCCGTAAAGGATGATCTAAAATATTGAATACTTTTGTTTTTATTAGCAGTGTTTTTCCCTTTTAAATGGAATGTAGCATATTTGATTTTTGTAAATTGTTCAAGTTTTGTTTTTCTTGTATTTCAGCTGGCCAAGAATGTAGGAAACAGTAGTTTTAATGAAATTATGGAAGGGAATTTACCATGTCCTTCACCAAAGCCCACTCCAACAAGTGATATGTAAGTAGACCGTATTTTATATTCAGTTTACAAGTTTCTGCATTATAATACCCTTCATGCTCTGCTATTATGTGACCTCTTTCTCTTTATCCATTACCTGGAGTCTGTAGCCTGACCCAGCATGATGGAGTTTAAGGCAGGACCTGACCCTGGGTGAGATACTAGTGCTAATGATAACTCACATTTGATGATTTCTGACCCAGAATATATTCATCATATCATTATTGAACTGCAATAGGTACATCTCTGTATATTTAAAATCCAATGTCTGTCTATCTGTCTGTCTGCTTTTCACGAGAGAACTACTTAACGGATTTAGATCTGCTGTTTGCTTGAACATTCCGGTTGATTTTGCACATTTTTTCATTGCGCTAAGTATCAGAGTTTGCTTGTGTCACCGATTTATTTGTGTGAATCCGAGAGAGATGGGCTGTGGGCCAAGGGGAGTTGGATTGGGAGGCGGGAGCCAGGCAGAGCCCTCCTCACTCACGCGCCAGCCTATGTTCGAATCGGTCTGCCTCTGGCCACGTTTTGAAGTGTACCTTGGCTCCGCTTAGCCAGCAATGCCTGTTTGTTTGTTGATTTTTAAAGTTTGTCCTGTTTTCCCTGGGGGACAGCAAGTAGATAAATAAATAGAACTTTATTTGTCCCCAGGAGGAAATTTGGCTTTTTACAGGAGGTCTTTAAATAAATACAGTATATACATAAATAGGTAGATAAGTAAATAAATAAATATACACACACACTTTGGTCTGAACACACACTGGAATAACTATAAAGCAAGAAAGATTCAAAAGAAAGAAAACATATGACTTGCCTGTCACAGTAACAGTGAGCTGCTGTGCAGGCATATTGCTGTTGGTACAAAGGAGCCCCCATTGCATTTCTTCACATACGTCTGCTGAATGATTTGTCCTCTGAAAGTGTTGGTGGATCACAAAGAGGATGTGCAGCGTTGTTCATAATGGCACTCAGTTTTGTTTTCATTCTCTCCTCCTCTGCTACCTTCAAAGGGTCCAGTGCTTCCTATAACTGAGCATGCTCTTTTAATTAGCTTGTTGATTCAGTGGTCCCCTCTTAAGGTGATATAACCAGCCCAGCACATCACACTGGCCATCAAGGATATGTGGAAGATGTGAAGGATATCACAACTCACATTAATGGAGCTGGAGATGGGATGGGGAAGCAGGGGCCCTCTTCACTCACGTGCCAGCCTCCGTTCGAGTCGGTCTGATGTGGCATTGGCGAGAGGGTTTCAGTCCCTCACATTCCGCTAATTGTGACGGACATGCCCTCTCAATTCAAGAGATTACAGTTCCTGGTGAAGCTTTGCTTTGCAATGTCATTTAACAAGGCCCAGGGACAGACACTCAAGTTGGCAGGGGTTGATCTTAGCTCACCGGGCTTCTCTCATAGTCAGCTTCACATCGCTTTCTCCCGGGTTAGTTCCCCAAGAAACATAAATGTCCTCACCCCTGATGACAAAACCAAAAATACTGTATATCAGGAGGCCCTCAGATGCGAAAGCTATCGATGTAAATTCTTCTCAATACAAATTACATTTTTTTTTATTGATTTTTAAAGTTTGTCCTGTTTCACTACTACGTGGGTGGAGCCGTAGGGGACAGCTAGTATTTCAATAAAAACTGGACAAACAGGGATGTCTTAAAACTTTTGACCGGTATTATAAATAACTAAATGTTATATCATGCAACAGAGAAAAATGAACTGTGTGTATGCAAAAGAATGCAATTAGTTATAAACTATAATGTTATCTGAATTTACCTGAGAGGTTGCCGAGATAAGCTCGCAGTACGAGTCGGTTCTGTGTGACTCCGATCGGAGTTTACCTCTGAGGTTGGCAGAATAGGCTCATATAGGGGGTTAGTTTTATATTATTAATGGTTTTTAGTAATAGTAATGAGGAGGGGGGGGTAAAATTGGCTGAGCCTCTGTCATCAGAAAAGGAGAGGGGATGCATGTAAGACGTCACATGCATTGTAGAAACCTTCTCAGTGTCGTGGGCCTTAAATCCAGCGAGAGACTATTTGAGAGAGGAGACCCAACTGATGACCTCTGTGATTCTCCTGTGTGATTGACGTTCAGCCAAGTCACGACGTTGGTATAATTTACAGCAGTTTGCAAAGCTCGACACATATAAGTTTGTTAAGATAAGGTGGGGAGGATCTCCTCTGGGTCACCCGTTTGGTGCAATGCACTGTGTGATTTAATTTAAATAAATACATGTTTAGACCACAGCAAATAGCACACAGTGCCAGACTATACTTCTGCAAAATATCCCTTTGTTTCAAGCATTTTGTGACTCGAGACTATTTGGGTTGTGTCAGTGTAAGTAGAATAAGTACAAGCCGGAGGGAAAGTGGCAAGTGAGTGCTAAAGATACATCTGAAGTGCTTGGAAATTGGCACCTCGCACTGCAGTGTGAGTTCAGTTTACAGAGACGCTTTATTTTGTTTCAATATCCACATCAACTTCTAAATCCTTAGGTCACAGAAGAGAGACCTTTTATTGTTATCGTGTTGCCAGCACTGACATTCAGTAACAAGTATTTTAAGTATTTTTTTTTTTTTTTTTTTTTTCCAGGACTGCACGGAAAGAATTTATTACTGCAAAATATGTGGATCACAAGTTTGCTAGGAAGACCTGCATGTCAGCGGCAGCTAAAATGAATGAATTGCTAGACGCTGTAAAATCCAGGGATTTACTTGCACTAATACAAGTCTATGCAGAGGGTGTAGAATTAATGGAGCCACTACCAGAAACTGGAGAGGTAAGGTGATATCATGTCTCTTATCTAAATTGTTATCTAAGTGTACGTCAGATCAATAAATCGGTACATCTTGTTAGGAAGTGAAAAGCAAGTGACACAACTGAGGTCTTCATGCTGCTTACATTAGTAACATAAAGACTAGTGGCACGAATCAGTAGCATTCGTCATTTTATTATTAATATCTGCAAATATTTAGTAAGACGTTCAGAATCTGTACTGCTTATAAAGAGCATAGCTAATGGCAGATTTCAAGCTCAGAATGATCATAGGAAGTTGTGAAGTAAATACAGAAAGCTTGCTTGTGGGATTGGAGACTCCTCCATGAAGTGAAACTGCATTTCATATAGAAATAAAATACAATACAGTATAACTTATTTTTTTTGTATAGTGCTCTTCACTACGTGCAGGCCCGGAGCACCGTGAACAAGTTCACTTAAATTACAAGTACAGCTTATACTAATTACTAAATACAGAACTAATTGCAGATTTGTTAAAACACATGAAGAACAAGATAGAAGCTGATTAACCATAAATGGAAACCAACAATATGTCCCTGAGTTAATTAGTTAACTATAGTACTAGGGTGTTCTACCGTGTTAGCCATTATGAATGTAGTGAAAAGTCAAGCAAAATGACACCTTTTATTGGCTAACTAAAAAGATTACAATATGCAAGCTTTCGAGGCAACTCAGGCCCCTTCTTCAGGCAGACAGTCAGTCAGTTAAAATTTTAAAAAGAGAAAGTCAAAAGAAATGTCACAGACCCTGGCTAAGAGGCCTCCTAAATAATAACACCCTCTGCCTGTCTTTGCTTCATGTTGTTCATCCATTTTGCACACCAAGGATGTCATTTTAACCCTCAGAGCTCATTTTATGTCTGTTTGTGTTTGTTTGTTTGTTTACTAATCACGGAAAACCAATTTTTTACAAATTTCAAATGTAGGTTTCCGTTGTTCCTGTTTAGAATTTAAGGTACAGTGATCTCTCGCTATATCGCGTTTCGCCTTTCGCGGCTTCACTCTATTGCGGATTTTATATGTAAGCATATTTAAATATATATCGTGGATTTTTCGCTGCTTCGCGGGTTTCTGCGGACAATGGGTCTTTTAATTTCTGGTACATGCTTCCTCAGTTGGTTTGCCCAATTGATTTCATACAAGGGACGCTATTGGCAGATGGCTGAGAAGCTACCCAACTTACTTTTCTCTCTCTCTCTCTTGCGCTGACTTTCTCTGATCCTGACGTAGGGGGTGTGAGCAGGGGGGCTGTTCGCACACCTAGACGATATGGACGCTCGTCTAAAAATGCTGAAAGATTATCTTCACGTTGCTATCTTCTGTGCAGCTGCTTCCTGAAGCGACATGCTGCACGGTGCTTCGCATACTTAAAAGCTCGAAGGGCACGTATTGATTTTTGACTGTTTGTTTTTCTCTCTCTCTCTCTATCTCTCTCTGTCTCTCTCTCTCTGCTCCTGACGGAGGGGGTGGGAGCTGCCGCCTTCAACAGCTTTGTACCGGCGCTGCTTCGCATACTTAAAAGCAAACAGCCCTATTGATTTGTTTGCTTTCCTCTGTCTTTCTGACAGTCTGTGCTCCTGACGCGCACTCCTTTGAAGAGGAAGATATGTTTGCATTCTTTTAATTGTGAGACGGAACTGTCATCTCTGTCTTGTCATGGAGCACAGTTTAAACTTTTGAAAAGAGACAAATGTTTGTTTGCAGTGTTTGAATAACGTTCCTGTTTCTCTACAACCTCCTGTGTTTCTGCGCAAATCTGTGACCCAAGCATGACAATATAAAAATAACCATATAAACATATGGTTTCTACTTCACGGATTTTCTTATTTTGCGGGTGGCTCTGGAACGGAACCCCTGTGATGGAGGAGGGATTACTGTATATGGCATTTGAAAGATTTCATCAAGGAGGGGTGGTTGTAATGGGGGGGCAAGCCAAAATCTGCATTAGTCCAAAATGTCTAGGATGGTCTTAATGAAATTTTGTATGTATAATAAAGCTGAGCCTGCTTGAATTCCAAGCTCCATGGACTTTTAAAAATGTCATCGGGATGAAAATGAGTGGTTGGAATGGTGGGGTGGGGTGAAAGGGACAGACGTATGCATCACTCCAAAACTTCTGATGACATCTTAAAATCTCGACTCTAAAGCCTTTCTAAAGTTCCATCGAGCAAAGGGGGTTTGGGGCAAAACCAACACTGCTTTATAATGGCAAAACTCTTCATCCATCAGCAGTGAATTTCATATATTATTTCAGTTTGACTCTTCTCACAGTGAAGGCAACATTCCCTGCTAACAGAAACAACGACAGGGTAGTGGAGGTGTCTGTAGTTTGATTGGGGGACCAACAGAAAAATAGTGCCTCACTCAGAAACAGCTGTATCTACTTTGACAAAATGTTGTATTTATATTATTGTTCATGCAATTTAAAATGTAGGCTTTGTGGAGTTTCAAGAATTTCAATTGTTGTTCAGTGTCACAAATGGGAGGGCCAACACCAAAAACTGCTGATTGGATTTCATGAAATTTTGCATGTGTAGTATAGATAGATAGATAGTGTCGCAGATTGAGGCCCTTGTCGTCCTCTTGAACCCTCTGACTCGACTCCAGACACCAGGTAAAAGTCCAAATATTACTTTTATTTGAACCATACAGTGCACAAAGCACCCTCCACTCCACAATACACATAAACTAATCAATAAACAATACAATAATCAATAATCAATCCTCCACACTCCCAGACACTTCGCCACCCTTCCTCCCAGCTCAGCTCAGTGTACTGGTTTCCCAGAGTCCTTTATATAGTCCCTGACCCGGAAGTGTTTCTCCCTTCTGTCCATGTGATCATGAACACTTCTGGGTCGGATAAAAAGCTCCTTTCTTCAACCCGGAAGCACGTCGTTTCCTCTTGTCATGTGATCATGACGCACCTCTGGGTTATAGGGCAAGTAAGGGTCCGGCAGCCTCCCCACAGCGACTCCTGGTGGTCCCCATGGTATCCAGCAGAGCTGTGCATATAAACTACAAAGTCCATGAGGCCCTGCTGGAATTCGGGGAACGTCCACGCTGTTGGGAGAGCTCTACCTGGCGGCCTGGGGGTGATGGCAGGAATATTTAGCCGGCCACACACCACAATAGATAGATAGATAGGAAAGGCACTATATAATAGATAGATAGATAGATAGATAGATACTTTATTAATCCCCAAGGGGAAATTCACAACTGAACCAAAAAAAGTGTCCAGGAAACAAGTCCACATAAAAGAAAGTGGTAGGAGTGATCAGAGAGATAGAGAAAAAGGTAGAAAGATAAAGAAGATAAAGTCCTACACGGAGCTGCTGGAAAGGCTGCCACTCATGGCGGTGCCTCACTGTAGAGATGTCATCAGATGTTTTGGAGTGATGCATTCGTCTGTCTCTTTCACCCCACCCCACCGTTACAACCACTTATTTTCATCCCGATGAGATTTTTAAAATTCACAGTTAACCCAACTTGAAGGATAAATAAGTTTGGTGTTTTTTCAAGTCAAAGTTATTTCTTCACCATAATGGTATATGTGAATTTGCCTCTTGAAATTGTGTTCTTACATTTAATCACTTTAAAAATATATCTTGCCTGGACTTGTGCTTTACATTGTAGTCTATGGGGCATGGAGAAAAAGCATAAAAACTTACCAAATACATCCATTTTTCAAGCTAAGACAGTTGTCAAGTATTGATCTGCAATAACACACATTGTAGGACAGTTTGTACATGTCATTTTAGAACAAAAAAAATCAATATTATAACATTCAGCCATTTTAAAAGAAGACCAGCCATGTGCCACACAGCTCAGCACTTGGTCTTCCTGGGCAACAATATTTCACCTCTTCGACAGACCAGATCACAGTAAGTGTTTCATGCGTCATGGTTGGTATCATTTTGATTTACTTCTGTATTTATGTGGGAATTTGCAAAAGCAATAGAAAATGTATCCTTACCGTGACAAAAATAGCACCCGGAATATATGTTGAGTATTTCCAGATCACTTTTGTTGTCACAAACTTATGTCACTAGCACAGAAGACATGGATCAATACTCGACAACTGACTTGGCTTGAAAAATGGACGTATTTGCTAAGTTTTTAAGCTTTTCCTTGCCCCATATCCTCAATTGTAAATAGCCAGAATGGGCAAGATATTTTTTTTTTAAACTATGGAAAGTACCTAACTTTAGAACACAATTATGCCTGGCAAATGCATAACTACCATGTTAGTAAAGAAATAACTTTGACTTGAAAAATACCAGAATTTTAACGCAAGTTTTCTCATGAATAGGATCTCAGTAGAGGGAACGACACAAAACCCAATAGTTCTGCCCGGCTTACTTGCCGTATCAATGGTTCAGTTATTCAGTGAGCCGTTAGGGTTATGCTTATTGGGATACAACATCTATTCATGAAACACAGTAAGCCAGGAAATACAAAGAAGTAGCATCCATGGTTCCAACCCAGCAAGAAGTTGTTGCAATTATGGAATCTAAGAAGAACGCATTCTCGAGTCATGAGCGCAGATGTAAATCATATCCTATGGAGTTACTTTGTAGAGTGTTAATTGTGGCCATTACTATCAGTAGCTGCGATAGAGTTTCATGTTTTGTTGTTTTGCAAAGTGAATTTTTAAATTTGGGTTTTATTTGAATTTTAAAGTCCATAAAATGAATGTAAGAAATTTACTCTGTTGAGTTTATTAGTGATTTGCTTTTGATTGTATTTGCTGTTTGTAGTTTATTAGGTCTGCCGTAATTAATTCTCATGGAATAAGCCATATTTGTATATTAATAGGAGCCTGGAGAGACGGCCCTTCATCTCTCTGTACGGACTGCTGATCAGACTTCACTTCATCTCGTTGATTTTTTGGTACAGAATAGGTAAGCATAAAATAAAAATATGAATAAACCTGACATGATCATGAAAATTGAGCTAAATGCTAAGTACAAAGGTTAAGTCCAGATAATTCAGAAAAACATTAATCCAATATTATAAGAAAAAAATAAAGTTCAGCAAAACCTCTTTTAGATTTTACAGGCGACAACTTGAAAGAAAGTGTTTTTGGCATATTATCATGTTTACTTAGCTCCGTCCTGATTCAGTTTAGTCAATTTATCAAACTAATAGCTGTGTGCTGCTTTATTGGTGCAAAACACTCTCCTCACAAGACACACATAGCAAGGATCCTGTCAAGAAAGAAACCATTTCTGGATTTCAGAGAAAAAGTTTCTAGAGTCCAGTAGAACAGCAGACAACAGTGCTGCTTTACAATGCATAGAACACAAATAAGGATAACTTAATTAAATTGAGCTTTGCTCTTTTATTCATATCTACTTAGTGTTGACGAGGCTTAGATTTGGGTTATGTCCGCTATTTTCAGTTACTGTATGCAGGGCCTGCTCATAGGCACTCAGTACTGGTTGAGTATCCCTAATCCAAAATACTTGGAACCAGAAGTATGTTGGATTATGTATATTTTCAGATTTTGTAATATTTACAGATATATTATGAGATATTGTGGGGATACCCTTGATCAAGTAAGGAAGTGAAGCCAAACCAGCTACATGACAAGTCATGCCTATAATAATTAAAATCACTGTTATTTTAATGTATGTTGACATAACAAACATATTAAACCTCTAAAGTGATGAGTATGATGTACAGACTGTAGTATTTTAGCTCCCTTTTAAGAGCACCAATGCTGCCTATTTGTACCGAAGAACAGAAATTTTGTGTGCACAACTTGGCATGAAACTTTCAGTTATATAAATCTGACCTCAGGTGTGGAATTTTCCACTATGACATCCTTTTAATAAATGAATCTTATATATAAATGTCTATGCGTGGAAGTGTGTGTGTCTGTCCGGCCCGGAAGTGAGAGGTAGAGTTGGGGTGAGGGCTCTACCTCCGAGGATACACAAGCGCCGCGAGTACATCGGCAAAACGAAACCTCCGAAGAGAGAGTCACTCGCTTAGTGGCTAATACAGGAGCAAGGCGAGCACATTGGCAAATGGTATCCCTTTTACTCTTCCTCCCACCGCTAATACACATGTGAGGTGAGCACGTTGGCAAAACGAAACCTCTGAAGAAACTTAAAATTACCTGATATCTCGATATTTCATTTTTTTTTTCTGACAACTTCAATAGTTTCTAGGACCTTGTGCTTTTTACAGCACGGGCTTACACAGCTAGTATATATATATATATATAGAGTGGGTACGGAAAGTATTCAGACCCCCTTCAATTTTTCACTCTTTGTTATATTGCAGCCATTTGCTAAAATCGTTTAAATTATTTTTTTTCCTCATTAATGTACACACAGCACCCCATATTGACAGACAAAAAAAAGAATTTTTGAAATTGTTGCAGATTTATTAAAAAAGAAAAACTGAAATATCACATGGTCCTAAGTATTCAGACCCTTTGCTGTGACACTCATATATTTAACTCCGGTGCTTTCCATTTCTTCTGATCATCCTTGAGATCACCTTCATTTGAGTCCAGCTATGTTTGATTATACTGATTGGACTCGATTAGGAAAGCCACAGACCCGTGTATATAAGACCTTACAGCTCACAATGCATGTCAGAGCAAATGAGAATCATGAGGTCAAAGGAACTGCCTGAAGAGCTCAGAGACAGAATTGTGGCAAGGCACAGATCTGGCCAAGGTTACAAAAAAATTTCTGCTGCACTTAAGGTTCCCAAGAGCACAGTGGCCTCCATAATCCTTAAATGAAAGACGTTTGGGACGACCAGAACCCTTCCTAGAGCTGGCTGTCCGGCCAAGCTGAGCTACCGGGGGAGAAGAGCCTTGGTGAGAGACGTAAAGAAGAACCCAAAGATCACTTTGGCTGAGCTCCAGAGATGCAGTCAGGAGATGGGAGAAAGTTGTAGAAAGTCAACCATCACTGCAGCCCTCCACCAGTCAGGGCTTTATGGTAGAGTGGCCTGTCGGAAGCTCTCCTCAGTGCAAGACACATGACAGCCCGCATGGAGTTTGCTAGTTTGAGAAATAAGATTCTCTGGTCTGATGAGACCAAGACAGAACTTTTTGGCCTTAATTCTAAGCGGTATGTGTGGAGACAACCAGGCACTGCTCATCACTTGTCCAATACAGTCCCCACAGTGAAGCATGGCGGTGGCAGCATCATGCTGTGGGGGTGTTTTTCAGCTGCAGGGACAGGACGACTGGTTGCAATCGAGGGAAAGATGAATGAGGCCAAGTACAGGGATATCCTGGACAAAAACCTTCTCCAGAGTGCTAAGGACCTCAGACTGGGCCGAAGGTTTACCTTCCAACAAGACAATGACCCTAAGCACACAGCTAAAATAACGAAGGAGTGGCTTCACAACAACTCTGTGACTGTTCTTGAATGGCCCAGCCAGAGTCCTGACTTAAACCCAATTGAGCATCTCTGGAGAGACCTAAAAATGGCTGTCCACCAACGTTTACCATCCAACCTGACAGAACTGGAGAGGATCTGCAAGGAAGAATGGCAGAGGATCCCCAAATCCAGGTGTGAAAAACTTGTTGCATCTTTCCCAAGAAGACTCATGGCTGTATTAGCTCAAAAGGGTGCTTCTACTAAATACTGAGCAAAGGGTCTGAATACTTAGGACCATGTGATATTTCAGTTTTTCTTTTTTAATAAATCTGCAACAATTTCAAAAATTCTTTTTTTTGTCTGTCAATATGGGGTGCTGTGTTTACATTAATGAGGGAAAAAATTAATTTAAATGATTTTAGCAAATGGCTGCAATATAACAAAGAGTGAAAAACTGAAGGGGGTCTGAATACTTTCCGTACCCACTGTGTGTATGTATGTATGTATATATATATATATATATATATATATATATATATATATATATAAAATACACACACACACGCACGCACACAAGTACCGTGCAGCAGTTTTGAAATCCCGCAGAGGTGTTGTTAAGATCACCAACACCTCTGGCACAGCATATTAAAACTGCTACAGAGTTATCGATCCTGATGCTTAGGGTGCCCATTCCTGGTTGCAGCTTCATGATTTTAGATGATTCACAGGGGACCGCACGGCTCCTAAGGTTCACAGTGAGTTACTCCATTTGACATACTGTATGTATGTATTTTGTTCACATTCACTCATCAGTTAAAAAAAAAAAAATTAGACGGAACCCTTGGATTAGGGATACTCAACCTGTGTCACTCCAGCAGTATGGCTGCCGTTATTAGTCATTGCACACATTTTTTCTCAGGTTGTCCTAAAAATAGTGAAGAGACAGATTCATAAGACCAGAACACAGTTACGAAAAAAACAATTACAAAATATCATTAGAAAACTAATTCTGGTATATGATAAGGGTAGTCAAATTATTGACTGAAGTACACAGTCTGTAAGATCGTTTTGCAAATATTAAGTAGTTGATTATTTGTGCATGTCATGATTTGTAAGAACTCAAGAAACTTCATATTTTTAAATGTGACTTTCAGTTGTTGTTTTTTATTGTCCTTCCTAGTTTATACATAAACTATGAGCTAAGGCCGGAAGTGAAATTTCTCTTTCGTTAAGTCAGTATTTGAGGTCAGTGATGTGAGCGTGATTTTGTGTTTAATTTTAAGTAAATATCGTTTGAGAGTTTTCAGCTATGTACGAATATCAGAAATGATTGTTTGTAAACTATAGAAATAAGAACATTATAGTATAAACAACATACTCCATTTAAAGTTTTTCCCTCTTTTCATTTTCTGTATTCATTAAATTATTTTAAATTTTTCCCCCCACAGTGGCAACTTAGATAAGCAAACCTCAAAGGGAAACACGGCTCTACACTATTGTTGTATTTATGAGAAACATGAATGTTTAAAACTCCTCCTGAGGGGCAAGCCAGCTACAGATATCAGTAAGTATCCTGTGTTTGAAGCCTGAAGCAGGGCGATTTCTAGATATTTTGGGGAACGAAGTGGTTTAGAGAAGGTCATTCAGTCCTATCCACCTAATTCCTCTAAATAACAACATTTATTTCTGTAGCTGATTTTCTTACAAATGATGTAACTCAAAGTGCTTTACATAATGACGAAAGAGAAACAAGACAAAATAAATAAGAAAATAGAATTAGGGAACACTAATTTACATAGAATAAAAGTAAGGTCCGATGGCCAGGGAGGACAGAAAAAAACAAAAAAACTCCAGATGGCTGGAGAAAAAAAATAAAATCTGCAGGGGTTCTGAGACCACCCAGCCGTCTCTAGGCATTGTACCTAACATAAATGATCTCAGTCATTCCTCGTGATATTCAGGGTTCACATGGAAGAACTTGATGATGACAGTCATGTGGACTTCTGGCCTTTAATCCATCAATGTAGGGACAATGTAGGGACATCACAGTGCTTTGATCAGGTGGTGGTGGCACAGATCACCACCACAGAAAACTGGAAAAAGAATAGAAGGTAACAAACATCAAGTCCAGCTTTGAAGGTCCCTAAAGTCCGACTGTCCACCACACTGCTTGGTCACTTGTTCCACATGTCTGTGGCTTATGCCAGGAAACCAACTTAACATTTAAAGGCATTACACATTTGAAGTCCCTTTGCTTTGTCCTTAATCAGGAGATTATTTAGTTTGTTTTAATCTCCAGTTAGTTTGGTTACATTTCACGTAAGAAACTTGGGGTATGTTGTGAACTTCTTTTATTGGGCGGAAATAATTTTTTCCCTGGGAAAAATTAATATAAAGGGTTGACCAGAGCTGTGCCAGTGCAGCTTGGGGGTTTGATCATCGGCCACACTGGATATTTGTTTTACACCACCTCTATATGTGGTTTAAACGATTCGATCCTCCAAGTGATTTATTAGTTATTTATTTATTTTGGTGATGTGGTCCAATGCTATTTGATCAGAATATGAGAGAGTAAAGCAGCTCTGAAGTGGAATTAGGTGCTGGGATTCATCTAATTGACTGGTATTTCTGAGCTGTTTTAGGTGAACTTGTATGTATTCATTTTTATACTGACATTTCCTAGTTTTCCTAAATATGCAGAATTGGTGCAGCGCTTACAAATGTCTCCCCTAATGCACAGTATTTCCTGTAGTAAGAGCAGTCCCATGTCAGATGACATTCATACCTTACACAAACTACTCCAGGGTTCACTTGGTACAACACTGAGACAACTGTTTTTAAAATGTGGTTGTTTAAATCCAAACTAGAGTGTAATTAGTGTGTTCACATCTACCTAAATGACAAGACTACAGGGGCAGTTGCTTCAGATTTTAAAAAATAAAAATGCTCCAAATGAACTGTGTGTGAAAATGCTGTAAGAAAACTAACATACCTAAGTAATGGTGTGGCATAATGTGTAAAAAAATGAAAGCAAAAAGTGAACACTAAAATTGCTATTTTTTTGTTTTTGTTTTAACTCTTACAGCTAATCAGAATGGAGAGACTGCACTGGACATTGCTAAAAGGCTAAGAAATCCACAATGCGAAGCGCCAGTAAGATCCAGCATTGTTGTCGAGTGTCTTAAATGCCTTTTATTATGCACCAGTTAAATAAGTAGGCAGAAGGGTAGCAGAGGACGACTGGACTGATGTACAAGAGTAGAGTCTACTGATTAACTGAGTGGAAACTGTTACAAGAAAACGTTTCATGTCTGTTAATGTTTGCTTTGTTAATTTCACCACTTTTTGATTTAATAGCATGTACTGGACATGCGAACAATTACAGTTCAGGTTTTGTTATTTTAAATCAGCATTCAGACAATAATGAAAACAGGGTGACAAAAATGTTACAACTTCTAGACTTGATTACGAATGCCACAATATTGACAAACACACAAATTGATTGTATGGTTTGACCATTTCCTTCTACATAGGAAATATCCAGAATATTCCTATTTTTATTCAGTCCTTAGATGAAAATAAGGCCACAGCAGAAAATGAAATTGAGTTGAATGTCAGAATTCTAACAATTTTATTAGATAATAGCCACTGTAACTTTTAACACTAGAATTACCAAAGCCTATGAAAAAACTCGTAAATTCGGCCCACCTTAACTCCAAACACGTTGTTGGGACATCTCAGCAATGATCAAAAGAATGAAATGCACCCGAGACAAACTTCAAGTGTCAAGAGCAAAGGGTCTGAATAATTTGTGTTAATGGGATGTTTCAAGTGTTTTTATATTCAGTAACTAAGCCAAAATTTCTAAAGTCCCGTTTTTTTTTTTTTTTGTCACTCTGGATTTTGAGTGTTGCTTGAAAAAAATGAATTTAAACATTTTTAGGACAAGGCTGCAACAGAGTAAAAGTGGAAAAAATGAAGGATACTGGATACTTTTTGAATACACTTTTTTCCCCCACACATGATAAGACATGTAAGACTGCACCACTTTGAAAAAAAATTAGTGGAACACCATCTGCCCACTTCTGGCATTTCAAAGGAACCGATCGTTTGAGGTGCCCTGACAGAGACATCAATGCGCATGACTTACCTAGAGTTTCATACAACTAAAACCTGCCCTTGATAAAGTTCACTTTTTTGAGTCACTATGTGTCTTATATAAATTTGGTATTATGTGCTTGTTTTCTACACCTGTGTAATAAAATATCTTGAAACTTACATGATTTCTGTTTTTAAATGCCTCAGCTTGTGGAAGCTTCAGCTGGAAAATTTAATCCCCATGTTCATGTAGAATATGAATGGAATCTGCGGATGGAAGAAATTGATGAGAGCGATGACGATTTAGATGACAAGGTATGGTGGATGCATGGATGCTTCTCGTGAATTTTGTTAACGTTTTTACTGTTTTATTATACTTAAAAAAAAAAAAAATAAAATAAAATTGTTCACGAGTGAGGGAAGAATGGAGCGGGAGGTTGACAGCCGGATTGGTGCGGTATCTGCAGTAATGTGGGCTCTGCAGCAGTCCGTCGTGGTGAAGAGAGAGCTGAGCCAAAAGGCAAGGCTGTCGATTTACCAGTCGATCTACGTTCCTACCCTCACCCATGGCCAAGAGCTTTGGGTAGTGACTGAAAGAGTAAGATCGCGGATACAAGCGGACGAAATGAGTTTTCTCTGCAGGGTGGCTGGACTTTCCCTTAGAGACAGGGTGAGGAGTTCAATTATCCGGGAGTGACTCGGAGTAGAGTCGCTGCTCATCCGCTTTGAGAGGAGTCAGTTGAGGTGGTTCGGGCATCTGGTCAGGATGCCCCCTAGACGCCTCCCTGGGTTGGTGTTCTGGGCATGTACCACTGGGAGAAGGCCACAGGGCAGACCCAGGACACACTGGAGGGATTATATCTCCCGGATGGCCTGGGAACGCCTTGGGGTCCCCTCCAGAGGAGCTGGAGGAGGTGGCCAGGGAGAGGGAGGTCTGGGCTTCCCTGCTTAGGCTACTCACCTCGTGACCCGACTTCGGATAAGCAGGGGACAATGGATGGGGATAGATGAATAAAAATAAAAATAGTGCTGTCACTTGGATATACAGATAAGTGGCTAGTCTTTCTACAGTCAAACATCTCATACTAATACAGTATTAACACACTGTATTATCGTAGTATTTCCCTCTACTTACCCTTTACCTGTTTTCTCAAGGGTAAATGTTCTCGTCAGGTTCGTTATCGGGTTGGTCTACTGTTGCACTTTAAAATGAACACACACACACATAGATAAACACACACACAGACCCTAACCACAACAGTGCCCTATGAATGACATACACACGCTGATTAACCCTTTGCACTTTATACCACACATCAGCCTGTCACTCAGCACTTCAAGAGACTTACTTATTATCGGCACGGACAACATATGATGTTTTAAATAGACCTCAGACCTAAATGTTACTTTTGGTCTCCAAGAAAATATTAAAACATACAAAGACTCAGTATTCTTGACTATAGGCCATTTATCAGCCAAGAATACCTTCTTCTCATACTGTCCCTTCTTTTGAGTGGCGCGCCTCACTCTCAGCCTTATAAACCTCGCAGCACAGAAATAATGGCAAAAATCTGGCTACCCCAGGTGCTCAAAGAAATCTTAACTTATTAATTCAATCACTCTAGAAATTAAAACAAAGCATAGAAAGTTAAAAGCAGCATGGTATTTATTACAAGAATAATAATAATTCCACTGGAACAAAGAATAGAAAATAAGTACTGATAGGAAAGTCTGAATATATATAGTCTTTAGGAAAAGCTTACGAAGAAGTTGAAATGACAAGGATGAAATGTCCCAGGGAGGCGTTTGATTTAGCAATGGATGTTCATGGTGCCTTTCTGACGACCAATGTCGTCTTCGTCTGTTCCTCTTCTTCTCCTCCTCCCTACTGCTCCTTCTTCTTCTTCCTCCTCCTGTTCTCCTTCCTCTGCTCCTCTTCCAGACCAAGGCATATTTATTATGAAATATCATGCCTTGGTTACACAACACATGCACCTGATTGGCTGGCTGTCAATGTGATTGATGAATTTTGCTCAAACTCTTTCCCAGATAATAAAGTTCTTTGATATTGCCTGTTTCCCTTTCCCAGGCCATAAATCCCAGATGTCCATCCATAAAGTAATCAATAGCCTGGGGTGTCAGCAGAGCATCCTTTCCCGGGTTGTAAAATAATTGAGCCCCAGAATGTCTTCCTTTCAATGTAGGAAACAGCTGTTTGAAAGTGAGGTGTGACAAAACCTGCTTTGATCTGTCTTAGTTCATCTGTTATCTTGT
The DNA here is from genome assembly GCF_900747795.2 of Erpetoichthys calabaricus. Taxonomy (NCBI): domain Eukaryota; kingdom Metazoa; phylum Chordata; class Cladistia; order Polypteriformes; family Polypteridae; genus Erpetoichthys; species Erpetoichthys calabaricus. Next base: position 209,876,825 of record NC_041399.2, on the reverse strand, counting down.
CTCGAACAAAATATAATGGAAACCAAAATGTACAGATTTTATACACCATAACACACATTATATAAGCACATTCCCATATTTAGTGGGACATTAGGTTATGTTGTGCATCACAGATATATAGAAATGAAGGGCACTATTTCATATGTAGATAGATAGGAAAGGCACTATGTATTATAGAGGGAAAGGCATTATAAGATAGATATAAGAGACACTGTATAATAGATAGATAGATAGATAGATAGATAGATAGATAGATAGATAGATAGATAGATAGATAGATAGATAGATAGATAGGAAAGGCAGTATATAGTAGACTGATATGAGAGGTACTATATAATTAGATATAGATAGATAGATGTGCTTCCTCTAGCGAAGGAGTTGAAGTATCTCAGGATCTTGTTCATGAATCAAAATTAAGGAAGGAATGGAGCAGGAGATTTAACAGGTGGGTCGGAGTGGCATCCACAGTCATGCACTTGTTGTACCTGACAGTCGTGGTGGAGGTAAAGAAACAGCTGAGCCAAAAGGCAAAGTGCTCAATTGACCATTCAGTCTATGTCACTGTCCTTCCCTATGGTCATGTGTTTTGGGTAGTGACCATAAGAACTAGATGACAGATGCAAGTCCATAACATGGTGACTGATTTCAGAGGTAGGATGAGGAATGCAGACATTTATGGGGATCCTTAATGTAAAGCTGCTGTTCCTTTGTATTGCGAAGAGCTAGTTGAGGTGGTTTGGGCTTGTGATTGGAATGCCCTCAGTGTTGGCTTGCTGTGCAGATGTTTCAGGCATGTCCAACCAGGAGGAGATCTCTGGGCAGAACTAGGACACACTGGAGAGATTATATCTGCTAGGCGGACTGGGAATGCCTTGGCCCTGAAGGAATTGGAGGAGGCGGTGGAGAAAAGGGACATCTGGGCGTCTTTCCTTAGACTGCTCCCCCTGTGACTTGGACCCCCCCAGATAAGCGGATGAAACTTGTTGGATGGCTGGTTTAAGAAACACACTTTTTTTTTTTTATTAACACCTTTCATTATTCCTGCTTAAAATAACACAATCTCAGCACTTGAATCGGACATATTCGTGTTTAGCAACCTGACCTTTAATTCTCTGCCAATCAGAACTGTTCCTGACAGCAGCCTGAAAATTTCCACCCTTGAAGGGTGATGCAGTCAATCACCGCCTTCTCACTCCGAGTCCTGCAATGAGGAAAACTCTCAAACGTTAAATATGTGGAATCCCAGGTAGTGACAAACCACACATAAGACAAGTACTTGAACAATACATTTATGAGGCAGTGCTGCACCACTCCTACCATTAATAGACATGGAATTGTTTGGCACTGCTTCATTAACATGTGAAGTGCAGTCAAATTTCTCATATTTAATTAACACATTCAGGTGTTGGATTAAAACATTTAATTGCAGGAATATTAAAACGTGTTATCGCATGCCTTAATGGCAATATAACCAGCCGCCCTAGAATAGAAGTAAAATATATTGGTAGGATTTTTTTCATATAGTTAAGTGAAATTACACTTGATTGTACTTAAGTGAAGTTCACTTAAACGAGATGCTTCTTGAAGGCATTACCTTATTTTCTTACAGAAATATCTTCTCTTAAAACTCTTTCAGCCAAGTCCCATAAAGAAGGAACGATCTCCAAGACCTCAGAGCTTCTGTCACTCTTCCAGTATTTCCCCCTCAAGCAAAATTACCACTTCCTGGCTTCAGCAGTCAAAGAGAGAAACAACGGCTCTCCTATGGGCCTTTACCAATCAAATGTTCAGTCAGACGACTGACTCCTGCCAACATCGCAATCATAAGATGCCCCCTCCTCTCCCCACCCAAGGAACACAGGAAAAGGTAAAACTCCAAACAGCAACTTCTGTTACTTTAGTTACTGGGCTTCAAAATGTAGTCAGCTTTGTTAGCAAAAAGTGATGTTTAAGTTTATTTTACAGATTTCTCAGTGAGGATTGCAAATGCTAGACGGATCTGCTCAATTTGCTTTCCCAGATCTAACACATTTGGTGGCCACTTCTTTTATATTCTCTACGCAGCGTGCCTTAGCAAGCACAAATGTATGCCATTTTCATATTGTCTTGGAGAATCTCACTCTGCTGTCATACTGTAAGTCAAAAATAAAGGCAACAGCATCACAATTGTGATAGATATTTTCACATTTACTACAAGATGGAACATCTTAAGTCTTAAACTGGAAGTGCTTGAAATTAAATACTTCACCTGCCAAATGGCTTTTTCAATTTTTTTGTGATTGTTTTTGACATTTTTTTGCTTTTTATTATGCACATTTCATTGTTACCTGATGTCTTGTGTGTTTTTCTGTGCACTTCATCTCAAAATATTTTTCAGTTGTCACTTCAGACACGTCAAAAACATGTAGTTAACAGCTGAAAGGCAGTCTACTCTTTTACTAGCACAGAGATTTGTTTTGAAAAACAAAATATGTTTTAAATATTTTATTTTAAATAATTAACTTTCAGAAAATCTTAAAATCTTTAAGAACTGTTTCTGGCTAACGGGTTTTACTTCTGTTAAAATGTTTAAAATGAATATCATGAACATCAAGTACAAGAAAATGTCATCTTCCCTTTAGGAAATGTTTTATTTCCGTTGCTCAGTCATTATGTGAATTAAAGCACTTTCCCCGTTCAATGCTAAGAGAGCTCTAGTACATCTACTTTTTAGCAGTCAATAATATTATTTTTTAATTATAATGCATATTGTCGTCTTCGGTAAACAGATGCTAAATTTCCATTTTGAGACAAATCTGTTAATTAGTGACGTTCATATCTATCTATCTATCTATCTATCTATCTATCTATCTATCTATCTATCTATCTATCTATCTATCTATCTATCTATCTATCTATTATATAGTGCCTTTCACATATCTATCTATCTATCTATCTATCTATCTATCTATCTATCTATCTATCTATCTATCTATCTATCTATCTATCTATCTATCTATCTATCTATTATATAGTGCCTTTCACATATCTATCTATCTATCTATCTATCTATCTATCTATCTATCTATCATATAGCGCCTTTCATATCTATCATATAGCGCTTTCATATCTATCTATGTATCATATAGTGCCTTTCATATCTATCTATCAATCATATAGCGCCTTTCATATCTATCTGTCTATCATATAGTGCTTTTCACATCTATCTATCTACTTACTTAATTTCCTAACTTGTTTTATTTAAAAAATTATATGATTAAAGCTGAAATATAATCCAACTATGGGAACTATTGTAATAAGTTGTAAAGTTTTTTGTTATATTTATTTTCAAAAACCAAAGAACCTTTCTTTGGCATGCTACTCAATCAAACAAATAATAATAACAGCTACAACCATTTACATTAAACTAAATACAGAGAGAGAGAATTAGAAATACAAAGAAAAGAAAAAACAAAATAGGATGCAATGTATTTTTTAGTAAGTCAGTCAGTCATTGTCCAACCCGCTATATCCTAACACAGGGCCATGGGGGTCTGCTGGAGCCAATACCACCCAACACAGGGCGCAAAGCAGGAAACAAACCCTGGGCAAGGCGCCAGTCCACCACAGGGTGCGCACACACACACACACACTAGGGACAATTTAGAATCACCAGTGCACCTAACCTGCATGTCTTTGGACTGTGGGAGGAAACCCACGCAGACAGGGGGAGAACATGCAAACTCCATGCAGGGAGGACCTGGGAAGCGAAACCAGGTCTCCTTAAGTATTTTCTCCTAATACAGTACTAGTAACTCATTGGAAATTGATAACACAAGTGAATGAAATACTGAGTAATATTATTGACACATTTACTACTGAGCCACTGCAGTATTGGCCTATGTATATATCATAAATAATGAACTCCATCAAAACTCATAGAAAATGTAAAGAAATGTATTAGAAAACAGTGGTTTTATTATCAACAGTAATTCTGTCAAAAATGTAAAGAGATTAATTACTTTTTTTTCCCCATCAACATGACTAAAAGTCTCCTTTTGCATAAGAGTCCTTGAAGCATGGCACCTCACAGAGTGCAGGCTAAGAATATGGATATACTTGACGCTATGCGACGCATACATTTGTGGACGTTGCTGCTACACAAGCAGTGTACTGTGTATACTTGGCGTGTGTACTTTATGAAAATCTGGAGAATTCCACCAGGTGGCAATGTGAGACATCATCACGGTGAGAAAACAACATCCAATTTCGCTGTGTTATAAGTTGAGGAAAGAAAGATTTTGAAGATAAAAATTCTTTACATTCTGATGCTGTTGCAAAGGTACAAAAAAGATGGCAACAGCAACACAGAAGATGGTATGTGAGGTCTTAAACGTATCGCGTCATTGTGATGGGAATGTGCGACGCTTGTATTGCCTATGCGAGTAACGGATGAAGAACAGCACCACAAATACTTTTGAATGTCAGCGTTTAAGTTTGATGATTTGCTTCACTGCATCGAACTGTTCATCAAACATCGAAGTACACACCTTGATCCTGTTGAAGCTGCAATGCGGCTTGTCGTCACACTACATTATCTTGCAATGGCCAAATCCCCACTTCTTTTCTCAGACAAATTCCACTTTTCACGGACATATCTGTCTCGACTTTGCTTCCATTTCATCTTGCACGTTTCAAAATCCATTTTCAAAGAGCTGGCAATGGAGATTTTGATAGTAAACAACGATGCTGATACCATGTACCAAAACCTGAACACACACGCTAAACAATTTTTTGCTTGTACTGCAACTTACGCAGGCGACACATTAATTTCTGATGATTTGCTCAGCAGATGCGCCAAAAAAACGCTTTTGTGAATTTCTCCTTGGGATTAATAAAGTATCTATCTATCTATCTATCTATCTATCTATCTATCTATCTATCTATCTATCTATCTATCTATCTATCTATCTATCTATCTATCTATCTATCTATCTATATTCATTATATAGTGCCTTTCATATCTATCTATCTATCTATCTATCTATCTATCTATCTATCTATCTATCTATCTATCTATCTATCTATCTATCTATCTATCTATCTATCTATCTATCTATCTATCTATCTATCTATCTATCTATCTATCTATCTATCTATCTATCTATCTATCTATCTATCTATCTATCTAAATGCCTGACAGCCATGATGCGTGTGCATTAGCACTCTGAGCATTAAGTATAATCCCTGCCTTAGAAACACATGTGTCACAAATACAACACGTCTCTTTGTGCTGTCCACGCTTGTTGAGCACAACACATTTGGTAGGTGGTGACTGTCCATGGAGTGCTGTCCTGACAGTCATGACAAGTTGGATGCCTTGTAATGAAGAAACACCTTCAGGGCATCGATCCGCATTTGTACCAGAGCCTACAAGTTCCACATCATCCAACTGATTGTCATGATCTCGATCACTGTCATTAACATCAAAATATTCATCTTGCAACCAATTTAGCTGTTTTAAAACATCACCAGCTTTACACTTTTTCGTGATAACATAAGCTGCGTCCTGTCTATTTATAGCCCTATTTTCCGTAAGCTGTTTTCAGCTGAAAAACAATTAAATCCATTAGGTGGCAGCAGTTTAGTAGGAAGCTGAGATCATCAAAGATCAATAGCAATCTGGCTGCATCTACAATGGCTGTAATACTGAGATACGAGTTCTTTGGTATGTCACGTCTTGACAGGCTCAGTGACATATGAGTTAACTCATACCTCACGTTCAAAGTTTAAACTTTTGTTTTGGTATTGGACCCTTTAACCTGAAATAGAAAATGAAGGCCCCTCATTTCCATTTTTTTTTTGAGATATTTTTCTTATTTTGGCTCAATTTATGCACATATATCTTTTCTTAATAATGGAGAAAAGAATGCTCCAGCATGATGAATAACACACATATGGGTGCTGTGATTCATTGTTTAACCTCCTTAGCGTTACATTTTTTTCTCAAAAATACATGTAAAAAGCGTTGTATTTTTTGGCTTTAAAAGTTACATGTTTATTAAATCTCATCTTTCTACTGTAAAATGTGCAAAACACTAAAAGTACAAAATCAGAAGTGTGAAAAGCATAATAATGATACTGATGATGATGATGATGAATACTAATAATGATAATGATGTTAATACTATATATACTGTCAAAATATGTTTTTGGGTGGTATATCTTTGAACAGAAAAACTGCTTAGATGTACAGTCATTTACCCGACACTGTTCAGCATAACGGTTCGTTTCAACATTTCAATGTTAATAGATGGTCCACTATCCATCTCACATTAGCAGGGAGAATCAACTCCATTAAGATGAACATCCTTCCCAAGCTTCTTTTTCTATTTCAAACCATCCCCATATACATTAACAAATCTTTTTTTAAGAAATTAGATTCAATCATAACCTCATTTATTTGGAATTCGAAACATCCACACGTCCAAAGGGCGACTCTACAACGACCTAAAGAGGAAGAAGGCACGGCACTACCTAACTTTCAATTTTATTACTGGACGGCAAATATACAGGCCATAAAGACCTGGACATTGGCACAAATCAATAAATATACACAAGCCTGGGTCTGCAATAGAATTAAAATCTTGCAGCACTTCTTTATATTCCCTACTCTGTACCCCAGTTAATACAAATTATCACCAATACACTAATAATCCAATTGCCCTTCATTCACTTAGAATATGGAACCAATGTAGGAAGACAGAGAAGCTCTTATCTGTTGCACCTCAACATGACAACCACCTTTTTCTACCCTCTCAAACATACACAGTATTTAATGCTTGTAAAATGTCGGGGATTAAAACATTTAGAGATGACTTATACATCAATAATGATTTTGCATCCTACGAGCAATTAAGCTTCAAATTTAACTTCTTATCAACACAATTTTTCCACTATTTGCGAGCTAGAAACTTTGTCAAATAGAACCTGCCCAATTATCCTCACCTTCCACTTTTTTTTAATCCCTGAAGAAATATTGATCAGTCTTGAAGACTCAGATAAGCATCGCCACAATTTATAAAAACATTTTAAATTCTCATCCTTTCAAAGTTCCCAGGGCACAATGGGGAAAGGACCTTTTACTTAACATTTTAGAAAAGGAGTGTAAGGCAGCCATGCACAGAATACATTCGAGCTCCAAATGCACAAAGCACTCAATTATTTAACTTAAAATCTTCCATTGAATACATTTATCACGATTAAAACTTTCCAAAATGTTTCCAGGGCAGGATTGGAAAAAGCAATCGTAGCCAGCTGCAGACCTCCACAGCTCCACTCCATTGATGAACCAATCAGATTGCATTCATCTGATGAGTTTTAAAAGGCCTTTGCATTACATGTCAGTCATGGTATGCAGCAGGCCCAGGAATTTGCATCTTTTTCAACCTGCCAGTTTCAAGTTCACATAATAAATCCTTACTCTGTGGGTGAAGATTATGATTAGCTTACTTAGGAGTAACCACAACTGTCAAGTGGGTTTTCCCAATAGTAGGTGTGTCATGTAGCAGGAGTGTTGTGAGGGGTTGTGGGTCACAGATAGACCCATCTTGGAGATTTTACTTTGTAAATCATGTGACAAAGTCTGACTGGATGTTTAGCACAATTCCTGAAACACAGAGCTCCAAAGTTCTACAGCTACTGTAGATCCTTCTCAGAAAGGAAATAAATCACACTTTTTCTTTCATTACATCAATTTTGGTATGCAGAAAATCAAAAATTTACTTCTGCATGAAGTATAAATGAGCTTCTTTCAAGTGCACTTCTCAGGTGGTGTTGGGACAGAATTTTAATGTAAGTAAATGTGTTGTATGTGGGAAGTAAAAATGTTAGATATGGATACACAATGGGACATCTGAAAATCGAAAATCCACCTTATGGGAAGGATTTAGGAGTCGTAGTGGACTCAACACTAACAACTTCCAGACAGCGTTCAGAAGCCATTAAGAGGGCTAACAGACTGTCAGGTTATATAGCGCCTTGATGTGTGGAGTACAAGTCACAGGAGGTTCTGCTGAAGCTTTATAACACACTGGTGAGGCCTCATCTGGAGTCCTGTGTGCAGTTTTGGTCTTCAGGCTACAAAAAGGACATAGCAGCACTAGAGAAAGGTCCAGAGATGAGAAACTAGGCTGATTAAAGGGCTACAGGGGATGAGTTATAAGGAAAGATTGAAGGAGTTGAACCTGTTAACCATTTAATGTCCGTATATGTAAATTATTACAGGTAGGAAGTTAAAATATGAGGTCTGAATATCGAGAGTACACCTTATGAGAAGGATTTAGGAGTCATAGTGGACTCTAAGCTATCGACTTCCAGACAGTGTTCAGAAGCCATTAAGAAGGCTAACAGAATGCCAGGTTATATAGCGCCTTGATAGATAGATACTTTATTAATCCCAAGGGGAAATTCACATAATCCAGCAGCAGCATACTGATACAAAAAACAACATTAAATTAAAGAGTAATAAAAATGTAGGTAAAAACAGACAGTAACTTTGTATAATGTTAACGTTTACCCCCCCCGGGTGGAATTGAAGAGTCGCATAGTGTGGCGGAGGAACGATCTCCTCAGTCTGTCAGTGGAGCAGGACGGTGACAGCAGTCTGTCGCTGAAGCTGCTCCTCTGTCTGGAGATGATCCTGTTCAGTGGATGCAGTGGATTCTCCATGATTGACAGGAGTCTGCTCAGCGCCCGTCGCTCTGCCACAGATGTCAAACTGTCCAGCTCCATGCCTACAATAGAGCCTGCTTTCCTCACTAGTTTGTCCAGGCGTGAGGCATCCTTCTTCTTTATGCTGCCTCCCCAGCACACCACCGCATAGAAGAGGGCGCTCGCCACAACCGTCTCATAGAACATCTGCAGCATCTTATTGCAGATGTTGAAGGACGCCAGCCTTCTAAGGAAGTATAGTCGGCTCTGTCCTCTCTTGCACAGATCATCAGTATTGGCAGTCCAGTCTAAGTTATCATCCAGCTGCACTCCCAGGTATTTATAGGTCTGCACCATCTGCACACAGTCACCTCTGATGATCACAGGGGTCCAGGAGGGGCCTGGGCCTCCTAAAATCCACCACCAGCTCCTTGGTTTTGCTGATGTTCAGTTGTAGGTGGTTTGAGTCGCACCATTTAACAAAGTCCTTGATTAGGTCCCTATACTCCTCCTCCTGCCCACTCCTGATGCAGCCCACGATAGCAGTGTCGTCAGCGAACTTTTGCACGTGGCAGGACTCCGAGTTGTATTGGAAGTCTGATGTATATAGGCTGAACAGGACCGGAGAAAGTACAGTACCCTGCGGCGCTTCTGTGTTGCTGACCACAATGTCAGACCTGCAGTTCTCGAGATGCACATACTGAGGTCTATTTGTGACGTGAGCAGTACAAGTCACAGGAGGTTACAGTGAAGTCTTTATACCACACTGGTGAGGCCTCATCTGGAGTCCTGTGTGCAGTTTGGGTCTCCAGGCTACAAAAAGGACATAACAGCACTCGAGAGAGTCCAGAGAAGAGCAGTGAGGAAAGATTAAAAGAGCTTTTTGGTTCAAGCAAAGGAGATTAATAGGAGACATGAATGAAGTGTTTAAAAATATGAAATTAATTAGGATTGAGACTGTGACTTTAAAATACTTTGAAAAGCAAAATGTTCCAAACACTGCACATAAATGTGGAAGGAGGATTTGGTTTCAGATTTCTGCTACAGAGTTAACTTCAGCTGTTGGCATCACATCTCTTACACAACTAAATTAGAACTGTACACAAGCCATTTATATTCTCACAGGATGGTTAGATACATGATGAAAGGCACTATATAATAGATAGATGATGAAAGGCAATATATAATAGATGGATAGAGAGATTCAATATTTGTAAATCAATGTAAGTAACGTGGGTGTGGCTTAAATAATAATAAATTGAACTAAATTATTAACATCAGCGTAGTCACTGTCACTGTGAAGTTTGCACATACTCTCTGTGTTTGCTTTTTTCTTCTCCATGTTACTTCAGTTTTTGTCTCCCAGCCCCAATATGTACAAGTTAGCTCAGGGGTCTCCAACTCCAGTCCTGGGGCCTCATGTATAACGCCGTGCGTAGAACTCATACTATAACATGTGCGTAAGCACAAAAGCGGGAATGTGTGTACGCACAGAAAAATCCAGATGCAGGAATCTGTGCATATGCAAACTTTCACGTTCATCCACTACATAAATCCCTTTCACATAGTTTATTTTGTCATTAAAGTAGAACATCATAAACTTCATCTTAAAATCGTTTATTTTACTAGTTTCTCAAATCCCATCGTAACTAAAGTAGGACGTTAAATGCTGTGTTCTGTGTTTGATCTTCTATGTGCTCTGTGTGTGAATCACTATGTGCTTCCGTTCTTTCTCTTTCTCCGACAGGACACAGAATCCATTACATTTGTGATATTACAGCTCTCTGAATAATTAAAATACTGAGATGTATACATGATATCTTTTTCATGATGATAGGAATGAAAGCATGTTACAAAACATGGGAACACGGTGGCGCAGTGATTGTTCATATCTCACACAAGAGGCTTGCTGCGCCATGTGCGACCTTTGATGAAATAATTTATTACAGAAGTACTGTCTCTTTCAAACGTACTAACCTCCAATTCCTGTCCTTACTTTTCTTTCTCCAAATACCCAATCGCCACACAATCAGCTCTGTTATAGACGTTAAGTCATCTGTAAGCTTAGAACGCCGATTCTTCAAAACTTTTAAGGAATATTGAAACTTCATAGTACATGTTTAATTATTCTATCCGTCTGTCCTTCCAGTGTCGCGTCAGCACCAGCAATAACACAGCGCAAGGCAGGAGCTATCTGTGAACTAGCTAGCGCTGTGGCACCGTGTCCTCACATGTTTAATTATTAACAATACAGATTATTTAAATGAAGTTAAAGTTTTATCTGTATACTATAAGCAACATATTTTGCTGCATTTCATCTTAAAAATGATATTGTCATCATACGCGCTTTATAAAGTGGCGCAGGTTGTGCAATATTATAAGTGTAGTGCAAGTTTACAGTGGGGTACCGGTAATTATACTTATAAGTACAAACAGTTCTACAAGGAGCACATGATGGACTGATTGAGTGCGTTTATAGTTCTGAAACTGTTTCTGAAACGCGAGGTCCGTACAGGAAAGGCTTTGATGCGTTTTGCCGTGGTTGAGGTAGTGTGTGCTTGAAACTGTATACTGATAATTCTCTTTCCGACCAGCTGCTGCTGTGATTCCCCACTCAGATACAGTGATATAAATACTCCGAGTGGTGCAGTGAGAGTAATGTGGAAAAAGATGATCCACTGTGGCAACCCTTAACGGGAGCAGCTGAAAGAAGAAGAAGGTGCAGTGACAGTTACAACGCTAAAGCAGTTCTGGTATTTGGAATACTATGGCTATTCCCTGGACCATTATACTGCTGCAGGTTAATTACAATCAGATGCATTACACTAATAAACAATATGCAGTTAATTTCAGTGTATTTATAAAGCCGCGTCAGGAATGTGGGTCTAAGAAAGAAAGGGTGAACACACAGGAACAGCAGCACTGCTTTGACGCTGGGTGCTGCCAGTCTGCAAAACCGAGTGGAGAAATTGTGTATGCCAGGGTATGAGGTACCGTGGAAATGTGCGTGGCTTTATGCCAAGTTTAGGTTTTATACATCGCGATTTGAGCGTGGAAACGTTCGTACGCAACATTTCTGTGCGTACGCACCATTTATACATGAGGCCCCTGAGAGCTACAGTGGCTACAGGTTTAAATTCGAATCCTTTTCTTAATTACTGACCAGATTTTGCTGCTAATTAACTCTTTGCCTTGCTTCTAATTGATACACAACTTAAGACTCAGGCCCCTTAATTATTTATTTTTTCCTTAATTAGCAACCAAACAATATTAAGACACAAAATGAACCAAAACATAAACAACAACCTGCGTCCATCACACAATAACTGAAAATAAAGAAAGGTGAAGGCCTCAGTGATGTTGATCAACTCAGGTACACAAAACATTTTGACAGCCAGCGCTCTTAAAAAAGAAAATCAACAGTTTTGGAAATGTCTGCCACAGCAGAAGGAGCGATCGCCATGGAATTAAATAACGGGTTTAATTAGCAATTTGACTTCAGATTAAGAAAGTGAATGAAGTGAAGTTGGAGTTTGAGGCCCCTACTTAGTTGGTCGTCTGTTGGCTCACTTCGAACATCAAATTTATGTTTAGGTGCCATTTAAGGAAAAAAGAATCAGTTCAGTGGTCAGAGTCTCAAGAAAAGTCGATTAAAATAAAGGGAAATAGTTAATTAGCAGCAAAAACTGGTCACTAAATCAAGAAAAGGGTTAGAATGAAAACCTGCATCCACAGTAGCTCTCCAGAACTGGAGTCGGAGACCCCTGAGTTAGCTTAATTGGTCTTTCTAAATTGGCCTTGGGGTCAGTAGGATTCTCCAAGGTTGGTTCCTGCTTTGCACCAAGTGCTTTCAGAGTTAAAAGCGTTGAGGTTTGTTTGCCCCTTTTGTTTACTTTAATCTATACTCTTGCAAGCCTTTCCTTCAGTTCACAGATCTTATCCCATGTTTCATCTATATATATATAAAATCCCTGTGTGCGTCCAGGTGTCCGTGTGTGGGTGTCTTCTGATGAAGTGCGCATGCGCGGGGCACGGTGCGATGCGCGATATTACTGTCAGCAAAAGTTAGAGGCGTTTTACGGAAATACAAACCAGTATTACTGCGAGAGGAAATTAAAGGTACACAATACAGTGACGCATATTACAGCCACATACAAGCCAGTATTACTGTCAGAGGAGATTAAAGGCATATTACCGACGCGCACGCCTGTATTACCGCCAGAGAAAATTAAAGGTATATTACAGACGTACAAGCCAGCGGACGTACAAGACGGTATCCTTCAATAAGGGCGCGCACAAAAAGGCGAGCCTTAAAAGGGCGACCTCAATTGGTCGCAGTGAATAAAGGCGCGCGTAAATAAAGATCTGCACCTTTGTTGCTCTTCACATATTCCAGAGCCATTTGAACTAAATTATCTACGAACGCCTTTATTCGCCGCGCTCAATTGAGGTCGCCCTTCTGAAGCTCACCTTTTTGCGCGCGCCCTTATTGAATAGAGCTGTACAAGACAGTATTACTGTCACAGAAAATTAAAGACACACAATACACAGCGGCAGCCCACGAAGAACGGTCAGCTCAGGAAGTAAACATCAACAAAAGAAAGGCTGAAAGAAAGAAAAATACGACCAACAAAAAGAATGAGCTCAAAGTCCCTTGCCATTTAATATAGACTGTTCCTACTAATGTTTATGCACTACTGTTCTAGCACCCGTTATTGTAACGGGCTTAATGACTTAGTTAATAACTAATAAAATAAATATGAGTCATTTGGCTCAATGTAAAAGTGTACATTTTGTAATAAAAATGGTCTAAATGTCACACTGTAGCCAGTATGAGCCTTCTGCTTGTATTGCTTTTGTTATTTATATTTCTTTCACAGTGATTGTATGTTAAGTTGAAGGATGGCACAGTGGTGGCATGGCACGGCTGCCTCACTATTCAATGATTGGACTCCCAGCCTAGTCCCTTCTCTGTATGGAGGTTGCGCTTTCTTGCTATGTCCGCCCTAAATTTTCCATGGATACGGCTGTCTTTCTCAGCAGGCTTGTCTTAAAGTATCTGGCACTAAGATTGCACACATCTCTTCTTACTGGTTGTTTAAATATTGGTGCTTCAGAGAGGTATTTAAACTCTTTATCAAAAAACACTCAAAAATATTGGTAATAAATCAATTCAATAAAGTAATAGAAAAAAATAGAATTTAGTGAACCTTGCACTCCTTTGTAGTAGCTTTGCGTATACCAAGATGCAGCTTTGTTGTTCTCCTGAGCTTTGCTTAGGGAAAGAAAAAAAAAAAAGAGAGCTGAAGTACAACTGGCTGCGTTTGGCAGCACCAGAGAAGTGTTGCTTCTGCGTATGAAGAGGAGCCATTTGAAATGGTGTGTGCATATGTGCCAAAGGAAACAGCACGTGGATCTTGGGCGGTCTGGGAATTCTCTACGACAAGCTTGGAATGGTTGCTGTGGCTGAGATTGTCTGGTCTGGTCTGTCCAGTGCAATATATTGCCCCACCAACTCTCAACAGAAAATGTTGATCAAAAAATATTTTGTAGCAAAGTTGTTTTCTTTATAGATCTTTACATTTTGTCAAGTTGTGGTCTTTTGTTAAAATCGTTTAAATCATTTATTTTTCCCTCATCAAGCAGCAAGACAATACAGGAGAATGACAAACCAGAAAACAGGATTTTAAGAATTTTTGCTAACACATTAAAAGTAAAATACTGAAATTTCCCATTGACATAAATATTCAAAGATTTTATTTACCATGACACTTGAAGTTTGACTCCGGTGCATCCCGTTGTATTGATCATTACCAAGATGTTTCTATACCTTGTTTGGAGATCACCTGGGCTCAGTTCAGTTGACTGGAATTGATTAGGAAAGGCGCACAACACTCACAGTTGTGGAAAAACCAAGATCTGAAATCGAAGGAATGGCCTGGTTTCAAAAAAATCAGGTTTCTCACCATTTGAAAGTTGTCTAGGTCAGGGTTTGCCAACTTCCGTCCAGGAGGACCACCGTGGCTATAGGTTTTCATTCCAAACCTTTTCTTAATTAGTGATCTGTTTTTGCTGCTAATTAACTTCTTTTAAACTAATTTTAAAACGCAGACACCTTAATTGTTTCTTTTTCCTTAATTAGCAGCCAAACAACAATGAGATACACAGTGAGCCAAAGCAACTGGTGTCCATCACACAATATCTGAAAATAAAGAAAGGTGAAGGTCTCGGGAATGTCGATCTGCTCAGGGCCCCAAAACATTTTAACAGCGCACTTAGAAAGAGAAAATCAACAATTTCAGAAATGTCTGCTATTGCACCACGACAGCAGCAACAAGCCACAGAATTAAAGAACAAGTTTAATTAACGACAAGAATCAGCACCTCATTAAGCAGCTGCTTGGATTGAAATTGGTTGGAGTTTGAGGCTCTGACTTAGTTGGTCTTCTGTTGGCTCGCTCACTTCACATTTCATTTCTGTTTTGGTGCCATTTAAGGAATGAAATGAAGTAATTCAGAGGAACAAATCTTAATAATGTAATTCACTTAAAATGAATTCACAAGAAGTTAATTAGCAGCACAAACACGGCACTCATTAAAACAAAGGGTTAGAATGAAAACCTGCAGCCACTGTGGTCCTCCAGGACCGGAGTAGGCGACCCCTGGTCTAGGTGTCCTCCTGTAAACTTCAAGTGGTCTTTCACGTATCTTTTACTGAGGAGGGACATTGCTTGGTCAGCCTGCCATAGAGCCCATATCGGTAGAGTATTGTAGTAATGGTTGCCCTTTTTGAAGTTTGGCTCATCTTCACATAGGTCCTCTGGAGCTCAGTCAGACTGACCACCAGGTTCTTGGTCACCTCTCTTACCAAGGCCCTTCTCCTACACTTGTTCAGTTTGGCTGGATGTCCAGCTGCAAGAAAAGCCGTGGTTGTTCCAAACTTCTTCCATTTATGAATTATGGAGGTCACTGTGCTCCTGGGAACCTTCAAAGCTGTAGAAACGTCTTTGTAGCTTTCCCCAGATCTGTGCCTCGACGAAATCCTGTCTCTGAGCTCTGAAGTCAATTTCTTTGCCCTCATGGCTTGGTTTTTGCCCAGCTGTGGGATCTTCTACAGACAGGCGTGTGCCTTTCTTAATCAGTTCAACCTATTGAATTGACTCCAGGTGGATGCCAAAAAAATATGTAGAAACATCTCACCAATGATCAATAGAATGAGATGCAAATTCAAGGGTCTAATATTTCCATCTTTGATGTTTATTTAATACGTTTTGAAAAATTCCTAAAATCCTGTTTTCATTTTGTCATTATGGGGTATTGAGTGTTGCTTGATAAGGGGAAAAAATTACAAATTGAATTCAGCATTAGGCAGCAACATAACAGAAAATTTAAAAAGTGAAGGTTCGAATACTTTCTGAATGCAGTGTCTCTCTATTGTAAAACAAGACTTTTTTCCTGTGACGAGACGTGATCTTTTGAAGAGAGATCTTTTGCTGAGAGACACTTTCACCTCCCGTGAGACGGACAAGTCACGTCATACTTACAGCCGTTGAAAGCAAGTCCTGTGATACACATGCAGAGCAGGTTAAAGATAATAGAAGTTGGAAAATTTGAAAGTCTCACAAAAATCTGAGTAAAGATCGCATTAGCGCAAACAAACGGAAAATATTACTCGGTGAAATAACGGAACAGCAAAAAGAGATCGAATAGTGTTTGAGGATGTCTGGGGGAGAAGAGAGACAAGGCAGTGAGACAAAAGGACAGCTGCTGAACAGGTTTCTAAATGTTTGAAGCGCCGCACAAAATGCAGATCACACGCCATGGCAGCAGCAGCAAGCCAGCAGCTGATTGAGCAAAGAGGAGGTTAAATAAAACTACTGTTGTTTGTTTCCCATTGTATCACCATTTAAGAGGGGTTTCAGAGGAACAACAGTGTCTCCTTGGGGTGCGTTCAGCCCCCCTTTTCACAATGGCGCGTAGCGCTGGTGGGGGGGGGAAGGGGGTTAGTGAGCAAAGTGAGCAGGGGGTGACGCCCCCTATTATAACATCAACAAATCTTCATTAAGAGGCCTAAAAAGTTGTGTTTTTTTTTTTTTTGTTTGGCACTATTTAATAGAAATTGAGTTCATTTCAGTTGACGTCATTCATATAAAGAGCTTCATTTACAAGAACAACGCACTATTAGAAATTTAATTTAGTTAAAATACAAAATTGTATGCATGGAAAACATGAGAAGCAAAAGGGTGTTCCAACAAATTTTAATGTAAATATCTTCTTCTTCTTCTTTTGGCTGCTCCCGTTAGGGGTTGCCACAGGGGATCATCTTCTTCCATACCTGTCTGTCCTCTGCATCGTGTTCTGTCACACCCATCACCTGCATGTCCTCTCTCACCACATCCATAAACCTTCTCTTAGGCCTTCCTCTTCTCCTCTTACCTAGCAGCTCTATCCTTAGCACCCTTCTCCCAATATGCTCAGCATCTCTTCTCTGCACATGTCCAAACCAACACAAGCTCACCTCTCTGACTTTGCCTCCAACTTGAGCTGACCCTCTGATGTCCTCATTTCTAATCCTATCCATCCTCGTCACACCCAATGCAAATTTTAACATCTTTAACTCTGCTGCCTCCAACTCTGTCTCCTGCTTTCTGGTCAGTGCCATCGTCTCCAACCCATAGAACATAGCTGGTCTCACTATCATCCTGTAGACCTTCCCTTTCACTCTTGCTGATAATCCGTCTGTCACAAATCACTCCTGACACTCTTCTCCACCCATTCCGCCCTGCCTGCACTCTTTTCTTCACCTCTCTTCCACACTCCGCATTACTCTGTACTGTTGATCCCAAGTATTTAAACTCATCCACCTTCGCTAACTCTACTCCCTTCATCCTCACCATTCCTCTGACCTCCCTCTCATTTATACACATGTATTCTGTCTTGGTGGTCCTACTGACCTTCATTCCTCTCCTCTCTAGAGCATGTCTCCACCTCTCCAGGGTCTCCTCAACCTGCTCCCTACTCTCGCTACAGATCACAATGTCATCAGCAAACATCACAGTCCACGGGGGACTCCTGTCTAATCTCATCTGTCAACCTGTCCATCACCATTGCAAATAAGAAAGGGCTCAGAGCCGATATACATATATCTAAATATTCTTTATACATATTTTTCAGGCAACCAAATATCCAAAAATAAAAGATAGGGTAAAATGCCTTCTGCTGGCATTCCAATCAGCTTTGGCCACTTGTCATCATTTTGTAGGTTGTGCCCATTGAGGAGAGGAGCCCACAAAAGCTTCTATTTGGGTACCAGGGATCAGTTTTCTTTACCTCCATTGTTTTAAGTTATGAAAGATGCAGCCCTGAGTCATGCTACAGATCTCTTCTCATACTGGTCTCGTTAAGATCATTCGGTGGCTTTTTGAGGATGACCACACGAGCCTTGACTTCATACGAAGGACACAACACGCTTGTCTGCACTGAAACTGAGAAAGGCCTTTGTAGTTGAATCAAGATAATTCTGCTGTATTTTATGTATTCATTTGTTTTTTCCTTCAGTTTAACAGCAGATTATGTCAATCAACAATAATGGACTTGCCATTCAATGTTGCTCCATCTTCTAGTAAAGACATCAAGAGATAATGTTTTGTTTTGGTTTTTTTTTTAGGTTCCCTTATGTATTTCTGTGGCATGTTACAGTATATTAGTGCAGGATGTCATGTTTGTCTCTGCATTATCAACTCTTGCATATTCAATTTGCCCTGACTTGCAGAACCCTGATGTCCTGTGCCACTTTAACAGTCTGATGTTGTAAATCTGCCACCCTTCCCCAGCATTACTATTTTTGCATTGCATTTCCTGCACTTAGTAAGTGTTTTATTTGTGCTTTTTTAGCTCAACCAGGCCCTCCTTCCACCCTCCCTCTTGGCACTCAGCCCCCTAGTGGCAGCTCCACTCTGTCTAAGAAGAGACCACCACCCCCACCCCCTGGACATAAACGAACCCTCTCTGACCCGCCAAGCCCTCTACCTCACGGCTCACAGAATAAAGGTGTGATTCCTTGGGGTGAGTTGTTGGTATACTACATGAAGGACAAACTGGGTCAGTGCTGATAATCTGCAGAAGGTCTGCTGCTGCATTTAGTACAAGCATTTATTTATCCGACATTCTTGTTTCACCTGATTATTTTTTGTTGTTGTTTGTTCAATGTCTTGCACTTTTTTTTGTTATATTTGGTTGTCATTTTTACATGTACATGAAAAGCCAGATAACGCAGGTGTTTGTACAAGGCTGCTGCTAGACCACCTTTAAAAACTGGATTGAGGTCATCTTGAGCATTACAGCTTAAGGTGTCGGTTGGCCAACCACCATACTTTTCTTATAAAGCTTTTCAGTACTCAAATTGTTGCATGCTTTAATAAAGAACAGAATAAATTAAAGCACTTAAAATCTACAGGTGCTGGTCATAAAATTAGAATATCATGACAAAGTTGATTTATTTCAGTAATTCCATTCAAAAAGTGAAACTTGTATATTAGATTCATTCATTACACACAGACTGATGTATTTCAAATGTTTATTTCTTTTAATGTTGATGATTATAACTGACAACTAATGAAAGTCCCAAATTCAGTATCTCGGAAAATTAGAATATCAATTAAGACCAATGCAAAAAAAAGGATTTTTAGAAATGTTGGCCAACTGAAAGGTATGAACATGAAAAGTATGAGCATGTACAGCACTCAATATTTAGTTGGGGCTCCTTTGGCCTGGATTACTGCAGCAATGTGGCGTGGCATGGAGTCGATCAGTCTGTGGCACTGCTCAGGTGTTATGAGAGCCCATGTTGCTCTGATAGTGGCCTTCAGCTCTTCTGAATTGTTGGGTCTGGCGTATTGCATCTTCCTCTTCAGAATACCCCATAGATTTTCTATGGGGTTAAGGTCAGGCAAGTTTGCTGGCCAATCAAGAACAGGGATACCATGGTCCTTAAACCAGGTACTGTTAGCTTTGGCACTGTGTGCAGGTGCCAGGTCCTGTTGGAAAATGAAATCTGCATCTCCATAAAGTTCGTCAGCAGCAGGAAGCATGAAGTGCTCTAAAACTTCCTAGTAGACGGCTGCGTTGACCTTGGACCTCAGAAAATACAATGGACCAACACCAGCAGATGACATGGCACCCCAAACCATCACTGACTGTGGAAACTTTACACTGGACCTCACGCAACGTGGATTCTGTGCCTCTGCTCTCTTCCTCCAGACTCTGGGACCTTGATTTCCAAAGGAAATGCTAAATTTATTTTCATCAGAAAGCAGCAGTCCAGTCCT
This sequence comes from Erpetoichthys calabaricus, assembly GCF_900747795.2. Taxonomy (NCBI): domain Eukaryota; kingdom Metazoa; phylum Chordata; class Cladistia; order Polypteriformes; family Polypteridae; genus Erpetoichthys; species Erpetoichthys calabaricus. The sequence goes on along the minus strand of NC_041399.2, from coordinate 209,856,808 downwards.
TTTTGTCTTTAGCCCAGGCGAGACGCTTCTGACGCTGTCTCTTGTTCAAGAGTGGCTTGACACAAGGAATGCGACAGCTGAAACCCATGTCTTGCATACGTCTGTGTGTGGTGGTTCTTGAAGCACTGACTCCAGCTGCAGTCCACTCTTTGTGAATCTCCCCCACATTTTTGAATGGGTTTTGTTTCCCAATCCTCTCCAGGGTACGGTTATCCCTATTGCTTGTCCACTTTTTTCTACCACATCTTGTCCTTCCCTTCGCCTCTCTATTAATGTGCTTGGACACAGAGCTCTGTGAACAGCCAGCCTCTTTAGCAATGACCTTTTGTGTCTTGCCCTCCTTGTGCAAGGTGTCAATGGTCGTCTTTTGGACAACTGTCCAGTCAGCAGTCTTCCCCATGATTGTGTAGCCTACAGAACTCGACTGAGAGACCATTTAAAGGCTTTTGCAGGTGTTTTGAGTTAATTAGCTGATTAGAGTGTGGCACCAGGTGTCTTCAATATTGAACCTTTTCACAATATTCTAATTTTCCGAGATACTGAATTTGGGACTTTCATTAGTTGTCAGTTATAATCATCAACATTAAAAGAAATAAACATTTGAAATACATCAGTCTGTGTGTAATGAATGAATCTAATATACAAGTTTCACTTTTTGAATGGAATTACTGAAATAAATCAACTTTATCATGATATTCTAATTTTATGACCAGCACCTGTATAGTGATTATTATTTATTTCAGAAGGCTACAAAATTAAGTATATGCATTTTAACGAATGTAATTTGCCTGTCTTTGAAATGTGAAATTAATTAAAAGTTCTTAAGATTTACTGCTGTGCTAATTCATGCATTTCATCATAAATTGTTCTTTTAAAGGAAATGATCAGATTCCAGCTCCTGGAAACAAAGCTACAACAGGGAACAAATTTGAGGGAATACCTCAGCAGCCAAGGTAAGATAATCTGGGTCACGTTGCCATTTTTATGATAAGGTCTTAAACTAGAAGTAACAGATCTTCGTGCCATTGATATACCATGGCAGTTTAAATGTCACTTTTAAAAATACAGTGTATTCGTACTTTTGATGTGTTGTTTAGAGCGAAATGATAACTATATTGTCCTAACAGGTGGCGCAGTGGTAGTGCTGCTGCTTTGCAGTAAGGAGACTGTGGAAGACTGTGAGTTCGCTTCCCGGTTCCTCCCTGTGTGGATAGCGCTTTGAGTATTGAGAAAAGCGCTATATAAATGTAATGAATTATTATTATTTATTATTATATTGTGTGCAGACTTCTTCTTCTTTCGGCTGCTAACATTTAGGGGTCTCCATCTGTCACAGTCTTTTACATCATTTTCTGCCACACTGACTGCCTTCATGTCCTCCCTCACCACATCCGTAAACCTCCTCTTCTGTCTTCCTCTTTTCCTCTTGCCTGGCAGTTCCATCCTCAACATTCTTTTCCCGATGTGCCCCTCATCTCTCCTTTGCCCATTCCCAAACCATCTCAATCTCGCTTCTCTCACTTGGTCACCAAATTCCTGCAACCTGAGTTGGCCCTCCAATACAGTGGAACCTCGGGTCACGACCGTAATTCGTTCCAAAACTCTGGTTGCAACCCGATTTGGTTGTGACCCGAAGCAATTCCCCCCCCATAGGATTGTATGTAAATACAATTAATCCGTTCCGGACCTTACAAGCTGAATGTAAATATATATATTTTTTTTTTTTTAAAGATTTTTAAGCACAAAAATAATTATACCATAGAATGCACAGTGTAATAGTAAAACTAAATGTAAAAACATTGAATAACACTGAGAAAACCTTGAACAGAGAAAACTAACATTGCAAGTGTACGCTACAGCCTTACGAACCGATCGCTGTAAACACTTTTTTTAATGAGTTTTAAGCACTGGGGGAAAAAAAAGGAACATTTAAACAAATCCGAACTTTATTAAAAACCAACCATAAATAACCAAGAAAGTAACATTGCAGGAGTCGAGTTCTGGCATGAAGGAAGTGAGGAGGAACTGGGTAGAGAGGAGATTAGAGTTTTGAAGTAAAGTCCCTCTGCATGATGCACGTCTCACCGAGGACAATGTACTGTACAGGGAGAGACTGAACACGTGCGGAAATCATTGGCACGTACAAACCGGAAGGGAAACTGGCTTGTTCGCCACCCGAGAGTGTGGTCGTGAACAGACGCAAAAGTTTGGCAAACGTTTTGGTCATATCCCGATTTGTACGTGTTCAGAGACGTTCGTGACCCGAGGTTCCACTGTATACTTATTTTAATCCTGTGTTGTGTGACTTACACACATCAAATTCCGTTTCACTTTGCTTTATGCTTCGCTGAGTGAAGGCGCAGAGAACTGTGACAAGTTCATAGGTAGATACAAATACAAACTTTACAGATTATTAAATAGATAATGAGAATGCATAAAGACACAGATTTGTTTAAAGTAATGGGAAACAAATTAGTTTAAAACTGATTAACATGAATTGAGCTCAGCAAGATCTGCCCACTAATTAATTGTTTAACTATGTCATTGTCATCGTCAGCAGCATCATCGTCATATCTTGCGCTGTGGCTCATGTAGAGCCTTTGCCAGGTCAGCGGCTTTCTGGCAGTTAATTCAATCATGTGCCAACTCAAGTCCTGCTCCCTGATGCCGTAAAAGTCATCTTGCATGCCGTCGAGCCAGCTCCTTTGTGGTCGTCCTGTAGGGGGTAACACTATGGCCAGCTGGCAGCAGAGGAGATTGCAGATCACTCATTGCTCAGGAAATTATGATCAATGACATTTTAGTAACACAATGAATACCAACTTAAAAGAAAGTATAAGGGACGTCCGGCAGTTTATCCTGACCAGGACACCCAGTAATGGAAGGACACAGCCCTGCTGGGTACCGTGGGTGCCACCAGGGGACGCTGTGGGAAGTTGGTGGGAGAACAAATTCTCACCTAGTCCAGAAGTACTAATGGGCTATGACAATGTAAGCCCCAAAGTACTCCAGGCTGATTAACTCCTGAATTCTCCAGCTGACCCAGACTATATAAAGGACTGGTGGAGAGCCAGCAAGCGAGCCAGAGGTGGGAGGTAGTTGATAGAGCTTGCTGGGAAATGTGGAGAAGACAATTATTGTGTTTATTGTGGCTGTGGTGCTTTGGAGGCACGATTAGAGAAGAAGAAGAAAATTAAAATACTTCTTGGTGCTTTTAACTTGTGTCCAGAGCGTATGTCTGTTGGGTTTAAAAGGGGCTATAGTGCCCCCCAAGCGTCCATTACAAAATAATTAAGGAAACGTTTCAGTTTTTCACATTTATTTATACCTCAGAAAATGTGACTGTTACCCGATGATTGTTAGAAAAAATAATCTGGACTGTCTCATCTTAAAATCAGTTGTAAGTACCCAAAGTAAGTTCTAGGATCATCTAATATAAAAAAATAGCTTTGTAACTGGGAACTTCTCTTTACATGATCTTCTGAAGAAGTTTTTCACTGATCTCTTTCGTGGAACACTTTTTGCATCACACTGTAAATAAGAAGGCTCAAAGTCTAATGTGAGAAAAATCTAAATAGATTTATGGAAAACATATCCACTATTAAGTAAAACAAGCAGTGATATCACAAAGTTCCTTTCTGTCAGTAGCACCCCTAACTCGTCTGTCTGTAAATAATTTTCTATGCCGTAGTGTGCTGGGTTAGAAACCTCACCTCAAGAGAGGCCCACCGAAATTAACAAGTTCTTCAAGAAGGCAGGCACAGTTATGGGACATTCTCTGGGGCCCCCCGGAGGTAGCAGTGGAGGAGAAAGTAAAGACGAAACTGATGGCCATTATGAGCAATGCCGCACATCCTCTCTGCGACACACCAACACTTTCAAGAAATTAATCAGTGGAAGTGGATCAATAAACAGTATGGGAGCGCAATTTTATAATGCATCACTGGGTTTAGGACTTTTCTTTTTTATCTTTATCCATGTCAGAAGTTTTCTTTCTATTTAGCAATTCTTGTGTGTGTTTGGTTATTACAATAATTATTTATTTAGTTCTGTAAAAAGCCAAATTTCCCAATTGGGACAAATAAATAAGTTCCACATATCCCAAAAACTCCAATGTTTGTAACAGAAAAGTAAATGAATGCTGTTTTCACTTATCAACTGGATGACTAGTGCACAGTGGTTTGAAGGTGTTCTGTCTTATAAAATGCAACCAATCAAGTGGCTGAGACAGTGAAACCAAATGATACTTCTCAAAATACCCAACTCTTTTTGAAGGTACAATAGATTTACATTAACTTATATATTTTTTTAAATATCACTTACCCCATATAGTCTGTGGCTGAGAAAAAAATGTCAATCTCATTCTTTAATGCAGACAACAATATTTCTGATATAATGTTTCTGTGGTGACCAATAACAATATTAAAAACTCAATTAAATAAAATATCAGATTACTCGTGTCATTTAATCCAAATTTCAAGTCATCCAGTCGTATGCTGACAACATCCCAAACAATTATTTTTACCATAATATTGTTAAACTAGGGGGTTCGCTCTTCGTTCGCCAACCCCACCCCAGAGCCTGCGTTGCGCGCCAGCCAGTTCACATCTCTGCCACTCGTGTTGTGAAGAGGGGGGCTGAACGCACACCTCCAAAACCCCCTCTTAAATGGTGATATAATGGGAAACAAATATATATATATTTTTTTTACCTCCTCTTTGCTCGATCAGCTGCAGCTGCCGTGACGTGTGATCTGCATCTCGCGCGGCGCTTCAAACATTTAAAAGCCTGTACAACAGCTGTCCTACTCTTTGTCTTTTGGCACAAAGTCTCGTCTCGTGGGATATGAGTTCTTGATATTTTTTAGTTTATAATTTAAAAACTGAATAAGAATCTGAAAATCTAACATTAAAGTTCGATAAATACTGAAAAGAATGATACCAAACATATATATGTAAGTTTTAAAATACGCCCAATTTAAAACGTGACATAAAAACTCACATAAAATCATTGCACAAAATCATTGCACATTTAGGCTTAGGATTTTGTATATATAGAGTAGATAAACCACTTCCGGAAAAAACACTCTTAATAAATGAAAATGGAACACTGTCAGACGCAGATGAGCATGTTTTATTACTCGATATTTGGCTGGCACTATTAGGTACTTTAACGGGTCACTCTTGTGGTGTGTACAGTAAAATTCTTACTTGCATATGCTAATCGACATGCAACATGTCACCACTCCAGTTCTCCAGCACCATGATTAGTTAGTAAAAGTACCTTATATTAAATTTGTTGTCTTTAATTGAAAAATCCCAAAACACCTCCATTCTTACCAATACAATTTAAACCCAACAAGATTTGTACGAGAATAGGCTGACACACCCACAGGGTGGTGACACAGTTTTAACAGTAGAGGTGGAATTTATTTTAAAATGTGAGATGGCACATGGGTACTTGGGTTAAGAAAATTATATTAGACGTATTTGCACCATGCTAATTTTTCCTATGGCACTGAAGAAGTACAAGAAACCTTTAGTGATGCGCTGCTGATGCCTGTCTTTTTAAAAGGGTTTATGGGAAAGTTTTAATGATGGATAGAACTGCTACTTGGCACATTATAATGGCTTTAAGTGGTTAAGCTAAGCTTACAGAGGATGGGAACAGCAAGATTTCACAGTCATCTTTGTTTAATACTCGGCTTTTAACTCTTTCTTTTCTTCTGTGTTTACTTCTTCATTTTTATTTTATAGTGCAATATGCACTGTTCAGAAAGGGGCTCGACAGTAAGTTGACCAATGTCAGCAAAACTTTTGCATCACAGAGAGCCAATTAGTTTGTTTTCTCCATGATTTGCATTGATTGATTGATTGATAGATTGGAATGTTTTTCTCTTCCATTATTATCTTAACCTTTTTCTCCATGGTTACGTACATGATCAGGTTATATTAAAATTATTTACAAATATTTTTCATAGTGGGAGCACAGGTAGGTTAACTGGCTTGCTCAGGATAAAACAGAAAGGCAAAGGTGGGCAGAAAAGCTGTATGTGAAATGTGACTGAATTTAGTCTGAATGAAAGCCAGAAGACACGAGGTAAACGAGAAACATGATTTGACAAAATAGATTTAAAAATTTGGTATACATTTTATTTTCTCATTTAAATATTTCAGATTATGTCGGTGTTGCTACTTTAAATATTTACATTTATTTACCTACACTTTACATAAACATAATAGTATAATTGTGTGTGTTTACTTGCATGATGTCAATGAGTGGAATATTCTAGGATATTTAAATTTTGTTTTCCGAGGGTATACAGCAAGAGATGTGTCCTACTTTAATAAGTTACAGTGTTTACATGAAATAATAGCATTCCAAGTCATGAGTCAGTCTATTGTATTGTATACTTTGATTATTCAGTGCATAACATAAAGCTACATATTACTGCCTATACTATCTGTTTATTAAATCATCTAATAATTACACAACTTTTTCTTATGTCATTTCACTTTAGTGATAAATCACTTATTTCAAGTACTGGAACAACAAAATCTACCCTGGGACCAAGAGTTCTACCCAAACTACCTCAAAAAGGTAATTAACTTTGGCTTTATTTGTTTTGGCAGTGATATGTTTCTTAATATCTGGAATAATTATATCATTCTGTTTCTTACACATTTCAAAATACAGGTTCTTCCCTAGAAAGTCTTTATGCTCTCAGGGCATAAGAAATTTTCACCTTGTTATTATATGCTGTACTGTATATTTTTTCTTGGATTGGGTTCAGATCCTGAATTACTTTCTGGGCCTAAGGTTTTAGCAGTTTCTCTAAAGTTGGCTAAAGAGAAATTCATTCATCCATCCATTTTCCAACCCGCTGAATCCGAACACAGGGTCACGGGGGTCTGCTGGAGCCAATCCCAGCCAACACAGGGCACAAGGGAGGAAACAATCCTGGGCAGGGTGCCAACCCACCGCAGGACATAAAGAGAAATTAGAAATGGCAAAATTTCAGTTATGTTACCCATGTTTATAGTATGTAATAAATCATCGTGGAAAAGGCGCAGTGACTTTTGATTTAATGTAAATAAAGCAATTGAAATGCTTCTCGACTGCAGGTGAAGTATGGTAGATCATTATTGTTTAACAGTTTACAATACACCATTTTGCTGTACCTTACCAAAGCCACTTAGACGTTTTAATACTGTAGTCATATACTGTACATAAGAACACTCTAAATGAGAACAGGCCATTTAGCCCAACAAAGCTCGCCAGTCCTATCCACTTATTTCTTCCAAAAAAAAAACATTAAGTCGAGTTTTGAAAGTCCTGCTGTCCACCACACTACTTGGTAGCTTATTCCAAGTGTCTATCGTTCTTTGTGTAAAGAAAAACTTCCTAATGTTTGGGCAAAATTTTCCCTTAACAAGTTTCCAACTGTGTCCCCGTGTTCTTGATGAACTCATTTTAAACTCACTGTCTCGATCCACTGGACTAATTCCTTTCATCATTTTGCACACTTCAGTCAGGTCTCCTCTTAATCTTCTTTTGCTTAAACTGTAAAGGCTCAGCTCTTTTAATCTTTCCTCATAACTCATTCCCTGTAGCCCTGGAATCAGCCTAGTCGCTATTCTCTGGACCTTCTCTAGTGCTGCTATGTCCTTTTTGTAGCCTGGAGACCAAAACTGCACACAGGACTCCAGATGAGGCCTCACCAGTGTGTTATAAAGCTTCAGCAGAACCTCCTGTGACTTGTACTCCACACATCAAGGCGCTATATAACCTGACATTCTGTTTGCCTTCTTAATGGCTTCTGAACACTGTTGGGAAGTCGATAGCTTAGAGTCCTCTACAACTCCTAAATCCTTCTCATAAGGTGTACTCTCGATTTTCTGACCGTCCATTGTGTATTCAAACCTCACATTTTTACTTCCCATGTCTAATTCTTTACATTTCATCTGCCACAAATCTGCCCAAGCCTGTGTGCTATCCAGGTCCATCTGTAATGATATTATCTGCTAATTCACCTATCTTGGTATCATCTGCAAACTTAACCAGCTTGTTCCTTACTGTACATTCCTATCTAAATCATTTCTATATATTAAAAATAGCAGCAGCCCCAGCACTGACCCCTGCTGGTCACCACTCTTAACATCAGCCAGTTCTGATGAGGTTCCTCACACCATCACCCTTTGCTTCCTGTGTCTGAGCCAATTCCGTACCCATCTAAAAACATCACCCTGAACTCCCACTTCCTTTAGTTTGATGCCCACTCTCTTGTGTGGCACCTTATCAAATGCTTTCTAAAAGTCCAGATAAATAATCTCATCTGCTTCACTCTGGTCGTATCCTTTTGTTGCCTCCTCATAGAATTCCAGCATGTTAGTAAAACACGACCTCCCTCTTCTGACCCCATGCTGACTTAACTGTCGTTGCCAGGTGTTGCTCAATCTTATCCTTAATAATTCCTTCCATTCATTTTCCTGTGATGCATGTTAAGAATTACCTGTAGCTTTGCCAGGCAGGACTTACTGCCTTTAAGTGTTTTTTTAATATATAAATATAAAAAATGGTAATGAGGAGACATTTACAATGCATCAAAGTAGTACCAATATTTGTATTTGTTATATAACACAAATAATTCTTAGGTTAAAAGAGATGAGCCTTTTCAGTTTAAGTAGAAGATTAAAGATTACCCGATTGAAGTGTTTAAAGTTATGAAGGGAATTAGTCCAGTGGATCAAGACAGTGACATTAAAATGAGTTCATCAAGAACACGGGGACACAGTTGGAAATTTCACACAAACATTAGGAAGTTTTTCTTCACACAGAGAACCACAGACATGTAAAATAAGTGACCAAGTAATGTGATAGACAGGAGGACTTTACGGACTTTCAGAACTCGACTTGATGTTATTTTGGAGAAATTAAGTGGGTAGGACTGGCGAGCTTTGTTGGGCTGAATGGCCTCTTCTCATCCAGATTGTTCTCGTGTTCTAAAGAAAAACAATCGTTTTTCCATATGCAATTAATGTAAAATCTTTGGTCCTAAAATAGGGTTGCGTCAAACTCAAGGGCCATGGGCCTTCTTTAAGTGTCCCACATCATTGATATACAACACATGTCACGTACAGCCTGTGATGACCAGAGGATTTCCTGATAAACTTCATTCTGAGTAAAACTTTTTTCTAATTTTTTGCCATTTTCCCGACATTTGTGTCAGAATTAAAGAAAATTGCTTAACCCTTTATGCAAAACCACCATAAAAACAATCACACTATGTACAACCACCTAATTAAAGTAAATCAGATTATGAAAACAGTAATATTCAAATAAAAATATGCAAACTAACCACCATAATATAAAAAATAAAATACTGTCATACATGTCACATTTGTTTAACATGTGATCTTTAAGGCAGTTACAATAGCCTATGTGGTTTGGTCTCGTAACTGCTATTCAGGTAATTCTTAACATGCATAACAGGAAAAAGAATGGAAGGAATTATTAAGGATAAGATTGAGCAGCACCTGGCAAGGACAGGAAAGTCAGCATGGGGTCAGAAGAGGGAGGTCGTGTTTTACTAACATGCTGGAATTCTGTGAGCAGGCAACAAAAGGATACGACCAGAGTGGAGCAGAGGATATGATTTATCTGGACTTTCAGAAAGCATTTGATGAGGTGCCACATGAGAGGTTGGGCATCAAATTAAAAGAAATTGGAGTTCAGGGTGTGGTGTGTAGATGGGTACAGAATTGGCTCAGACACAGAAAGCAGAGGGTGATGGTGCAAGGAACCTCATCAGAACTCAGTCAGGCCCACAAAGAGTGTCAACTGAACTTGCTAATTTTGTGCTTGCCTTGACTACGAGTTTGCACTGCATTCCATAATTTAAAAATTGAATCAACCAACTGTCATATTACACACCTTCTAGTTCGAGGGGATGGCAAACTTGTTGACTTACAGTCGCTGATCTCATCACCAGAGCATGCAAAATACAGTGCATCCAGAAAGTATTCACAGCACATCACTTTTTCCACATTTTGTTATGTTACAGCCTTATTCCAAAATGGATTAAATTCATTTTTTTCCTCAGAATTCTACACACAACACCCCATAATGACAACGTGAAAAAAGTTTACTTGAGGTTTTTACAAATTTATTAAAAATAAAAAAACTGAGAAAGCACATGTCCATAAGTATTCACAGCCTTTGCCATGAAGCTCAGGTGTATCCTTGTTTCCCCTGATCATCCTTGAGATGTTTCTGCAGCTTCATTGGAGTCCACCTGTGGTAAATTCAGTTGACTGGACATGATTTGGAAAGGCACACACCTGTCTATAGAAGGTCCCACAGTTGACAGTTCATGTCAGAGCACAAACCAAGCATGAAGTCAAAGGAATTGTCTGTAGACCTCCGAGACAGGATTGTCTCGAGGCACAAATCTGGGGAAGGTTACAGAAAAATTTCTGCTGGTTTGAAGGTCCCAATGAGCACAGTGGCCTCCATCATCCGTAAGTGGAAGAAGTTCGAAACCACCAGGACTCTTCCTAGAGCTGGCCGGCCATCTAAACTGCGCGATTGGGGGAGAAGGGCCTTAGTCAGGGAGGTGACCAAGAACCCGATGGTCACTCTGTCAGAGGTCCTCTGTGGAGAGAGGAGAACCTTCCAGAAGGACAACCATCTCTGCAGCAATCTACCAATCAGGCCTGTATGGTAGAGTGGCCAGATGGAAGCCACTCCTTAGTAAAAGGCACATGGCAGCCCACTTGGAGTTTGCCAAAAGGCACCTGAAGGACTCTCAGACCATGAGAAAGAAAATTCTGTGGTCTGATGAGGCAAAGATTGAACTCTTTGGTGTGAATGCCAGGCGTCACATTTGGAGGAAACCAGGCACCGCTCATCACCAGGCCAATACCATCCCTACAGTGAAGCATGGTGGTGGCAGCATCATGCTGTGGGGATGTTTTTCAGCGGCAGGGACTGTGAGACTAGTCAGGATAAAGGGAAAGATGACTGCCGCAATGTACAGAGACATCCTGGATGAAAACATGCTCCAAAGCGCTCTTGACCTCAGACTGGGGCAACGGTTCATCTTTCAGCAGGACAACGACCCTAAGCACACAGCCAAGATATCAAAGGAGTGGCTTCAGGACAACTCTGTGAATGTCCTTGAGTGGCCCAGCCAGAGCCCAGACTTGAATCCGATTGAACATCTCTGGAGAGATCTTAAAATGGCTGTGCACCGACGCTTCCCATCCAACCTGATGGAGCTTGAGAGGTGCTGCAAAGAGGAATGGGCGACACTGGCCAAGGATAGGTGTGCCAAGCTTGTGGCATCATATTCAACAAGTCTTGAGGCTGGAATTGCTGCCAAAGGGGCATCGACAAAGTATTGAGCAAAGGCTGTGAATACTTATGGACATGTTTTTCTCAGTTTTTTGATTTTTAATAAATTTGCAAAAGTAAACTTTTTTCACGTTGTCATTATGGGGTGTTGTGTGTAGAATTCTGAGGAAAAAAATGAATTTAAGCCATTTTGGAATAAGGCTGTAACATAACAAAATGTGGACAAAGTGATGCGCTGGGAATACTTTCCGGATGCACTGTATATGACTAGATAATCTCTGTATATAAAAGCCAAATACCACGGACTCACTCATCATGAGATCTCCCAGACCATGAATACTTGGGACTTGAAATTTGAAATGTAGGTTACCCTTGGCCCATAGGTGCTCGCTAAGAAACGGTTTTAAAAATTTTGTGGTCCAAGCGCAAAATTTCTAATAGTTTTTTAGACCAGTTTGTATGTCTGTCCGCTTTTCACGAGAAAACAGTTTCACGGATTTAGATCGGATTTTTTTTCTAGAATTTGCTTGAACATTCCGTTGATTTTGCAACTTTCTCATCACTCTCTAAGTATCACAGTTCCTTTGCAGTAGTGATTTATTAGCGCAAATCCAAGATAGACTCTTCGGGTTGCAGGGAAGGAGTGGGGCCTTCCTCACTCACGCATCTGCCTCGGGGTGTAACCTTGACTCCGCTTACTTAGCGAATGAGAGAACTACTTAACAGATTTAGATCTTTTTTTTTTCTATAATTTGCTTGAACATTCCGGTTGATTTTCCGACTTTCTCATCGTACTAAGTATCACAGTTCGCTTGTGGTACTGAGAGAGACTTATTGGGCTGCGGGGCCTTCCTCACTCACGTGTCTGCCTCGGGGCGTAACCTTAACTCTGCTTAGTTAGCAAACGAGAGAACTACTTAACGGATTTAGATCTTTTTTTTTTTTTCTAGAACTTCCTTGAACATTCCGGTTGATTTTGCAACTTCTCTCATTGCGCTAAGAGTCATAGTTCGCTTGCAGAAGTGATATAATTGTGCTAATCCGAGACACAGGCTGCGGGCCGAGGAGAGGGGGAAGAGTGACGTCAGGAGTAGAGAGATGGCTGGGCCCTCCTCACTGTCCTGTTTCACTACTGCGCGGGCGAAGCCGCAGTGGATGGCTAGTGATATATATAATGACTAGATATCGCAGAGCATGTCAAATAAGATGACTTTATGATGACTTTCCAGCACAGTTTCACATTTCTTAAGTATTGCAAACAGCCAAACATGCTGTATGATGGACACTGTGCCTGTTTTAAGGTTTACAGGTAACATGAGTCCCCCATCACCTTTTTTTTTCTTCTCTGTAGTGTTAAATAAAACACATGACATCAGACAGGTGAGCCTCTCGTGTGTTTGCAAAGTCCAGAACACCCGCGTTCTTTGTTCCTCATCTCTGCATTATGTGCATTGTACTTCGGAGCGAGTGGTCATTCATTGTCTGTTCTCATGCACATAAGGAGCCCACTGCTATGACTTGAGACAAAATCAAATCTGACAGAGTTGCACACTAGTTGAACCGAGATGCTGGGCATGTCACGCTACATGACCACATATCAACGTAGCATGCCATGAGTGCCTTCGACTCACTAACTTTACTTAAATTAGGTCTGCTACTGAGAATCGCTGGAAAAGTCGTATAATGTGACCCTGTAATTATTGTACTAATTGCATGCACACTAAGGATTTATTAAAAAGAGTGTGGGAAACAGCCCGGACACGGATAAGTAGACATGATTTTATCACCCAACACACGTTTAATTACACTATTTACACAATAAGTGACCCACACAACCCAGTGCCGCAGCACCAACCACCCCAAAGTCCAGGCCTCACAATCCCTCTTCTCTCTTCTCAGGTCCGCCTCCACTCCTGTCCTCCGAGCTCCGTCCTCTTCCACCCGACTCCAGCCATCAAATGGAGGGAGGCGGCCCCTTTTATAATCACCCGGATGTGCTCCAGGTGCCTCACGATTAGCTTCTGCCGGCACTCCCCAGTGTGGTGAAAGTACCGACTGCGCACCCAGAAGCACTCTGGGTGTCCCTGATCTTCTTCCCCCAAGCACTTCCGGGTGTTGGCGGAAGTGCTGACGGCCAGGGCTCCTCAGGCATTGTGGTGACCACGGGCCCCTATAGCTCAGTTCCCGTGGTCGCCCCCTCGCGGTCTGGAGGAGGCGTAATCCCTCCTCCGGTCCTTCTGGGCGTCCCGGATGGGTACCACCCCCAGCCGCCTGCCACAGAGAGTATTGTTATTTGAGAGTAGATTAATAATTTGAGTGTTTTGAGAACTATATTCTTGGAATTCCTTTAATTTTTTTTGTATATGTTATGTAGCTACAGTAGCCCATTGTGGACACACAAACATAGCATGACCAAGAAATCAGCTTAGTAACGACAAGTTAGGCTAAGTGGCCTGTATGAACACGTGTGGTGGTGCGTGTGACCGTTATCTGCAATGAACGGACCGCCGTCCTGGGATTGGTTGCTTTCTTTCACTCCTGGAAAGGAAAATACAGGCCAGAAAACAGATGGGGGGATTTCCATTTGTAACAGGGTGGTCTTGTGAGATCCTTAAAAATAATCTTGAAGAGAGCAGTGTGTTCATTGAAATACTGAATATTCTTGTGCTACAGTTCCAGTGGACAAACAAAATTACAATTACAGAATTTCCAGAGGGTGCTTCTTTGAGAAATGATGTACCTTTCTTTCTTTCTTTTTCTTTTTATTTTATACAGTGGCATTAAGAAAAATTGATACAATACATCACCCCTCCATAGACAAATCCAGTCAGCCTCCTGACATGTTCCAAAAGTCCCCTCAGGCAAGCGAGTTGCCCCAAAAGACTCCAGTTAATGAAAAACCCCAGCCTGTTGAGCTGCCTCCCAAACCTCAAGTAGGAGAGTTGCCTCCTAAACCTGGTGAACTGCCCCCAAAACCGCAGCTAGCAGACCTGCCCCCAAAGCCACAGCTCGGAGAGTTGCCTCCAAAGCCGCAAGTCAAGGATCTTCCACCAAAGCCTCAGCTGTCAGAGGTGACCCCAAAATCGACACCACATGTCAGCGAGAATTTGCATAAAACTATCCCGCAACATGTAGCAGTGAAACCACAAACTACAGATTCATTGTCAAGTTCTTCTGGAAATGCCATCCAGAAACAGCAATCTGAAGATGCAAATGGTACACCCACGGGCATGCAGGAGATGCCTGTGCCACTCCCCAGGAAAATCAACACAGTAAGTTTTTTTTTTTTTTTTTGCTTTAGATTACCTCCATGGCAGGTGCTCTATAATGGGGGGCTTCTTTAAAGAGCTTAGTTAAATTTTGTTTTGCATATCTAAAGTCATGCACCAGTGTGGTGCTTTGTGATCATAACGTAGATGTAAATAAGTGTAGTGACAAAGTAAAACTGGGAGAAAATCACTGAAATTGGTATTAGTGACAATTTATGAAATATTCTCAGTCATAACACTGGTGTGCAGACCTATAAATATCTGGGAGTGCAGCTGGATGATAAATTAGACTGGACTGCCAATACTGATGCTCTGTGTAAGAAAGGACAGTGCCGACTATACTTCCTTAGAAGGCTGGCGTCCTTCAACATCTGCAATAAGATGCTGCAGATGTTCTATCAGACAGTTGTGGCGAGCGCCCTCTTCTACGCAGTGGTGTGCTGGGGAGGCAGCATTAAGAGGAAAGACGCCTCACGCCTGGACAAACTGGTGAGGAAGGCAGGCTCTATTGTTGGCATGGAGCTGGACAGTTTAACATCTGTGGCAGAGCGACAGGCGCTGAGCAGGCTCCTATCAATTATGGAGAATCCACTGCATCCACTAAATAATGTCATCTCCAGACAGAGGAGCAGCTTCAGTGACAGACTGCTGTCACCGTCCTGCTCCACTGACAGATTGAGGAAATCGTTCCTCCCCCACACTATGCGACTCTTCAATTCCACCCGGGGGGGTAAACATTAACATTATACAAAGTTATTGTCTGTTTTTCACCTGCATTATTATCATTGTTTAATTTAATATTATTTATTGTATCAGTATGCTGCTGCTGGAAAATGTGAATTTCCCATTGGGATTAATAAAGTATCTACCTACCTACCTACCTACCTACCTACCTACCTACCTATCTAAATGTGTAAGTGTAGCTCTGTCCTCTAGAGAAAATACAGTTGTGGCCGAAAGTTTTGAGAAGGACCCAAGTGTTGGTGTTCACAAAGTCTGCTGCTTCAGTGTTTTACATCTTTTTGTCAGATGTTTCTATGGAATACAGAAGTACAATTTCGAGCATTTCAGAAGTTTCAAAGGCTTTTATCGACAATTCCGTGAAGTTTATGTGCAGAGTCCATATTTGTAGTGTTGGCCCTTCTTTCTTTTTCAAGACCTCTGCAATTCATCCTGGCAGGCTGTCCATCACCTTCTGGGCCCAATCCTGACTGGTTCTTGCAGAATCAGAATTGGTGGCTTTTTGTTTGCCTACCTGCCTCTTGAGGATTGACCACACATTCTCAATGGGATTAAGGGCTGGAGAGTTTCCTGGCCATGGATCCCAAAATGTCGATAGTTTGTTCCCCGAGCCACTTAGTTCTCACTTTTTTGGCTTATGGCCTGGTGTTCCATGATGTTGGTCACCAAACTGTTCTTGGATGGTTGGGAGAAGTTGCTCTCGGAGGATGTTTTGGTCCCATTCTTTATTCATGGCTGTGTTCTTAGGCCAAATTGTGAGTGAGGCAACTGCCTTGGCTGACGTGAATTGTCTCAGGATGCTTTACTGTTAGCCTGACGTAGGACTGATGGCAGCGCTCTTCACCTTTTCTTTTTTCCGGATGCCCCAAACAATCAGAAAGTGGACTCATCAGAGACAATGACTTTCCCCAAGCAGTCCAATCCCAGAATATTAGTCTGACCCTGATAGCTTCTTTGCTGCCCTTCTTGACACCCACCAGGCCATCCTCCAAAAGACTTTGCCTCACTCACACCTTTCTGCTGCCATTCCTGAGCAAGCTCTGCCCTGGTGGTGCCCGCAGCTGAATCAACTTTAGGAGACGCACCTGGTGCTTGCTGGACTTCCTTGGGCGCCATGAAGCCTTCTTCACAACATTTGAACCTCTCTCTCTTCCTCCTTGAAGTTCTTGATGATCCGATAAATGGTTGATTTAGGCGAAATCTTACTAGCACCAATAGCCTGGCCTGTGAAGCCCATTTTGTGCAACGCAATGATGGTCCTTTGGTGGCAGGGCTGACATGCAGTGGAAATGGGTTTTTTGGGATTAAGTTCATTTTCATGGCAAAGAGAGACTTAGTAATTAATTGTAATTCATCTGTTCACTCTTCAGAACATTTTGGAGTATGTGCAAATTGCCATCATAAAAACCGAAGCATCAGATTTTGTGAAAACCAATACTTGAGCCACTCTCAAAACCTTTGGCCACGACTGTACACTGAGCAACAAAGATTTTGCCTCTTGAATGTTTTTGTCCATAACTTTTGGGTTTTTTTCTTTTTTTTTTTTTTTTGTGATATCCTCCCAAAATGTAAGTATACAACTGGAACATGCTAAAGGGTGTCATTAAATTAAAAAGAGCTGCCCACTCTGTAAGCATTTGGTTCCAAGGCAGAAAAATGTGGCACATAAACCACTTGATATTTTTTTACCTCTTCTTCACATAAAACTTAAGAGAGACGTAAAATTCTGCGGAAGTACTAAATAAAGAAGGTGAAGGATTTGAGACCGGCGTTTGCTCAAATAAATGATGCCAAGATTAAGGAAGGCATTTTTGTTGGTCCACAAATCAGACACGTCATCAGTGATAAGCGGTGTGAAGATCTGCTAGGTGATAAGGAGAAAGAAATGAATTCACAACCAATGAATTTCACCAAACTTTCTGTTTCTACAGGGCAAAAGTAAACTGAGGCGAGTAAAAACAATCTATGACTGTCAGGCTGACAATGATGACGAGCTGACGTTTGCAGAGGGTGAGGTGATTGTTGTCACGGGTGAGGAAGATCAGGAGTGGTGGGTGAGTACAACCTGACTTTTTAACGTTTGGGTTTTTGCTGGCACAAAGCTGGGGCGTTGGAATTAGGGGTTAGGGAGAAAGGGTCGCCCTTAGAAGTGTAGGCTTCTCATTTAGAGAAATTGCACAAAAAAGCAATCCCAAGTGTCAGCTGAGTCCAATGGTGTCCTACAAGGCAATTGGAAACTCTGAAGAAACTCTGATAGGAAGAGATCTGGCAGAGCAAAAGTCACATTCCAATCAGAAGACAAGTTTCTGAGGGTCACCAGCTTGTGTGGTCACAGGCACCTTGCAGCACAACAGCTAACAGTGCAGGACGACAAAAACGAGTGTCAGTTTGTACTGTGAAGAGGAGACTTTGTGCTACAGGTTGGACAGGGTGAATGGCAGGAAGAAAGCCATCCTTACAGGACAAAATAGGGCCTTGAAATACCAGCTGTGGACTACGGAGTCTTATGGACCAATGAATCCAAATTTGAAATCTTCGGTTCATCACGCCCTGTTTGTATTCCCTCGATTTGGTGACAGGTTGGTTCCTCAGTGTGTGATACCAACTGTCAAACATGGAGGAGGAAGTGTGATGGTCTGAGGTTCTTTTGCTGGAGGCACAGTTGGTGACTGGCATTCTCAATCCAAAGGGTTGCCACAGCATTTTGCAGCAGCACACAGTAACCTGCTGGCCTGTATCTAGTAAGTCAGGCGTTCATCCCACAGCAAGACAGTGACCCAAAACATACCTGCAGGCTTTGTCAGAAGTAGACATTAAACTGCATGCATTTCCATAAAAACTGAGGTATGTTAAAACTTTCATATTTCAAATATTTTTGTTTATTATGTATTTCTGTGTCATGAAGTAAATCATTCCAGTTCTTATGAATTAGGAGCTAATTCAGACTGTTTTTTGCATAAAGATTCTTATTGCATTAACATGAATTTTTTTTTTTTACATTCCTCTTGCTACCTGTAAATGTATATTCAACTAAAATCTTTTCTTTGTCTTTTTAGATCGGACACATCGAGGGACAGCCGGAAAGGAAGGGCGTCTTCCCCATGTCGTTTGTTCACATCTTATCTGACTAGCAGCAGATGGACTTGTATGTTGCTTGTTTCATTAATGCAAGGCATTAGGCTTCTTTCCAGCAACCGGGATGATTGCTGCCTCCTCTTAATCCTGTGCACAAATGTGTAAATAGCTGCTGTTATAAAATAATTCATTAGGTCCACCTCATGAGGTGTAAAGTATATATGTATTGTAAATATCTTGTGTTATCCTGCCTTTGCCAGTATTACCATATAGCCTTGGAGCTGGCACGCCTTACTGGGTTTGCTGTAGCCGTCCTTGGCGTCTAGCACTTAACTCCATCTCTGTCAATGCTGTTAGGCGATGTATCTGCACATAATACCCTGCCTGCTTACAGAATATAGGCGGACTCTTTATCTCTATAAGCTTGACTTTTTAAAGTTAATATCATCTCAGTATTTTCAGTAATATTACTGGATAAATAAAGGAGACAGGAAAGGGATGGAAAGGACACCGTGAGTTGACTCTTGTTTTATAGGGTCACATGGAAAAGATTTTAAAAAAACAAAAAAAAAACAAAACATGGACTTGTTATTATAATTAATGGTGGTTGACAATATTGTATGTTGCGGGATGAAATACATATTCACTGACTGCTGTTACATGATCTAATGTGCACACGTGTGCATGTGTTCTTATGTCTTTGGCATCTGCTTAGGTGCTCAGATTTCCAGTCAGTAACCTTTACTGTTTAACTTGTGTTGTGAAAAACATTTGTTTTGAAATATTCCGAGCAGAGACACACGAGGCAGCCTCCAGTGCACAGCATCGTAATGGACGAGATGAGACGCCGTCAAAGCAACTTGGTCTTACCAAGGAACACAAAGCTAAGTTATCACTTCCTGTGAAACATTAAGACGCCTGTGAGTTATTTAGGAAGTAAAAGTTGTGGAAGTTACGCTGGAGAGGTAATTATATGGAGTTCGTAAGCATGTGTTTGTGTAAAGATGACAAGTTTATTTTAATGCCTTGGCATTTGGGCTTTAAATGTTATTTTCTGGGGAGAAAAAAAAAAACAAAAAGTAGGTATCGCTTTAAAATAAAACCCACAGTTTACATAACTGTTTAGTCACGCTAGAGCAGTTCATTATTAAAGAAAAAAGGCAAACTGAGCTATTACCTCGGGAATATTTATTTCATCCAGGATCTGCTGAAGGGGTTTGTTGAAAAACAGGATTTCAGTGTCCTCACTCTGAGACCAGCTGTTAAAAGAAAACGAAACACAAAAAGGAAAGAAAAAATCAAAAATTCTGCACAAAATGCAGTACTTGGTTAATGGCTACAAAATTTTGTAATCACTTTGCCTTTTTTTTTTTTTTTGTGACCAAAAAAACTGGACGTATCTCGTCAGCCGTCCATTTCACTCCGTCACTAACTCTAGTTCCAGTGTTTTAGTTGTGCTGTTTTAATAGGTCAATTATGAAGGGAGTTCCCCCATCCCCTTTCATTCCATTTTATCAGTTAATAAAACTTTTATGTTGAATAGTGTCAGCTTTTTCTTCTTCTTCTTGGACTGCAAATGACTTGTGTGTTTATTAAGTCTACTTGTACGGCATGTTAACGTGTGGAACTCGACTCGGAGCAAGTGTCGCGTAGAGTGACATTGCATTTCAGTGGAAATGGTTTCTTGAACTGGAGTCGCTGGGACAGCATTGAATGAAACTTTCTGTATCATCATATCGCAGTATCCATCCATCCATTTTCCAACCCGCTGAATCCGAACACAGGGCCACGGGGGTCTGATGGAGCCAATCCCAGCCAACACAGGGCACAAGGCAGGAACCAATCCCGGGCAGGGTGCCAACCCACCGCAGGACATACACAAACACACCAAGCGCACACTAGGGCCAATTTAGAATCGCCAATCCACCTAACCTGCATGTCTTTGGACTGTGGGAGGAAACCCACGCAGACACGGGGAGAACATGCAAACTCCACGCAGGGAGGACCCGGGAAGCAAACCCAGGTCCCCAGGTCTCCCAACTGCGAGGCAGCAGCGCTACCCACTGCGCCACCGTGCCGCCCCATATCGCAGTAGTGCTCTACAAATATCAAAAATATACCACCACCCAACCGCACCCCGTAATATTTAGAAATGTGAAGTGCTTTGTATTACTTAACACTTTGCTTTAAATAAGCATGTACAGTAGAGTGCCTTTAATCTACAAGATAATAATAATAATAATTCTTTGCATTTATATAGCGCTTTTCTCACTACTCAAAGCGCTCAGCAATTGCAGGTTAAGGGTCTTGCTCAAGGGTCCAACAGAGCAGAGTCCCTTTTGGCATTTACGGGATTCGAACCGGCAACCTTCCGATTGTCAGTGCATATCTCTAGCCTCAGAGCCACCACTCCATCTTAATAAGATGTTATTTCAAGTTTTTGATTGCTTTTCTAATTCCCCTAAACCCCCAACCGACCATCATTAATTACTGGGTTCCTATAGCAGGGGTTGCCAACTCCGGTCCTGGAGGACCACCATGGCTACAGATTTTCATTCTCACCCTTTTCTTAATGAGTGACCTGTTTTTGCTGCTTATCAACTTCTTTTGAATTCATTTTATCTGACTTGCTCTCGAAGACTTAGACCCCTTAATTGTTTCTTTTTCCTTAACTCTTTGAGGGCGGATGTCGACTTTTGTTGAAAAATTCAGGGGTAGAGGATGGTAATCAGCTGTAAACAGCGAAAAAACTCGCTGTTATGTTTTAGTTTGTCTCTCTTTGCTAGAAGGAAAGGTGGTTTGAGTGATTTGACCTTGATTACCGGCACACACATGAGAAGTGAAGAGCAAACAACCTCTAAAATGGCATCGACATCTGGCGAGAGACCAACGCCAACGCACAAAGCAATATACTCTGTGGACGACATTTTGCGTATTCTGTCATTGAATCAGAATCTGACTTGCCGGACTACGATTTTGGTGCAAGTGATCTGGAGATCAAAAACGAAAGTGAGGTACCGGCATCAGCTGTTCTGTCCCCAGCTGATTGTGGTGCTGAAAGAGCTCACGTAGCTGATGCACCTGGGAGGACTGCCACTTATGACGACAAGAAGGACAAACCAAGATTGCGTCGCACTGTAGCTGTCACCGCCACGTGAATACAGCCAGGCAGCTAGCCTGCACAAAACAAAGCAACAGACGATTTGATGTTCATTTATATGTGAAACCATTGTTTGCTGTGCTGAGTTGTTTGGGGAAAAAAATATTCAGCCCTCAAAGAGTTAATTAGCAGCCAAACAATACTGAGATACAAAATGAGCAAAACAACTGGTGTCCATCACACAATATCTGAAAATAAAGAAAGGTGAAGGTCTCAGGAATGCTGATCTGCTCAGGTCCCCCAAACATTTTAACAGTGGTCTTAGAAAAGAGAAAATCAACAGAAATGTCTGCTATTACACCATGAGAGCAGCAACAAGCCATGGAATTAAAGAGCAGGTTTAATTAATGATGAGAATCAGCACCTCATTAAGCAGTTGGTTGGAGTTTGAGGCCCAAACTTAGCTGGCCTTCTGTTGGCTCATTCACTTCACATTTCATTTCTGTTTGGGTGCCATTTAAGGAAAGAAATTAAGTGATTCAGAGAAACGATCAAGGGAACAAATCTTAAAAAAGCAATTCAATTAAAATGAATTCTCAAGAAGTTAATTAGCAGCACAAACAGGGCACTCATTAAAAAAAAAAAAAAGGGGTCAGAATGAAAACCTGCAGCCATGGTGGTCCTCCAGGACTGGAGTTGGTGACCCCTGGTCTATAGGACTTACCAAGTCTGTTATTAGATTGGTCTACTCTCACACTTTAAGATTAACACACACACACACACATAGAGATCCTATACACAAGGTCTCAGGTGAAAGCCTAATTGTCAGTCACCCCACAATATTCTGTTTAGAACCCCTTCACATTCATGCATAGATATCAGCCAAGCAAAATGACACCTTTTATTGGCTAACTAAAAAGATTACAATATGCAAGCTTTCGAGGCAACTCAGGCCCCTTCTTCAGGCAAGATGTAATACGAAGACTGGAGTTCCCTATGTTTATATACACACTCTAGGACAAGAAACAACATTGGTAAATTTTTAAATGAGAAATTTTAAATGTAAAAAATAGATTCATTCAGGCTAGGGTTAATTTAACAAGAGAGAGAAGAACAATGTATGGTCAAGATCTCTGGATAAGATAACTGTCCAACAAAGTCTTTTGAAGTTTGTAATGAGTTTTTTCAAAACAATGTAGATCTGTAGACAGGTTGTCTGTCATTCTGAGAGATGTAAACAATCCTCATACCTGGCTATAAGACCCATGTCTCTATTCAATCCATGTTGTAAAGTATTAAATTTTAGCATTAGTTTAACTTCCCATTCTTTTCTCTCTTGCTGTGTTTTGAAGTTGCCCATAAGCACTGTGACTTTAAAGTCTCTCTCTCAGTGTCCATGGCTGTTGAAGTGGGTCGCTACAGGAGCATCTGTGTTGCCACGTTTAATGTGGAACCTGTGTAAATTCATTCTCTGGTGGAGTGTTTGTCCAGTTTCTCCCACATAGAGTGCAGTGTCAGGACATTTCATGCAGAAAATTAGGTAGACTACATTAGATGATATGCAGGAAAATGATCCCTTTATGTGATGTTCAAGTCAGCAATGTGGTATAACTATACGGTCTGTATCATACATGTGGGCACATGTTTTGCATCTTTTCTGTAAGCATGGAGATGTGCCATTTTCTGTTGGTTCACTTAGGGAGCTTCGGACAATTAGTTGTTGAAGGTTTTGTGGTTGTCTGTATGCCAGGAGGGGAGGTTCAGGAAATAAATTTTTCAGTGTTTGGTCATTGTTTAGTATTGGCTGAAGTTCCTTTATAATTTTTCGAAGTGTTTCAAGATGTGGGTTGTAGGTGACAACAAGGGAGATGCGGTTCTTGTTGCCTTTGTTTTTATATTCCAGAAGGTGGTCTCTGGGTATGGCAGTAGCTCTTCTTATTTGAGTGTCTGTTGTTTTGGGGGTGTAACCTTATCTGATGAAATCTTGTCTGAGCTCCTGCAGTTGTTGATCCCGGTCTGTCGGGTCTGAGCAAATACGATTGTACCGTATTGCTTGGCTGAAAATAATGGAGCGCCTTAGTACTACATAGATATCCTAATTTAGACGATGGTAATGCCTTAATGCATCGCCCAATATTCTATAGGAGTCTCTACTTAAGAACTCGCTATCACCAGCACTGACAAACATGTAGGGGTAATCGCAACACAAAAGATAGATAGATCTTTATTGTCATTGTCACTTTTACAAAGGAACAACAAAATTGAAAGTGCAGTCGACTCTGTGAGTCATAAGAGTTAAAAAGACAAGAAGAGAGAAAATAACAAACCAAATAGTAATAAAAGTACTTTACAAATATACAAATTGCACTAGTTGACTTAAGGTCTATATTGCACATTTAGAGAGTGATACGGAGCAGTTTTTATTCTGAGTTCAGGGCCATGATTGCTTTTGGATAAAAGCCGTTTTTAAGGCAGTTTCTCCTGGTTTTCATTGCTCTGTATCTCTTGCCCGATGGCAAATGCTGGAAGAGGCAATGACCGGGATGTGATGAATCCTGTGAAATGTCTATTGCTCTTTTGCGGCATCAGGTGGTGCAGATTTGTTCCAGAGTGGAGAGGGTACAACCAGTTGTTCTCTCCGCTGTCCTGACAACTCTGTCGAGCGCTTTCCTTTCTGAGGAAGTGCAGCTGCCGTACCACACACACAGTCCGTACGTGAGCACACTCTCGATGGAACAGTGATAAAAAGCAAGGAGCAGATTTTTGGGGAGATGCCACTTACCAACCAAACAAGATGCCCTGTTTTTACCATAATTGTCTTTCATGTGAGGAGCGACCTCTAGCCTTGATAACCTTGTGAGCAAGTAACGTGGCAAACTCCTCACACCGGTGTCTTAATTTTCAGTTTACTATTTTAATTACTCTAGAGCCAAGAACAAAGCATAGAAAATGTAAAAGCAAAGTGGTATTTATTAAGAAATAATAACAATGTCAAATAGAATAAGATATAATAGAGAATAAAATTGATAGTAAGAATCTGGATGTAGGCTTTAGAAAAAACTTAAGGAAAACGTCAAGGATTGGAAATTGTCCTGGAGCAGATTTTGACCTAGTGATTGGTGTTATTCATAAGAAGCTTTCTCTGATGTTCAGATGAAACGGTCACACGTGTCTTCGTCTCCTTTTCTGATGTCACCTTCTCCCTCTGCTCTGTCATTATTTTGGTCGTCGCTGTTTCTCGTCCATTGGACAAGCCATATTTATGGTAAAATTCCACATGGGGCTTTTTGACTTTGGCTGGCTGTCACAGTTCCATTTCCAACTTATCTGTCTGTTTGATGGATGACTTTGCTCAGAGTTTCTGATCTTTTAACACATCTCTGTTCCCAAATCATAAAATAAACAACACGGCTTGAGGCAAACCAACAAAACAGATGTTTTAAGGGGACAGATTAATGGTCCAATTCATTGATTACATCTTGCCTGAAGAAGGTTGCCTTGAAAGCTGACATATTGTAATCTTTTTAATTAGCCAATAAAAGGTGTCATTTTGCTTGACTTTTCACTACATGGTACAATTCAGAAAGAGAAGATGCTTTGATGCTAATTGCCCCTGTAAGTTTAGTTCATCCGGTTGGTCTGAGCAAAATATAATAAAAATATAAGCATTTATTATTTAACAATAATAAAATCTGCCATTTTGGGACACATCTCAATCGGAACAACAGTTTGTTTTGCTACCCTTCATTTTTTTTTTTAAACTTACCATTTATCAAGGTGAAAAAGTGTGTGTGTGTGTGTGTTGTTCATTCAGTGCTACTTTTTTTGTTGTTTGGGTTAACAGAAGATGGCAACAAAATGAAAATAAATGAAAACGCTAATAAAAACAAAACAATACAGCAGGTAAAGAGCACCAAGGTAATGTGTGCATGTGAACGATGCCAGCAGCGTGAGCCGTTTGTGTACTACATTCATTTCTCCAAAACATTATTTTAGTAAAAATCCATGTGTTTAGGACATTGTGAGTGTATGATTGGATGAATTGACTGGTGAGTAATGTCACACAAGATTTGGTTGATGAACGTTTTTGATATTGTTGGCTGTTGTCAACTTAAGGTTCCATCCTATCAGAAACTTTGTCTGTTCTGCACAGAAACATGAGATTTAAATTTTTTGCAGCCACCACTACAAACTAAGTGTGTAAGTAACATAAAAAATATCATTTCGTTCCTTTTAATACTTTGAAAGTAATTTAAATTTCATTAAAATGACAGGAAATTACACAATACACCACTTCAGTTTTACTCACTGACCATCTGTTGAGCATTGCTGTTGTAGTGTCTCTCGCAGGTCCAGACCATTGACGTCACATCTTCAAGTTAAAGCTCATTTTCTGTCTCATTAATGACCCTGAACAGCGAAGATTTAGCTTCCTGAACACTTGTGAGCTTATCTTAGGAATTTTGGCCTGCTGATCACAAACAAAAACACCTTAAAATTTTCCTGTCATGTAACGTATTATTGCAATCACCTATTTTAGTGATTTCTCACACGTTAGAAGTATATACACACAGTACAACAACTGGAACAGCTGAGGTGATCTAAAAATTAGTGGCACTGCTATTTGCTTGTATAGATCAAGTCTGAAAATTGGACACTTGTGCTAAAGATTCTTGTTAAATTTGAAAAAACTGGACATTTAGAAATGTGGCACATCACTTATTAACCCAATGAAGATTTTTTTTTTATCTCCTTCATATAAAACTTGGAACAACAAAGGTAAAGGATTTCAATATTTGAAACAGGTTTTCACAAATAGCTGATGCCAAGATTAAGGGAGACATTTTTGTTGGCCCACATATCGGACACATCAGTGACAAGTGGTTTGGTTTGGAGATTTGCACAGAAGGCATTCAACGAGAACTTTCTTGGTAGCTACAGCGCATCAAACTCCATCCAGCTGCTTGACAACAGACACAAAGCAGACAAAAGCTTGAAGTGTAACCTGTTGCTAAAGATGACATTTTCTGCATTCACACTTGGATTTCTTCCCTACTAATCTGGGTACAGTCAGTGTTGTACCTGGTGAAGGTTTGAGCAGCACATTGCGATAGTAGAAAAGCAGGATCAGGGCAAATGGATTCCATCAATACTGGCCAACTATTGTGTCAAATGAGAAGAAGTACAAATAGCAAAACATTTAACTAAATTCAACTAATGCATTGTCTCAGCATCATTAAGGGAGTACACACACTAAAACCAATAAAAGTTAATGTCAGATTGTATCTTGTAGGATTTTGGAGAATCTTGAAATTATATTGGTGTTCAGCTTGAAGCTATTATAAATCACCAAAACATCCATTGTTCTGTGTAATCAAAAAAGAAATCTCGTGTTTGAGTTTCCTTTGACTGTAACAGCTTTATAAGGAGCCTTTTTGTGTTCATTTTAGCTACCTCAGCCAGTACTGTGCCCTCCATTAATGTTGGTAGCCTAGGTAAGTAAAAGATGGGCTGTGGGGGAAAGAAAACCCTTTAGTATTTCATTCAAACTATTAAGTTATTGATATTAGTAAAATATTGACAGGAAAAAATACAATCTGCCTCATTAGATGGCTGATGTTTTGGGACAATGAAGGAAAAAAAATCATCTCATAACTAAAAGCATTTGCTAAATAAATCAAATACTTACTCATGAAAATGCAGCATTTAGTAAATTCAGTTTAATTTGTGAAACATGTCCAGTAGGGAATTACAGTGTGGTGTTTAATTTCACAGGGCTGATTGACAAGTGATGGACAAAATAATGTCCATCATGTTTTAAAGAAGTTTAGGGCACAAATCCAGAAACCGGCTCTGTTAGGACACCAAAGCTAAATAGGAGATGAATGTGTAACAAAGAGTTGAGCAGATAAGCAGCTGTAGTGCGGGTTTGACACACACCACAACTGGCTGTGGCAAGTCTTCTATAACCAAATTGTACCCTAAGCCAATCTAGGAGTTTTGGCCTCTTTCTAGGTTACTACTAGAAACCTCCATCTTTCTCTCCATTGAGTCCACTCCTCCAGCACAGGAATGAACACAAAGGCAAACAGACAATGCAACACCCTGTAAAGAACACCAGAAAAATAAAGAAACTAGACACTCCAGTGACCCTGGAAATCATTCATCTTTAAGGCCGCTTTATATACACTGCCTGGCCAAAAAAAAAAAAAAGTCACCACCAAAACAAAAGGTCACACACTCTAATATTTTGTTGGGCCGCCTTTAGCTTTGATTACGGCATGCATTCGCTGTGGCATTGTTTCGATAAGCTGCTGCAATGTCACAAGATTTAGTTCCATCCAGTGTTGCATTAAGTTTTCACCAAGATCTTGCATTGATGATGGTAGAGTCTGACTGCTCTGCAAAGCCTTCTCCAGCACATCCCAAAGATTCTCAATGGGGTTAAGGTCTGGACTCTGTGGTGGCCAATCCATGTGTGAAAAAGATGTCTCATGCTCCCTGAACCACTCTTTCACAATTTGAGCCCGATGAATCCTGGCATTGTCATCTTGGAATATGCCCGTGCCATCAGGGAAGAAAAAAATCCATTGATGGAATAACCTGGTCATTCAGTATATTCAGGTAGTCCGCTGACCTCATTCTTGGAGCACATACTGTTGCTGAACCTAGACCTGACCAACTGCAGCAACCCCAGATCATAGCACTGCCCTCATAGGCTTGTACAGTAGGCATGATGGGTGCATCACTTCATCTGCCTCTCTTCTTACCTGGCTGTGCCCATCACTCTGGAACAGGGTATATCCAGACTCATCAGACCACATGACCTTCTTCCATTGCTCCAGAGTCCAATCTTTATGCTCCCTAGCAAATTGAAGCCTTTTTTTCCAGTTTCCCTCACTGATTAGTGGTTTTCTTACGGCTACACAGCTATTCAGTCCCAATCCCTTGAGTTCCCTTCCCATTGTGCGTGTGGAAATGCTCTTACTTTCACTATTAAACATAGACCCGAGTTCTACTGTTGGTTTTCTTTGATTTGATTTCACCAAACGTTTAAGTGATCGCTGATCACGATCATTCAGGATTTTTTTCCGGCCACATTTCTTCCTTGAAGACGATGGCTCCCCACTATCCTTCCAGTTTTTAATAATGCGTTGGACAGTTCTTAACCCAATTTTAGTAGTTTCTGCAATCTCCTTAGATGTTTTCTCTGCTTGATGCATGCCAATGATTTGACCCTTCTCAAACAGACTAACATCTTTTCCACGACCACAAGATGTGTCTTTCGACATGGTTGTTTAAGAAATGAGAAGTAACTCATTGCACCAGTTGGGGTTAAATAACTTGTTGCCAGCTGAAAGATAATCGCCCATGCAGTAATTATCTAATAGGAGGCTCGTATCTACTTGCTTAGTTAAATCCAAGTGGCAACTTTTTTTTGGCCAGGCAGTGTAGTTTCTGGCTTCTTGGAGCACAACACCACCACGTTAGGAGGAGTAGTTTTAGACCAAGGTATTTAACCGTCAGGCCTGTGTTTCTTACATGCGCTATAGGCAGTGCAAGGCATTCCCAGCTACACTTTCTCCCTGATCATACTTCATACACAGAATTGTTGCATGGCTGTTACATTGCAGGTTTCCCCTTTCTTCATTTAAGCAACAGTGTGCAAATCAAACTCTTGAAGGTTTACAAATGCACTGCAAATGGGCCCCAGACCCACACAAAGCTCAACCCAATATTTAAACGATAAAACCTTAACATTTAGCTCCAAGCCTTTGCTTCTACATTGGAGGTTGTGATGCTAGTTGGCGTTATGTGGATAAGACACCCTAGGGTAGGAATTAAAAGGTGAAATTAACACAGCCAGGACTACCTACAGCACCTTCAAGAGTGGTTCTACTAGCACTCTGCCATTTAGAGTTTACCTGGCATGGAAGTGGAACCCAAGAGATGGGGCAGGGGAAGGGACTTTAAGGCTAACCAGCCATTCCTAAATAAACCTTACATTTTTAAGCTTGTCTACTTAGAGTCCAAAATTGTATAAAATCAAGTTTACATGCATGGGGTACATTTACAAGGAATGCCAGTTTCTACACAGTCTGAAACTTAATACTCTGCATGCGATTTGTCTGTACAGGTCACTTCCGCTTGCTCCAGTAGATGGGGTTTGGAGTGTAATGGATCCGACTGGCTTAAAACACGGCCAATTCCTTATACTAGAGGAACTGGACAATGCAGAAATAGTCACTCTAGTTAACCTTTGTGTGCCTAGACTAGTCACATGTTACACTACTAGAAGTCAGTCAATATACTGATGAGACTACTGGAATCCATCTCAGTTGTGCACTTCTGGTTTGGTGCTAAAGCTTGTAGAAAAAAAATTTAAAGCATGAAGTCTGTTCCCATTTGTTCCAGTGCAACCCAGCATGCTCTTTGGCTATAGGCAGTATTGCACAAGTGTCAAAGCTGGTGGTCCATTAGTAGTCCGGTGTACCTCTACAATTAAAATCCACCTCCAGTTTGCACAGTGAGGATTAGCATATTTTAGCAAAAGGTTCACCCAATTTAAAATTAATCCAAATGGGGCAAAACTAAATTTTAATCTTGGACATGGAATGATGCTTTGCTACCAATGACTTCAAGTCAAAAGCACTTATTGATAACCCTGGCTGATTTATACTAATGTGTGGAGGTCAATGTGCTAAAAGCAAGCCATCATCTTCTGTTGGGAAATTAGACTTTAATAGAGCAAGCCATTGCCATGGAGGAGAAACTTCCAAAACCAAGGTTTATTATTAATAGTGAACAAAAAATTACCACAGCAATGTTTTGCCTTTGAAGTTACAGAAAACCAGTTGATCCATACTTAAACATTCTGTATTATTCTAGAGAACTATTCACTTTATATTCTGCACCAACTTCTTGGTAGTCTCCCTCTTCTCCACAGACTTGACGACACCCACAGCCACAGTTTGTTTCAGGTCCCGCGCAGCAAAGCGTCCTATGGTTTAGAGCGAGAATGTTTAGATGCATCCCATAATTACAGCTTAAATTGTTTACAGAAGAACCTTTGGAAGGCTTTTAAGCCACACTAGTATAAAAAACACCAACCGGTTTGATACTAGGCTGGAATTTGGCATAATAGGCATGTGCTTACCCAGTGGTGGATACTCCAAGAAGCTCTCCACACAAAGGGGTTTCTTGGGAACCAGCTTAATGATGGCTGCATTGCCTGAAATTAATGTTACAGGCTTGTCCTCCAATTTTTTGCCAGACCTTCTGTCAAGCTTTTCAGTCAGCTCTGCAAACGTGCAGGTAACATGTGCAGTGTGGCAGTCTATCACTGGCGAGTATCCAGCCTTTATGAAGCCAGGATGATTAAGTATTATTACCTGAAACAAGGCAACAGTAGTCATATGCAAGTGCGGAGAAAATCTGATTCAAAATATCCGGAAATAAGATACTGAATCTTTAAGTTAGGATTTAGAATCACGATTTAAAAAGTAATCCAATGTATACCTGGGCTGTAAAACCTGAAGCATCAATTGGTGCATTATTCTGGGCATTGCCTGCAACATCACCTCGACGCAGATTCTGCACAGACACATTCTTTATATTGAATCCCACATTGTGGCCTGGAAAGGCGGCCTGCATACCTTGGTGATGCATTTCAATGGACTTCACTTCTGCTGTAATATTAGCAGGAGAGAAGGACACTTGCATACCGGGTTTTAGGATGCCCGTCTCAACTCTGCCTACGGGCACAGTGCCAATACCTGAAAACGTTCACACACTGTTAAAGCAAAAATCAAGTATGCACTTGCACCTTCAACTAAAGTTAGCTTACATACCTCTAATTTTATAAACATCTTGCAAGGGCAGCCGTAATGGTTTGTTAGTCAAGCGAACTGGAGGGGAAATGGAATCCAAAACTTCAAGTAAGGTTTGTCCACTTTTATTCCCTTCTTTTCGTCTTATTTTCCATCCCTTGAACCAAGGCATCTAAAAAATTTCCCCAAGGTACATTAGCATTTACAATCTCCATTAAAATACAAACTTCCTACCCTCTAACCCCAATGCAAACCTTTTGGCTCATAGATAACATGTTCTCCCCAGTCCATCCAGACACCGGCACAAAGGGGACAGCTGCAGGATCATAGCCGATCCTCTTTAAGAAGACGGACACATTTGTAACAACTTCATTAAACCGCTTCTGGCAGTAAGGGGGCTCAGTCAGGTCCATCTTATTCACACACACAATAAGCTGCTTTACACCCAATGTGTATGCCAGCAATGCATGTTCTCTTGTTTGGCCACTTCGGGAAACCCCAGCTTCAAACTCCCCTTTTGCTGCAGAGACAACCAGAAGTGCAGCATCTGCCTGTATAAAAAACACAAATTCAGCTTCCATCTACCCATTAATATTCCATCATCTACAGAGGGTGGCTTCCAGCTGTATTCTATTTACAGTAGGGAATCAACCTTGCACAGTAATCCAAGTTGACACAGTCTAGAAAATTACCTGGGATGTTCCTGTAAGCATGTTTTTAATGAAGTCCCGGTGTCCAGGGGCGTCTATGATGGTGATGTTATACTTCTGTGTTGTAAACTTCCACAAGGAAATGTCAATAGTAATGCCTCTCTCTCGCTCAGCTTTAAGTTTGTCCAATACCCAGGCATACTTGAAGGAACCCTTTCCAATCTGGAGAGGAGGAAATATATAGTTAATAAGCAACATTCCCAAATACACAAGTACAAACTTGTATGATGCACAAGGCACACTATTACGACCCAGCAGTTAGAATGCTTTTGTGGTTTAAATCCTAAAATCATGAGCTACCAAGTACTAAATATAAAAACAGATTTGTCAATAGCTAGTCCTTCACTCCAAAGAATACAGTAGTATACAAATCACAGATCAAAGATGTGTAAAGCACTCCACCTAGCAGTATCAGGAAAGCAAAACTTGAAGCTTTAGTGCTTGGCTTGTACTATCAGCCTTCAATACTCCTATAAAACTAGTGTGAAATCCAAAGAGGTCACACTTTAGCGGAAGTGAAAACCTGTATTAGGTTATTAAGACCCTGGGTGGTGGCAGCAAACAGTAATTTTGCTCCGCACCAATTAATTCTTTAATAATAATTCTTTGCATTTATATAGTGCTTTTCTCACTACTCAAAGCGCTCAGCAATTGCAGGTTAAGGGCCTTGCTGAAGGGCCCATCAGAGCAGAGTCCCTTTTGGCATTTACGGGATTCGAACCGGCAACCTTCCGATTGCCAGTGCATATCCCTAGCCTCAGAGCCACCACTCGAATGGCATTGCAAGCAGAAAACTTTCTAAAGCTACAGTTGTGGTACCCTGCAGTAACCCTTAATGTTTAAATACATGCGGATACTAAGATTAGGTCTTCAAGCATAGAAGGTAGACTGGCTTGTGCTGAACACAACCCAATATACTATACCATTTTAAACTAGTAACTTTGAAAGTCAGCATGCCTTAAATATTAACCACCACATTTAAACCTAAAGGTTGTGGGTTCAAATCCTGCGACTGACTAATCAGCCAATCCCTTCACCTGCCTGTACTCAAATTAGAAACAGTTCACCAATTGTATCTCAACGTTATAAATCCCCATGGATACACAGCCAAATAAGTAGACAATTTTGTCCAAAATATTCATACTTCAGTGCATTCAACATCACAGAAATAGCAAAGAAATTAAACACTGACACCACATCTCATTGTGTAGTTATCACATTTCACAATAAGCACATTGAGCATTGAAAAGTATATAAATAAAATGGAGTATTTTAAACAAAACCTGTAAATCCTACTCCATAGAAAAGATACAAGCACATTCCGTAACACCTTTAATGGATTAAACGTGCTAAAATCTTAACAGTGGCACCCCACGGCAGCAATGGAAAATGGGCAACACCATATTTATGCTGCAGTATGTACTAAAATAAAATGTATCTAGTACAGGTGTGGACAGATTCAGTCCTGGAGGGCCGCAGTGGCTGCAGGTTTTTGCTCCAACCCAGTTGCTTAATAAGAAGCCCTTATTGCTCAAGTAACACTTCAGCTTCACTTTAGTGGTCTCACTCGTTAAGATTTTGAACCCTTATTGCTTATTTTAGTCTTAAACAGCTGTATTCTTAGTTTTTAATTGCTCCTAATTAGCAATACCATGCCAATGACAAAAGAGACCAGCATTTCTCCATTTAGCTTGTTTTCATTTACACCTCTATCACACACACTATTTGGTTTAATACTTGGAAAGTGGAGAAAAGTGAAGCACAGAACTACTCATCTGTTTTAGACTGAATCATTTGGATAATATCCTTAGAAAGGAAAATATAGGATACGAGAATGACCTGACATGGCAGTGTTAAAGCACTAGCAAGCCATGCAATTAAATAATTGACAAGGATTGTTTTTTAATTAAGCAACTGGGTTGGAACAAAAACCTGCAACCACTGCGGCCCTCCAGGACTGAATCTGCCCACCGCTGATCTAGTAGCTACACCTACACCAGTGTTTCCCAAACTCGGTCCTGGTGAACCCCTGTGGCTGCAGGTTTTTGTTCCAACTAGATTCCTAATCAGTGACAGCACTGATCTCATTTAATTAACTGGGATTTTCTCTTCTATGCCTTTCTGAATGTCAAATAAAAGCAGCATGATTTTTACATTTAAGACCTTTAGAAATATTTCTGCTTTTGCTATATAGATTTAAATGCTCAACTCTTGATTTCATTATACTTTGCCCTTTCTCTGCAGTCCTTGTTGCATCTTAATGACAATTTAAAATGAGCAGAGCAGACACCCAGGCAAACCACTAAATCAAAGGCTGCAAGTACTTTAGCAACTGACCCACTGAGTAAATAATGTATTAGAACAGGGGTAGGCAACGTCGGTCCTGGAGTGCCACAGTATGTGCAGGTTTTTGTTCCAACCCAGTTCCTTAACGAGAACTCATTTATTGCTGATGAAGCACATTTTGCTTAAGTGACATTTTAATGCTTCATTTTAGTGGTCTCGCTTGTTAAGGTTCTTCAACCTTAATTGCTTATTTCAATCTTAAACTGCTGCATTCAGTGTTTTAATTGCTCCTTATTAGCAATAAGATTTAAAAGACAAAGCAGCCAGCAGTTCTCCAGCTAGCTTTTTTCCAATTACATCTGTGTGTGTTCATCATGCACGGTTTGATTTAATAAAACAAAAAATGTGACAGACTGAAAATGATCTGTTTTAGGCTTCAAATCATTTGGATGATATCCTTGGAAAGGAAAAAAATCTACGATATAAAAGCCTTACATTGCACAGACTAACAAGCCATAAAATTAAATAAGGTCTGAGATTGGCAATGATTGGTTTGTAATTAAGCAATTGGGTTGAATGAAAACCTGTAGCCACTGCGGCTCACCGGGACCGACATTGCCTACCCCTGTTTTACATCTTATTGCTAATAAGGAGCAATTAAAACACTGAATGCAGCAGTTTAAGATTGAAATAAGCAATTAAGGTTGGAGAACCTTAACAAGCGAGACCACTAAAATGAAGCATTAAAATGTCACTTAAGCAATATGTGCTTCATCAGCAATAATTGAGTTCTCGTTAAGGAACTGGGTTGGAACAAAAACCTGCACATACTGTGGCACTCCAGGACCGACGTTGCCTACCCCTGTATTAGAAGACCTAGAAAAGTAGAATGAAAATCAAGATAAAAATACTGTTAAGAAATACATTATTCCTATATAACTGCTTGGTACATATTTAAGCAAACTTGGTTTTCTAATTTCTATATTGTTCCCTAAACACAGAACTTGGTAAATTATCAGTTCACTTAATTAGCCCAAGAGTTCAATTAAAAACAAGCTGGTTGGAACAAAAACCTGCAGCCACAGGAGTTCACCAGGACCGAGTTTGGGAAACACTGACCTACACTATTAGACACAAACCGATAACCATCTTACTGCAAGTGCGACATTTTAACTACAATAAGTCAGTGACGTCCCGTAAGGTTCATGGCTGGCGACTCCTTCAGAGTCAGATTTACAAATCTATGAACCCCAAAGAGTAGCTTATTCGCTTTTCAATTAGCAGCCAGCATGCACATTGACTACTGGTTATGCGTTTTATTTTTCACACACACGGTACATATTTGGATAAGCAAGAACGTTAAATTTATAGCGACAAGAGAGCGCATTTGCTCCTCACCTTCCATGTGTTCTAAATATGCCGTTTCAATTCCACAATTCATACTCAATTCAATACAAATTAAACTATCGAGTGGTGTACAAAAAAAGGATTTCAGTTTTGACCTTAAATTTAGTTTTTTAAAGCTTAAAATTCTGATGCTTTAAAATATTTGTGTTGATTAGTATGAAAATTTGATTCAAGGTCAAAATTGTTTAAAAATTTTTTTACCTTTAATTTGCAAATTAAGTCCATGCGCCTATCCTCCATAAAAAGGCTCCCTCTTTCTTGTAAGAGCCCTCCCAGTTTCACTTTAGTTTTAAAAATCTTAATCTTCCATTTTGGCAGTCAGTCGGAACAAAAAAATAAAGGGCCCGCTGCAGTGCACTTGACTTTCTGATGTCGCCTCTGCGTAGAACAGCAGCAGCCACGAGCACCTGTTGGGCCCACATGTGCCCTCATCAGGGCGACACGGTAGTATACCTCACCTTGTGTCTTTTTACTGCGGCTTTATGGCCGAACAACAAGTCTAAATAGGTCACACACATTCATTAAAGATATTAGCCAGACTGGAACGTCAGGATGTATAATAAACGGTTCTGCAAACATTGACGACATACAGAGAGACAGCCACGGGCACGCGCCAACTCCCTGCATCAGCCCAGTGTGCGAGGGGAAAGCGCAGTCCGAGGCGGGGTTTGCACAGGAAATGCGCCAATTAAGCGATTTTGACTATGAAAATGTTATTGGAATCGTACAGAAAATAAATTTATAGCACAGTAGACAATTTTACACGATTGCAATTTGGTTTTTCTATTTTTCATTTGCCTCCCCGGACTTTCATCTTTACGCGGCAACGGGCTGCGTCAGGAAGACACACAAGAGGCGGTGGGTTTCCCGCGCGCTCTCCACCAATCCCCAGCCAGCGGCGCTTTCGGCGGGCTCCTTACCTGCACGGCCGCCTTCTCCAGTTTCTCAATAGTCCGCGGATCGACACCACCGCACTTGTAGATCAAATGGCCAGTGGTGGTAGACTTTCCGCTGTCTACGTGGCCAATGATCACCACGTTAATATGAAGGCGTTCTTTTGGCATCGCTAAAGTATGTTGGTTGTTTTTAATTATTTTAATAATAAGCGCGTTTATTTACACAAAAGCAAACTTATATCTAGCGCACCAGACGCCCGCTGCCAGGCCGCTCTTATACGGCCCGCAGCATAATGACGCTGAACGAGTGGCAGCTGAGCACGCGTGCTCGGTGATTGTCCGACCAGGTGTGTTCAACTTCATGTCTCGCTTTTGAAAAAGAAAACAAAAACTGAAAATGTAAGCATCGGGTTGAAGATTTCCAAAGCAGGTAAGAACAAACGCGGCATTTGCAATCTTGATGTAGAATGTTAATTAACCATCACGTGTTGGTTTGAGACCCCTACATCTGTAGGCAGTATAGCTGTTGGGACTTTCCATTCAACGATACGATAATTTATCAAGGATTTCTTATATAGCTTGAATAAATATTAGGTGGACTTTTATTATTATTATTATTATCTTAGAGGGAAAGTGGTTTGGTACAGGAAAGTACAAAATATCCTCAATCCAACATAAAATAATATTAATAATTTAGAATTCAGCAACATGCCCACAATTGACAAAATTTGAAATGCTTTAAGCTCATCTCATAAGTCTGTTGCCCTTGGCCTTCAGAAACCTGAATCTTCAGCCAGATGGCAACGAAGGAAATGTGGGATAAAGAGGACAACGACTGTCTGATAGAATTGAGTTGGCTTTCTTTCTAACTTGTTTGTAAATACAACTCAATGACAGGTTTGCTGCAAAATATCCTTTTACTGTTAATTTTTTAAATGTTAAGATAGTATATATTCATAATGCAGACCAGTTTGAAAACAAGGTGTATTTATAAACAAATTTCATCCATCCATTATCCAACCCGCTATATCCTAAGTACAGGGTCACGGGGGTCTGCTGGAGCCAATCCCAACCAACACAGGGCACAAGGCAGGAAACAAACCCCGGATAGGGCGCC
Source organism: Erpetoichthys calabaricus (assembly GCF_900747795.2). Lineage (NCBI taxonomy): Eukaryota > Metazoa > Chordata > Cladistia > Polypteriformes > Polypteridae > Erpetoichthys > Erpetoichthys calabaricus. The sequence continues at coordinate 209,819,022 of NC_041399.2, read as the reverse complement.
AGCCCCCCCGCAGGGCACACACACCTATTACAATTTAGAATCACCAATGCCCCTAACCTGCATGTCTTTGGACTGTGGGAGGAAACCCACGCAGACACGGGGGAGAACATGCAAACTCCACACAGGGAGGACCCAGGAAGTGAACCCAGGCCTCCTTACTGCGGGCAGCAGCGCTACCCACTGTGCCACCCATAAACAAATGTATTATATCCATCCATCCATCCATTATCCAACCCGCTATATCCTAAGTACAGGGTCACAGGGGTCTGCTGGAGCCAATCCCAACCAACAAAGGGCGCAAGGCAGGAAACAAACCCCGGGCAGGGCACCAGCCCACTGCAGTCTTTTAAATTTAGTTTTATAAAATGTGCAGAGGTTGAATAAACCCAGAAAGTTGCTACTTTTTTTTTTAAATTTTATTGAATTTATTGTAATCATTCCATACAAATAGATGCATCTTTACAAAAAATAGGATTGAAAACAAATCAACCCCAAAGAGAAAGAGAGCATGACCAACAGAATAACACTTAAAGGTAGTAAAAATAAATAAATTGATGAGATTAACTGGCGGATAAAGATAAATGGAGAAAATAAAGAGATGGGAAGAGAATTTACTTCCTCAGTGCTTTAAGAGCTTATCTATATATATAAAATCCCTTTGTGCGTCCTGGTGTCCGTGTGTGGGTGTCTTCTGGTGAAGTGCGCATGCGCAGGGTACGGTGCGATGCGCGATATTACTGTCAGAGAAAGTTACAGGCGTTTTACGGAAATACAAACCAGTATTACTGCGAGAGGAAATTAAAGGTACACAATACAGTGACGCATATTAGAGCCACATACAAGCCAGTATTACTGTCAGAGGAGATTAAAGGCGTATTACCGACGCGCACGCCTGTATTACCGCCAGAGAAAATTAAAGGTATATTACGGACGTACAAGGCAGCGGACGTACAAGACGGTATCCTTCAATAAGGGCGCGCACAAAAAGGCGAGCCTCAAAAGGGCGACCTCAATTGGGCGCAGCGAATAAAGGCGCGCGTAAATAAAGATCTGCACCTTTGTTACTCTTCACATATTCCAGAGCCATTTGAACTATTATCTACGAACGCCTTTATTCGCCGCGCTCAATTGAGGTCGCCCCTTCAAAGCTCGCCTTTTTGTGCGCGCCCTTATTGAATAGAGCCATACAAGACAGTATTACTGTCACAAAAAATTAAAGACACACAATACACAGCGACAGCCCACGAAGAACGGTCAGCTCAGCAAGTAAACATCAACAAAAGAAAGGCTGAAAGAAAGAAAAATACGACCAACAAAAAGAATGAGGTCAAAGTCCCTTGCCATTTAATATAGACTGTTCCTACTAATGTTTATGCACTACTGTTCTAGCGCCCGTTATTGTAACGGGCTAAATGACTAGTTCTAAAATATTATTGATTAGATCCTGCCAGGTTTTGAAATAGTTCTGCACAGATCCTCTAACTGAGAATTTGATTTTTTCCAATTTCAAATAATATACAACATCAGTTACTGACTGACTTAAAAGAGGAGAGTTAGGATTCTTCCCGTTTAGCAAAATAAGTCTGTGTGCCAATAGTGTAGTGAAGGCGATCACCATTTGCTTGTCCTTCTCCACTTTAAGCCCATCTGGAAGAACACCAAACACAGCTGTTAATGGGTTAGGAGGGACTGGGACACCAAGGCTGTCTGAAAGGCCGAAAATTACTAATTTGTACAGGTGATGCAGGATGCTGTCTTTTTGGTTGTATTGCTGTGTATGTCTAGTAGAGTCCCCAAACTTGTCTGCAGTACATTTCAAAGACGTATTAAATTGTTCTTGCTGGAATTTAAACTCATTTTTCAAGGCATACAAATTAATTAAATGAATGTATTTATCAGCTTTGAATCTTGCAATGTTTTGCTATCCTCTTTAATAAAACCCCTGTGTGCGTCCAGTGTCCGTGTGTGTGTGTGTGTGTGTCTTCTGCTGAAGTGCGCATGCGCAGGGCACGGTGCGATGCTTCAAAGGCTGCCTGACGCGTCACACAAGACAGAGAGGGCGGGACCTATAAAATATCGCGTGGCCGATCCAATCGGATTTCGGTAAATGAGGTAAGACCTAAAACAGAAAACACGAGAAATCCAATCGGGTACTGAGACGTGGAGACCAGCTTCCCCATTGTTGTGCAAGTGTTCACTCTGAGGATGTCAGATTTGCGATTAAGAAGCTTGGCCCGGTAAAGTGTCAGTCGTCAAAAGTCAATACAATGACTTTTAAAAATAGATTTATTTTCGCGCACATTACATCAGTTGCTGGGGAGAATCTGCTGATTGCCCACCGTTGTGACAGAAAATTAAACGCATATTACGGACAGCAAAGGCAGTATTACTGTCAGAGAAAATTACAGGCATTTTATGGGAAACAATTTAATGAGGTAAAAGGTCCCTTGCCATTTAATATAGACTGTGCCTACTAATGTTTATGGACTGCTGTTCTAGCGCCCGTTATTGTAACGAGCTTAATGTCTAGTAATACAATAAATCAACAATGGCTGATCATTTTTTTCCTTTGCATTTAGTACTATAAATATAAGGAGTAAGGACCCAGTCTTCCACATGTCAATTGTAATATTTTATCCAACCCGCTGTATCCTAACTACAGGGTCACGGGGGGTCTGCTGGAGCCAATCCCAGCCAACACAGGGCACAAGGCAGGAAACAAACCCTGGGCAGGGTACAAACACACACACACACCAGGGACAATTTAGAATCACCAATGCACCTAACCTGCATGTCTTTGGACTGTGGGAGGAAACCCACGCAGACACGGGGAGAACATGCAAACTCCACGCAGGGAGGACCTGGGAAGTGAACCTCAGGTCTCCTTACTGCATGGCTCCCCACTGCGCCACTGTGCTGCCCTGTAATATTTTATTTTAAGCAAAATTCCAGTGTAAAGTTGAAAATTGAGCTTTTGACCCTTTAGACCTCTCATTTCTCATACTGTATGACATCTGTTTTATGTATTATTATGAAAATAAATGGAAAATGCATAAATGTAATGTACACATCCACCCCATATGATCACTGCCATTACAATCCATTGACAGGTTGACTTTTTTTTTCTATTTCTTATAACCTAGTTGCATTTATTATTAAATATACATATATAGTAGGACAATTGTATCACGTTGTGTGCAAGGCCATCCAATCTCATATGAATGTGCACTTAATTCCAAAGCACTTCCATTTTATGTTCAGTATTGTCAGATTGTTAATGAGGCTATAACATATTTTAATGGTGTTCTTTTTATTGCATTCATGCACACTCCTTATTCTGTAGATGTTATTAGGCCTGGGGTGATTGTGTCTCATATTTATATTCATCTCAGACTGTGCATAAAGCTATCTCATCTAATGCTGATATTAACCCAGCAGAGGTCTAACATGTTTACGTGCTAATGCATTAAGAATTTGACGTTGCATTTGCTTGGCACAATATGTAGCAGGTTTGTTAAAGATGGTGAAGAGAGGACAAGGATATATTGAAACTCTAATTGTATTCAACAGCAATGTTAAAAAAGAACTCCTTTAGAGTTTAAGTTGAGGTCAAAATTAACATATTTGGCCTTGGGAGGCAAACATCATGCTGCATATTTTGTATCCATCCATCCATCCTCTTCTGCTTATCGAGGTCGGGTCGCGGGGGCAGCAGCTTGAGCAGAGATACTCAGACTTCCCTCTCCCCAGCCACTTCTTCTAGCTCTTCCGGGTGAATCCCGAGGCGTTCCCAGGAGAGCCGGGAGACATAGTCCCTCCAGCGTGTCCTGGGTCTTCCCCTGGGCCTCCTCCTGGTTAGACGTGCCCAGAACACCTCACCAGGGAGGTGTCCAGGAAGCGTCCTGATCAGATGCCCGAGCCACCTCATCTGACTCCTCTCGATGTGGAGGAGCAGCGACTCTACTCTGAGCCCCTCCCGGATGACTGAGCTTCTCACCCTATCTTTAAGGGAAAGCCCAGACACCCTGCGGAGGAAACTCATTTCAGCCGCTTGTATTCGCGATCTCGTTCTTTCGGTCACTACCCATAGCTCATGACCATAGGTGAGGGTAGGAACTTAGATCGACCGGTAAATTGAGAGCTTTGCCTTATGGCTCAGCTCCTTTTTCACGACGACAGACCGATGCAGCGCCCGCATTACTGCGGACGCCGCACCGATCCGCCTGTCAATCTCACGCTCCATTCTTCCCTCACTCATGAAGAAACCTCACAACAAACCTCCAATGATGAATCAAAACTTTGGACGGGGTTTTCCCTCGCCCAGACGCGGGTCACCGGGGCCCCCCTCTGGAGCCAGGCCGAGCACCTGGTGGCTGGGCCTGTGCCAATGGGGCTCGGCCGGGCACAGCCTGAAGAGGTAACGTGGGTCCCCCTTCCCATGGGCCCACCATCTATGGGAGGGGCCAAGGAGGTCGGGTGCAGTGTGAGTTGGGTGGGGACCTTGGCGGTCTGATCCTCGGCTACAGAAACTGGCATATTTTGTAGTTTGAATCTATTTCTAAATACATTTTCACATGATTTTGAGGGATGATTATGACGGCCACTTTAATCCATTCTCAACACAGATCGAGGATGGGTTTATTCTTTGGAAACAGGCTCTGAAGGGACTTCACATAAATGTAACTGTAAGATCCACATCCACAACTGATTTGAGAGGTCTAAGAGGGGAGATCTCCTCTACCAATGAATGTTTTCGGATTACACCACTATCTGTAGGGTTGTTTAGTAGACATGTCTCTATAGTACAGAGAGAGGGAATCATTGGAAATGGAAGTTTATCTGTTTAAAAGTAACACAAGTAAGTCAAAATAAATAGAAAAATCATTGTGCACCAAGCTGTATTTAACAGAGTAAACCACATAACGCAAGGTAAACCTACCTACTTAATCCAATGCTGCACAGGGCATATGATAGGAAACAACCCTAGACAGAGAAGCAGTCCATCACAGGACCTAATCACACATACAGCTACAGTCACACTCCACCAGAGGCAATTTAAAATCGCCAGTTAATTTAACAAACACTACTTAAGAAATGTTAAAGGAAAACCAGGCAAACCCCACAGAAGCACAGCAAGAATGCACAAACTCCAAGTAGACAACAACGGAGTGTGGGATTTGAACCAAGAATGTGGACTGTTTGGTACTTTTCTGGATTTATACTAAAGTCATTGCACTGAAGACATGATTTGGTGTCCCCACAAGTGTTGTCCAGTTATTAACCCCTTGCAAATGATTTGTCAGCAGAGAGAGGTTAAGCGAGATTTAAAGATAAGCGGTGATAGATAAAACTGGTTGTTGTGGAAAAACACTTGACAAATTAACAAATACATAATTATTACATGCTTTAATTAGAGTTATCTGAAAATTAAATAAATAAGTGAATTGAATGTCTTATGTGAATTGGCTTTGTTAGAAATACATTTGATATGTGGAAACTGATTACAGTCTTGTTTCCACATAATACCAAAACTCCACAGAAAAGGATAAAAATGGACAATCCAAAGGGCAGGATCTACATCAGGGGGGTTCAGCTCTGGTCTTGGAGTACTACTGTGGCTGCAGGGTTTCATTCTAATTGTTTTTTTTTTTCCTTAAATTATTTCCTTAAATGGCACCCAAAAAGAAATGAGATGATGAAGTGAGCCAACAGATGACTAGCTAAGTCCTGGCTTCAAAATCCAACCAACTTCACTCTAACCAGTTTCTTAATTAGAAGCCGATTCTTGTTGTTAATTAAACCCATTCTTTAATTCCATGACTTGTATGAGCTCTCATTCTGTCACAGCAGACTTTTTCAAAACCGGCGATTTTTTCTTTTTCCAAGGTCACTGTCAAAATGTTTTATGGACCTCAGAACATTACTGAGACCTTCACCTTTCCTTATTTAGTGCAGCTGGATGATAAATTGGACTGGACTGCCAATACTGATGCTCTGTGCAAGAGAGGACAGAGCCGACTATACTTCCTTAGAAGGCTGGCATCCTTCAACATCTGCAATAAGATGCTGCAGATGTTCTATCAGACGGTTGTGGCGAGCGCCCTCTTCTACGCGGTGGTGTGCTGGGGAGGCAGCATAAAGAAGAAGGACGCCTCACGCCTGGACAAACTGGTGAGGAAAGCAGGCTCTATTGTAGGCATGGAGCTGGACAGTTTGACATCTGTGGCAGAGCGACGGGCGCTGAGCAGACTCCAGTCAATCATGGAGAATCCACTGCATCCACTGAACTGGATCATCTCCAGACAGAGGAGCAGCTTCAGCAACAGACTGCTGTCACCGTCCTGCTCCACTGACAGACTGAGGAGATCGTTCCTCCACCACACTATGCGACTTTTCAATTCCACCCGGGGGGGTAAACGTTAACATTATACAAAGTTATTGTCTGTTTTACCTGCCTGGCACTCTCCACCTTGCACTTTTTAACTGGCACTGCGTTTTTATCAGTCTTTCATTAATATTGTTTTTATCAGTATGCTGCTGCAGGAGTATGTGAATTTCCCCTTGGTGGATTAATAAAGTATCTATCTATCTATCTATCTATCTATCTATCTATCTATCTATCTATCTATCTATCTATCTATCTATCTATCTATCTATCTATCTATCTATCTTCAGATATTTTGTGATGTGCACAAGTTGCTGGTCACGTGTTGGCTTGTTTTACATTTTTTTTTGTTTGACTGGTAATTAAGGAAAAAAAATAATTAAGTAGTCTGAGTCTTACATGTCAAGTCAATTAAAATCAAGACAAAATAAGTAATTTAGCAGCAAAAACTGATCACTAATTAAAAAAAAGAGTTGGAATGAAAATCTGTAGCCACAGTTGTGCTCCAGGACCAGAGTTGGAGACCCCTGATCTGTAGATTCTTCTCTGGCTGATCTGATTATCAAACTGGGATCATTATGTACTGCAGTGATTTGCACCAACTCAAAAACCAGGACATGAACTCGAGTCCTGCCCTCTACATGGAGAACAAAGTGTACGCATCTTAGCCAGTCAAAGCCAAAAGAGAACTCCTTCAACAGAAGTTATTATTTGGACTATCATTTGACTGCTAGTGCAAGAGGCTCACACCACTCAAGGCACATTATAAACACATTCATTGACAAAATTTCATTTGGATGACTGCAAAATCAATTAATCACTTAAAATGTCACAGAGTATAAAAAAGGGTTTTCAAAGCAATTTCCTTGTAGCTAATGTTCTGTATTGTTCAGAGATCTAGTGCATTTTGTTTCACTCCACAAGACAGGATTAGACATGCAGAATATTTCTTTTTAACTTGTCATATTGCTAAAGGTCTTATTATCATTGATGGAGGTTTACGTCTTCTTGTCTAGTTATAAGCGTAGTCGTCTAACATAGTAAAAGATTGAAAGGAGCGGAATAATCACTTCTAGGTCTGAGGGAAATGAGAGAAAAAATGTAATAGTTTATAAAAGCAGTGAACTGTACTTTACAAAATCTTTTTCATTTTAGACATTAACAGTAAGACATCATTTGACCAGAAACAGCTGAGTTAAGAGATTAGCTAGCTAATATTCGATGTGAACAAAACAATAAAATCAACTGATGATATAGTTACATAAAGTATTATTTTATAGTAGTTATCTGGTTATATATTTTGTTAATAGCTGATTTTACCCACCAGTGTCTTCAGACGATATTTGTTATTTATTTGTTTTGAAGAATGCATTTAATCTGCTTGACAGTGTATTTTAATGTAGATTGTCCTGCAGCGAATCCACACATTTCCACCATTCCTGTGAGATGTCCCAAGCTGCAGCACATATTTTCCTGTATGTTTTGACTTGCAATATTTTGGCAGACCTGGTCTGTCATGCAGCTCTGGTTTCTGGCCTTGACCTAGTGGGCACTTTCTCATGGTTTCTAGTGACTTGAGCAGCAGTCCTCATGGACAAAAATATTTATTATACATGAGCCTGGTCTACCCTTCTCACAACTATGTAACAAAAACTGCCAAAATCATTGTAAAGGACTGCTAAATCATTATTTATTCTTTGTTGTATTCATTTATTAATTAATGTATTATTGTAGCAGCAGGCAGGCCAAAGCACATACACATTTTGAAGTGTTTGCTATCTGTAGTGGTTTGTGCCGTGCGCTTGCAGACTAAGCACCTACAAACTGGCTGGGCCCTGCTTTCTGTGAATGACCATAAACTTGCCACAGTTAGTCTTGTTCTTTCTGTAGCATCAGGAAGGTTCTTCAGGAGAGTGGGCAACCCCTTTAGGGAGATTTAAATACATTATAACATTCTGGAGTACCAGATAGCCTGGTCTTCCAGGTGTAGGAGAAAGCAACAACAGAAAGTATGAGTAGGCCCTCAAAAGGTTGGAAAGAGCTCTGGGGAGCTGACAAGGTAACGGGCAGATTGAGTACAACCAACACATCTGAAGGAAACAGAGATCCTCCATGCAGAGAAGGGTGTTGAGGACGTCTCAGAAGGTAGCAGCATCAGAAGTCCTACACTTGTATTGAAGGAAACAATAAATATGCTCCTTCGTTTATATTTAAGGAGTGGAATTTCTCATACATGTCGTTGCTGTATCTATTACCTCATAGCTTGTTACATTACTTTGCTCTGTAATGCACTGTACTGCTATCTAGTGCAGTAACGTACCAGGTGTTGCATGAATTATGTGGTTATAGCATTTTCTTCATTTTCGTTTTATTTATTATTGCATGCTTTTACTAATAGCAAGCATATGTATGAATTCTGATGTCTATTTGATAAATGTCAAATAAGTTAGCTTATTGTTGTGGCTGCCCAGTACTCCTGCTGCATTACTTCTGAAAACCAGCAGATGTTGCTATTGATTCTGATGTGTTTTATTTTAGCCTCTAAACCATAGGTGTCAAACTCCAGGCCTGGAGGGCCGCAGTGGCTGCAGGTTTTCAATCTAACCCTTTTCCTAATCAGTGACCAGTTGTCACTGCTCATTCACTTTTTCCCCTTTATTTTAACAGCCATGTTAGAAGGATTCAGTCCTATGAATTGATTTGTTTCCTCATTAAATGACAGCCAAACAGAAATGGTAGATAGATAGATAGATAGATACTTTATTAATCCCACAGGGAAATTCACATACTTCAGCAGCAGCATACTGATACAAAAAACAATATTAAATTAAAGATTGATAACAATGCAGGTAAATACAGACAATAATTTTGTATAATGTTAACGTTTAACACCCAGGTGGAATTGAAGAGTCGCATAGTTTGGGGGAGGAACGATCTCCTCAGTCTGTCAGTGGAGCAGGCCGGTGACAGCAGTCTGTCGCTGAAACTGCTCCTCTGTCTGGAGATGACACTGTTTAATGGATGCAGTGGATTCTCCATAATTGATAGGAGCCTGCTCAGCGCCCGTCACTCTGCCACAGATGTCAAACTGTCCAGCTCCATGCCAACAACAGAGCCTGCCTTTCTCACCAGTCTGTCCAGGCGCGAGGCGTCCTTCTTCTTAATGCTGCCTCCCCAGCACACCACCGCGCAGAAGAGGATGAGATCACAAATGAGATGTGAAACGAGCCAACAGATGACCAGCTTAAACTTGGGCTTCAAACTCCAACCAGTTTCTTAATGAGAAGCCAATGCTTGCTGTGAATTAAACCCGTTATTTAATTCCACAGCTTGTTGCTGCTCTCGTTCTGCAACAGCAGACATTTCCAAAACTGTTGATTTTTTGTTTTTTATAAGAACATCGTCAAAGTGTTTTGGTGAGTTGAGAGATCAACCTTACTGAGACCATCACCTTTCTTTATTTTCAGATATTGTGTGATGTGGTGGCATGTTTTGTGTCTCATTATTGTTTGGCTGCTAATTAAGGAAAAAGAAACAACTAAAGGGCCAGAGTCAAGTTAATTAAAAGAAGTAATTAGCAGAAAAAATTGGTCACTAATTAAGAAGATGGTTAGAATGAAAACCTGCAGCCACTGCGGCCCTCCAGGACTGGAGTTCGACACCCCTGTCTGAAGAAACTTTTTAATTACCATTTAACTTTTTAGTTTGCCTTGTTTTTATGTATAAATGCATCTATTCTTTTAGCTGTTTATCCATTTCAACTTTAGGCACAAAGCAAGAATTAATTCTAATGACTAAAGGTTTCTCAAAGACTAACAATCAATTGCCTGACCAAGCTGTTGCAGTGTTTGCACATGCAAGCATATAACAAATGGAGTTTGCCAGTCTTTGAGGAACAGGTGACTGCATTAGCCACTTGTATGAATGGGTTGTGTCCAGTGACACCCATGCAGTATTCCTAGTTAGTTACAGGTATAGAAGGCAGATGGGATTACTAAAAGAAGAGTTAAGTTGCTTAGAAACTGTCATGAGTAGAGTTGGGGCACAAAAAAGTGGCTTCAAACAATCATTAGTTACCTGATAACACATTTTTTGTAGGAAGGTGGAAAGTTCACCTTTTTTGGTTACAGCTTTAGCAGTGAAAACCTGCAGCCACTGTGGACCTCCATGACTGTAATTAAGGACCCCTAATCTACAATGTAGCCAAAACTTGTCTTTGATAAATGAAAGCACTAACAAGGCATAGAGTTAAATATCAAGTTTCATTATCAGCAAGGATTGACTTCTAGTTAGGAAACTAGCTGGAATGAAAATCTGTAGTCACCACGGCCCTCTGGGACTGTGATTGAGGACCCGTGCTATAAATGGATAAAAATAATCTAAAACAATAAAATGTGTGGCTTAGTTTTGTGTTGAAGTAAGCTATTATAGTTCATCATTCCAGATGACAAGCTTTCATGTCTTCTTCAGGTCTTTCTTTATGTAAATAAAGCTTCATTTTGTTCCCTATTTATACTGGGTCTAGTCTACAGATTTTTTAAGCTATTTTGCACGAGAAAAGATTTTACTTTATAATAAGTGGTTTTGCAGTTACTTCTATATATAGTATACTTCCTTCAGCTGTGGTTAGAATAGTGTTTTATTTTACTTATTTTTTTTCCTTACATGCACTGTAAAGTTTTAACCGTTGATGAGTTAAGTGGTTTCTTTTGAATTTGATATTTAATTCAAGCAGGTTGACCTGACATTCCAAGATTTGTCTTCCATACTGGCACTGTTTGTCTTTTTTATCGTAGAGTCTCCATGATATTTGACTTTATATGTTTGAAGTTCCACATCACACCAGTAGATGTTGCTGTAAAATTCCACCACTTCTTGCTGATTATCAGCTTATTCTGTGTACGGATGGGACTGACCTATTAATAACCAAAAAGATGACTGTGGGAGAGGAATTTGAAATGTAGTAAGTTTATGAAACAAGAAAAATAAGAATATAGGTTGAAGTAATGTATTGGAAAATTAAGTGTTGATCTTTGTGCAAGAGACTTGCTCTCAATTCCTGCTTAATATGTACACTTAGATATTTAGGCTTCCATTTGCCATTGTGTACATGAAGTGCCAGCAGTCGTTTTTTTATGTTGCCATTTGCACTACTTTAGTCCCGTCAAACAAACATTAAGATTTTAATGTTTATGTTAAAAAATATCCATATATTCATATATATTTCAAGATAGGTTAAAAAGTCTGGGTAATACATGTGTACTATGTACCGTTTGCTGTTTTTGCTCAATATTATTCATATTTTTACATTTTTTTTGCCTGCAGTGCACCTGTCGAGGATGCAGTATTTATGACTCACCATTTCCTAAAAGATGCATATAACAGTTGAAAGCACATCCCTTGACAAAAGTAGGCTTCTTTTCATAAGCAAAGTGAAATAGGGCACACTTTAGACTGCCTCTTGGTTTTGTAGTACCTGTAAGAAACCCAGACAAAGTCACTTGGGAAAACTACAGTCATTAATCAGTTCTCCTTTCTTTCTTTCTTTCATTCTTTCTTTCTTTCTTTCTTTCTTTCTTTGCTGTGCTTCTTTTTTTCCCTAGAGGCCATAAGATATGATGTTCCCTAAGCAGCTCTCTTTCTTATAAATTAAGAAAATAAGACATCATCAGTCTTACATGTTATATGAGTAAACAACTGGCATGCATTAAATGCTGCATTGTATATATAACATATGTGTATATATGTATGTCTATTTGTGTATGTATGTTACTAGTCATATGTTTGGACCCACCCAGAAATTTATTATTAACATACAAGACTGCAAAGCCCCATTTTCAGCAGTCATTTCTTCCTAATTGTCCTAATAATCAACTGACTCTCTTAGCTTGTTCCTAGTCATGTTTAGGTGCTAGCTGGTTATTAGAGAAAGCTTTGTAATTGCATTAGCACCACCTGTTATTCTGCTCATTTAGGTTGCAAGGAACTGGCATTCCTAAAGTTCAGTTAATAAATTAAAATTCAGTCATTTCAAGCAGTAATAAAGCCATTAGCTACACTGGTTATGTCGGCTGAAATTTTAAAAATCAGTTTACTGGGATCTTGATAAAAATGCACTAATTTTCTATCAAAAACCTGAAGATTTCTGGGCGAGTCCAAGCTTTGAATCAGTACAATACAATACAATACAATACAGTTTATTTTTGTATAGCCCACAATCACACAAGAAGTGCCGCAATGAGCTTTAACAGGCCCTGCCTCTTGACAGCCCCCCAGCCTTGACTCTCTAAGAAGACGAGGAAAAACTCCCAAAAAAACCTAGTAGGGAAAAATGGAAGAAACCTTGGGAAAGGCCGTTTAAAGAGAATCAGTAGTGTCTAGTTGCTTGTGTCTTTGTTGATATTGTATCATTGTCACTGTTCTAATGAGACATGCAAGTGAGAGTTTCATTGTCCATTTTACAGTATGTTTTATGTACCATATATAATAAAGTATGACAAGAAATTTGAGCTTCCTCACCCAGTCATTGCCCGGAAAATCAGCTAATATGAATATGAATGCCACAGAATGCTGCATAGAATGTGACATGGTGGAAATTAGTTGTGATACCTCATTAATCTGTTTACCTGGTTGTGATTCTCAGTCCAGTCAGTGTGTTTACCCAGTGTAAGTTTGTATAAGGTTTTATATGGGTACTCTAGTTTCCTCTCGCATCCCAAATTGTCTGATATGAGTCAGTGTGGGTGTGTACCTTGGACACTGTGGAAGTTCAGCCCGACTACAGACAGACACCAGGACACACGGAAGTCCAAACACATGCTTTTATCATTTTCTCACAATGCACAGTCCTTTGAACAGCACACACAGTGCACAACCCACCAGCACTATTGCTCATAGTCTTTTTCTTCTCCTTTCTTTCCTTCTTCTCTGACGCCCTCACTCCTCCAGTCGCAAGCTCCGTCCTCCGTCCTCTGCCTCTCGACTCTGCCTCCTCAAATGGAGTGAGATGGCCCCTTTTATATAGTCATATTAAAAAGTTTGACTCTCCTTTCAATCATAAAGATAACAGTGGTCTGTCTTTCATTTCCTAGGAACATCTGAGTACTGCGGTGTTTTCCAAGCAAAGATTTTTAGTGAAGCAGTATTTATTTGTATGAAATCAAATGTGAAAAACTGGCTGTGCACAAATGTGGGTCCCCTTGTAATTATGCTGATTTGAATGCCTGTCACTGCTCAATGCTGATTACTTGTAACACCAAATTGGTTGGATGAGCTCGTCAAGCCTTGAACTTCATAGACAGGGGTGTCCAATCATGAGATATAAAGGGATTTAAGGTGGAAGTTGTGCTTCCTTCCCTTTGACTCTCCTCTGAAGAGTGACAGCATGGGATCCTCAAAGCAACTCTCCATAGATCTGAAAACAAAGATTGTTGAGTCTCCTGGTTTAGGGGAAGGCTACAAAAAGCTATCTCAGAGGTTTAAACTGTCAGTTTCAACGGGAAGGAATGGAATCAGAAAATGGAAGGCCACAGGCACAGTTGATGTTAAACCCAGCAGGTCTGGCAGGCCAAGAAAAATACAGGAGCGGCATATGAGCAGGATTGTGAGAATGGTGACAGATCACCTCCAAAGACCTGCAAGAACATCTGGCTGCAGATGGTGTATCTGTACATCGTTCTACAATTCAGCGGAATTTGCACAAAGAACATCTGTATGGCAGGGTGATGAGAAAGAAGCCATTTCTGCACTCACGCCACAAACAGAGTCGCTTGTTGTATGCCAATGCACATTTAGACAAGCCAGATTCATTTTTGGAACAAAGTCCTTTGGAGTGATGAGACAAAAATTGAGTTTTCGGTCAAAACAAGAAGCGCTTTGCATGGTGGAAGAAGAACACCGCATTCCAAGATAAACACCTGCTACCTACTGTCACATTTGGTGGAGGTTCCATCATGCTGTGGGGCTGTGTGGCTAGTTCAGGGACTGGGGCCCTTGTTAAAGTCGAGGGTCGGATGAATTCAACCCAATATCAACAAATTCTTCAGGATAATGTTCAAGCATCAGTCACAAACTTGAAGTTACGCAGGGGTTGGATATTCCAACAAGACAATGACCCAAAACACAGTTCAAAATCTACAAAGGCATTCTTGTAGAGGGAGAAGTACAATGTTCTGGAATGGCCATCACAGTCCTCTGACTTGAATATCATCGAAAATCTATGGGATGATTTGAAGCAGGCTGTCCAGGCTCAGCAGCCATCAAATTGAACTGAACTGGAAAGATTTTGTATGAAGAATGGTCAAAAATACCTCCATCCAGAATCAGACACTCATCAGAGGCTATAGAAGGACAGTGTCTAGAGGCTGTTAGATTGGCAAAAGGAGGCTCAACTAAGTATTGATGTCATATCTCTGTTGGGGTGCCCACATTTATGCACTTGTCTAATTTTGTTATGATGCATATTGCATATTTTATGTTAATCCAATAAACTTAATGTCACTGCTGAAATCCTACTGTGTCCATAAGGCATGTCAGATATTAAAAGGAAGTTGCTACTTTGAAAGCTTGGGCAATGAGAAACAAAAATCCAAAGAATTAAGATGGGCTCCCAAACATTTTCATATGACTATAGTTCACCCGGATGTGCTCCAGGTGCTCCCCGATGACTTTGCTGCAGTCCAGGGCTTCGCAGATGTCCAGGCGCCCCCTGGTGGTGGCCACAGGGTTGAGCTTCCAAGCTCTGTTCCCGTGGCCCAACATCCACCAGGGCGGCGGCCCTCTCATGTTCCAGGGGGGAGATACTGCTCCTCTCCCGGTCCTTACACTCTCTGGGCGTTCTGGCTGGGGCATGCAGCTTTTTTTTCGTGCTTTTTCCCAAATGCTGTCCAGAGATTTTACTCATTGTAATCATGTAGTGGGAAAAGCTCTGTAAAAAATAATATAAATGGAAGTGTTATAGTGCAATTGTACTATTCTGTAAAAATAAAATCTCTATCACTACAGTAATTTAATTTACTAAATCAGTATTTTAGAACATTTTAAGAAGCACAGCATCATAAAAGATCTATACCCTCATTTGTTTAATGGTAAATGTAAATGATAAGACAGGGTCAGAATGAAGATTGGGGTCCTCAAGGATGCCCTGTTTAATACAAGACTCCAAAGGGCAAAAGATGAGTATAAAACATGCAGTGACAATTATAGCCAAATTAGCAACATGAAAAAAGGCTTCTGGTGGAGGAGCTCAGTCCTTCTCAGAAGCTGGTGTGATAATAAACGTTGACTTCCTATTTGACGATGACTCAAGTACCAGTGGGACAAGAATGGGTGGCAATTGAGTCCTCATGGTGGACATGAAGTCCATGGCTCATCCAGGGACTTCTCCTCCATTCTAAGTGTGTAAACAGAAAATAAGTTAGCAATGGCCTCACACCTTCATCCTTCCCTTCCAAAATCCACAAGTTGCTCCCCAAGCTGGTGTGTCTCACATAAAGTATAAATCAGATTAGATTATGAAGGATTAACTCATTCAAATCTTTATGCATTTTTCCAGCTTTTTTTCTTTTTGTGTATACTGAATAATGCGCACGGCTAAATCAACTTTGTGGAATAATAAAGCTTCACTTGACATGTAAAATTCAGAACTTTTTTTTTTGTCATTGTTTTACTCAGAAGATTTGAAGCCCACTTTATTATTTGTAATAAGAGAACATAATAGGCTGGCTGATGTAAAAGGCTCAGCTTTAGATGATGTCTGCAGAGCTCTTCAGTCCATTGGGGTGGTGAATGGAGGAGTATAAAGGGGTTTATAGTCTTCTAATCATTAATAACCATATACTGCATATTCTCTGAATGCCTGTGAAATTCTTAGAAAATATCAAGCATTGACTGTGAACATATAAACTGCTCAGGCCAGCTCCTGTAATCATGAATTAATTAATGGGTCTAATTTACATGAGCAGGCAGTAGGAAGGGAGAACAATAGTCACATTCAGCCACACTTGGAGTGCTTCTCAGAACTCATTTTTTCTTTACTTTCTGCTCTATTTATATAAAACTAAATTTGTATAAAAATCTAATAACATTTTAAGAGCAGCATGGAGGTGCAGTAAAAAAAATATTTGCCCTCTTCCTGATTTCTTATTTGTTTGCGTGTTTGTCACACTTAAATGTTTCAGATGATCAAACAAATTTAAATATTAGACAAAGTTAACCCAAGTAAACACAAAATGCAGTTTTTAGGTGATGATTTTATTTATTAAGGGAAAAAAATTATCCAAGCCTACATGGCCCTATGTGAAAAAGTAATTGCCCCCTAAACCTAATAACTGGTTGTGCCACCCTTAGCAGCAACAACTCAAAACCTTCATTTTGTTTTTTTATGCAATTCAGAGGTGGACTTGCTGGTGTGTTTTGGATCATTGTCTTGCTGCAGAACCCAAGTGCATTTCAGCTTGAGGTCACAAACTGATGGCCGGACATTCTCCTTCAGGATTTTTTGGTAGAGAGCAGAATTCATGGTTCCATCAATCACAGCAAGTTGTCCAGGTCCTGAAGCAGCAAAGTAGCCCCCAGACCATCACACTATCACCCCCATGTTTGACTGTTGGTATGATGTTCTTTTTCTGAAATGATGTGTTACTTTTACGCCAAATGTAACGGGACACACACATTCCAAAAAATCCAACTTTTGTTTTGTCAGTCCACAGAATATTTTCCCAAAAGTCTTGGGGATCATTAAGATGTTTTTTGGGAAAAGTGAGAGGAGCCTTTATGTTCTTTTTGGTCAGCAGTTGTTTTTGCCTTGGAACTCTGCCATTTTTGCCCAGTCTCTTTCTTATGATTGAGTCATGAACACTGACCTTAACTGAGGCCTGCAGTTCTTTAGATGTTGTTCTGGATTCTTTTGTGACCTCTTGGATGACTTGTCACTGCACTCTTGGGGTAATTTTTGTAGGTCGGCCACTCCTGGGAAGGTTCACCACTGTTCCATGTTTTTGCCATTTGTGGATAATGGTTCTCTCTGTGGTTCACTGGAGTCCCAAAGCTTTAGAAATGGCTTTGTACCCTTTTCCAGACTGATAGATGTCAATTACTTTGTTTCTCATCTCTTCCTGAATTTATTTAGATCGCAGCATGATATCTTCCTTTTTGGGATCTTTTGGCCTACTTCACTTTGTCTGACACATTCTATTTAAGTGATCTCTTGATTCAACAGGTCTAGCAGTAATCAGGCCTGGGTGTGGCTCGTGAAATTGAACTCCAAAAAATGTGATTAACCACAGTTACTTCATGATTTAACAAGCGAGGGGCAATTACTTTTTCACATAGGGCCATGTAGGTTTGGATAGTTTTTTTTTTTCCCTTAGTAAATAAAATCATCACTTAAAAACTGCATTTTGTGTTTACTTGGGTTATCTTTGTTTAATATTTAAATTTGTTTGATGATCTGAAACATTAAGTGTGACAAACATGGAAAAAATAAGAAATCAGGAAAGGGCAAATACTTTTTCACAGCACTGTAAGTGCTGCTGCCTTATAGATTCAGTGTCCTCCTTTTTAATGTGTCTTTTTTTGGATTTTGTATGGTGTACCCCTATCTTTGTGTTGTTTTCCTCCAGGTGCCCTGGATATCCTGTACATCTGAAAGATTACTCTTTGGTGACTTTAAATTAGCCCGATGTAAGTCCTATGTGCCATGAGATGGGCAAATCTTTGTAACATTTACATAGTGTACAGGGAGTTATGTAAATTAAATGTGATACAGATCCACAAACATTGATTAAAGTGTAGTAGAAATCACAGTAGCATAAGGTGAAACTGTCAGAAGATCTAACTAGTTATCAATTGAGCAGAGGAAAAAAAAAACCTCTAGGTAAAATAGGTTATTTATAATATAAACCTCCTGGAGTCTATTTTCCTTTAGAGTAAGCAAAGTTACAGTTTTGCCGACAAAGGACACAAATGCATTGTCTGTCCCTCTCAGTACAATACAGTATACAGGCTAGAATCGATAATTGTTATAATCTGTCCATCTATTTGCAAACCCACTTAATTTATTTCAGTATCAGTGGTTAATGTATTCTAATTAAATTCATCCATCCATCCATTATCCAACCCGCTACATCCTAACTACACAGGGCGCAAGACAGGAAACAAACCCCTGGGCAGGGCACCAGCCCACCGGAGGACACACTCACACACACCAAGCACACACTAAGGGACAATTTAGAATCTCCAATGCACCTAACCTGCATGTCTTTGGACTGTGGGAGGAAACCAGAGTACCCGGAGGAAACCCACGCAGACACGGCGAGAACATTGAAACTCCACCCTGGGAGGACCCGGGTAGTGAACCCAGGTCTCCTAACTGGGAGGCAGCAGCGCTGCCCACTAATTAAATTCAGTTCACTTTATTGTCATTATATCTCTCAACACAATAAAAATATAGTATGGTCAGTCATCCTTGTTGGTGCAGAAACTATTATCTATTGTCAAGAGGGTCCCCATTACTTTTACTTCCTCAGGCATTTTGAGGATGTAGCAGATTTCTCTATCTGTTTACACAAATATCTACATGTGCACAGTAGAGTCCATACTCACTGGCAGTATAATATCCTGTGTTGACTGGCACATTTTTGTCCAGAGGGATATAATTCATAGGTGTTATTGCAGTCAAATAAAAAAAAAAATTAAAAAAAAATAGATTGCAATATATTGTTTTGTAATTTGCAGCTGGTTTTGTGTTATTTAATTCTGTCATGATGGTGTTAATGTCATACTGTTTTGTCAGTTTAGCTTGAATGTTTGTTTTGGGCACCTCCAATTTTCATGACCATGGTGACCCATGCAATCAGTACTGTATATACGATAGTAGCATAGTACGCTCTGTATTCAATCTTTTGGATAATTTTAACAATCTTATTTGAAGGTTTGTAATTAGGGTTAGGTTTTGCAACTTGCTAGTGTCCAGTCTTTTGACTTCTGTTTTTTGTCTCTTCATTTTGGTTCTGATGCCTGATAGTAGAAGTGGGCTGCATAGCCAAAACTCCAAATCACTGTATAATTAAAAATTCTGACAGTTTTGGTAGATTTCAGTGTATTTGTATGCACTTTTACACTTTTTAGACTGGAAAAATAGCACATTCACTACTGATTAATTGTAGCCTGTTAATGCTCTGTTACTCAAATAAGTCTGAGAGCAGGTATTCACCTTTCTTCTTGCTCGCTCAGGCTGCAGCAGGCACTGCTGTCAAACAAACACAGCAGAAGATGTGTCTTTTTACTGTCCTACCTTCCAACTCACTAATCAGGTTGAAGCACACAGCACTCTGGGTAATTTCCTTAAAGGGGTCAGCTCACCATTCACATACAAGACATATCTTTAAGATATTTATACACTGACAGAAAAAAACATATATATATGTTTCGGCTGCTCCCATTAGGGGTTGCCACAACGGATCATCTTCTTCCATACCTTTCTGTCCACGTCATCTTGCTCTGTCACACCCATCACCTGTATGTCCTCTTTCACCACATCCATAAACCTCTTAGGTCTTCCTCTTTTCCTTTTTCCTGGCAGCTCTGTCCTTCACATCCTTCTCCCAATATACTCAGCATCTCTCCTCTGCACATGACCAAACCAAAGCAATCTCGCCTCTCTGACTTTGTCTCCCACCAGAGCTGACCCTCTAATGTCCTCATTTCTAATCCTATCCATCCTCGTCACACCCAATGCAAATCTTAACATCTTTAACTCTTCTACCTCCAGCTCTGTCTCCTGCTTTCTGGTCAGTGCCACTGTCTCCAGCCCATATAACATAGCTGGTCTCACTACCGTCCTGTAGACCTTCCCTTTCACTCTTGCTGGTACCTGTCTGTCACCAATCACTCCTGACACTCTTCTCCACCCATTCCACCCTACCTGCACTCTCTTCTTCACTTCTCTTCCACACTCCCCATTACTCTGTACTGTTGATCCCAAGTATTTAAACTCATCCACCTTCGCCAACTCTACTCCTTGCATCCTCACCATTCCACTGACCTCCCTCTCATCTTGTTCCTACTGACCTTCATTCCTCTCCTCTCTAGAGCATAACTACACCTTTCCAGGGTCTCCTCAACCTGCTCCCTACTCTCGCTACAGATCACAATGTCATCAGCAAACATCATAGTCCACGGGGACTCCTGTCTAATCTCATCTGTCAACCTGTCCATCACCATTGACAATAAGAAAGGGCTCAGAGCCGATCCCTGATGTAATCCCACCTCCATCACTCCTACCGCAGACCTCACCACGGTCACACTTCCCTCGTACATATCCTGTACTCTTACATACTTCTCTGCCCCTCCCGACTTCCTCATACAATACCACAGCTCCCCTCTAGTCACCCTGTCATATGCTTTCTCCAGGTCCACAAAGACACAATGTAACTCCTTCTGGCCTTCTCTGTACTTCTCCATCAACATCCTTAGACCAAACAATAATAATATAATATGGTTTAACGCTGAATCTGTAACTTTTGATGTGAAAAATTTCCTATCGCTGTTACATGTCTTTCCATGTCCAGGAGTGTGAGTCTGTAGAAAGTGGCAGTGGAATCCAGAAACTCTGCAGGAAACCTAAGTGAAAAAGAGAAAGAAAATGGGTCAGAAACCATTGTTAATGATGGTTAACTTCCTATTTTTTAACAACCATAAGTAATGGACATCTTTGTAGTATGAAAAGCCTAAGTAGCAGCTCTGGTAAGATTGTATTATGCTGAAGAAAGGTCTTTAAGCTTCTTAATTAAAAATCTGCTACCTAGTCTGTACACATTATTTAACAATGTAAACAGTCAAACTATATTTAATCATTATGTAAATTAAACAAATGGTTCAGTATTCTGATGTGACTGAAAGAATCCACTCGAGTAACTCTTCTTTATAATCTGTTTAGTCTCTATTTTGTTTCAAGCATATCTGTATCCCTATTGAAAATGGCTGTTGTGAGTCATATTTTAAGCAAAGTCTCAATAATATGTATGTTAAACAAACTGGAAAGCGATCGTGATGACAGGATAATTGATGGATGAATGCTGTGCGCATTCACATAATGTGCATTGGCTTAAATAACAATTTATGTTAGATAGATCATATTTTAGTGAATAACATACTTCATACCAAACCACAGCTTGAAAATACTATGCGAGTCTAACAGGCAGTTGTTGTACACACTTGGATAGAGAGCTTTATACAAAAACTGGAACATGAAAAATTAAAAGAACCAGGCTAAATTGTAGTCACAGGTCAGGCAAGTGATTTGACATCAGAAAGACCTAAGAAATCAGAGCTTCAAAATTGCAGTAAAGTTAAAGAAAAAATCAATGATCAAAGGGCTGGAATTAATTTGGAGCTGATACTACCAGAATTTACATGGCGAATGTTTACAATGCGCAAGAGGTTGTCGATTTTAGTTAGAAGATTGGATTGCCTACATTACCACATTTTATAGTAACTGTGTCATAATGGCACAACATCAGTGGCCACATGAGTAGCAAAATGATGACACCTATAAGAAAAACCCATTCTAAAGTGCAGCTGCAATGACATTATTCTAATAAATTTAAAGATAACAAATATTAACCATTAACAAAACTGTACAAAAACAATATTAATAGATGAGAACCAAGAATTATGACACTGGTTAACTTAGTTAAAATGGCATGGCATAGCTACATAATAAAATGTATTTTCTATGGGTCACAAAGTCAATTCCCTGGGGTCCACAGTAGCTGCTGGTTTTCATTTCATGAAATGTATAAATAAGAAAGCAATGTTTGGTATTAGTTTGTTTCCTGCCTTGTGGCCTGTGTTGGCTGGGATTGGCTCCAGCAGACCCCCGTGACCTTGTAGTTAGGATATAGTGGGTTGGATAATGGATGGATGTTTGGTATTAATGAAGTACATTATTTATTGTTACAGTTTATTAGTGCCATTCAGCAACACCAAATTTCATAGGTTTTTTCTATTCTGAGAACATGACTAGAATTTTCATTCCTTTAATTTTCTGTCTTCTTTGCGGATATTTTATTCCAACAGATACTTCTGGGTGAATACAGGTACAAGTGGGAGAAAATTGGCTTTTGGTTACCTTTTGGTTTTGGTTTATTTACATTGCATTGTTATCTGGAAGATGGAAATGGGGAGGAAACACCGATAACGCAACATGCAATTATAGGGGTTCAAGATCTTAACATGTGAGTGGACTAACATTAAAACATTAAAAGTGTACTCTATTATTGGTATCTAATTAAGCAAATTTAGCTGAAACAAAAATGTGCACTCACTGAGTTTGAGATCTGTGTTGTAGAATATCTTCTTTCAAGCTGTGTGGTTCAAGTTGATTAAGCCTGAAGCTACCCAGGGCAGCTTTCAAAGGCTGTCTCCTTTTGATAAATAACAGTCATATGACTAAGTGATAACTTGCTCATTACTTTATATAATGCCATAAAAAAAGAATATGAGCATGGAAAAACAAGGCAGAGTGTCCAGAACTGTGAAAGAAAATAATTAGAGCTGGACTAGAGTGCAGTGAAGACCTATATTGTATTAGATGTAACAGAAAGAGCCAAGATTTAACAAATTTCAGATACCTCAGCTGCAACGAGACTGGTTCATATGTAATATCTAAGGTGTCTGATCTGGGGAATCAGAACGATCTTATATCCATGCACTCTGTCTGCATAAGAAAAACTGACATTTCTTGGTTAAGTTGTAGGACTGTTCGTACAGAGTATCAGTATAGGTTTAGTCAAGTTTAGAGAATGAGGAAGGAGGATATGATATTGCCAGGATTCTGTCGTTACCAGAACTATATCAAGGTTGCTGCTCCAGGGCAGTCATTCGCCTTCAATCAATCAGATTTCAGAGACTCCAAACTGGCTTCATGCACGTTGAGTGTGAAGGTGCTTTGCAGTACCCTGTTCAGAGCTAGTGTCTGCTTTCTGGCTGATGCTACCTGTATAGACCCAAGACAACACTGAAATGTGAATAGTGAGTCTACAAAACAGATTGATAAAATATATAAAAATCATGATTTACAATACTGTTACTAGAGTTAGCCATTGTCATGACTATCCATCCATCCATCCATCCATTTTTCAACCCGCTGAATCCGAACACAGGGTCACGGGGTCTGCTGGAGCCAATCACAGCCAACACAGGGCACAAGGCAGGAAACAATCCTGGGCAGGGTGCCAACCCACCGCAGGACACACACAAACACACCCACCACACACTAGGGCCAATTTAGAATCGCCAAACCACCTAACCTGCATGTTTTTTTTTTTTTTTTGGACTGTGGGAGGAAACAAACCCGGGTCTCCTAACTGCGAGGCAGCAGCGCTACCACTGTGCCACCGTGCCGCCCCTTGTCATGATTAGTGAACAATAAATACAATTAAAGATAAACACATTAATGACAGGCTTTATTACTTGTTGAATTATGTTTGTCACGTAATAGTAAACACCACATGCAAATGTGTGCTGTGACGGACTTGTATTCTGTCCTTGAGTGGTTCCTGCCTTCCTTCCAGAGCTGCCAGGACAGATTTTGTCCCCAAGACTCTAAATTAGACTAAGTCAGCTCAGCAATGTTATGTATGGTTCGGTGGCAACTGGGCGAAAAGACAACCCGGCAAAAGGCAATTTGGAGAAGAAACAACTTGGCAAAAGACAACACGGCGACATCCTTTACTATTTAGGTAATCGTTAGGTTCAAAGAGATTTTTTAATTCTATTTAAATGACAACATGATTTAAAATGTTGAAAATAAATTTATATAATTGACGAACAAACTTTATTCAGCAGATGGAACAAACTCTATCTTATATTATCTTCTGCAACCTAAATTGCTAATCCTTTATAGATAGATAGATAGATAGATAGATAGATAGATAGATAGATAGATAGATAGATAGATAGATAGATAGATAGATAGATAGATACTTTATTAATCCCAAGGGAGGGGAAATTCACATGCTCCAGCAGCAGCATACTGATAAAAAACAATATTAAATTAAAGAATGATAACAATGCCGATAACAATGTAGGTATACAGACAGACAATAACTTTGTATAATTTTAACATTTACCCCCCGGGCGGAATTGAAGAGTCGCATAGTGTGAGGGAGGAATGATCTCCTCAGTCTGTCAGTGGAGCAGGACATTGACAGCATTGACATATATATACTTTATATAAATTGTGTTGATTGTAATCGTATGATAATGTTATTTCGAATACAAAAGGTGACCTGTGAGTACAGCTTAAGGAATATCTTTACTCTCAGCGTATTGGGACTCTCATAAAGCAGGTGATTCTGTGGATTTTCCGGCGCCCTACGTTGTAATTTAAATATTAAAAAAATCTCTTTGAATCTATTATCTAACTGGTAAAGGATGTTGCCAAGTTGTCTTTTCGCCGAGTTGTCTGTCGCCCTATTGCCCCTGAACGGTTATGGTTGTATAATATCACCTTGAAATTGTATTTAATTATTTTTCTTTTTTTTTACCAAATGATTTATCTCCTTCTGCGGTGGGTTGGCACCCTGCCCAGGATTGTTTCCTGCCTTGTGCCCTGTGTTGGCTGGGATTGGCTCCAGCAGACCCCCGTGACCCTGTGTTCGGATTCAGCGGGTTGGAAAATGGATGGATGGATGGATTTATCTCCTTTAAGTACAAAATCTAGAATAATCCAAGAAATAATTGTCTCCTTTAACTACTTTTTTAAGAAAACAGAGAAAGAGCAACTGCTTTTTAGCAGAAAATTGAAAAACAAGTTTAGAATTTAAGGAAGGATGGCTGAGGACTGGGAATGGCCTTTCAGAGTTCAAAGTCTTCTAATTCATCTAAGGCACAGCTCAGCCTGAATCGATGTATTGGTGGGCCAGAGTAAAGGTCTGAATGCTTCCTTTGAAGAGCAAAAGTGAGAGTTCTTTACGGGAATCAATGCAAAGCTCTTCAGGACCAAGGCAAGAGCCTCTGCAGGAATAAGAATAGAAAGACTTATTCAATATTCTGTTGTCGCTTTTCATTCATTTACAAGAAGCTTAGAAGACCCAGTGAATTTCCTTTTGTAGAATAATACAGAGGCAGCACTGTGGTTTGAACTGCTGTTTACACCTCTAGGTGACTTAGTTTGAATCCTGGTCTGATCTGTTTAAAATTTGTACATTCTTTGCGTGCCAGTGTGGGTTTGGTTCCCAGATGAATGAGTGTGGGTGTATGCTTGAGTGTGCCCTTCAAAAGGAATGGCACCCCATCCAAGATTGGCCTGTCTGTTGCTGATGCTGCTTCATTAAACTTCAGCTCCTTACAACCCTAAACTAGATTAACTGGGTTTGACAACAAATGGAATAATAAAATGTCACAGT
The DNA here is from genome assembly GCF_900747795.2 of Erpetoichthys calabaricus. NCBI lineage: Eukaryota > Metazoa > Chordata > Cladistia > Polypteriformes > Polypteridae > Erpetoichthys > Erpetoichthys calabaricus. The sequence goes on along the minus strand of NC_041399.2, from coordinate 209,793,225 downwards.
GTTAAGAAAATGGCATAGTGACCCAGAGCACAGCTTTGCCACACACTTTCACAGTCGTGGGTTTGATTCCCTACTTTGCCACCGTCTGGCTGGACTTTCTATGTTCTCTGTATGTTTGCATTGCTTTTCTCCTATTATAAGAATAACAGGCCATTTTGCCCAAAATAGCAAAACAAATCCTGTTCACCTAATATAAAATTTGATTTCCTCCCACATTGTAAAGTTGTGCATGTTATATTCACTGACAACTTTCAAATGGCCCTCCGGAGGATTGATTCCTGCCTTGCACTTAATTCTGACAACCAGTTGTTTTGAAATGGATGCAGTAATAAAATTTGCCTGAACCTTAACCTTTATTTCATATATTGAAATCCATTCTCAGATGACACATTTGTTCAGTGAGTAGTATTGTCACCAGAAATACTAAAATGTAGGAAATGAATTAAATTAGTTCTTATAATACCTTTTACACCACTATCAGGAACCAGTGACAACACTCACAAATATGTCATCATGTCAGCTATGCTCAAACCATGAGAAAAAAAAAATTGCAAAAAAAGTTATGATCTAGTGTTGCAGTGTTGGATCAGGGTCTATTCCTTATTTTTTCTAAAAACAGAAAAACCTATAATCTTACAGAAATTTGAATTTGGTGGGGCAAAAATTATTGTGTTTCCTATTTAAAATTTGTGGTACATTTTATCATGTTTCAATCACTGCAAACAATGAACTGTAAGCCAAGTTAAAAAATATTTAAGTCATGACATTAAATCTAGTTTTCCTTATTGTAAGAATTATTGACTTATCCAAAAATTTGTATTTATGATTCTTTAGCTTACTTTAAGAAATCTTGGCAGGTAAATTCTGCTTACCCCATTGGCAGATTTTTTTGCTAAATGCAAGCAAAACAACTCTCATTTACATTTTTTGTCTAGTTTTTATATATGCATTTTTTGCACTGATAAAGAAAACTTCCCTAACCACAATGAAAAAGAAATTCTTTTTTATTAAGCTACAAAGTGAACAAATCCAGCTGTGAACTCACAAATACTCAGAAATAAAGCAGCTGATGTCAGCGAGTTGGCGACTTCCAGTTTACTCACAAGGCCTCAAGCACAGAAGCTCTACTTGCAGTTTGAATGACGGCCTGTCTTGGCACGCCGGCTCTGTAATGTATTTTAGCCTGAAGGAACACTTTCATGAAGCGAAGCAAGTAAAACTAAAGCATGAACACCATTCTTTTTTCTTTTTCTATTTTGTTTATGATTTACATATGACACTTTCACATTCTTTCTCTCTCTCTGCCATTCAGATCTGCCTGGTCCAATTTTGTAGTGAATGCTTAACATTTTCCTGTTGAAGTTGTTTTTTCAAATCTAATTCAAGTCAAAAACTATAATTACTGTTAGGAATGAAAGCCTGCCGGTAATTTACAGGCCTCACCTCACCAGCTCCAGTGTACCTATCACACTGTAACCTCCAGGCTTAGGGTGAGGTTAGTCTCTTCTCAAGATTTCATTGCTACAATTGGAAAGTCGACATCAGTTTCTACATGTTTATAAACCTAGTGGCCATTTTATTTGGTCCACCAATCTAGCACGAGGTAATCCTTTTTTGCCTCCAGAACAAGGTTAAATATTCAAGGCATTGAGTTCAGCAAGGTACTGGAAACATTTCTTAGGGATTATTTCAAACTATCTTTTTTTTTTTTTTAATTTTATTGATTTTATTGTAATCATTCCATACAAATCGATTAATTTTTACAAAAAAAAAATAGGATTGAAAACAAATCAACCCCCACCCCTGAGAAAGAGAGCATGGCCAACAGACTAAAACTTAGAAATAGTAAAAATAAATAAATAAATTGAAGAGTTAGGTGGATACAGATAAATGGAGAAGTAAAAGAAATGGGGAGAGAATCTACTTCCTCTCTGCTTTAAGAGCTTATTCTAAAATATTATTGATTATATCCTGCCAGGTTTTGAAAAAGTTCTGCACAGATCCTTTAAGTGAGAATTAGATTTTTTCCAATTTCAAATAATCCTCTTTAATAAAATCCCTGTGTGCGTCCATGTGTCCGTGTGTGTCTTCTGGTGAAGTGCGCATGCGCGAGTGCTTCAAAGACCTATAAAATATCGCGCGGCCGATCCAATCGGATTTCGGTAAATGAGGTAACACCTAAAACATAACGCACGAAAAATCCAATCGGTACTGAGACATGGAGACCAGCTTCCCCAAAGAGGTGGGATTAGTGTTTGTTGTTGTGCAAGTGTTCACTCTGAGGATGTCAGATTTGCGATTAAGAAGCTTGGCCCGGTAAAGTGTAAAGTGTCAGTCGTTAAAGGGGTTTTCCTAAATATACAAATTTTCATGATATTACAATAGGATGACTTTTAAAAGTAGATTTATTTTCGTGCACATAAAATCCGTTGCTGGGGAGACTCCATACATACAATAATCAGCTGCATGCCAGCACAGATTAAAATACTTGCTAAAGAGCTGCACAGTACTTGCTGGAGAGACGCCATGGTCACGATTATCAGCTGCACACCACACATTACATCAGTTGCTGGGGAGACTCTGTTGATTGCCCACTGCTGTGACAGAAAATTAAACGCATTTTACGGAAATACAAACCACTATTACTGCGAGAGAAAATTAAAGGCAAACAATACAGTGACGCATATTATAGCCACATACAAGCCAGTATTACTGTAACAGAAAATAGGCCGTCACTTGCCATTTAATATAGACTGTTCCTACTAATGTTTATGTACTACTGTTCTAGCACCCATTATTGTATCGGGCTTAATGTCTAGTATATATATAAAATATTTCAGGCTATCTTGATAGTATCAGTACTCCTGACTTATTTTTTAACTTGAACCAACAGTTCCAAATTATTACAATTTATTACAAATGGGCTGAGATTTGGGGATTGTGCAGGTCATCAAGAAAACTGAAGTCATTAAAATGTTCGTTGAAGCAACTTATCTCCTTGAAAAATGCTAGACAGTTGCAATAAAAGGACACTGTATTTGAAAGAAATTCATTTGATATTAAAAAGCCTAATATGAACCAAGAAGGCATTCCGATTTCATTGCACTGCCACTCCCAACCTGTACAACTGATACAAGGTAGTCTGAGTCTGAGACCCTGGATTTGTACAGTTTACACCAAATGCACCCATTTCTTCTAGCACTAACAGCATTTCCCTGTCAAAACAGACTAATTTTCTATACACTGAAGCACAAAGGATTTATTGTTACAGTGCCTGAGTTGCAATATGATATGTCTAATTATTCTCTGTATCCCTCCAACTTTAGAAAAACACATAATAAAAAATTCAAGCAGCAGGACAAGGAAATGAGATATTTAAACATACTCTGAAACAGGCAGTGTTCAAAACTTAACAAGAAAATGCAAAATGACGTAACCATTACGTATCCTAAAAATAAAAGTTGAAAAAAAAAATACTAACTCATTAAATCAGTGTTTCACATGCTAAATGTGCTTCAAGAAAAGTCACAATATTCAGTTATGTGCTGCCATCTTAAATACTGGCAGTGCAATGATATCACATGTTGCACTTCCGGTCATCATTTGGTAACACAAGTGAACCATTACCAACAACATTATAATCCATCCATCCATCCATTTTCCAACCCGCTGAATCCGAACACAGGGTCACGGGGGTCTGCTGGAGCCAATCCCAGCCAACACAGGCACAAGGCAGGAACCACTCCTGGGCAGGGTGCCAACCCACCGCAGGACACACACAAACACACCCACACACCAAGCACACACTAGGGCCAATTTAGAATCGCCAGTCCACCTAACCTGCATGTCTTTGGACTGTGGGAGGAAACCGGAGCGCCCGGAGGAAACCCACGCAGACACAGGGAGAACATGCAAACTCCACGCAGGGAGGACCCGGGAAGCGAACCCAGGTCTCCTAACTGCGAGGCAGCAGCGCTACCCACTGCGCCAACATTATAGTCTCCTCCTTTAAAAGAACACAAAAGAATGGCAAATAATTAAATCAGAAGGCGCAACAAAATGGTTACAAGATAACATCAGAAAAATAACAAAACAAAATAATAGCATGATCAAAATGAACAGACGAACAAAAAATGCAAAAGTACAACCTTTAAACCCTAAAATCGTGACACTGGTTTTCATATATAGGTTTGGTGTTCTATTAGTTGTGAGTGTTAAGGACATGTAAAAGTGCCCAGAGATGATTGTGAGCACTGAAAAATACTGGGACATAATAATAAGAACACAATGTGGTCAGGCAAAGCAAGGAGCAGAACCGTGAGATCAAAAGGAACCAAGTCTACTAAGAGCAAAAGGACACCATGATACTCCAAAGGCAAAGTAAAGTCGAAACAAAACAGAAAATCCTACCAGTGGAGCCTACTTATTTGACAAATAAGCTAACCCTAAATGTTTCTTAAGGTCTGCTTTATCTACTGAGGGAAAACATACAGTCTGAACTCCTGTATTTATAATGTAACTTGTGTTAGATCATTGCTATGAAAAATGATGTCACATAACCTTCAAAGTCGTTTAACGAAAATCAACTTTTGAAGTTTGAGACATGTGAAAATGATGATTGAAACGGACTCCTCACGTTTTGGAACCCCGAAAAACATGTAAGTGGAGGTAGCCGGAAATTCCCACCATCAGTCAATAGCATAGGGGTAGAGTGTAGTTATCAACCATGCTACTAGGTATTACATGCCTACAATCTTGTTAATCAGTCTGTGAAATGTGTATTTCTGACATTTATCCTACAGTCGTGTGGTGATTTTTTTTTATTTCTACAAGCTGAAAACAGCATGTCCGGTCATATTGAACATCGAAACAACAATGATCTTGATTTTTGACATTAACAGACTTGTTATTACAAGAGTTTCCTGCAGAGTAATCAGCAAAATTACACTGAAATACTGAAGCATCTGTGTGAAAGCTTCAGGAAAAAAAATGTCTAGAGCAGTGGCGCACTGAAAACTACATTTTGCCTAATGACAGCACACCTGCACACACCACATTATCAGTCAAAGAGTTTTTGAACAAAACAAATATGGTTGTTGCTTCACTCTTGCCAAATCCAAAAGCTCTCTCTCTCTGTCTCTGTCTGGGCCTTTTTTGTTTTTGTCTTTTTAGGTCAGGTCAGGTTGGGGAGCACACACTGGTACAACACATCACCACACCCGCCACATGATGGAACAGCTTGGGATCTTGGTTGGCCACCCCCCAAGCAGACACACAGTCCAGTCCCACCCTCCAGAAATGACCACCTATCTGCCACAGCCAGATGTTACGTTGGTCCTGGATCTGACATTAAACTGCATCCGGCACTGCAAGCAGTCCTCCAACTTGCAGGGAAATCATGGAGGTTTGTGGCAGGATTGGCACTCTAGCCACCGTAAAAAAAAAAAACTTCACGCAGCTCTGAGACCATAGACAGGACTCCTTTCTGCGGGAGTAGCTCTGCTGCAGCTGCCCATAGGAAGGCTGCCCGCATTATGATGGGGATGGAGGAAAGCCTTTGGGAGCCTCCTCCCCAAAAGAGTCAAAACCGTTGGAGAGCCAATGGGGTCAGGCCTGTTGGGGATCGGACCTGGTGTGGTGCTGTGGCGTTGCCGGATGCATGGAAGCACACTGGTCCCAATTTGATGTGACCCATTCAGGTAAGTGCGTGGAACATTTTCTTCTTCCCAAAATTAAAAATGAGACTGAAGGGAAGATGATTGGCTACCATGTTATTAATTCAGGAAAAAAATTGCACGTGACACTAGAATCTGTAACATCTTCAGTACTGGAAATGTTTCCAGGAATAGAAGAAACACTGGGATAAGTGTATTGCATCCCAGAGAAAGTTTTAAAAGGGAATTGCTGTAAATTTTATATATTTTTTAACAATTCCATGAATTCCGGGCCCTTCCTCATAGATTTATCTAAAATTACAATGAGTTGCCCCATCATCCAATATAGAATCTAGTCCTCGATGGTCCTGTTTAGGATTGATGAAGGGAGAACTCATGAAGGATCTCGATTGATCACTGCCTGGCCAAAAGAGCAGAATATCAATTAGAAGATTTAAGTAAGAATACCTCACAAGAAGGTTGAGAATTCTCAGCTATGTCTAGAGAGGCCATTTATTTTCAAAAATACCAGAATTTTGCATTTTTTGTGTGTGTGTACACTTTTTTAACTTATTGTATAGATCAGTTAAGTAGTAACCATACACCCATAGGTGTGACTTTGATCATATTTTAACTTTCTGGAGAAATCCGGCTGATTTCTCATCCGACATCATGTGCCTTGTATGCCACATCTATCAGTGAACATGTGAGCAGTTGTAGCCTCCCATTTGCTGCCATGTGATGCAAATTCTTTTTGATGTTTCACTCTTTGTAACCAGAAGGAAAAAAACATTTCTCCGATTTACAGAACAGACACATATTCATGTATCTCACTGGTCAGTTTCACATAGCATATGAGCTGTTTTCTTGTTCGGTTCAATTTCACTGTTGATTCACTGTGACACGCAGGGTAATGTTCAGCTGCCACATCATAGTGCACATAAGCATTCTATTATTGAGTCATCCGGATCAGAAAACACAAAAATCTACTAATACAGTAGTAAACAGTGCCTTCAGGTTAGCCAGCAGCCATGCCACCTGCACTTTCAAACAGGTAATTGACCTGAAGGTAACCATGTTCTGGCCCGGTCAGTACTTGGATGGGAGACCATATAAAAAAAAAAACTCACGTCGCTGCTGGATGAAGTGTTGTTGAGTCCAGCAGGGGGCACTTACCTTCTGGTCTGTGTGAGAATCCCAATGCCACAGTGCAGTGATGGGGACACTGTGCTGTAAAAATGGCACTGTCCTTTGGATGATACATAAAACCAAGGTGCTGTCGCTCTGTGGTTATAAAAGATCTAAATACAGGGGAGGGTAAAAATAGGTTTACAGTTGTGAGTATGCAAGGGCAGCAATTTGAGCACTTACGAGATGGTACATAAGTGCACTGTGCCATTCTTTTGAGTTAATAAAGCTATTGAGTAATAAAGCTATTGTAATTACCATAACCTTCCATACGAACCACAGTAAATCTACTTTTGCCACCCACCACTGTATATCCATATTACTAACCGAGAATGCTAAACCGGATGATGGACGCAGGCACATCCGGCAATGGGCCGTAGCTGCAAAAAGACGTACTGCGCAGGCGCAAAAAGAGTCCGCGAGAGTCGGCTGAGGAGCCGAGAAAGGCAGACAAAAGAGGGCGAGAGAGGCGGACAAGACCACAGAAAAAAGGAGTGAGCACAGGAAAAATGGAGAAATGAGGCGCAAAGAGCACCGAAAAAAGGAAAAGGCACATAAAAAAGTATTCAAACGCAAGTAAAGCACGAAACACATTGCACACGAAACTAGACCCAAAAAAAAAAAAAAAAAGAAGCTCGCGCACAACAGCAAGGCACCCCCCCCCCCCCCCCCTACAGGCACCGGACGGGACACACACCAAGAGGGGGATTCAACAAGCCCATGGAACACAAAAAAAAGAACACAAAACCACCCCACAGACCCTACAAGCAAGGGACGGGACACACACAAAGAGGGGGATTCAACAAGACACAGGAACACAAAAAGAAAGAAGACGCTCGCGCAACAACAATCCTCAACCCCCCCCCCCCCCCCCCACACACACACATCCATAAGAAGTGACACCCAAAGCCACATATTCTAAAGTGAACATCAACACCTTCACACTAGACAGCATAGGTGTCAGCATTGGTGGATCTCCTTACAATAAAGCACTATTAACCGTTCAACTGCAGAAAAGGAAACATATTAACGGTGACTGCGATCCTCCTTATTACTTATCCATATTTCGCATGCTGAGAAAGAAACAAGTCATGAATACACGGTCACGGGTACAAAACGAAAAGGAAATGATAACAGGAACAAACACACGAACACGAAAGAAACAACAAAATAGACGGCTATGCAGCATAGGTGGATCTCATTACAATAAGGCAATATTAACCGTTCAACCGCAGAAAAGGCTCCATATTAACAGTGAGTGCAATACTCCTTATTACTTATCCATATTTCTAAAAGAAAAAATGTCTCGACTCCAAAAACGCAAAGCTCAACTAAAGCTTATAACTAACGATGTACCTAAAAGTAAAAACTTTATGAACTGCATTAGATCCTACAATAGTTCATTTGCTTTTGCATATACCGGAGTAAATATCAGGCCACCAAAAGGCAATGGCCCATACTGCTTTCGCATATGTGCACAAATACTGCATCGCATTGGAACAGTGCACCCTGAAACAAATCAACAACGCAAATATGCACAAATCTACATCCTAGATCCACATTACGCAAACTATCAATCAAAGTGCTGCATCACAACAGGCACGGATTCAAAACGAAACACCTCCCGTCTCAGACATACGTTAATGGCAGCGAAGGCTACAACGGGCTTCTCACACAGCACAGGCAAATCGATTACAGCTCCAAAACAACACGTCCCAAATACTACACATGCAACAACGCGCCTCTCAAACTACACAAGGAAAACATACACCAGGAAAATTCATTCGGATTAATGAATGTCATTTTCAATCATTGTCATTCAGTTCACTTCCCTGAAGAAACAACTGGCAATACAAGTTATACATTTACACGTTGTTGTCAAAAGGGTCAAATTAGACTGCCTCCTTTACATTCATATACTGAATATCTACAAAAGCTTCTAACTAACGATGTACCTGAAAGTGAAATCTTTAACAACTGCATTAGATCCTACAAATCGGTATCCACTATGAACATTAACGGTGGCACTGCACGTGACATCCGTCTTGAAAAAATGTTGTTTATAGATGAATGTTCAATGGCATGAAGTCACTTACTCAACACCATTCTTAAACTTCTACAAACGTTTATGAATAATAATATTCCATTTGGAGGAAAGGTACTTTTATGAGGAGGAGATTTTAGACAGTGATTAGCTATTCTTCCAGATGCCATGCACTCAGCTATTGTTCAGTGCACCTTAAAATACGCAGACAATTGGCATTGCTTTCAAAAGATACAGTTAGTAAAAAAGATACGATGTCCAGAACCAGATCATAACAATTGCTTATTACAACTGAGAGATGGTACACTCACCAATACAGATGGACTTCAGCCACATATTATTACAATTCCTCAAGCCTTAATCTGCGATGACTTAGTTACAGAGACATTTGGAACAGCAATCTCATTAGACCAAATGCCCCTTTTAACACAACGCACTATATTATGTCCAAAAAATATTAATGTGCAAAACATAAATACCCAAGTCATTCCATTACTTCCTGGAGAGACACAACTCTTTCTAAGCTCTGACAAACTTGACTCTGATCACAACAATAACCATCTTAAATGACCTTACAAGTTCTGAGCTGGAATTACCTTTTACACTTAAACGGCGTGTACAAAGAAATTTTCAAATAAACCTTTACACTGTGCCACACACTTTATTGTTTGCTTTCTATTTGCATCATCTACACCTTCACACTATTCTATATCTCATTCATACATCACGCTCTTTGTCATTCCCAACACCAGGGGTTGGCGAGCGAAGCGAGCAGGGGGCAGAGCCCCCTAGTCAGATCAGACTAAATTGCCCATCACAACCTGGTCATTCTGGCCCCCTAATCATCTCTCTCACCCCTTCACCATGTAATCCAGCAACATTCTTTCACTTTAAGGGCGAATTGCGTACTCAAGGACATCAGTGGAAATTAAAGGGAAGTACATTTAAGGCTGAACTCAGGAAGCTCTTCTGTGCACAAAGACTTGTGGGACTCTGTAACAAACTACTGAGGCATGGAGTGAAAACAGAAACCTTGACGACCTTTAAGGAGAATCTGGATGAAATATTGGAACAGCTTAGCTATTAGCTAAACAAACTGGCTTGATGGGCTGAATGACAGTCTCTCATTTGTCAAATTTCTTATTTTTGTAATAGTTAATATTTGGTGAGCGTACTGCTACAAGATGGCTGTCTTCTCATTATCCAGCTGGATGCAGCACATTGGTGGGGGTTGAAGTGGCTCCCCACTGACTATGTAAAGCACTTTGAGTAGTGAGAAAATCACTATATAAATGTAATGTCTTCTTCTCCTTCTTCTTAAAAAGACTTCCATTCCATCACTTTCATCATAGTTTGATTTTTCAGTGATATTATGGTACAGTAGCACTGTGGTTTATGGTGTCGCTTCAGGGATCCAGCATTCCGGGTTCTTAAATCCCATACATGTTTTGTTGTTTTGTGCAATGTTCATGTCATCTTTACCTTTTACGGGTTTTCCTCTTATATTATCAAAGACATGTGTTAGGTTAATTAACCCTGGTGTTATTAGATGGCATCTGAGCCATGACAAAAGTTAATTAATATGAGGTCTTCACATTAAGCCTAGTAGGCTGGGGCCTTCACAGACCAGCCCACATGAGGCTCACCTAGTCTAGCGTATTCCACACTACAGACGTAGATGTAGCAAGCCCCTGATTGGACACAAAAATTCACAAATAAACCTAAATGTTCAAAAAATGCCTCACAAGTTAGAGAAGCCTCCAGCATATGAACCAAAGGCAATACAAACTAAAACATTCATTTAAACAAAAAAGGTCCTCAGAAGAGAAAGGACAGGCATCCTGGCCGGGACCAAACATAGATCTTTACCCTGCCAGGAGACCATTATAATGGAAGGAGAGGGGAAAACAATTTATTCGTGCTGGTTTCTTCCCCAGAACACAGAGTGGAAACCTACCCAGGTTAGGATTCCCACACAGACACCCACAGGGCATACTGAGTGCTGCAGCATAAAGAAGAGGGACGCCTCACGTCTGGAGAAACTGGAGAGGAAGGCAAGCTCTATTGTAGGCACGGAGCTGGACAGTTTGACATCCGTGGCAGAGCGACGGGCGCTGAGCAGACTCCTGTCAATCATGGAGAATCCACTGCATCCGCTGAACAGGATCATCTCCAGACAGAGGAGCAGCTTCAGCGACAGACTGCTGTCACCGTCCTGCTCCACTGACACACTGAGGAGATCGTTCCTCCACCACACTATGCAATTCCGCCCGGGGGGGTGATAAATGTTAACATTATACAAAGTTATTGTCTGTTATACCTGCCTTGTACTCTCCACCTTGCTTTTTTTTTTTTTAACTTGCACTGTGTTTTTATTGCACTTTAATTAATATTGTTTTTATCAGTATGCTTCTGCTGGAGTATGTGAATTTCCCCTTGGGGATTAATAAAGTTTCTATCTATCTTATTCCCGCAGGGCAGCCCTGTTGGGTTCTCTAATTCTTCTTGGGTTGAAATTTAAGTTTGCAGTGGACCATATTTTTGGAATGTATTTTGTAATGCATGTAGTTATAGCATTGCATTTTTCATCCCAACAGATGGTGCAACACAAACATTAACATTGCTTTTTGGAATACCATACCAAATGGCACATAATAGGAGACACAGTAACCAGTCAGACACACAGATATTATACAGACACACAGTCACTTGTTCTTTCAGTAAGGTGGAATGACACATTATGGTAAAGATTTTCTTTACATGTTGTCAAATGTGTGGGTGTGATGTGTATTTTGAAGAAGATGGTTTGTCAGATGCAGAGGGGAAGGATTTAGATGAGATGCTGTCGCATGTTTGTGCTTCTCTTCTGCCCATGGCTTGGGAAAATATCAGCCCATAAGAAAGACAACAAACCCTTCTCCAGCCTGCGCCTCTAGCCCTGCCTCATCCTTCACTACAGTTTTAAAGAACAACATCTAGACAGGGTGCCAGTCAGTTGTCGGGTACACTCATTGATGTAGCTGTAAAGTAAGCACACAGAACCTGTGCTAAGACTTTTTTTATTGTATTTTCTGTTTTACTGTATATGAAGTACTACTTTAAAATGCACTTTCTTACCTTATAACTGTATGGGTTGTGTGAGTGTTAAGTTTCATGGTTGGTTTTTGGATTACTGTATTGCATTTACTTTTTTTATAATTTATTTAAGAAACTGTGTTTTGTCATTTGTTTTTTGTTCCTACAGTGAATAGATGATTTACTCAGATAAGTGTGACTCCAGTTTGGCACCCCAATTTGAATGCTTTAGATTAGAGCATTAGAACAATCTAGACTAGAACAGACCAATCAGCCCAGCAAAGCAGCCTAATGCACCTAAGCCACACTCTATCTGCAGTCACTATAAAGCACATCCATTAGGTTTGCTTTTTAGGCACAGTTCACTTTAAGTGAAGCCAACGTCCATCTGCACCTTTGGGGACCCTCCATTATTGGTTCTCCAGTGTATTAGACCACTAAGCTAAACACACAGGCAAACCATCCCAACCTGAGTCAGGGACACAGCAGGCACACAGCACTCTGTCGCCTCCTTAGCAACCCGATATATTCTGCCTAATGTATCTCCCTAGAGTCAGACCTGAGAGGGGCATATTCCTCAGGTGGTCGAGACCTACACAAGAGGGAAGGAATACATGGAGGAGCCACCTATAAACAAAAAAAAAAAGCCCCGTGAGCAGCATGAGAAGGAGGGAGCAGACACATCACTTAGAGAATACTTTGTCTTCCATTTGATAAATCCCTTTGACCCTGATACATGGCCACTGTTGAGCCTCAGATGTGGACCCTGGCTTTGGGTCAGCTCTGAGAGCCGGGAAACGTGTGGCATACGAGTTGTTTCTGACCCAGAGTGATTGGAGTGAAGAGAAGCTGGCCGGCACATACAGTGCATCCGGAAAGTATTCACAGCGCATCACTTTTTCCACATTTTGTCATGTTACAGCCTTATTCCAAAATGGATTAAATTCATTTTTTTCCTCAGAATTCTACACACAACACCCCATAATGACAACGTGAATAAAGTTTACTTGAAGATTTTGCAAATTTATTAAAAATAAAAAAATTGAGAAAGCACATGTACATAAGTATTCACAGCCTTTGCCATGAAGCTCAAAATTGAGCTCAGGTGCCTCCTGTTTCCTCTGATCACCCTTGAGATGTTTCTGCAGCTTCATTGGAGTCCACCTGTGGTAAATTCAGTTGACTGGACATGATTTGGAAAGGCACACACCTGTCTATATAAGGTCCCACAGTTGACAGTTCATGTCAGAGCACAAACCAAGCATGAAGTCAAAGGAATTGTCTGTAGACCTCCGAGACAGGATTGTCTCGAGGCACATATCTGGGGAAGGTTACAGAAAAATTTCTGCTGCTTTGAAGGTCCCAATGAGCACAGTGGCCTCCATCATCTGTAAGTGGAAGAAGTTCGAAACCACTAGGACTCTTCCTAGAGCTGGCCGGCCATCTAAACTGAGCGATCGGGGGAGAAGGGCCTTAGTCAGGGAGGTGACCAAGAACCCGATGGTCACTCTGTCAGAGCTCCAGAGGTCCTCTGTGGAGAGGGGAGAACCTTCCAGAAGGACAGCCATCTCTACAGCAATCCACCAATCAGGCCTGTGTGGTAGAGTGGCCAGACGGAAGCCACTCCTTAGTAAAAGGCACATGGCAGCCCGCCTGGAGTTTGCCAAAAGGCACCTGAAGGACTCTCAGACCATGAGAAAGAAAATTCTCTGGTCTGATGAGACAAAGATTGAACTCTTTGGTGTGAATGCCAAATCACCCTGGCACCATCCCTACAGTGAAGCATGGTGGTGGCAGCATCATGCTGTGGGGATGTTTTTCAGCGGCAGGGACTGGGAGACTAGTCAGGATAAAGGGAAAGATGACTGCAGCAATGTACAGAGACATCCTGGATGAAAACCTGCTCCAGAGCACTCTTGACCTCAGATTGGGGCGATGGTTCATCTTTCAGCAGGACAACGACCCTAAGCACACAGCCAAGATATCAAAGGAGTGGCTTCAGGACAACTCTGTGAATGTCCTTGAGTGGCCCAGCCAGAGCCCAGACTTGAATCCGATTGAACATCTCTGGAGAGATCTTAAAATGGCTGTGCACCGACGCTTCCCATCCAACCTGATGGAGCTTGAGAGGTGCTGCAAAGAGGAATGGGCGAAACTGGCCAAGGATAGGTGTGCCAAGCTTGTGGCATCATATTCAAAAAGACTTGAGGCTGTAATTGCTGCCAAAGGTGCATCGACAAAGTATTGAGCAAAGGCTGTGAATACTTATGTACATGGGACTTCTCAGTTTTTTTTATTTTTAATAAATTTGCAAAAACCTCTAAAGTAAACTTTTTTCACGTTGTCATTATGGGGTGTTGTGTGTAGAATTCTGAGGAAAAAAATAAATTTAATCCATTTTGGAATAAGGCTGTAACATAACAAAATGTGGAAAAAGTGATGCGCTGCATGAGCGGATAAAGGGATGAAGCCGCTGGAGGTTGTACCGCAGCATAAGACCCGAGCATCATAGTCGAAGCAGCTGCAGAAGAAGCTGATGATTCTTTACCGGGCTACTCACCATTGGTCTGGTGTAAAGTGGCTGATTCCATTGCTCCATCTGTCCCCCCCCCCCCCCCTCCCCATATTGTCACAATATATTCTATAGGGACACAGCGAGTGTAAAGTATCCATCCATTTTCCAACCCGCTGAATCCAAACACAGGGTCACGGGGGTCTGCTGGAGCCAATCACCGCCAGCCCACCGCAGAGAGTGTAAAATATGTCGCATACTAATAATATTTTACTATCATGGTTTAGGAAGTTCATGGCAGGCTGCATGTTGGTCAGGCAGAATTTCACTGTACTCGTGACAATACTACAATTATTATTATTATTATTATCTTCATCATCTCTGACATATTAGCATTGAGTATTTTCAGCCAATGAATTATTCAGCAAAAAATATGCCAAAACACTACGCTCCTTTATACCAACTGCAATATGCCTTTATAATGTCTCACTGAAACTGGGACTGCTCTTTTAATCTTAAGCAGTCAGATTGTTTTTTCTCCTTTTAGCTATTTTGGTTTGTATTTGGGTGGTGGGGGGTGTTTATTATACTTACTTTATTGAGCTTCTATATGCAATGAGAAATTAAGCAAAGTGACACCTTTTATTGGTTTACATGAAAAGATTACAATAAGCAAGCGTTCGAGGTAGCTCAGGCCCCTACTTCAGGCAAGTTGAAGAACACACTTGAGTTTCTCTAAAAAGCTACATTTCCCCCTGCGGACAAATAAAGTGCCATCTATCTATATAGCATGAAAATATCTGCATGTTAAAAAGAGAAAATGTGTATTGCCAAAAATGATGTGCACACTTTTCTAAGCAATTTACCCTTTATAAATCACAATCACCTTGTAAATATGGGCACATGAATGCACCTTGAACGTTGCCCTACAACAGCCATCTGTGGAGCATGCTATCAACCTCATGCAGTCACAAAGCTCCAGAGCGTCTTTGGCTCCATCCTGGGGGTCTGGGAAAAGTGTGAGGTGCCAGCTTTGGAGTGGGTAGCCATTATTACCTAGTACATGCTGGTACAATGAAAAGTACAGGCCATATGAAAAACTAAGGGTTCAGCCAGTTATCTTACCAATAATCCAGCCACCACGCACAGCACCATCACGTCTGTCAAATCTAATTTGCCTCAGAATAAATTAATCATGGGTTGACCTGGGCCACCAAGACACAACGTTTGTCAAGTTTCATCTTGGCATCACAGATGACTTGTGTGTTAATAGAATGTCACTCCTTCATTCTCAATTATTGCAATATGAGTGCAGTAAATTGTTCCAATTATGTTATGAGGACCGGACACTGCTGCATATTGTTATGTTATGTATGTGCACCCACACGTTCTGAAAACTGGATGTAGTGCCTTGCCGGTCAGTTAACGGAATCCAGCACAGCAAGCATGATGGACTGAAGCTTGGCTGAGATAATTCTGACCTGTCAGCCAGTTCCCTGAGAAGTGACAACAAGTAGCCTATTTATATAAACTGACGAAAAACTAAAAATGTTTTTAAATGCAAATACGCAGCATTGAACCTCTAGGGGGGGGGGAACTAAAATGCAGTCTATACATCATATGTATCACTTTTGAGGTGTCTGTCACATCAACATGCATTATAATAACTGCTTGGTGATAGGAATTATTACTTGTGCGAGTCGTCATTTAACCTGCCAATTTGCCTACATTTCCCTAAGGGTGTTGTCATTTCCCACGTTCTCCAAAACTTTCCTTGCGTATGGGTCAGAGTTGCCGTAAATATACGCATGTTCCCCCCTTAGTTTTTCTTTTATAAATCCTAACGTTCTCGTGGGTTGTGTACATATTCAGAATTGTTCGGTATCAAGGCGATTTGTATACATTACCCTTTAAATAACTCACGCTTTAACCCCATTGGGGACCACACCCCCAGACACCTTGCCCATTTATTGTCTTTCAATAAAGTCATATCACTTCCATGTGGAGGTTTGTTCAACATTTCCCCAAATTAAAAGTAGCAACCCTAATAATAAGAATTCATTACATTTATATAGCGCTTTTCTCAGTACTCAAAGCAGTATCCACACAGGGAGAAACTGGGAAGCAAACCCACAATCTCCTTACTGCAAAGCAGCAGCACTACCACTGCGCCATCTGTGAGGACTTAAATTCTAACCTTTTTTTTTTTTGGCATAAATAAGCTTTATAAATGAAGACCCAGGAGGGTTCTAAATTGTGCCACCCCTCTAATGGCGATGGGGGTTCATCTTATTAATGAACACCATCCAACCTCTGCTGCTTAGGGACAAGCGGACAGAGATGGGAGTAGATTCATACCTGGTAGGCGCGCTGAGCAGACTCCGGTCAATAATGGAGAATCCACTGCATCCACTAAACAGGATCATCTCCAGACAGAGGAGCAGCTTCAGCGACAGACTGCTGTCACCGTCCTGCTCCACTGACAGACTGAGGAGATCGTTCCTCCACCACACTATGCGACTCTCCAATTCCACCCGGGGGGGTAAACGTTAACATTATACAAAGTTATTGTCTGTCTGTATACCTGCATTGTTATCACTCTTTAATTTAATATTGTTCTTTATCAGTATGCTGCTGCTGGAGTATGGGAATTTCCCCTTGGGATTAATAAAGTATCTATCTACTGAAACTCCTCTCAGCCACACCAGTGCTTCTGATTATTGCTCCTGGCCAGGGGTCCCCAACTCCAGCCTTGAAGGACCAAAGTGGCTGCAGGTTTTCACTCTAATCCTTTTCTCAATTAGTGACCTGTTTTTGCTGCTAATTAACTTCTTTTGAATTCATTTTAATTGACTTTATTTTTATTTTTTCTTTTAAGATTTGTTCCCCTGAATTTCTTCATCATTCCTCTGAATTGCTTCATTTGTTTCCTTACTGGCACCCAAACAGAAATGAAACGTGAAATGAGACCAACTAAGTCAGGGCCTCAAACTTCAAGCAGTTACTTAATTGGGTTCTGATTCTTGTTGTTCCTTAAACCTGTTCTTTACTTCCATGGCTTGTTGCTATTCTCAATGTGCAATGGCATACATTTTCAAAATACTTGATTTTCTCCTTTGTAAGAGTACTGGGGACCTGAGCAGATTGACATTCCCGAGACCTTCCCCATTCTTTATTTTCAGATATTGTATGATGCACACAGTTTGCTGGTCATGTTTTGGCTCATTTTGCATTTCCTTATTGTTTGGCTGCTAATTAAGGAAAAAGAAACAATTACGGTGTCTGAGTCTTCAAGAGCTTGTCCAATAAAATAAATTCAAAGCACCAAAAACAGGTCACTAATTAAGAAAAGGGTTTGAATAAAAACCTGCAGCCACTGGGGCCTGCCACGACCGGAGTTGGGGACCCTTCATCCTGACCTTGTCGCATCAGATAAAACAGCACTCAGTCCGCTCGGCAGGCAAGTGACAGCGGTGTCCCATTCACGTTCTTCAAAAAAACAACTGCCGGTTTCCCCGTACCGCCTCAGTTTCAACAGGCCCCTTGCCTAATATCTGACGGAGCAAGCGCGCAGTAAGCCTCCACGTTTCTTTACATGACGCACGTGTGCATTTTGTGACCCGAGGGTGCGCTTTTTCGAAATCGGCAACTTTTGCTGCTTAGCGGCTCGCCCCGGGGACTCCTCGTTCTCCAGTCTGCTATCGGTTTCGATCAGTCACCGCTCAGTGGACAGCACCACCCAGGCACAGGTTCCTCATTTCTCTGCTCGGCAGCACTGCCGCCTCTGCCGCTACGAGGTGATGACACCTTTTCCTCTTTGTTCACGCACACAGCTCGCTTCCTTTTATAGTTATTCTGAGGCTCGCCGGCTGGGCTCTTGTTTGAACCTGTAGCAATGACGTTGGCGATTCGCGCAAAAACCCGGAAACCGCCGAGAGCGCATCGGGAGCCCGACCACGCGCGCAGTTGACTTCCCCCTTCACCATCGATCTGAAGACAGAACTCCCGGTCGTCGTCGTGGACATCGAGGTAAGTTACGTAAAGGGAAAAATTAAAAAACGGCAAGAGGGGCAGGTAAGGGAGGTGGTGGGGGGGCGTCTCAGCTGGAAGGCGGGCGGCGCACGCGTACGTACGTGCATGAGCCGAGGTGGTGCAGTTGTGCACGCGCATTACTCCGTAGCCACCTCAAGCGGCACCCTTCTCCTCGTGCATCTCCAAAATGGGGGTCCGCTGACTGCACTACCCTTTAACGGTAAATGAAGGAACAGGCAAGGAATTACCTCGGCGTCGAATCGGGAGTCGGAGCACATCCTACTGGCGCGGGCGTGCTGTCTTCTGCGTGGGAGGAGGCACTCGGGCTGCGCGATCCCTCGGGGCACAGATGTTGCTTTTGCGCAGAGGGGTGCCAGTTTGAAATGAAGCCCCCCAACCGGACCTCATCCTAATCGTGTGACAGCCCTACCGCTAGTGTGCATTTCAGACGAGCTTCTAACTTAAGACATTTTCAAAATAGCCCCTTCCTTCCGTGGATAATCTGCCGTTTTAATTTGACTTTTGGTTGTCATTTTTCTCAATAGACACACGTACTGACAGTACCATAAGCGGATCGGGTCGTCTTCTGAGAAGGTGCCCCATGGAGGAGTCCTAAGAAATCCCAAAAGGTTTTTGTAATCGATTACTATGTCAAGTAGAAAATATCTAGGATCAGTTTAGCTGGTACGAGCAGAGGCAATAGCCTACCATGGCCCTGAACTGTGTAAGTGGAATTGAAAATGGATGGATAAATTCCGTATAGGCCACCTTCTTGGTCATGCAGATTCACTCCATACAACATTTTCAAGATTAAAGTGTATCTAACAGGATATACAGCACAACTCTTGGTCATTTCACTGCAGAACTACTGAAACGCTCCCCCGGCAGGGGTACCAGCATGTGTCCCCAAGCTGCTGCAGATGTTTGAAAATGTAGTGGCACATCTGTTGTTCAACCTGCTGAGGTGGGCAAATATCACTCCTCTTTTCCAATCACTACACTCACTCCCTGTAGTGGCACATATTGAGTTAAAATCTTTAGTAAGGAGAAGTCGGTGAATTAGCACCTACAGGTGCTTGAAAGTTAGTGAACCCCTCAGAATGTTCTGTATTCCTACATCAATATGACTTAAAACATCATCAGATTTTCACACAAGTCCTAAAAAGAGAAATGGAGAACCCAGCTAACAAATGAGCAGAAAATATCGTACTTGGTCATTTATTTATTGAGGAAAATGACCGGGTGTTACATATCTGTGAGTGGCAGAAGTATGTGAACCTTATCTTTTAGTATTTGGTGTGACCCCCTTTTTTAGCAATAACTGCTACTAAAGGTTTCCAGTAGTTCTTAATCAGTCCTGCACGTCAGCTTGAAGGAATTTTAGTCAATTCCTCCATTCAGAATTGCCTCAACTTAGGGATGTTGTGGAGTTTTCTCAAATGAACTGCGCAGTTCAAGTCCTTCCACAATATTTCTGTTAGCTTAAGGTCAGGACGACTTCTTCAACCACTCTTTTTGGTAGAACGACTTGTGTGTTTGGAGTTGTTGTCTTGCTGCACAGCCCAGTTTCTCTTTAGATTAAGTCCATGCACAGCTTTCCTGACATATCAAGATTCAGTGTAGCTGGTGCTAGGAGAGGTACCAGCCTGCCATGGCCCTGAACGGTTTTTGTGGAACTGAAATGGATGGATTGGAATGTTGTTGTTGTTGGATGAGTTCCACATAGGAGCTAGGAATCTTGGTGTCATTTTTGATTCCTCCCTTTCTTATTCTGCCTTCATCCGTAAATCACATTAAGAAACATTCTTATGAAGGTGGAAGTAACATATCCTGCCTTTGCTTTTCCAATGCAGAGAAACTTGTCCATGCTTTTATTACAACCCACACCGACTACTGTAACCCCCTCCTAATCTGTTATCACACCTCCAGTTGATTCAAAACTCTGCAGCAGGAGTCCTTACAACAAACCCACAACAGCGAGCACATCATAGCCATCCTGGTCTCCGTTCACTGGCTCCCTGTGTTTTATTGGATTAAATGTAAAATTCTATTAATGCTCTATAAACCTCTGCATGGCCTTTCACCAAACTACAACAGTAACCTCCGCCATCAGTACACTTGTGTTTGCCCAGTAAGGTCCACTGATTCTGGCCTTCTCGTTGTGCCTCAGACTAACCTGTGCTCTGTGGGTGACAGGCATAAGCTTTATAGCACCCAGACTTTAGAACGTCTTCCTCTTTATCTTTTCCCACTTCTATGTGGGATCAATGTGCTTGATCAACCTTCTCCATACAGCTCGGCCTCCTCAGTCAAGCACTTTTCCTTCAGATTTCATTTTACTTTATCCATCCGCCCCCACTTTGGCCTTCCTCACTTTCTCTTCCCCTTTGTACTTCTGTTCCCTCCCAAAATTAATGAGATCAGCTAACTCATTTCAATTAAAAAAAAAAAAACAAAACAAATAAAAACGCTCACCTGTTCAGGAAGGCATCTGACTTCCTCTACATTCCGACCCGTCTTTTAGTTTACTCTCTTAGTCCAGATATTCAAGATTATTTGAGTTTGTATTACAAACTAGTATATGTTACTTGTTCAGGGTTTTCTTATAGTAGTTGCATTTTTGTTTTTGTATTTTGGTTCTAGTTTGGTTCTCTATGACCAGCATCAAGGAAACAGGAACAGGAAGAAATGTTAGGGTAACACCCCAGTAACCCCTTTTAATTGTAAAATAAAAGGGTGCAGAACTCACAACTCAAAAGACGCCAATATCAATATCAGCCATGTGCGCTTTCAGTGAGTCTCTCGTTTCCTTGTTCTGTAGGTCTTAACGGATTCGTATCCTGGACCGCAGTCAGATGCCACCTTCCCAGGCTACCACTTTATATGGCAGATAAACCGTGGGGGGCAGAGGGAGGAGCTTGCTCCAGATGGCGAGGCTGGGCAGGAGTGCCGTCACTGTGGAGAAAAGAGGGGATACCATTAGTGACAGCGCCCCCTCCTTCCCCAGCGTGTTACTGCTTACCTCAGTCAAGTTCGTTGGGATGACCCCCATATGCCCATGCGTTGACATCTCTTATTCTAATTCAAAGCTTTGTGTTTCCAGTATTTATTTTTCTTTAGTGTTTTATGCAAATGTTAGTATTGGTATCCAATGTTTTATATGACCTGTTCTTCATTATGAATTTTGTGAAGCACTTTGGGCATGGGAAATGTACTATATAAATAACATTGATTATTAATATTATTATTGTTATAGCAGCTTTATAGAGCAAACCATTGGTACTTTACCAATCCAGAGCCAAAAATGTTAGCCTGTGTTTTCTCTCAGGATACGCTGTGTGACAAATGTATTAGCGTGCATTTTAGGGAATTGTTCATGTGTTATTCTTTTTATTTTTGTTGTTTTTACATTTCCATTTATTTGCTTAGCAGACACTTTAATCCAGAATGACTTACAAAATCAACATAATCAAGTAAACCTCAGTCTGGGGGACTGTTTTGGATCAAGGTGACAAAAGTGATCATGGCAAGTGAAGAACTCAGAACAAAAGACAAGCAAGTTACAAATCTAAAATTATAAAACTCTAGTAGCTAATATCAGTTAGACAGAAATTCACCAATAAGAGTCTTCAAATGCTCCTTAAACACATTGAGGAGAGATTGGCAGTGTAGATGGATATGAGCAGTGAGTCAGGAGTGAGGATGAAATCGCTAGCCTTGGCATTTAATGTCTAATGCCCTTTCCAACATATCACAATGCCTTTCTACGAAGAAGAATAAAGGAAGGTATAAAGTAGTGCTGGGTGGTATACTAGTTCATACCGAAAACCGTTTTTTATTTTTGTTATGATATGGATTTTTCTTATACCGCAATACCAGTTTAAATAGCTTAAACAGCGTTCGGAACATGGTGCAGTGGAAAACTGTTTAAGGGGGGACCTTTTTCACTGCTACACTGCTAAACACGCATGCAACGGAGTACATGCGTTAATGGAGGTATTGAGCGATGCAAATGGACGGAGAACATTCAGAAACTGAAGCTGTAGCAGATGATAAAGTTGAACGTGATGACACAGAAGAACTTTTGCCGAAAAAAAGAGCCGTGTCTGTTGTCTGGAGATACTTTGGTTTTAAAAGGTTGGATGTAGACCAAACAACTATTTACTGCTGTAACAGATAGAGGGCGCTATCGCTCCCTTGAACACTTGTTCGAGACGTCAGACACCAAGTAAAAGTCCAATATGACTTTATTTTCAATAAACAGTGCACAAAGCACCCTACACTCCACAATACTCATATAAATAAACAATAATCAATCACTAATCAATCCTCCACTCCCAGACGCGTTGCCACCCTTCCACCCAGCTCAGCTCGCTGTCTGGGATTTCCCATAGTCCTTTTATAGTCCTTGACCCAGAAGTGTTTCTCTCTGTCCATGTGATTGTTAACACTTCCGGGTCAGATAAAAACTTTTCTTCAACCCGGAAGTGAGTCATTCGCTCTGTCGCCATGACTAATACGTACTTCCGGGTTATAGGTGAAACAAAAGTCTCTGAGCCTTCCTGCAGCGTCCCCTGGAGGTTCCCATGGTATCCAGCAGGGCTGTGATGAAAAACTCCACTGTCCATGATGCCCTGCTGGAACTCAGGGCACCTCTATGTTGCAGGCAGGGCTCCACCTGGCGGCTTGGGGGTATTGGCCGGGATGAACGGACGGCCATATTCCACACTGCAAATGCTGTCGAGCTAAAGTTGTCACCAGAGGCGACAACATGAGCAATTTGCTGCACCACCTTAGCCGCAAACATGTTTTGGTGTACCATGAATGTATGGAACTAAGATTGGCACCCTCCATGTCCTCAGGTAAAACTGAAAAAGCGAGAGGACACTCGAGTCAGATGTCACTTGTAGACGCTTTGGCTAGAGGTAGTGCCTACAACAAAAAAAGCAAGCAGTCGATCAAGATAACCAATGCCATTACAATCCATATAGCTAATGTGTCAGTGGACAGAGATTGGTAACATTAACAGAAAGTGTAGTTGGTTTACAAAAAATATTTACTCTTTATTCCTTTTCTAAGACATGTTCAGTGCAATACAACTTTTGACAAGCTCCTCTGAATATTTTACTAAGTCTAAATGCCTCTTTGGATGGTTGAAAATCTGTTCTCAAAATTATAGTTTAAGTTGTTTGCAAAATTTGTTCAATAAAAAGGTTCCATATTTTGACTGCAGCTGTCATGCACTGTGATTCCTTCTCTTCATTAGTGCCACCCCCTTGAAAACTATTACTTTATGGGGTCATGCAAATCTGTATTAATACATGTGTGTATATTAAAATGTTTTTTTGTACAATGTACAATTCTCATTACAGTGGAATAGGTTATTCTTAGCCAGTCTACTGCAGAAATTGCAGGGGAAAATGTGGTTAACATCCACTCATGCAAGGGAAAAAATACCGTTGAATACTGTGAAACTGGTATCATTTTGAAAAATACCGTGATATAGAATTTTGGTCATACCGCCCAGCACTATGTATAAAGCATGAAAAAGTGTCCCCTAACAGCACAATAATGCATTTTAAATTCCCTAAAACTATCAAAATAGTCTGGACCTGTTCTCGGTGAAAAGTGAGTCATAAAAATCAATTGAATTGAACTTGACAAATCGAGCAGTCCTGACAATGTGAACCATGGAGATCATGCAGGTTAAGGTCACACTGTCAGGACTGCTAGATTTGTCAATTTACTGATATTTCATTCAATTCAGTTTATTATAATATAGCATGTTTTACTGTAGTCAGGCCAAGAAACCTTACATATATTAATAGAAATAGTAAGGTATAAGAAAAATGCACAGCCATAGAACATTTATGTGAATACGTTCGCATCCGTCTGTTTTCTAACCTATTTATTGTTATAACTGGGAAGTGTTTTATTTTTTTGTTTTCAAATTCTAAGATATGTTTTTCTTTTTTTTGTCTTAAGTCTTTGCTGCTCCAGGTTTTGAAATACCCACATTCCAATACTCTTGTTAATTATCTGTTTAAAAACTGTATGTAAGAAGTTCACATATTTTCCACAAACAGTGCCATTTTGTGCCTTCATTCCCGTGATGCGGTGATCCTTTGTTAGGAGATTGTGACCTGGGACTCCTTGGTTCCAACGGTTTAAAGGTGGGCACCACTCATTACCTGGGGTCTCATTTATAATGCATGCATACACACAAAAAGTGGCTTAAAACGTGCGTACACAACTTCCCACGTAAACATTAGGATTTATGAAAGAAAACTTGATGGGGGAACGTGCGTATATTTAGGGGAGCTCTGACCCATGCGTACGCAACATTTCAGAGAAACTGGGAAATGACAACACCCTTGATCAAGGAAGGAAATGCAGCCAAACCAGCTAAGTGACAGCTTGTACTCTGAGTCGTTGTCATAATGTGTGATGAAGTGACAATCATATTAAACATCATACGTGATGAATATGATGCAAAGACTGTATTTGAGTTCCATTTTAAGAGAGTCAATGCTGCATATTTGCACTGAAGAACGTTTTTCAGTTTGTTGTAAGTTTATATCGGCTACCTATTATCATTTCTCAGAGAACTGGCCAACAGATCAGGAATATCCGCCAAGCTTCACACTGTCATGCCCGCTTGTGCTGGAAGCCATAA
The DNA here is from genome assembly GCF_900747795.2 of Erpetoichthys calabaricus. Lineage (NCBI taxonomy): Eukaryota > Metazoa > Chordata > Cladistia > Polypteriformes > Polypteridae > Erpetoichthys > Erpetoichthys calabaricus. The sequence goes on along the minus strand of NC_041399.2, from coordinate 209,768,044 downwards.
CTGACCAGAGAGGCGCTACATCCAATTTTCATATGATGTGGGTGCACATTCATAAAACACATTTTTGCCAACATAAAAGACAATGTGCGGCCGAACCCAGTTCTCCTAATGTAATCGGAGCAACCGACTGCACTCGTATTACAATAAAGGCACCTAGTGAGAATGAAGCTGCTTTTGTTATCCATGAGCAGTGACATTTAGTTAATGCACAACTCATCCAAGATGTGTCTGGCAAACCTTATTGCTCGGTGGCCTGGGTCAGTTTGTGATTCATTCATTTTGGGATAAAGTAGCTTTGGTAAACATGATGGTGCTGTACATGGTAGCTGGCTTGTTGGTAAGGTAACTGGCTGAACCCGCAGTGTTTCACATGGCCCGAACTCACCATTGTAACAGCAGTTACATCATTAGATGTGCCAGGTCACAGCGACTACCTTCTCGGACAGTGGTGCCTTACACTTTTCCCAGACCCCCAGAGCAGAAAGGAAAGGTTCTGTAATGCCACACATGATCTTGTGCACAGCCAGATACTCTTGAATTCAAAGGATGGGGTCCCAGGAGGAGGCTCCTCTACCAGCACATGAAGTTCTGCAGCAACATGACTGCATACGTGTGAGGCTGATTAGCATACTCCAAACATGGATGTTTCAGGGCAGCTTTCAAGGAGAGTTCATGTACACATATCTACAAGGTGATTGTGATTTATAAACAGTAAATTGCATAGAACTATACATAGATCAGGTTTTATAAATTCAATATTTTTTGGGCATGTGCATATTTTCATGCACAAATCCATGCAAAGTTTTATAAATGAGGCCTCTGGTACCTGAGATTATGGATAGTGTGTGATTATTATTGGTTGGTGTTTCTTGACACAAGAACTTTACTTTTTGAATTCAATTCAGGATTTTGTTTGGCCTTGACGACAGTGCGTTTTGACTTTCTGGTTTCGACCTTGCCCTGCTTATTTAGGTTACACCTTATCTTCAACAGCAAGAATTTTTTTTTCTTTTATTAAACAGCAAGTCATTTGTTTTGAGTACTACACTAGTAAAAAGATAGATAGATGCTTTATTAATCCCAAGGGCAGATTCACATACTCCAGCAGCAGCATACTGATAAAGAAAATATTAACGAGTGATAAAAATGCAGGTATACAGACAGACAATAACTGTGAATAATGTTAACGTTTACCCCAACCGGGTGGAATTGAAGAGTCGCATAGTGTGGGAGAAGAACGATCTCCTCAGTCTGTCAGTGGAGCAGGACATTGACAGCAGTCTGTCGCTGAAGCTGCTCCTCTGTCTGGAGATGATACTGTTTAGTGGATGCAGTGGATTCTCCATTATAAAACATTATTTGTGACAAAGGAGAATTTAAGAACCCTCAGGGGCGAAAAAGGAGACATCATTTGAAAATGAGAAGGGAATAGCAAATGAAATGAATAAATATCTCACCCAAGTATTTGTAAAGTAAGAAACATGTAGAACGCCCCATTCAGAAGAAAAACAAAGCTCAAAGTTCATAGGTTTCAAAATAGGAGAGTCAGATGCGCTTCAAGCCCTCAGTATGTTGAAGACTAATGAAACCCCCAGACCTGATGGGATTTTCCAAATTCTATCAAAAGAAATAAAAGAGGTCATCTGTAATCCCTTTTTTGGCATATTTAAGCAGTCACTTTTTTGTAGAAGTACCTGAGGACTAGAAAGTTGCAAATGTGACTCCAGTCTTCAAGAAGGGAGACAAATTGGATTTTAGTAATTATACACCAATATGTCTTACTTCTGTGCAATGCAAAACTGTGGAAACTAGAATCCAGATCTTCAAAATCCTCAAAGGCATTGATAAAATAGATCCAAAAGAATTCTTTTAGCCTGAAAGTCAATCATGTAACTCGAGGACACCAGTAGAAATGAAATGGAAATGCATGTAGGACTGAATTTGGGAAGCCGTTCTATACGGAGTCATGGAGTTGAAGCAGAAGCTTTGACAACTTATAAGAGGGATCTGGAGGAGATATCGGGACAGCTTAGCTATTAGATAAATAAATGAGCTGGATGGACTGAATGATCTCCTCGTTTGTCAGATTTCTTATCTCTATACATGCTGAAACATCCCAGGTGTAATGTTTTCTGGCGTCCACAAGAGGGCAGCAACATCCAATGAACAGAGGAAAGAAGAAGCACAAAGAAAGACGAATGTAAAGGCTAGCATAGCCGGTGAAGGAAGGCAACAATGACCATAAAGAAAGGAGGCGGTAAAGGCTAGAATGTCTGATGAACAAAGGCAACAAGAAACACAAAGAAAGAGGGAAGTAAGGGCTGGCATATCTGGTGTACAGAGGTTTGTAAATGTATGACACAATCAAAACAGACTGACTTACTATTGCACCATTAGCCGGTTTTAATAAACGTGTTTCACTATGCTATGCCTTCCCATTTAAATACCTGCCATCATCATCTGTGGTAGTATACATACCCAGTTCAGGCCTATCCTCGCAGTACTGTGCACAAGGGTGGAACCAGCCTTGTACGGGCGTTTCCTTAAGAGAGGCATTAGCTCTCTGGAAATGTGTTCTTTTCAATTGCGGCGTTTTAATTAACCTGAATTTAAATAAAAAGGTATTATCCCTCCCCTGCATTACACGAGAACAAAAATAATAAGCTAGCTCTTTACTGACGGGTTCACGTGGTATTACAAACGGGAAGCTTATGACAGACACATCAAGTCGTGGGAAGCTTGATCTGTGCAGTCCATCATCATTCGTCGCCACGCTGAAAGGATTTTCACCGGACAGAAGACAGAATCTTCTGTTCGGCCTTGGACAGAAGACATACTCTTCCGCCCGGAAGCTTCAAAGTGTTGGCCGTAGGTGTCCATTCTTAAATACAGGTTGCTCCATGTGCAGGCTCTTGGCTCCGATCCAAACAAGGACAGGACAGTACTCAAACCCCAGCTTCAAACATACAGGAATAGCACAATGCCTACATACAGTTCTTATCCTCCCAACAAGGAAAGGTTTTTTTGTGCTGACAGAAGACAGAAATATACTAGTCTGTCTTTAGGCTGACTATTCAATTCTCCAGCTGTCTGTAGCTCTCTATAGTCCTGTGCTTGGCTCTGCAATTCTAAATACTGATGCTGTGCCCTGTGTGCCATACTTGGTCGGCCTGTATGAATGAATCCATAACAGTGGGCACAGAGAACAGTGACATTAAACTTAAATAAAAAAAAACACATAGTATAACAATGGGGCACCATCTTATTTCAGGTCCCAGAGTCTGTTGGAAGGTGCAGGTTGATAACAAGGTTGAAGGATCAGGAAATTAGCTTATCAGGCTTGAAGTTAAAACAAAAGTAAGCGTTGGTCATTATCAGAAAAAACAAAGAACAAATCCAAGAGATAATCAATGTCAAAAATAAGTCAAAGTGAATTTTATTGTCATCTCAACCATATACAAGTATACAGATAGACAAAATTGCGAAGCTCAGGGTCCACTGTGTAACAACATGACGTGCAAATAATAAATTAAAAATAGAACTAAAATTTAAAATTAAAATATAAACAAGACAAGACATTGTGCAAAGACAAGACAAAGAAGTAGCAGCAATATTGATGTATAAGATATGTAATATAATAAATAACTAATATAGATAATAGAGAAATGATCAGTGTATGATAATAGTTGTTTAAGGCATATGTAAACAATGACAGGTCAGAATGTTTCACAGCAGAAGGATAACAAGAGTGTCAAAATCCTTAAAGGTCAGTATCAGTTCTTTTCTACCTGCACACTCGTCTTTACAGGACAGTGGCTCACATGTATAAAAGTTTTGTTTTTAGAGGTGGTTGAGGACGTGTGGAAGGTCCCAGGGGGCAGCCTGGTGTTAAGGAGTATAACAGCTTGGGGGTAAAAAGTCTCCTGCAGCCTGACAGATCTGGCTCTGATGCTGCAGTATCTTCTCTTGGATTGCAGAAGTATAAAAGTCCATATGAGGGGTGTAAGGGGCCCTGCTCAATGCTGCAGGCCTTGCGGACACTGCGTTTGTAAAATATGTCCTGTAGTGAAGGGAGAGGCACCCCAATAATGTTCTCTGCTGTCTTCACTATCCTTTGCAGGCGCTCGCGGTCGGATATGTTACAGTTGCCATACCAGACAGTGATGCCGCTGGTCAGAACACTCTCAATGGTGCCTCTGTAGAACATGGTGAGGATGGAAGGGGGAAGACTTGCTCGCTTCAGCCGCCTCAGGAAGTGTAGTCTCTGCTGGGCTTTCTTGATTAGTGATGAGGTGTTATGCGTCCACGTAAGTTCCTCAGTTATGTGCACACCGAGGAACTTGGTACTCCTAACAGTCTCCACATCTAAACCATTGATGCTGAGTGGGATGTGGGCAGGATGTGATTTTCTGAAGTCCATGATTATCTCTTTTGTCTTGTCGACATTGAAAGATAGATTGTTGTCTTCACACCATGCAGACAGCCGTTCCACCTCATCTCTGTATGCTGTCTCATCATCCCTGCTTATCAGTCCCAGCACCATCGTATCATCCGCAAACTTGATGATGTGGTTGGTGTTGTGCGTGGCTGTGCAGTCGTGAGTCAGCAGGGTGAAGAGCAGTGGACTAAGCACACAGCCCTGCGGCGCTCCAGTGCTCAGTGTGATGTTGCTGGAAGTGTTGCAGCCCATCTGAACTGACTGGTGCCTCTCTGTCAAGAAGTCCAGAATCCAATTGCAGAGGGTGGTGTTCAGGCCCAACCTGTTCAGTTTTACAACCAGCTTTTCAGGGATGATTGTGTTGAAGGCGGAGCTAAAGTCTATGAATAGCATCCTGGCATATGTGTCTTTTTTATTCAGATGTGTCAGGGAGAGGTGAAGGGCAGAGCTTATGGCATCCTCAGTTGACCTGTTTGAGCGGTATGCAAACTGAAGAGGGTCAAGGGAGGCAGAGAGATTCGTCTTTAAGTGTGACATGACTAACCTTTCGAAGCACTTCATTATGATTGGCATGAGTGCAACTGGTCGGTAGTCATTCAGGCATGTCACTGATGACTTCTTCGGCACTGGTATGATGTTGGTCGACTCGAACCATGGTGGGACTGACGACTGGCTCAGAGATTTGTTGGAGATGTCTGTGAGGACACCAGCCAGTTGACTGGCACATTCTTTGAGCACACAACCAGGTATGTTGTCAGGTCCTGCAGCCTTGCGTGGATTGACTCTGGATAGAGTCCTCCTCACGTCAGTTATAGAGAGACAGAGTACCTGGTCAGTGGAGGGAGTGTTGCTTTTCACACAGGCTCTTTGTTCTGCGCCTCAAACCGTGCAAAGAAGTTGTTCAGCTCATCCGGAAGGGAGGCATCACCATCGCTGCTGTGTGGGTTGGGCTTGTAGTTTGTAATTGTCTGAACTCCCTGCCACATACGACGTGTGTCTCTGGTGCTGCTGAAGTGTTTGTTAATCCTCTGCGCATATGCCCACTTAGCTGTCCTTATAGCGCAAGACAGGTTGTCTCTGGCCACCCTGAGGGCGGCCTTGTCTCCAGATCTGAAGGCTGCATTTCTGATCTTGAGCAGCTTGTGCACTTCTCTCATCATACGTGAGAAAATCGTAGCCTAAAATCAATTAGCAATATTAACACCACAAGAGCCTTTTGTTTTCATCCAGAAACTTGGACAACCAGGAAATGCATGCTGCTGACCTTTGTACCATTTCCATGGTGATGTCACACGGGACAACTTTATTTTGTCATTGGGTAGCAGCTGTTATACAAGGAGACTAGCAAGAATGCTGGACAAGTAACCTAGAGAGTAGGCGAAATCAGAAACCAAAAAAATGTCAGATACTGGGAAGAACACTGCACTGTTACTAGTGGCAAAACATGAGACAAAAATTAGAGCCTTAAGTCGAAAGACAGTAGAAAAAGAGTCGAGAATCTGAATGCACTACAAGGGTTGTATTTTTTAATACACACACTTGGATAGGAAGTGAACATTCCAATGACCTTATGAAACCTGTCGCATCATTGACTAAAATCACGATCTCCCGAGAACACACCCCTAACAACTTTCTAATGATGGGAGCACAAAATGGAGCTGAGAGTAAACAAACAAAATGGCTGCAAAATGGCCCAAATAAATTTTCTGACTCATAATTAAGCTACCAAATACAAAACTAACGGTAAACTCAGATTATTGGGTATAAGAAAAAGCCCATAATGAGTTAAAAACTTACAAAAAGGTGAACAAAATCACACAAAAAAGTTAAATAAACCCCATATTCATAACAGCAACAGAGTGAAATATTGGAGACCCAAGAAAAATGCTAACAAATTTGAACATGTCAATTAATTAGCAAATCAAAATCTACATGTTTGCAAATGGAGTAAAGGCAAAAAACACATTCCAATATAAACTAAAGCCACGTCACTAACAGTAGGAACAGTTGGGTGTGGCCTCAGACAAAGATGGGAGGGGCCAAGGGCAAACAACAGAAGAGCTAGGTGAAGCCTCAGACATAGACTGGAGGGGCCAAGGGCAAAGTGCAACAAAAGGAAGAGCTAGGAGGGGCTTCAGACCCAGATGGGAGGGGCAAACAGCAGACAAACGGAACAACTGGGTGGAGCTTCAAGCTCATGTACAGTAGGTGGGGAGAAGGGCAAATCACTGGCTAAATGGAGGGCTAGAGGGTTAAATATTCATTGAACATTTATTTGAACAAATAAATGAAAATATAAATAAAGCCATGGGAGGTGACGTGACCTGCTCAGCGACACACATGAGGTTAGTGGAGCAGAATGAAATCATCTTTTGTAGTCTTGCCACTTTTTTTTGTATCTACTTCCTTTGAGAATGGTGGTGGTGGTTAGAGCCTTGGCAGAGCAGGGCAGACTGGAGTTTCCTATCTTTAGCAGCTTTTGGAGAATGACAAGGTGCCCTCAAGCAATCGAATATATAGAAATATAATAGTTTGGTTGTGTCCTGGGGCTTCTCCTAGTCAGCTGTTCCTTTAAAAGAAACTCATCTTTCTTGCTTCACATTCATATATGAGTTTTTTGTTGCTTTTTTTCGGATTTATTGAGCTCTGTTTCCTGATACCAGCTTCCCATTTTTGCTTTATTCTTCTTCCTGTCAACGTTCTGTATCATTTCATCATGAAAGATTGGCAGTGACCAGTTACACCATTTCAAATATGTCCATATTTCCTTATCATACTGTGAAACACGCTGTATATTGAGTATCACGGCATTCTTCTGGGCTTCCCGCACCGTCGCAATTCTTTGTATCACTTCTTCTTTATTCTTCTTCTTCTGTGATTACTTTCTCAAATCTCCCATTTACTAACATTTCATGTAGCTCCTCTTTTATTTTGAGGTAGACCATCCACTGGTTTGTCAGTTTTGTAAAAGGATTAAAGGTTTGATAGTCTCTCTGGTGAAAAGTACCATGAGCCTTTGGAGCTAACCTAACTAAACTGTAGAAGTTCATAGAACGCTTCACCAGATTTTACATTTTAGACTTTGCAAACATACATAGACAGACTGGACAGCCAATACTGATGCTCTGTGCAAGAGAGGACAGAGCCGACTATACTTCTTTAGAAGGCTGACATCTTTCAACATCTGCAGTAAGATGCTGCAGATGTTCTATCAGACAGTTGTGGCGAGCGTCCTCTTCTACACGGTGGTGTGCTGGGGAGGCAGCATAAAGAAGAGGGACGCCTCACACCTGGACAAACTGGTGAGGAAGGCAGGCTGTATTGTGGGCACAGAGCTAGACAGTTTGACATCTGTGGCAGAGCGATGGGCGCTGAGCAGACTCCTGTCAATCATGGAGAATCCACTACATCCACTGAACAGGATCATCTCCAGACAGAGGAGCAGCTTCAGCGACAGACTGAGGAGATCGTTCCTCCACCACACTATGCGTCTCTTCAATTCCACCCGGGGAGTAAAACGTTAACATTATACAAATTTACTGTCTGTTATACCTGCATTGTTATCACTGTTTAATTTAATATTGTTTTTTATCAATATGCTGCTGCTGGAGTATGTGAATTTCCCCTTGGGATTAATAAAGTCTATCTATCTATCTATCTGTCTATCTATCTAGACATTAACTGAAGGCCTGTTGAAGCTTATTGGACTCAGGTAGACCTCCAATGAACACTTTTCTTGTTTATTGACAGAAGAGGTCTCTTCATGGCAACTCTTCCATAGATATCTTCACTTCTCTTTGTTGATCTATGCACCACTACTCCAGAGAAAGCTAGGGAGGCTTGTGGGTCTCTGATGTTATTTTAGGATTACCTTTTATCATTTTAGGTGGATGTCCACTTCTTGGTGGTGTGGCTATTATTTTAATTCCCCCCACCTGTATGAAATTTGCCTAACAGTGAATGTATGGAGTCCAAACCTTTACCAAATGGCTTTATAACCTCATCCAGATTATTGATCATCTGCTCCTTTTTTTGCCCCAGTTCTGCTGTTGTTTCCTTAATACAGTGTATGGTACTGGATGCGTTGGAAGACTCACTGACTTGCTGTCTTACAATTTTTGCTTGTTCCTTCCTAAGACATCATTTCAGATCTTCAAGTTCATTGGTCACCTTGATTAGTTGGTAATCACTCTTAATGACCCACCTGATGTGCTTAGCCCTGATGCAAGGGATAAAATGAAGGGTCAATTATTTTTGCACACATATAATATCTGTATTTCGGACCTTTGGGCATTTTCATTTTCAAAACACTCAATCTGGTGGATGATACTTAATTTCAATATGTATGAGACACTTTCTGATTACTGCTATGGACTGATGCTCTGTCCAAGGTTTGCTCCTGCCTTGCGCCCAGTGGTTCCTAGGATAGACTCCAGCACCCCTCCACAACCCTGTTCAGGACAAAGTGGATTAAGTCTCTCAGGGCTAATTATTTTTTTTCCTTTTGTACCAGGACTGAATATTTTTCCAAAAAAAGCACACAAAACAATGGTTTAGACATAAATCAACATACAATTGACCGATTGGGGACCGAACAGCTGATGCAGGCACCTGTCTTTCATTTTTGACCTCCAGATCACTTGCATCAAAATCAGAATTTGATAATTCAGAGTACAATTCAGCAATAACACACAAAAAAATAAATAACTAATACGCATGGAGTATTCTGCTTTGTGCATCTCCTTTGCTCTCTCGTCCAATGTTGATGGCATCTAGACATTGTTTACGGTATTTACACTCACGCAGGGGTTTGAAGTAAAGGCGACGAGTCTTAATGGTCCTCCTAGCAAAGAGGGTCTACCTATAGTGTAATGGTGAGTTTTATCAACATTTACAGCTTTTTTCCACCCTTTTTGTCGACCCAAGGGGTTGAGGGTGGATGTCGACTAAAGTCGACATCAGCCCTTAAAACAGTTAAAAAAGGACTGACTGACATTCTGATTAAACATGCACTTTATGCTCAAACATAAAAGACTCACTTGCAGTGGGTTCACAAAGTTTCAATCATGACTGTAACTTAACATGGTGAATATGCAAATTCTGTACAGGCGGTGGCATCCAGAGCCAAGACAGCAGGGCTTAACCACTGTGCCGCCCAGAATGTGGAAAATTCAATGATCTGGCTGTTGAAACCTCTCCTTTGAGTTATTATTTTTAGATTACGTTTTGGCACTTGTTTCCTTAGGATTACCTTTTAGGCAACTCCTTTGTGCCTCTTTTTGATCTGTTGCCATTTTTTGTTGTATTATCTAGTTTTCTCTGTATGGATAATTAATTTACAAATATTTTCTGTTTACTTTTTTAATTCTAGCCAAGGGTTTGTGGTCATCCCTCCTCTTGTGTGGCTTTTGTTATATTTTTCCTGTATTTGTCCCCCTGTTTTTAGGCCCGCTTTGGCTGAAGCCAGCAGGTAGTATTAAGGGCCTGGCTAAGTTCTCATGAGCCTCCTGCTGGACAGACCAGTGAGGACCGTTTTTTCTATGCTGAAGACTTAATAGTGTAGTTGTCAGTTGTCTTGAAGGAACTAAGTTTGTAAGCAGAATCAAAGTTGATGTAACGGGGGCTTTTTCTCTGTTTTGTTCACTCCATCAGGCCTAATGAGTGCTTACCTGTTTTCTAGCAGGATAGCAAGTGAGGAGAATAGTCTTGTGGGGGTGTGATGTGTCTATGCAGTCAGTTTAAACATCAAAACTGCGCTCTTTAGTATATACATTATTTGTATGAGACTTTATATCAGTGGGAGGGAGGGGTTTCACAGGCCCTGATCCGCTTGTCCTTTAGGTATCCTCTTTAATAAAATCCTTGTGTGCGTCCAGGTGTCCGTGTGTGTGTGTCTTCTGGTGAAGTGCACATGCGCGGGGCACGGTGCGTTGCGTGATATTACTGTCAGAGAAAGTTACAGGCGTTTTACTGAAATACAAACCAGTATTACTGCAAGAGGAAATTAAAGGTACACAATACAGTGACGCATATTACAGCCACATACAAGCCAGTATTACTGTCAGAGAAAATTAAAGGCATATTACTGACGCGCACGCCTGTATTACCGCCAGAGAAGATTAAAGGTATATTACGGACGTACAAGCCAGTGGACGTACAAGACAGTATTACTGTCACAGAAAATTAGACACACAATACACGGTGGCAGCCCACGAAGAACGGTCAGCTCAGCAAGTAAACATCAACAAAAGAAAGGCTGAAAGACAAAGAAAAATACGACCAACAAAAAGAATGTGGTCAAAGTCCCTTGCCATTTAATATAGACTGTTCCTACTAATGTTTATGCACTACTGTTCTAGCGCCTGTTATTGTAACGGGCTAAGTGACTAGTATATTTATAAATATATTAGATGTGTAAGTCCGTGCTGTAAAAAGCCCGGGGTCCTAGAAACTATTGAAATCGTCAGAAAAAAAAAATTGAAATGTAGAGATGTCAGATAATCGAAAGGAACTACTCTGGGCATCTCTCTCCTAGGAGGATTCGTTTTGCCGATGTGTTTGCATCGCTTGTGCGTTAGTTAAAGGGATACTGTTTTGCAGATGTTAGGGGCTAAGCGACTTTGTCTTTCTTCTGAGGTTTATTTTGCTGACGTGCTGGCCTCGCTTGTATTATTGGTGGCTAAGTGAGTTTTCTGTTTCCTCGGAGTTGGAGCCCTTACCCCGACTCCACCTCTCACTTCTGGGCTGGACAGACACACACACTTCCACACATAGACGTTTATGTATAAGATGTGAACTCAACCACACTTTTCCTCACATATTACGTATATCAGTGAACCTGAATCTCTACGATGGATCCATTCTTCTAAATACATGTATCAATGGAAACTCGGAGGGGGACCAACACATGGCTTACAGGTTGTTTCAAATTTAAAATGCCTCACAAGGAGGAACAATATGATGACAAAACATATAAACTACCTGTGAAAAGGTTTAGAACACCTCAGTTTTTATGGAAATGAATGGGTGGCACAGTGGGTAGCGCTGCTGCCTCGCAGTTAGGAGACCCGGGTTCGCTTCCTGAGTCCTCCCTACGTGGATTTTGCATGTTCTCCCCGTGTCTGCGTGGGTTTCCTCCGGGTACTCCGGTTTCCTCCAACATGCAGGTTAGGTGCATTGGCTATTCTAAATTGTCCCTGCAGTGGGCTGGCGCCCTGCCCGGGGTTTGTTTCCTGCCTTGCGCCCTGTGTTGGCTGGGATTGGCTCCAGCAGACCCCCGTGACTCTGTAGTTAGGATATAGCAGGTTGGATAATGGATAGATGGATGGAAATGCATGCAGTTTATTGTCTTAGTGTTTCAGGAAATCAAGGCATAAAACAAATAAACAGTGGCAAATAAAAAAAATAAGTCAATGAATCATTAAGTGTACAAAATTGTATTCACATTTTTGATTCATAAAATTAGCTGATATAACAGCCAAATTGTTGTACAGGGTAACCCTATGGATTCATAATGCCAGTCACTCTGTGAAAGTCACCAACTCTGCCTCCGGCAAAAGAACCTCAGACATCACACAGTTGGTGTCACACACTGAGGAACGTTTCACCTTTCACCAACTCAACGACACACAAACTCCCTGTGTGATGAACCGAAGATTTCAAAGTTTGATTCATCAGGCAATAAGACTTTCTTCCTCTTTTCAGTAGTTCACAGCCAGTATTTCAAGGCCCTATTTTGTCCTTTATAAGGAATGGCTTTCTTCCTGCCACTTGCCCTATCAAACCTTCAACACAAAGTCTCCTCTTCACAGTAGATACTGACACTTACTTTTGACGACCACCGTTAAGCTGTGCTTGTGGCTGTTGTGCTGTGAGGCGTCTGTCACGCAAGCTGGTGACCCTCAGAAACAGATCTCTTCCTATCGGAGTTTCTTCACAGTTTCCAATTGCCTTGTAGGACCACCACTGGACTCACAAACACTTTGATTTTGATTTTTTTGCAATTTCTCTCAATTAAAGGCCTACACTTCTAAGGGTAATAATGCTCCGTCTCATTGAATTTGTTCATTTCCATTTCCTTGCCATTATCACTGGAATATTGTTGAAGTAGTAGTTCAGAGGGTGTAGTAACATAGTCTGTTCCAACTGTGCTTTAAGACACTGTAGCGGACCCCGGCCGGGATGCACCTTCGATGTGTATTCAGGGTGAGCAGCCCTGGACGGTGCAGTACCTCCCCCTGGATGCTGGATGGCCACCCCCCTGGGTTTGAGCGGTGCTTCAGTGTCTTGCAGGGCTTCATGGGAGATGGAGTTCTCCACAGCCCTATTAGATAGATAGATAGATAGATACTTTATTAATCCCAAGGGGAACTTCACATACTCCAGCAGCAGCATACTGATAAAAAACAATATTAAATTAAAGAGTGATAAAAATGCAGGGTGGTTGCCAGGGGGCACGGCATGAGTCCATGAGCCCAGCTGGACTAATCTTTCAGCCCCACTTGGGAGTGCAACCGGAAACAGGTGATCAAGCACCTGGAGCACTTCCGGGTGGGCCATAAAAGGAGCCAGCACCCACCACTCAACAGGTAGAGTTGGGTGGAAGGAGGACAAAGCTTGTGGAGGAGTGGTGGTGGAAGAGAAAGGAGTATTGTGTGTCTTGTGCTTGGGACTGTGTTGTGGCTGGAGGGATTACGGGGAAGACCTGCCCTCCAGCTGAAGAAAATAAATAGTTTATTTGTTTTACACGTGCCACCGGGTCAGGCGCAATATAGCACCTTTCTTACAAGACACAGAGGGATTTTAAGTCACCAACATAAGTTGGGACACCTGTGCAAATTGTTTCAGTTTGCAAGGCTTCATGTACTTTAATTGCTGCCGAACATCTGTAGGTTGGAGCCTATTAGTTGTTCCCTGAAGGAGGGCCATTTGTAGTATTGTGAACTTTCCTTTTTTTCAGTTATTGCTAATCTAAACTTTAAATTTAAACCTCTGGCAGTTTAAGGCTTACCTTTTCTTTTTATAAACATTTTGTTGAATTTATTAAAATCAAATAACATTCCATACAAGCAAGTCAAGTTTTACAAAACTAGGTTTGAAACAAATCAACCCCCACCCATAAGAAAGAGAGCTAGGCCAACAGAGTAAAACTTTAATAGTAGGGAAGATAAAGAAATAAATAGAATAACCATTTTGGGCCATTCATTGCATTTCACCTGATTTACATTTGAAGAAATGCGGTGTTCTAAATCTTTTGACCGGTAGTGTAGTACCCACAGTGATCTGGCTCCACTTTACGCATTTACATTTGGTGGTGCAGTAAACTCGCAGAAGGATGCTACTAGACAACCTTAAAGGGGGGCTAAGACCCTAACAACAATCAAGTCCCAGAAACTCCCCTGCTGTATATTAGGATGTTCTAGAATGTTCTCCCATTTGTAGACCCTCCATTAGGATGGTGAACCGGTGTGAACATCCCCTAGCCCAGCGTTTCTCAACCTTTAAGTATTTGCGACCCGAGTTTTCATAACAGTTTTAATCACACCCCCCCTAACGTTTTTTTGAAAGGAGCCCACTAATACCAATTTGTTCTGTTTTAATTAATGATATATCATAGATGCATATTTTATAATACCTGCTTAACTTTTATCGACATTTATCTAACTCTATATTTATTTTTCTAGTATCAGAATGCAGTTTAAGTTCATTTGTTTTGGTTTCAGTAGATGTATTTTTCATATTTTTGATTCTTGTTTTCTTTTTTTCTCATCTTCGCCGCCCCCGTCCCACCACCCCCACAGATTGAGAACCACTGCCCTAGCCTCATGGTGGCGCTGTGGCTGCTGATCATGCTAGGTTTGTCCTTTTGTAACCCCTTTCAGTTCTCATTTTCTTTTTCAGATAAATTCCTGTTCATTTTCATTTGGGACTCCTTGCTATCATTTTGGGTTGCGGGGGCTGCTCAAGAGCACTCCTTGTCTTTGAAAACCCTCGGCTGTCAACAAACTTCAATAGCAAAGCACTCCGCTGGAGCTCACGATATAAATCAACCGATAAGATGATACAGTTGGAGTTCATATCAGGTGCTGCAATTTTTCTTCCACTTCGTTTCTCCAGCTCAGTAAAGATATTTTAATAATGCAGGGCATGTTCTGCGTCATGAGGGAATGCACTCCTAGTAAAAGTGAAAGCTGCTAAAATATTTGGTGTGTTTGAAGTTCATTACCCTTTAGAGGTAATGTGATTATTTGGATTGTGATGCCCGTGGCAGCCGCTGAATGGCGTTGAGACAGCCGCTTAATGTACGCTCGACATCGGCTGTTTGAATTTGTATTGATTCAGCTCTTCAGATATGGCGGTTTGATGCATTCCAGAAGGCCTCACTAGAATGTAAAGCAGGAAGGCTCAGACGTAGAGATGCAGAGTGGGCTTGAGTTTAAAAATGGAAACCTTTTCTTGTTTTTCCTCACCTAAAATAAATGCTGAGACGCACACATCCCTTAGATGGGGGATCTTAATTTGAAACAGAGGGGAAGAAAATAAGATTGTGGCCTGTAGGGGGTGTTGCAGCACTTCAAATCCCCAGGGACATCTTCACAACACATTCCTGGGTTCAAATAAGAGGCATTTCATTTCAGACAGTATCTCTACAGGCTTTCAGTTTCCTTCCTTCTAGACCTCACAACAAGCAATAGATTTCTCCCTCTACACCTCCCATGCAATTTCTTCCACCTCCTCCCGACTCTGATTCCTTAGTGGACAGAGGCGACCACTTTTATGCCATACTCAGAAACGCTTCTGGTGTTAAGGAGGAAGTACTCCCAGGTCAGATGGAAGTCCATGAAAGTAGGGACAGCTCTCTCGAGCAGTTCCCCATCTTGGTACTCAGGGAATCCAGCGGGGCTGCCCCACAGGACTGCAATTCCCTACATGCCCTTCAGGTACAGGAATGGGCATACTGGCCCAGGAATGCTGCATTTCAGGGAGAGGCTGATGGCAGATGTGATCCTGCCATTCCACTTATACAAGGGGGCTCCGCCCCCTGCTCGCTTCGCTCGCCTACCCCTGGCGTTGGGTATCCCAAAATACATTGTTTGTATATCCGTCAGTCGAGCTCGTTCGTTTTGAACCCATGACTGCTTTGCTTCCGCAGTTTCAGACGCACGTTCACTTCACTTCGCAGTGGTACCACTCACAATATGTCGGTGACGCCTGTGCCTTCACTCCGCAGTAGTGCCACTCACAATATGGCGGTGAAGCCTGCGCCTTCTGTACTTTATGGACCCGTGGGGCCTCCGTAGCCTCTTCCGTTTGAATCTGGGCTGCAGCGCAGAGTCCTCTTATTTGTGTGGCTGTGTCGGTAGTCGTTAGCCATAGGCGCATTGTTGCTTCATTACTCATTCACGTCAGTTGAGCTCTTTCGTTTTTGGGCTGTGACTCCTTCATGCGCGGTGGATAAGACTTCGCATGCGGTTTATGAGACGCGCGCTGTACGCGCCTGCGCAGTATGTCTCATGGTCCCATCGCCGTGTCCCTGCGTCCATGCCATCCGGTTTACCATTCTCGGTTAGTAATATGGATTATGTCCCTGACTTCTGCTTAAAGTGGATTTCCACTTTTCTGTTGTCATTCTAGATCTTCCACTAGTGATCACTGTTGTCCTTGTACACGTGATCCCTCAGTGACATGATTCCAATAGAGTATAGGCCCCTTAATTATGGCAAAGGGGGCCTATGGCAGGAGCAGACACAGAGAGAACTTCTACTGGTGGTGTGTAGCTAGACATTTCTCAACCTGTCACACAGTTATAAGGAGCTATAAGTCTGGTTTGTATGTGACACGTCCGAACAGCAATAATGACATCAGATGTGGAGTCATGCCCCCTCGGACTGCTCGCACATGATGGGTTTTTGCAGCCGCACTGCACACTGAATTTTCCCGACTATGTGACGCTCCCTTGAATCCAAAATTCCCAATTGCATGGAGAGGTTGGTGGAAGATGTGATCCTACCATACTTAACAGGCTGCCAGAATGATGAACAAAGCATTGATGAATTCACTTGATTTATCTAATGCTTTGGTGATTGCATGGGACACACCACACTCCCTCTTCCCAATCCCACCAGCTTTAAAGAATGCACTCGAATCATTGAAGGGACATGGGTGGGTCTGTGAACATTCACTGCCATGTGAAAAACTGGGTCGTGACACCACAAAGGTTGGAAAACACCGCTTTATAATAAAAGTTAGAGGGACACACAAAAACTTTTAAGAAAAGAAAACTGCTGATCCTAATGGTTCTGTTACAACCAGGGTTTGTCCCCTGGCTGATGTGTATTTTCATTTTTATTATTATTATTATTATTCCTGTTTTCAAATTGTTTTTCATATTTTCATTTAGGGGCAGAGTGGTGGCTCTGAGGCTAAGGATCTGTGCTGGTATCCAGAAGTTTGCCGGTTCAAATCCCCATCACTGCCAAAAGAGATCCTACTCTGCTGGGCCCTTGAGCAAGACCCTTAACCTGTAATTGCTCCAGGGGTGCTGTACAATGGCTGACCCTGCGCTCTGACCCCAAGGGATATGCGAAAACTAACAAATTCCTAATACAAGAAATTGTATAAGGCGAAATAAAGAACAAAACAAAAAAAAATGTTCAAAAAGTCAACCTCAAGATTTTGATGAATCTCAACGTTATAGACCTCCCTGAGTCTGAAAATACCATTTTTGGAATTATGTCTGTGTGTCCGACACTGTGTGTGCGTGTGTGTGTAAACACAATAACTTGAGTACACTTTCACTTGGGTCAGCCAAATTTTGCATACAAGTATTAGGTTCAAAACGTAGATTTCTATCAACTTTTGAGCTATTTCTGCTAACCGGAAATGGTACTTACCTTTTAATCATGCAGCTTCAGAGTCTGATACAGTATATTCAACTTTACTTTTATAATAATTGCTCAATATACAGTCATATGAAAAAGTTTGGGAACTCCTCTCAGCCTGCATAATAATTGACTCTCCTTTCAATCATAAAGATAACAGTGGTCTGTCTTTCATTTCCTGGGAACATCTGAGGACTGCGGTGTTTTCCGAACAAAGATTTTTAGTGACGCAGTATTTAGTTGTATGAAATTAAATCAAATGTGACAAACTGGCTGTGCACAAATGTGGGTCCCCTTGTCATTGTGCTGATTTGAATGCCTGTCACTGCTCAATGCTGATTGGTTGGATGAGCTCGTTAAGCCTTGAACTTCACAAACAGGTGTGTCCAATCATGAGATATAAAGGTGTTTAAGGTGGTCAATTACAAGTTGTGCTTCCTTCCCTTTGACTGTCCTATGAAGAGTGATAGCATGGGATCTTCAAAGCAACTCTCCAAAGATCTGAAAACAAAGATTGTTCAGTCTCATGGTTTAGGAGAAGGCTACAAAAAGCCATCTCAGAGGTTTAAACTGTCAGTCAACTGTAAGGAATGGAATCAGGAAATGGAAGGCCACAGGCACAGTTGCTGTTAAACCCAGCAGGTCTGGCAGGCCAAGAAAAATACAGGAGCGGCATATGAACAGGATTGTGAGAATGGTTACAGACAACCCACAGATCACCTCCAAAGACCTGCAAGAACATCTGGCTGCAGATGGTGTATCTGTACATCGTTCTACAATTCAGCGCAATTTGCAAAAAGAACATCTGTATGGCAGGGTGATGAGAAAGAAGCCCTTTCTGCACTCACGCCACAAACAGAGTCGCTTGTTGTATGCCAATGCTCATTTAGACAAGCCAGATTCATTTTGGAACAAAGTGCTTTGGACTGATTAGACAACAATGGAGTTATTTGGTCAGAACAAAAAGCGTTTTGCATGGCGGGAGAAGAACACCGCATTCCAAGATAAACACCTGCTACCTACTGTCACATTTGGTGGAGGTTCCATCATGCTGTGGGGCTGTGTGGCTAGTTCAGGGACTGGGGCCCTTGTTAAAGTCGAGGGTCAGATGAATTCAACCCAATAACAACAAATTCTTCAGGATAATGTTCAAGCATCAGTCACAAAGTTGAGTTACGCAGGGGTTGGATATTCCAACAAGACAATGACCCAAAACACAGTTGGAAATCTACAAAGGCATTCATGCAGAGGGAGAAGTACAATGTTCTGGAATGGCCGTCACAGTCCCCTGACTTGAATATCATCGAAAATCTATGGGATGATTTGAAGCAGGCTGTCCATCACATTGAACTGAATTGGAGAGATTTTGTTTGAAGAATGGTCAACAATACCTCCATCCAGAATCCAGACACTCATCAAAGGCTATAAGAGGACAGTGTCGAGAGGCTGTTAGATTTACAAAAGGAAGCTCAACTAAGTATTGATGTCATATCTCTGTTGGGGTGCCCACATTTATGCACCTGTCTAATTTTGTTATGATGCATATTACATATTTTCTGTTAATCCAATAAACTTAATGTCACTGCTGAAATCCTACTGTTTCCATAAGGCATGTCAGATATTAAAAGGAAGTTGCTACTTTGAAAGCTCAGCCAATGAGAAACAAAAATCCAAAGAATTTAGAGGGGTTCCCAAACTTTTTCATATGACTGTATTATTAATTTGATTTGATTTGTTGTTGATGGTTCTTTAATGTACATAATATAAAAATATAATAATTTTCTTGTTGTTTACTCCTCAAATATCCATCCCCATATATGAGTCTAGAGGAGACCACTCCCAATTTTTTATGTAATGTTTACAAATACTGGTTTATGTAAATATTCTTTAATTCTTATGTATTGTGTATTGCTACATATAAAGCACATGCCTTTTATTTTGTGGGTGGAGCCCCAAGAGGCGGGGCCACCATGATGTCACTACTGCAGGACCGCCCTCAGCCTTTATATTCAGGTTGACGGGACAGTCCCAGCACAGTGTCGTTGGGAGCTGTGGAGTGCAGATCTTTTGTGAGCATCGTTTGACTTTTTATGGTTTATTAAATTTTTGCTTCTGCTTATTGGATTTTACTTCTATGTAAACGGAAGTTTGGGAGTGGGGGGTGAAAAATGTGCTCTAAAACTCAAAACTCGACTCATTTGGAGTCTGTGCAGGACTGGAAGCCTGCCAGTGGACTTTAGGGTCAGGCTGTCTAAGACGAGACTTGCGTCAAGGCTGACCAGTGTAGGTCCTAGTCTAATTTTGCTCCCTTTTGAGGCCTACCACTCCTTTCTGCTGTTTGCAAGCTGGCGTCTCATTAAGCAGAGGCAGAGGAATCCTGGCTTTGAGATATTTAGAACAGCTTTTGCGAATTCATTTTAAAGATTCAACTTGTTTGGTGTTGATTTTGTTGCTTTGACTTTTTGACTTGAATATTTTAGCTTTGTCCTGGTGTAGTCAGTCGTAAATTTGAACTCGTCAGATATTTTTGCCTGTCACTCTGACAACATCTCCGCCTTCTCCCCTTTTGAATCTTTCTTTACCTTGTCTTTTGTTTTGTTTCAAAAGCTGATATCAATAGCAAAATCAGAATTTTAGTAGCAATCCAATGCTAATGCTGACCTGGAGGTTCTGTGGGCTTCTGCCAGACTTCTGTGTCCACATTCTCTCTGTGACCAAGAAATAAGGTACCCTAAACATGAGCCAGTTTGACTTCAATCTTGTTGTTTCTGGAGGTGTCATAACCTCCCACTTGTGAGGATGGGCCTGGAGGATTTTCTTCTGAGGTGCAGCCTTTAACAATTCCTACCTCCTCTTGTCCACCCACATTGATAAGCCATGGTGTTCTTTCACTACCAGTGCGGTTTTCTCTCTCTCTTCTTCAGACTTGTGGCCCTTGTAACCCCTTCCCACATTCATAAACCACCCAGTCATCCATTCTCAACACTTCTTAAACCAGTTCATGGTCAGAAGGACCTACAGCCAATTCTGGCAGCAATAAGCCATGACATTCCATTGCAGGGACCATTAATATAAACACACATACATATACAGTACACAGCACTCCTGTTACATTAGGCTTGGAGTTTCTTTTTAACTGAATAGTGCAGAAGACACAGAAGAACATGAGTGAAAACATCTAAATCTCATACCAGTAACTGGAGTCTCTGGAGCTGTGACACAGCAGTGCTAACCATTACCCCACCAACTAAACAGCTTACAAAAATGCATTAGAGGCCTACATTCATGAGAACAACCCAGCCTTGTGCCCAGGATCTCACTTTTCCGCTGAGGCAGGCAGCAGTCTGCTGCTATTGTAGCTGCTTGCTTCACACCAAAGGCTGCAGATTTCACCACCTCTTGATGCAGTCCCCTTACTTCCTCATGTTGCAGGAAGTGAGCTCCCTTATAAGTCTGCTTTGTTCAGGGTGCGCCTGCTTTAAACTCTTCAAGCTGCTGCATGAGTTTTAAGTTAAGTGAACATTTTAAACTGCACATCTCTACCTGATTAGCCCGATGTCAGCACAGGGTCTTCGTTCATTTCTGGACAGAAAGGAAAAAGAGAATTCTGCTTTTTTGTAAAAGAAAACGGTGAGTTTGAAGAAATGCTTGTTTTTATTATCTTCTTGCTAAACCTGATGGCTGGCATTTCACTTTATGGGGCGTGCGGGGTGAGAGTGGCCATCTTCAGTTAACAGTCTGTGTTAAGAGCAGGTGGAAGGTAGTATTACTAATAAAGCTTGAGAAGCAAATGGACCAGGAAATGAAATCATCAGTAGATTGTTAGGAGGAACGTAAAAGTCAAAACCGGGAAGTGCAGGAGAGCTAACTGTTGGTTCCAAAAATGCACGACAGAAATTGTGGTAAAAAAGGAAGAAAGAGAGCAAAATCCTGAGTGCCGTGAATCGCTGAAGAGTTTGCTGTGGAGGTTTGTAGAGTTGGATGGTGATGTGGAATTATTAGCATCCACGTTTTGGGTTAAAACTCAAAAGTAAGGCAGGTGTAGATACAATACCCTGGAGGAATAAATAATTGTGCATATAAATAAATGTCTTGCGATGGACTGGCACCCTGTTTAGGGTTTGTTCCTGCCTTGTGCGCTATGGTAGCTGGGATAGGCTCCAGCAGACCCCCCCCCCCCAACCCTGTTCAGGAGTAAACGGGTTGAAACTGACTGACTAATAAATAAATATATAGTGAAATGTGAAAAACAATAATCATTTTTTAGAGAGCATAAATAATTCAATATGTCACAAAATATACATATTTTCTTGCTTATTTCTTTATACATTTATTTAATTATTTCTTAGTATGGGCAGCATAGTGGTGACAGGTAAGGAGACCGGGGTTTGCATCCCGGCTGCCACTCAGTTTTGTCTTCATTTTCTTCTCCACCGCTTCCTCCAGCAGGACCAGAAGACATCCCATAAATGAGCCTGCCTTCTTAAACAGCTTGTTTATTTTGTGTGCCTCTCTTGAAGTTACACCTCCAGCCCAGCATAGTTAGATAGATTGACTGATTGATTAGAAAAGCAGAAGAAAGAAAATTCTGACTTGGCTAAAGATAAAAGAGCAGTCCCAGTAAGACGCTATACAGATACTGTTGGTATAAATCAGCCCCTGTTGCAGTTCCTGCAGTGACACACTTCTGCTGAACAATTTGTTGGCTTAAAGCCCCTCAGAGTTGGTGTGTCACAGAGAGGATCTGCAATGTTGTTCATAATGGTATTCAGTTTTGTTTTAATCCTCTCCTTTGCTACGACCTCCTGGGGGTCCATAGTGCCTACTATAACTGAGTCTGCCCTTTTAATTAGCTTGTTGATTCGGTGGGCCTCTCTTGAAGTGATGTTACCAGCCCAGCACACCACACAGGCCGTCAAAGAGATGTAGAAGATGTGTAGGATGTCACTACCCATATTTAAAGAGCACATTCTCCTAAGGAATAACTGTCTGCTCTGCCCCTTTTTTCCTATAACTCTTCTGTGTTATTAGACCAGTCCATCCTGTCATTGATGTGGATCCCCAAGTACTGGTAATGCTAAGAATCACCAACAGCTGAGAATATCACTGGGCCATTTCTCCCTCCCAGCAAATGCTGCAAAAACAGGGGACACTGACATTATCAGAGACCACTCACCCCTACAATTAGCTGTTTGCCGTTCTGCCCCATGGCAAGCAATACTGAAAAACGCGTGCAGAACTGCCAGTTTCATAAAAGATTTTTCCCACAGGCCTTTAGACTCATAGATAATGATTGTCTGTTCATATGGTGAAATATTAACTTCTGATATTACCCGTTAAGTTAAATTAATGTGGTGGATTATGTTTTTTCTGTAGGTTGTATGTATGTAAGTTAAGTATGTTGGTTGTTCTTAGAGGTTTATTGTTGTCGATTCTTGTTATTATTCTTATATATTTTTGTTGGCTATTCTTGCATATAATTGGGAAAAAAAAATTTTGTTTTGCTGTGCACCGCTGTGTGTGGTTACGAATGACAAATAAACCTAACCTTGAACCCCGTGACGGACTGGCGCCCTGTCTTGGGATTGTTCCTGCATTATACCCAATGCTTGCTGGGATAAATTCCAACTTTCCCAAATCCATGCTCAGGATTAGCAGATTTGAAAATAGAAGCATTTCTTAATATATTCAAGGATAGGACACATAGTGGAAATTGATTTTTTCTTAGTTTGTTTATTTTGTGTTATTTTTTGGCTGTTTTAATGCAACTGACTTTATATAATAAATATAGAAATAACAGATTCTTGAATGTATAAATAAACCCGATGTTGTCAGGACAGGTTCAGACCCCCATTAGTCAGTAATGGAATGTTGAATATGAGCAGTGACCAAGATGGTGGCACAGCATAAGTAAGTAAAAATGCATTTATAAAGTGCCTAATACAGAATTGTCCTGGGTATGACATTAATCTCCTTTCAGCCCTGCATGTAGGCCCTCCAACCTGCATGGGAAAACCTGGGTGTGGGTGGAAGAATTGGCACTCAGGCCACCATAAAAAAAAAACCCACACTGTTCCATTCCATCTAAACTAGCGTGGTGCTGAAGTGTCACCCGTCACATGGCTGCATTCGGGTCCAAATCTAGGATCCTGAGTTGGCTTGTCATGTGGTTGGTGCGGCAATGCACTGTATCAGCACCTGCTTCTAACCTCTCTCTCACTAATACAGAAGAAAATGAAATATCAAAGCAACATACAAAACAAGAACAATATAAACAACACCCACAGAGGGCAACGCTACCCAAATACCTGTCTGAACAGATGCATCTTAAGCTGACACTTGAATGGTTCAGTAGTTTCTGCTGATCTCAATATCAGTGGAAGCCTCTTCCATAAACTTGGAACAGTGGCTTGAAATGTGTGAACCCCAAGTGTCTTTAGCCTGTTACGAGGAACTGAAAGGAGATCTAACTGAGAAGATCTAAGAGCACAGCCTGAGGTGTAGTGATGAAGGAGGCTTTTGATATACTGGGGAGCTTGACCATGCTAAACTCTAAGTAAGTACCAGAATTTTGAGCCATATCCTAAATTCCACTGAGATCTAATGTAGAGAGTGTAAAACTGGGGAGATGTGAGTCCATTTGTGTGAACATGTCAAAAGCTTGGCAGCAGCATTTTGGACAGAGTGAAGATGAGACAAACCAGCCTTACTTAGATAGGTAAAGAGAGGATTAGAATAATCCAGATGTGATGAGATGAAAGCCTGAATAAGCATTTCCCTCTCAGCCCTGGTAACAACAGATCTAAACTTGGATAAGTTTCTTAAATGAGAAAGAAAGAAAGAAAAAGAAAGAAAGAAAACAATGACTGAGACATCTGACATGTGCATCAAAATTCAGTGACTGATCAAATATGACACCTAAATCATGAAGGGATGCATTTGAAGAGGTGGAGATCGTAGAAAGGTTTTGAATAACTGCCAGGTGCGGATCAGGAGGGGCAACAGTTAAAATTTCAGTTTTCTGGCCATTTAACTTTTAAGTAGTTGGCTAGTCGCCAGTTTTTGACGTCCTTCAGGCAGTCGACCAAAGAAGATAACTTGTGCAGTTCTTTAGGATTAGAAGAACAATAAAGCTGAATATCGTCAGCATAAAAGTGGTAGGAGAAACTTTTAAAATAATTGATAATTTGAGCTAGAGGAAGCCTATACAGTGAAAACAAGAGAGGTATGAGGACAGATCCTTGGGCCACCCCACAAGTCAAAGAAGCAAAAGCAGAAGGTTATTCATCCACAGAGATGGAGAAACTCCTAGCAGATAAATATGAGGTTAACCAAGCCAAGGTTGACCTGTGGTACCCACAGAGTGATTTAACCTTGCTATGAGGGTCTTATGATCAACCACATAAAAAGCCGAACTAAGATCAAGCAGTACTAACACAGAACACTTCACTGCATCTGCAGCCATTAGTTGGAAACATTAAGGAGAGCTGTTTCTGTGGAGTGATGCTTTCGAAAGCCTGACTAAAAGGGATCCAGTACTTAGTATCCTGCCCTGGGTGCCGCCTTTGTGAGGTTTACATGTGTGGGCAGGTATTCTTTAAGTAATTTAGATTCCTTACTGCATTTTTTTTCATTATTACAAAATTCAGAAAAGGAATGGTTAGATAAGAGCATAGGAGATAAGAAATTTGACAAATGAGAGGGAACCATTCAGTCCATCAAGTCTGTTTGTTTAGCTAACAGCTAAGCTTTTCCAATATCTCATCCAGATACTACTTAAAGTTTCTGCTCCATGTCTCAGTAGTTTGCTCCAGAGCCCCACAATTCTTAGTGTGAAGAAGTGGTTCTGAGCTTTAGTCCTAAAAGCTCTTCCCATTAATTTTCTACTGATGTCCTCAGTGATTCACTCTTAAGCAGAAAGAATTCTCCTTGGTCTACTTTATCAATGCCTTTGAGTTGGATTTTTGAAGACCTGGATGAGGTCCCCACACAGCCTCCTCTGCTTGAGACTAAACAGGTTTAATTCTCTGAGTCCATGTTTCTTAAACTATGGGTCACGATCCAGTGATGCCTGAAACTTGAATGGCGCTGAGTCATGAATTACAAGCAAATGGTTTGCAAAAAGAATTGTGCTGAGTCGCCATTGCAAAGGGAAAACAGTCCCCCCTGGACAATGACGTCACTGATTGTGCAAGGAGTCCTACAGGGGGTTAGGAACAACAATCCGCAGCAGTTCCACAAGTGGGGTAACCTTCCGAGGCAACTGCAGGTTGTGAAGAAACACAATTGGAAAAATCACAAGAAAAATAAGTTTAAGAAATGTTGCTCTAAGACTGTCATGGTAGGACATGTTCTTAAGTCCTGGGTTGTACTTGGCTGCTCTCCACTGCACAGCTTCAAGTGCTGAAGTGTCTTTTAGTTGCCGATGCTTTACGGTTTCCACACTTACAGAAGAGGCCTTTTAGTCCAGTGATTCCCAAGTTCGGTCCTGGGGCCCCCACGCAGGTTTTTGTTCCAATCAATTTTACAATTGATCTCATTGTTTAATTAACTACTATTTTTCCTTCTCTTATTTAATATTTCAAAAAGATCATTAATTACAGATTTACATTTACAAATGTAAATTAAAAAAAGCAATTTGAAAATTACACAGTAACCGGAACAGATAGAAGGACTTCACATCCACTAATTCTTGCATTATTCTGTAAATATTTAGCAAATAAAGTTTGTAATTTCTACATTAATAAGAAAAACAAAACTGTGAAGTAACAGACTGCTAATTAATATCCGACTCCAATTATAAAAAGACGCTGGTCAGGATAAAATCTTCCAGGCCTGAACTGGTGAAACACTGGTTTAGTCCATCAAGCTTGTCAAGTTAGATACAGTAATAACTAAGATCTCCAAAAATCTCATTCAGATACTTCAACTTCATGAGTCAGATTATTCTTGTTATGATTTGTGTTTTTATTTAATTTTCCTTGGGCTTATACATAAACATTTTACATAATTTCTAAGGATTTTGGTACCAAAGGACTTCACAGCCAATATTAGTTTTAAGGTCATTAAATCATTTATTCATCTTTTCTGACACCATTTTGTTTTTCATGGGTGCCGCCATTTTATAGCTTTGATGTCATAATGTGATGGCTGATTGTTAAGGTGCATGGTCTTAGAGGTCAAAATCTATGACTTACTAGTGCAACAGTAGCAAAAATGGGCAAGGGCTTCGAAAAGACAAAAAAAAAAAACTCATTTAGGTCTAACCCAGGCAAGTCTGACTCTAGGCAACTGAGAAGCTTCAGACCAGACAAGGCCCCAAAATGGAGAACAGGCCTCTAACATTCAAAAATCACTAGGGAGTGTTACGGCTAGGAGTTCTAAAGCACGTGAGTCCCAAAGGCATTTTGAAAAAGGCCCACTAGAGGGGGAGATCCTGTCAAAAACCATGGCTAGACACAAAAAGGGCCACATAAAAGATTTATTTTTACAAAAATTCTCTTTACATACATGAAGCTTTGTAGAGTGCAAAAGGGCAAAAAGGAGTTGCCGGTAAGGGCAATCCAAAGAAAACAAGTCCCAGTACACAGTCCGAAGGCAGAGTCACAAACAGAGCAAAATGGCCAGGAATCCAGACAATAATCACAAAACTACAGTAGCACACAAAAAAACTCACCGTCCCCCTAGCGCCTTCGAAAATGAACCGATGAATTTCTGCAGGTTTCACTCCCTCTTAGATAGATAGATACTTTATTAATCCCAAGGGGAAATTCACATACTCCAGCAGCAGCATACTGATAAAGAACAATATTAAATTAAAGAGTGATAAAAATGCAGGTAAAAACAGACAATAGCTTTGAATAATGTTAATGTTTACCCCCCCGGGTGGAATTGAAGAGTCGCATAGTGTGGTGGAGGAACGATCTCCTCGGTCTGTCAGTGGAGCAGGACGGTGACAGCAGTCTATCGCTGAAGCTGCTCCTCTGTCTGGAGATGATCCTGTTCAGTGGATGCAGTGGATTCTCCATGATTGACAGGAGTCTGCTCAGCGCCTGTCTCTCTGCCACGGATGTCAAACTGTCCAGCTCCATGCCTACAATAGAGCCTGCCTTCCTCACCAGTTTGTCCAGGCGTGAGGTGTCCTTCTTCTTAATGCTGCCTCCCTAGCACACCACCGCGTAGAAGAGGGCGCTCGCCACAACCGTCAACTACAGCGTGTTGTTCAACAGTGGTGAAAACCAGTCTATGTTCATTTGACCTTGGCTTCAACTCTACTAAGGGCAAAGTGTTACACTGTGCTTGTTCATACTACCCATAAGCCATTGCAAATGTGTTGTGTCAACTTCTATCCGTTGTGGTTAATGCGTAATTTTCAGTTTGCTTTTACTTTTTGGTTTGCCCTCGTAGAATGTTTACAGTAGTCACCTCTATTTAGCAGCACCGGTTAATCTTTTCTGCATCATTTAGCCAACATGAACTTAATTAAAAATTACACAACACTCTCAAACCTGCTTAATTCAATTCAGGGTTTTGGGGGGGATCGCAGCCTAACTTTGTAGAATCAGGTACAAGGCAAGAATCAGCCCCGGAAATGGA
Organism: Erpetoichthys calabaricus; assembly: GCF_900747795.2. NCBI lineage: Eukaryota > Metazoa > Chordata > Cladistia > Polypteriformes > Polypteridae > Erpetoichthys > Erpetoichthys calabaricus. The sequence goes on along the minus strand of NC_041399.2, from coordinate 209,740,129 downwards.
TGCCAGTCTATCACAGTGTTCACTCATACACATACTTTCAAAAGGCCAATTTGGAACTGTCTGTTAACCTAACTTGCACATTTTTAAGGATGTAGGAGGAAAACCAGAGTACCCCTAGGGGCTGGGACCCCACCCCACCACAGATGTGAGGAGAACATAAAAGTCACAAGTTTAAGGAATGGGGTTAAATCACAGGATGCCAGAACAATGAGGTACCTGCTTGTCTCTGTCAGCGTTGGCTTGACACATTTAAATTACTTTAGTGTGAGTAGGTCCAGTAGGTTTGTGCCCACCAATGCACTTTTTTTTTCTTGTAATATGAGCTCCGAATTGCACATCTGCTGCTCTAATTCTGAAGCACTGTGAGATTATGTTAACACAAGCCTAGTGAGAGACACTATATGAATAATAAATAATGAAAGACACAATACAGTAGATCAGTATATCCACAATCTAATTAAAAATAATTTTATATTACAATGACAGAAAAATGTCACCCAGGATGAAAATGTCAGTCAAAAAATAGTAATACAGTAATGATAACAAAAAAAAATAAAAAATGAAGCTATGGAAGGTGTTATATACAACAGACAGGAGAAGTACTAATTGATAGTTATGAAAGGTACTGTATATCTGATACTGTATATTGTGTGACAGAAAAATGTCACCCAGGATTTCAGGATGAAAATGTCAGTCAAAAAACAGTAATAAGGATAACAAAAATAATTAAAAAATTAAGCTAGATAGTTATTGAAAGTGCTATGTACGATAGATAAGAGACACACTTTTTGATAGTTATTAAAAGAAAAATATAATTGATATAGTGTGTGACAGAAAAAAGTCACCTTGGAAAAAAAATGTCAGTCAAATAAATTGTAATAAAAAATAACACAAAATGGGGCTAGATACTGTAGATATGGAAGGTGCTTTATATGATAGGCATCAGAGGTGCTATATGAATAGTTATGAAAGACACAATATATTAGATAAATATATCCATCCATTATCCAACCTGCTATATCCTAATTACAGGGTCATGGGGGTCTGCTGGAGCCAATCCCAGCCAACACAGGGTGCAAGGCAGGAAACAAACCCCGGGCAGGGCCCCAGCCCACCGCAGTAAATATATCTACAATCAAATTAAAAATAGTGGGAGGAAAGCCAGAGTACAGAAAAATGTCACCTAGTATAAAAATGTCAGTCAAAATATAGTAATGATAACAAGCTAGATACAGTAGCTATGGAAGGTGCTGTATACAGTACAACAGACAGGAGAGGCACTTTTTGATAGTTATGAAAGTACTATATTTTTAATATGCAGTAGGACATGACTGAAAAAACATTACCTCTGATAAGTTTTTAAAAATAAACAGTAAAAAAAATAAAAACATATTAATAATAATAAGTAAACAAAACAATGAGGCTAGATAGCAATGCAAGATGCAATATATAATAGATAGGAGAGGGACTTTTTGATAGTTATGAAAGGCAGTATATTATTAATATAGTATATGGCAGGAGAAAATCACATAGGAAATGTCAGTCAAGTAAATGATAATACTGATAATAAAAGTAATAATAGGACTAGATGTGTATGGGAGGTGCTTTATATGATAGGTTTGAGAGTCACTATATGATAGTTAAAGATGCTATATATTAGAAAAATACTGTATATCCATAATGTAATTAAAACTAATATATTAAAAAGATAGAAAAAAAGTCACCTAGGATTAAAATGTCATTGAAATAAATTGTGAAAATAATACAAAATACATAAAAAATTGTGGTTAGATTGCTATGGAAGGTACTATATACAGTGAGAAAAGCGCTATATAAATGCAAAGAATTATTATTATTAGGTTTTGAGAGGCACTATTTGATAGTTATGAAAGGCGCTATATACTGGATATAGTGTGTGAGAGAAAAAAGTTGCCTAGGATTAAACTGCCAGTCAAATAAATTAGGATAAAAACAATAAAAAAATAGGTATCGATAGATGTGGAAGGTGCTTTATATGATAGGTAGGAGAGGCACTATATGAAAGTTATGAAAGACACTATATATTAGATAAATATGTCCATAATCTAATTAAAACTATGTAAATAACAGGAAAAAAAACACCTAGAATAAAAATTTCAGTCATGTAAATAGTATTATTAATAACAAAAATGATGTACAAATACATAGGAGAGGCACTATTTGATAGTTATGAAAGGCACTATATAAAAGTTACGTAGGATAAAAATGTTTAAATAAATGATAATAAAAAATAGGGCAAGATACATATGGAAGGTGCTTTATACAATAGGTAGGAAAGGCACTATATTTTGATTTTTATATACTTTATTAATCCTTCAGGGTCAGCCCCCTAGAAGAATTTTCAGTTTTAAGGGCTTTGCTCAAGGGCTCAATGGAGTAGGATCTGATTGTCATAAAAGACACTATTATATGAAATAAACATTTTTGCAATCTAATTTAAAGTAAAATCTCTACCAAGACATGTAAATACACATGTACATTGAAAGGTGTTATATAAGATATTATTTTGGGCCTCAGAATGCACTCCAATGCTATGTAAGAGGCTGTTTTTACAGAAACAGCACAGTAACATCAGAGAATGAATCCATAATAAGACACCGTTTGTGAGTAGGAATATCATTTGAAAAACATTTCAGCACAATAGAGAGCTATGGCTGCCTTAACACTTGAACCTTACAAGTAATGGAAGCTGATAGGGGACTATCTGTACCTCTCCAAGAGCCCCTGCTTTCATTTCTCTCTTTGCAGTAGATGAGGGCAGCGATTTCATTCGGGATTTGGGTTCATTTTCTTCATTACAGTTCTAATTCAGCAGTGACAGAAAAAAGGTGTCAGAGTTTGATTCTCCAGTTTTTCTTGCTAGCAGTCTTCTTCCCAAAACCAGGAAGCATGGGTTGTCATGGAAACAGAGGGACTAAGCTTCGGAGGTGCGTTGGCAGAGCGCTGAAAACCAACACAGTGACACTGATGGGACAGCAGAGACATCGTGAGGTCCAGTGAAGCAGCCCACTGCTGCAAAGGCCTTTCTGTCCTGCTTGTGCCGCTGATGCTGCTCCTCTTTGTCAAATATGTGTGCCATGTTATCTCTCTCTCTCTCTGTTCTGTACATGGCTGACAGGCGCCTAGAAGCCTGGGTATGCCATTAGACCGTCGTGATTCTAAAATAGTCTAGTTTTCTGTTGATTTTTTTCTGGGTAATTATATTAATCCTTTTATAGCACAGAAGAAAAAAAAAAGTTGAAGGCATAAAATGAGGAAGTGTGTGGGGTGTCGTTATGCTCAAGTTCCTCTTTGCAGAATGCAAGGCTGTGTGCCACATCAGCGGTGACATTCTGAACGTGTGAGCTTTTCTATCAGGATGGCCCATCTTTTTCATTGCATATCTGCAGCCGTGCCCATGTCGGGCAGTGTAGTGTGAATCGTTTTGTTAAAAGGGTTATGTAAATGATGGTGGGGGTTTTGGGGGGCTGGCAGTATACAGCACTGTATACATGCGTGCATGTACAGTGGATTCAGTGCGTCTTCAAGCCCCTTCACTTTTCCCACATTTTGTGATGTTGCAGAATTATATTCAAATGATTTCCATTCATTTTGTTCCTCATCCAGCAGCACTCGATAGCCCAGAATGACAAAGAGAAAACAAGATTTTTGAAATTTTTGCAAATTTATTAAAAAATAAAAGACTGAACAGTATTCAGACCTTTTGCTCAGGACTTAATTGAAGCCCCTTCAGCAGCCATTCCAGCCTGGAGTCCTCTTGGGTCTGACGCAACAAGCTTCACCCCACCTGGATTTGTGGATTTCCTGCCATTCTTCTCCACAGATCCTCTCAAGATCTTGTCAGGGTGGATGGAGAAAGTCAGTGGGCAGCTGTTTTCAGGTCTCTCTACAGATGTTCGATTAGGTTTAAGTCAAGCACAGTGATCTGCTCAGAACTATTTTATGACTTCTTCTCTGGCCTCGTTGTCATCAGGCTATACCACCTGTCTGTTAGGTACACTGCCTGTGGAAGGTGTTCGGACCCTTCAACTTTTTTTCAAATTTTGTTATGTTGAAGTCTAAATTAATTTTTCCCCTCATCAAGCAGCACTTGAAACACCAGGATGAAAAAGCAAAAAACAATATTTGAGAAATGTTTGCAAGTTTATTAAAAATAAAAAAAAAACTGAAATATCACATTGACACAATTATCCTGATCCTTTACTTGGTTTACTTAGTTCAATCCTCTTTGGCAGCCATTCCAGCCTGGAGTCTTCTTGGGTATGATGCAACAAACTTCACGCTCCTGGAATAAGGGATTTTCTGACATTCTTACGTGCAGATCCTCTCAAGTTGTGGAGACCATTGGTGGACCGCTGCTATCCAGTGTCTCCAGAGTCTGATTTCTGTCTGGGTAACACAAGAGCATTCGCAGATTGTCGCTAAGTCACTCCCGTGTTGTCTTTGCTTTGTTCTTAGTGTCATTAAACCTGTTTGAAGGTGAACCTTCAGCCCAGAGTGAGGTCCAGAGTGACCATCGGGTTCTTGGTCACCTCTCTTACCACAGCCCTTCTCCCACGATTGCTTAGTTTGGCAGGGTGGCCAACTCTAGGAAGAGTCACAGTTGTTCCAAACGTCTACCGTTTAACAATTATGAAAGTTATTGTGCACTTGGAAACCCTTCAATGCTGCAAGGACTTTTTTTGCAGCCTTCCCCAGACCTGCACCTTGACACAATCTTGTCTGTAAGATGAAACCCTTTGGCAGCGATTGCAGGCTGGAGTCATCTTGGATTTCATGTGACAAGCGTCACACATCTTGATTTTGGGATTATCTGCCATTCTTCTTCGCAGATCCTCTCAGGCTCTGTCAGGTTGGATGGAGACTGTCAGTGGACAGCTACTTTGAGGTCTCTCCATAGATGTTCAATTGGGTTCAAGTAAAGGATACTCCCAGAGTGGTCCCTAAGCCTCTCACAGCATGATGCCACCACCACCACCATGCTACACCGTTGGAATAGTATTGCACAGGTGATGAGTAGTGCCTGGCTTCCTCCAGAAGTGACGCTTAGAGGCCAGATGGTTCGATCTTGGTTTCATCAGACCAAACAATCTTCAACCTCACAGTCTGAAAGTCCTTTAGGTGCCTTTTTGCAAACTCCAAGCAGGCAGCCATATTTCTTTTACTAAGGAGTGGCTTCTGTCTGTCTGACCATTCTGCCATAAAACCCCGCTCGGGTTTGTCTTGGTTGTCCTTCTGGAAGTTTCTCCCATCTCTACACTGGTTCTCTGGGGCTCAGCAAGAGTGACAATCAGGTTCTTGGTCACCTCTCTTACCATGGCCCTGAGCAGCCAGCTCTAGGAAGAGTCATGGTTGCTCTAAACTTCTTCCATTTAAGAACTGTGGAGGCCACTGTGTTCTTGGGAACCTTCAATGCTGCAGCAATTTTTTGCAGCCTTTGCCTCAATACAGTGGTGTGAAAAACTATTTGCCCCCTTCCTGATTTCTTATTCTTTTGCATGTTTGTCACACAAAATGTTTCTGATCATCAAACACATTTAACTATTAGTCAAATATAACACAAGTAAACACAAAATGCAGTTTGTAAATGGTGGTTTTTATTATTTAGGGAGAAAAAAAAATCCAAACCTACATGGCCCTGTGTGAAAAAGTAATTGCCCCCTGAACCTAATAACTGGTTGGGCCACCCTAAGCAGCAATAACTGCAATCAAGTGTTTGCGATAACTTGCAATGAGTCTTATACAGCGCTCTGGAGGAATTTTGGCCCACTCATCTTTGCAAAATTGTTGTAATTCAGCTTTATTTGAGGGTTTTCTAGCATGAACCGCCTTTTTAAGGTCATGCCATAGCATCTCAATTGGATTCAGGTCAGGACTTTGACTAGGCCACTCCAAAGTCTTCATTTTGTTTTTCTTCAGCCATTCAGAGGTGGATTTGCTGGTGTGTTTTGGGTCATTGTCCTGTTGCAGCACCCAAGATCGCTTCAGCTTGAGTTGACGAACAGATGGCCGGACATTCTCCTTCAGGATTTTTTGGTAGACAGTAGAATTCATGGTTCCATCTATCACAGCAAGCCTTCCAGGTCCTGAAGCAGCAAAACAACCCCAGACCATCACACTACCACCACCATATTTTACTGTTGGTATGATGTTCTTTTTCTGAAATGCTGTGTTCCTTTTACGCCAGATGTAACGGGACATTTGCCTTCCAAAAAGTTCAACTATTGACTCATCAGTCCACAAGGTATTTTCCCAAAAGTCTTGGCAATCATTGAGATGTTTCTTAGCAAAATTGAGACGAGCCCTAATGTTCTTTTTGCTTAACAGTGGTTTGCGTCTTGGAAATCTGCCATCCAGGCCGTTTTTGCCCAGTCTCTTTCTTATGGTGGAGTCGTGAACACTGACCTTAATTGAGGCAAGTGAGGCCTGCAGTTCTTTAGACGTTGTCCTGGGGTCTTTTGTGACCTCTCGGATGAGTCGTCTCTGCGCTCTTGGGGTAATTTTGGTCGGTCGGCCACTCCTGGGAAGGTTCACCACTGTTCCATGTTTTTGCCATTTGTGGATAATGGCTCTCACTGTGGTTCGCTGGAGTCCCAAAGCTTTAGAAATGGCTTTATAACCTTTACCAGACTGATAGATCTCAATTACTTCTGTTCTCATTTGTTCCTGAATTTCTTTGGATCTTGGCATGATGTCTAGCTTTTGAGGTGCTTTTGGTCTACTTCTCTGTGTCAGGCAGCTCCTATTTAAGTGATTTCTTGATTGAAACAGGTGTGGCAGTAATCAGGCCTGGGGGTGGCTACGGAAATTGAACTCAGGTGTGATACACCACAGTTAGGTTATTTTTTAACAAGGGGGCAATTACTTTTTCACACAGGGCCATGTAGGTTTGGATTTTTTTTTCTCCCTAAATAATAAACACCATCATTTAAAAACTGCATTTTGTGTTTACTTGTGTTATATTTGACTAATGGTTAAATGTGTTTGATGATCAGAAACATTTTGTGTGACAAACATGCAAAAGAATAAGAAATCAGGAAGGGGGCAAATAGTTTTTCACACCACTGTACATTCCTGTCTCTAAGATCTGCAGGTAATTCCCTCAATGTTATGATTTGGTTTTTGCTCAACTGTGGGACCCTCCATAGACAGTTGTGTGCCTTTCCTAATTAGTCAACCAATTCAATTGACCACATGAGGATTCTAAGCAAGGCATAGAAACATCTTAATCACGATCAATAGAATAGGATGAACCTGAGCCACATTTCAAGAGTCATAGCAACAGGTCTGAATACTTGTGTCAATGGGGTATTTTAATTTTTTTTATTTTTTAATAAATTTGGAGAAATGTCTAAAAATCCTGTTTTTGCCATCATTCTGGGCATTGGGTGTTTTTTGATGATGGAAATGATGATCAGAATGGATGGTTAATGGAATAAAGACATCTTCTGTTTGTCTGGCAGACTGGTTATAACGTTCTCCTGTCTCATACCTCCAGAGCCATGGATTCAAATCCCAAATCTACCCTTTGTCCGAGTTTTTTTCAACATCGACAAACACGTTCTTGCTAGGTTAATTGACTACTATGAATTGTTCCAGTATGGCATTCATCCTAGGCTGCTGTCTTCTTTGTACTTAATTCTTGTTGTTATCTGGATTTCTTTTCCCCTTGTGTTCTTTTCCTTATTTTTTGTAACTGTATAGGTTGGGTTGAAGGATCTTTAAATATTTGTTCCTTGCGATTGCGACTTTACCACAGTGCCATCTTAGGACTTTTGCTTTTCATGGGCACCGCCATTTTGAGTTTCATGACCAGAGTCGGTCAATTCATTATTCAATTCATTCATTGATCACTTGACCCCTTGTTTTCTGGAGCCCATGCCCCTTCAGTAGCTAATGGCACTCCTTTGTGTGTGTATTGCAGACTTTAAGGAGCGGGCGCCCCTTGGTGTATGGAGCGTGCACACTTTAACTTTCATAAATGGTGCCCAGCAGATAACAATGTATCATCAGAGTTTGATGACCTTCCCCCTCAATGTCAGGTTCACGTGCCTAGGGTGCCATTTATAAAAGTTAAGGGGTGCGTGCTTTGTACATCGAGGCAGAATCGATCATCAAGCTTTTATAATACTGAGTGAGCTATTTATGAAAATAAAAGTGTGCGCACTCTGTACACCAAGGTGTGCGTATTCCCTAAAGTCTACGTTATATATACAATGGTGCCCCATTTGTGCTACTGAAGGGGTGCACACTCCAGACACAGAGGGGGACCACACAGGTTGTTGAACTCTAATAATACTGATTGCCGGCTATGGAGAATGAGAGCCGACATCCATCCACACACCCCCCAGGGCTCCATATGGGCTTAGACCAGAACTGTTAGTTTGCCTTTGGTCTAGACTCTCATCTCTGGCCCTTCTCGAGTACCATTGTGTCTTTCTGGTAATTTGGAGGATGAGCCTACACATCGTGTTCTCAATATGGCTGACAAGCTGTATTATTGTTGGGTGAGTGGACTCAGAGTTCATTAATGGATTGGCTCACTCTCACACACCCTAAGCTTAAAAAACTTATTTAAAAAGACACAGACACAGTCCACATAAGCACTGATTATATGAGTGATGCCTGCAGAGCCCATCATTCATTAGTACACCACATAGAGACCCACTAACTTTGGCTTGAAAGATCAACACAAGAGACTCCGGATATGCCCTAAACACTGAACACTGACACACTTTGGTCTTTGGATGTCCGATAGACCCTAGTGGCTGACATACCTTGGTTATCAAAAGCGAATTAATCCTTTTTGTGCTGCTAACTATTGGAGGTGTCTCTCCCCAGCCCTAACCCCTTGGGAAAGAAATGGCAAACTATGGATGACAGGTGCCCTACATTTACTCAGATAATTCAATCACTCAAGATATGCAAAGTACAGAAATTTAAAGGCAATGCAAAATAGAATCGTAGTAGCAGAAAATTGAGTACATCAGCAAATGAGTTAAAAGGTCAGTGATCCACAGATAAATCATTCAAATCCTTTATTGTATTCCCTTTGTGATTAATTTTCATGCCTTGCCTGTTTCTTGACTTCTTGACTGAATTTTGACTGTGATTTTTGCATCTTGTCTTGGTTTAGGTCGATTTGTTTTGTTTGTTTTGTCTTTGACTGGCATCTCCTAGTTAAACTCAAGAAATGATTTATTAGTTATCGAGAGCTTCATTAGTAAAAGGGTGAGGTATGCAATGAGGCCCATCAGCGGAGGGAACGCATGTAAAGGCTTACAGATTGCGGCACTATGAATGGGAATGATATCTTTTTGATTGTTTTTTATTGATTTTTTAAAATCTTCTTCTTCTTTCGGCTGCTCCCGTTAGGGGTTGCCATAGCTGATCATCTTCTTCCATATCTTTTTGTCCTCGTCATCTTGCTCTGTCATACCCATCACCTGCATGTCCTCTGTCACCACATCCATAAACCTTCTTTTAGGCCTTCCTCTTTTTCTCTTCCCTGGCAACTCTATCCTTAGCATCCTTCTCCCAATATACTCAGCATCTCTCCTCTGCACATGTCCAAACCAACACATTCTCTCCTTTCTGACTTTGTCTCTCAACCGTCCCACCTGAGCTGACCCTCTAATGTCCTCATTTCTAATCCTCTCCATCCTCGTCACACCCAATGCAAATCATAGCATCTACCTCCAGCTCTGTCTCCTGCTTTCTGGTCAGTGCCACCATCTCTAATCCATATAACATAGCTGGTCTCACTACCGTCCTATAGACCTTTCCTTTCACTCTTGGTGGTACCCATCTGTCACAAATCACTCCTGACACTCTCCTCTCCACCCATTCCACCCTGCCTGCACTCTCTTCTTCACTTCTCTTCCACACTCCCCATTACTCTGTACTGTTGATCCCAAGTATTTAAACTCATCCACCTTCGCCAACTCTACTTCCTCATCCTCACCATTCCTCTGACCTCCCTCTTATTCACACACATGTATTCTATTTTGTTCCTACTGACCTTCATTCCTCTCCTATCAAGAGCAGATCTCCACCTCTCCAGGGTCTCCTCAACCTGCTCCCTACTCTCACTACAGATCACAATGTCATCAGCAAACATCACAGTCCACGGGGACTCCTGTCTAATCTCGTCTGTCAACCTGTCCATCACCATTGCAAATAAGAAAGGGCTCAGAGCCAATCCCTGACGTAATCCCACCTCTGTCACTCCTACCGCAGACCTCACCACTGTCACACTCCCCTTGTACATATCCTGTACTACCCTTATGTACTTCTCCGCCTCTCCCGACTTCCTCATACAATACCACAGCTCCTCTCCAGTCACCCTGTCATATACTTTCTCCAGGTCCACAAAGACGCAATGCAGCTCCTTCTGGCCTTCTCTCTACTTCTCCATCAATACCCTCAGAGCAAACATCGCATCTGTGGTGTTCTTTCTTTGCATGAAACCATACATTTTTTTAAAATGGGTCTATTTATTACCTGAAGGACAATTACTGTTTTTATGGGATTATTTATTGCTTAAAGACATTGCACTTGAAAAATTAAAGTACTTTTGCACATTTACACCATAGTCTTGCTTTGTTAGGTGCCCTCATTGCATGGCTCATCTTGGTCATGACTATGAACAGTCCCAGACCGTCACAGTTGTAGCCAAGGTTTATTTCCTAGCGTGTGCTTATTTTCTGGTTTTGTTTTTTTTTTTTTTGTCAATTTTGAATTATTAATGTTTATGTTTTTGGTATTTCTAATACTTTAGCTGACTTATTTTTTAATTATGTTCTATGTCTTTTAATATGCATCCATTTATGGGTGAAACCCTAGGAGGCAGGTCCACCCTGACATCACTGCTTCTGAGTCCTTCCTCTGGCTTTATAAGTCGGCAAGAAAAAAGGATTCAGCAGTGGTCGATTGTGTGTATTTGGGGGTCTTATCGTATAATTATTGCTTTTCATTTCGATTTTTTTTCTGATTATTTCTGCTGTGTGTTTGGTTTGTGCATTGGGACTACCTTTAGGCAAATCCTTTTTTGCTCTTATAAGCATTTTTATTATTTTTTTCCCTCTCTCATTTTCATTTGTAACAATATTTTGTTTGTATTGTCTTTAGGAGCCTGTATTTTTACAGTTTCTCTCCCTTGTGAGACATTTTTGAGATATCTTGGACTCCCTTGCTATTTTTGAACTTTTAAAGCCAGCTCCCTCCTTTTTTGTGTCATGGTAGGCCGAAGCCTGCAGGTAGTAGTTGGGTACTGGCTGACTTTGAGGGAACTTCTTCTGAGCAGAGAGAAAAGGTCTTTTGAAGGTCTCACACCCCTTTTCACCATGTTTATGATTCCAAATCATAACACTTAGGCTCTGACCAAATCCCTTGGGGTGGATACTTTCCATCTGGTGTTTGAGTCATAAATTGACTAGTCATCTCAACCTAAGATTTTAAGGCTAGTTATACACTGAGATAAATTAAAATAAAATAAAATATGTACAGTACATAGAAGTATCAAAACATTAAAGCAAAATCTCATAGTGCGCACTCATAGTGTCTCCCAATGCTGCATTGTATGAAATATCAGTGAGTAAAGTCCCAGAGTTCAAATACACTTCACCACAGCTCATCTGAGCAAAACTTCCAACAAAAACCAGTCTGTTCTGGCCTTCCAAGCAAAATGTCTGCATTCCCCAAAAAACTATTTTAGGCCTCCAGGACATTTGCATTTTAAGGATGTTCTGACTTCTTTGGTGTTATACAACGCAGCATCGCATTGGCCTTTTTAATTGCTTGTGCATCCTGACCTGGTAAGTGACAGCACTCGAGACCCCAATGCTTTTTCATTTCAAACATTGAGTGTTTTTGTCAGGATTATGCTTTGACTCTGCCCATAGTCTGTCCTTCTTCTTATATAAATAATAATGTTACCTATAGATAGATAGATAGATAGATAGATAGATAGATAGATAGATAGATAGATAGATAGATAGATAGATAGATAGATAGATAGATAGATAGATAGATAGATAGATAGATAGATAGATACTTTATTAATCCCAAGGGGAAAATCACATACTCCAGCAGCAGCATACTGATAAAGAAAATATTAAATTAAAGAGTGATCAGTTAAATAGATAAAATAGATAAAAAGGTAGAAAGGTAAAGTCATACACGGAGCTGCTGGAAAGGCTGATGGAGGCCCTGAATTGGTACACAGCTTAGGGTTTCTACAAAGTCTACATTGATTTTCTCCCACTTTCCAAAAGTTAGCTTAGCATGTGGGCAATTCTACATCAGCCCCAAGAGTGGGTGCTGTGATGGACTGGCATCCAGTCCAAGGTTGGTTCCTACCTTACACTCAATGATGGCAGTATAGGGCTCATCACCTACAACTTGAATTAAGAAGGAATCTTACGTTACAGTTCTAATGCGTGATACACTAATGAAAGAATTTTAGTTGTAGAATTCAAAAGAGAAGTAGCCCCATCGCTGAACTCTATCATCACACTGTGCTTTCTATATTTAAGCCTTTGCCTCAACGGATGCAGTTATCTCTTTGCTCCAGAAGGCAAGACTTTGATGACCTGTTTTTCCCACCTTGGTGTTCAGAGCGCGTACCCCTTCAATAGTACAAGCAGCTCCCAGTTGTCCATATACCACAGACTTTAAGAAGTGCTCACCCCTTGGTGTACGGTGTACATAAATGGCCTCATGGGGGTAACGCCGCCCACTGTTTATCATCAGAGTCGCCGTAGTGAATGAACAGGCAACACGAAGGGAATGGAGGATGAGTCTTTGCTCAGCTTGGGCGCCATAATAAAGGAAAGCGGACAGACAGGCTTTTCAGCAAGAACGTAGCAGGAACCCTTTACCCAGCAGGGAGGCTAATTTAATGGAAGGGCCAACTGGGGGAGACAGCAATGTTTGGTTCCTTTTTTCCTCTGATACAATGCCCTCTGGGTGTCTGTGTGAGAATCCTAACCAGGGGTTCCTGCCATCTAACATACCAGTCAATAAAGCTGTCTCCCTGGTCCTTCCATTATATTGGCCTCCCCTGCTAGGTAAGGGTCACCATCCTCCATCCTCTCTGGGATGCCTGTCTATCCACTGTGGTACTTATAGGGGCTTGGGGTTGCCTTCCCCCTTGGTGTCCAGAGCGTGTAAGCCTTTAGAAATACAAACCGCGTCCCTTTGTGTACATGCTGCAGACCTTATGATCATACTTCTATGACCCTGGTGTCCTCAGTGCCCAGAGTGTGTGTGCCCCTCGTTTAATTCTGCCTTCCATACATTAAAGATTTTCGTTTTATTCCTACATGCTGGAGTATGTGAATTTCCCCTTTGGATTAATAAAGTATCTATCTATCTACATATTAGGAAGTTTTTTCAAAGCAAAAAGAACCAACTTCAAATGCAAAGAACCTGTCCCAGAATTAAATTGCACTCGGTCAGGTAAAGGTTCTACTAAGAACCACACAACCCATCAAAGAACCATAAAGTGCCATTAAAGAACCAGCATTTTTAAGAGTGTGGGATAAAAATGTCAGAAAAACATGAGGATCTGACATTTCTTTTTATGTCTATCAGATGACAGTAATAGTGCCGTGACTGGCGAATCCTAAAAGCACACAAGTCCCAAAATAGTTTCAAAGTTGCCCTGCAGGGAGGAAATACCGTTAAAACCCTGACTAGATATAAAAAGCGCCTTGAATAATCTTTATAAAATAAAGGATTTACTTGAGGCAAAGGCTCAATATCCATGAAGCTCTGAAGAGCACAAAATGAATTGCCTGAGAAGGCAAAGTAATCCACTGCAAACAAAGTCCCAATTCAGAACCCAAAGGCAAGGTCAAAAACAGAGCACAGGTTCAAAAATCCAGAAATCACGATAAGCAATAGCAAAAGGCCCAGTTAGACGCAAGAAACACTCCACTGCCTAGAGCGCTCAAAGTGAACTGCCAGAAACTATGGAACGCCCTCCAATAAATAGGGTGGAGGGCAGTGATTGGCAGGCGGACCCGCACCTTTGGGGAACCACCTATAAAACTTCAAGGGACGCAATTAAATGAACACAAAGAATAATGTACATAATAAACTAAGGGAACATTAATACAAATAAATGATACAAAATCAGACAAAAAACACAACTTTGAACCCCAGCCAGCAGAGAAATTCTGGCAGAAACACAACAAATAATAGTTTAGTCTTGTCATGTGTGCAGAGTGCAGTGAAATTCTTACTTTGAATGTACAACAACGTTGTGGCACATAACCACTTTTACAGTGAAATGATAAATCAAAATGGAGTAAAATTTACACAACTCTGCTTAATTGAATTGAAAACACAAATCAGTTTGCTTGATTTACTTCTTAGGCCGGGTTCCATGTCATTTCAGTTATGCTGAAACCTTATGGGGGGTGGGAAAATATTGAGAGTGACGGCATTATCAAAATGATTTGCTATCAAGATATAGATAAACGCAGTTATAGAAATCTATAGAAACACCCATATCTTAAAATAATAAAAATGTTATCATAACCGACAGTGTCAGGAGATACCATTCAGATTCAACTTCCTGTTCGCATGAACAGTGTAAGTCCCGATTGTAAAATATTCCAAAAAGCTGTGTATGTTACAACAGCCATAGAAATTACTTTCTTGTGTCAGGCAGCGGCCAAAGGAAATAAATTGTTTTTCCCATAATATACTGTACTTTATTCAGCTCAGACTACTATAAAAATATAAATGGCATGTCATTTTCTAACCTGCTTAATCCTGACCAGGGGCATGGTTGGGGTGCTGGAGCCAGTCCCAGCCAGCATAGGGCACAAAGCAGGAACAAACCCTGGACAGGGCGCCAGTCCATTGCAGGGCAAACACACACACATGATAATTTAGTATCACCAATTATCCTAACCTGCATGTCTTTGGACAGTGGCAGTAAAAGTAGTGTCATGCGTGCACGTTGGAGGACCTCCTCACAGGCTCAGTCGAGGTATGTAATAACCCACCAAGACCGGCGCTAACGCCGTCATCTCCTTCTTTCCCAAAAGCCAGCGGTGAAGTCATTCCGGGAAAGGGGCGTCATTACTGGCCAGAGCAACCCACCAGATGGAGTTCTGCTGGAGCAGCTACCTTACAGTCTGTGTTTTGAATTTTCCCGCTGAAGGGACACACACCATCAAGCATTATTTCTGTTCATTTTTTTCTTTGCTTTTCTGTCTCTGGCCTCTGTATCTGTGGGCGGAGTGGTGGCTCTGAGAATGGGAATCTGCACTTTTAATCGGAAGGTTGCTGGTTCAAAGCCTGTAAATGGCAAAAAATTATTTTACTTCATTGAGCCCTTAACCTGCAATTGCTCCATCCTGGCTACGACATTAATCTGCATCCACCCCTGCATGTAGGCAAGGAAAAACCTGGGGGCTGGTGACAGAATTGGCACTCCAGCCATACTGTTCCATTCCATCATGTGGTGCTGCAGTGTCACCCATTGCATGGCTGCACTCGGGTCCTAATCTGGGGTCCTGAGTTGGTTTGTCATGTGGTGAGTGCAGCAATGCACTGTATCAGCGCCTGCTCCTAACCTCTCTCTCTCTTTTCTGTCTCTGGCAAAGCAACAGGGACGACCCAGTTGGCACCGCAAAATTTTCTCATTGCAGTCCGGCCACAGCATGCAGGCAGACATGGGGAGAACATGCAGACTCCACACAGGGAGGAGTTGGGACGCAAACTCTGGTCTCCTTATTGTGAGGCAGCAGCACTACCTCTGACCCACCATGCTGCCCTAAAAATATAAATCCAAGAAAAGAAACAATAAAATAAATCTGTAAAAAAACACTTAAAGCACAGCACTGAGAGAACCTGTAATCTGTTACTTTATATCAAGGCTTTTATTTTCAGTGCAAACATTGTCAGCTTTGAAGAGAAAGATAATGACAGCTCCATCCTTCCATCCATTTTCCAACCCGCTGAATCCGAACACAGGGTCACGGGGGTCTGCTGGAGCCAATCCCAGCCAACACAGGGCGCAAGGCAGGAAACAAACCCCGGGCAGGGCGCCAACCCATCGCAGCAGCTCCAGCTATCGGACCACAATACAATTTTACTGTCTTATAACTAAATACAATGGATGTAAAAGTCTACACACTCGTTCCAAAATCACAGATTTTGTGTAATAAAAAAATGAAACCAAGACAAATCCTGTCAGAACTTATTCATCCTTTATTGCAAAATTACAATCAGTACAAAGAAGGTGAAAACAAATCAGAAACTGTTTAGTGAAGAAAGGAAAAAACATCCTACAAAAACCTATCATTAGTTTGCAGGCCCTTTAACGATCGAGGATGAGGCTGCGTTCAGAAACAACCAATCACAGTAAGTCTCATCTCAAACAGTCATTAGTAGACACCTAGCATTAAATAAAGTTGCACTGATTCAGCTCAGATAAAGGTTAGCTGTTCCTGTAGGATTATTCTGATATCCTCTTGGTTGCAACATAACTCCAAAAGTCATGGTCTGCAAAGAGCTTTTAAAACATGAACAGGACACTCACCATTGACAGGTATCAATCAGGACAGGGATACAAAAAAGTATCCAAAGCATGAAATATCCCATGGAGCAGGGTGAAGACAGTGATCAACAAGTAGATAAAATATGGCTCAACAGTGACTCTACAAATATTAGGATGTCCCTCTAAGATTGATGAGAAGACAAAGAGAGAACTGGTCACCAAGAGACCCACAGCAACATTAACCCAGCTGCAGGACTTACTGGTTGTTCCCTACATCTGATAACAGTCAGTTGTGTTCTTCATATGTCTGGGTTGTGAGGTAGGGTAACGAGACAAAACAAAGAAAAACATCCAAGCCCAGCAAAACGTTGCAAAAAGGTCAACCCAGTCTCCCACAACCATGTGGAGAAATGTATTATGGTCTGATGACACCAAGGTTGAACTCTTTGGCCATAATTCCAAAAGATATGTCTCTCTATTATAAAAAAAAAAATCTTGGGTCGAGACATGATCTTCTCCGAAAGACACTTTGACGTCCCACAAGACTAGACTTTACAAGCTTTGGAAGCAAGACTCGTGAGACAGTGACTTTTGCACGTTACGCCCTACTTAAAAACAATTTAAAACAAGATCACGGACATCTAACCTCTCAGTTGTTGGAATGCTTTTGGCAGACACACTTCATGAGCACTTAAAAATGTTATACGTTCTAGATGGCACGTCAACAACTAAGCGAAGAAAAAAGAGCAGCGTGTTGAAAAGAGACACAAAAGCATTGGAGAGAAAAGAATGGACAAAAGAACGATAATAATCTTATGTGCAAATTCAGAAAATAAGGAAAATAATAATCAGCCCGGACCAAGTGGAACTGAATACCTTGTAGGTCCAATCGGGGTCAGAAAAAAAAAACGAGTTCATAAAGACGTTCAAAAACGTTGGCGCAGAGCAAGTAAGAAATTATGAAAGCAGTGGAATTCGAAAGTATCAAAAGAAGAAAGTAAAGATCGCAATTAGCACAAACGGAAATTATTACTCAATGAAATAACAGAACAGCAAAAAGAGATTGAATATATGGACATTGGTGATATGTCAGAAGTATGTAGTTATTGTAAGGCTTTAAAGTTTAAGTCGGAGACTTGTAGATCGTCTAATTCGTGTTGACATCAGGGAAAAGTAGTGTTGCCTCCCAATGAAGAGGCATATCCGCGAGAATTAAAAGATTGGTTGTTTAGTGAAAGTGAAATCCAATACAATACAGGCAAAATATCCGAGTCTACAATAAACTTTTCACAATCGCATCATTCAATGCTCAAAACGTAGATTTATACAATAATGGAGCATATGCTATGAGAATCTGTGGTTCCACAACAATTAAAGCTACGACAAGTTTAATTTCGAAGAAACCACAGTTCGGTCAGGTGTATATTTATGATCACGGAGAAGCGATGCAACATAGAATCGAAAGAGTATGTTACAATTCCCATGAAAATAACAATCTCTTTAAATTGTATATCCGGATAACCAAACCCGGGGGTGAGCGAGCGGAGCCCCCTAGTTTCACACAAAAAAAAAAACACAGCACATCACACCATACCCACAGTGAAACATGGTAGAGGCAGCATCATGCTTTGGGGCTGCTTTTGTTCAGCTGGAACTGGAGCTTTAGTCAAGGTGGGTGGAATCATGAAGAGCTCCAAGTATCAGTCTGTTTTGGTACAAGACCTTCCAGTATTTGCTAGAAAAATGAAGATGAAGAGGACCATCCAAAGCATACATCAAAATCAACAAAGCAATGGCTTCAATGTTCTGGAATGTCCCAGCCAGAGCCCACCCAGACCTGTGGGGTGACCTGAAGAGTGGTATATGTATAATGTCTGAGATGCCCTCAGGATTGGACAAATCTGGAGTTTATTTTTGCAAGGAGGAGTAGGCAAAAATTGCCAAGTCCAGATGTGCCAAACTGATAGACTCTTACCTACAAAGACTGTGTGCTGTAATCAATGCAAAAGGGGCTTCAACTGAGTATTAGTTTAGGGGGCCTACACATGAATGCAACCAGGTTTTTGTAGGATTGTTTTTCCTTTTTCCACTAAACAGCTTCTGATTTGTTTTCACCTTCTTTGTATGGATTGCAATTTTGCAATAAAAGTGGAATACGTTCTGACAGGATTTCTCTTGACTTCATTTTTTTTCTATTACTAAAAATCTGCGATTTTGGCAGGGATGTGTAGACTTTTTATGCCCACTGTGTTCACGAGTCAAAGAGCACAGAATACCAGGGAGTGTTTATGACATAACATCCTCTTTAATAAAATCCCTGTGTGCGTCCAGGTGTCCGTGTGTGGGTGTCTTCTGGTGAAGTGCGCATGCGTGGGGTACGGTGCGATGCGCGATATTACTGTCAGAGAAAGTTAGAGTCGTTTTACGGAAATACAAACCAGTATTACTGCGAGTGGAAATTAAAGGTACACAATATAGTGACGCATATTACAGCCACATACAAGCCAGTATTACTGTCAGAGGAGATTAAAGGCATATTACCGACGCGCACGCCTGTATTACAGCCAGAGAAAATTAAAGGTATATTACGGACGTACAAGCCAGCGGACATACAAGACGGTATCCTTCAATAAGGGCGCGCACAAAAAGGCGAGCCTCAAAAGGGCGACCTCAATTGGGCGCAGCGAATAAAGGCGCGCGTAAATAAAGATCTGCACCTTTGTTGCTCTTCACATATTCCAGAGCCATTTCAACTAAATTATCTACGAATGCCTTTATTCGCCGCGCTCAATTGAGGTCGCCCTTTTGAAGCTCGCCTTTTTGTGCGCGCCCTTATTGAATAGAGCCGTACAAGACAGTATTGCTGTCACAGAAAATTAAAGACGCACAATACACGGCGGCAGCCCACGAAGAACGGTCAGCTCAGCAAGTAAACATCAACAAAAGAAAGGCTGAAAGAAAGAAAAATACGACCAACAAACAGAATGTGGTCAAGGTCCCTTGCCATTTAATACAGACTGTTCCTACTAATGTTTATGCACTACTGTTCTAGCGCCCGTTATTGGAACGGGCTAAATGACTAGTTATATTCTAAAACCCTCTTAACCCATTTCAGAGTTACATAAAGTCTGAGCCCATGGTGGATTCAAAAACTCTTCAGACTCCTTCACTATTGTTTTGTACATTTAATTTTAAATGGATAAATTTGCTATTTTTCCCCCATCAATCTACACTCCAATAACCCATAATGACAAAGTGAAGACATGTTTTTACTGCTGTGGCTGGGTGCAGGAAGACAGGACAGACAACAAGAAAAAGTTGGGACACCAACCAGATTGTCCCATTTAGTTAGTGGTGTTTAATACAAACAAAATTCTCGAAAAATCAAAACAATAGGCTATTCCTAGGTAGCTGCTTGTGAGGAAAGGGTCAATTGTTTGGGAGCTCCCTCTGCCGGTTAGCTCTGCGGAAAATTACATCTTTTTCCGGGCAGCTGGGCTTCTTATGGCGGCGTGTTCCAGAAGGAGTGGAGCTAAGAGCCCTCACTGGGCAGTTCCTGGGAGTTGCAAGGAGAGAAGGGGAAGAGAACTTCACCGACGGCAGCCCCTTCTCACCCGGGCGAGTTATCACATACCTCATTCAAGCCCTTGATGAGGTCCTCCTGTGTGCACGCATGACACAAAAAAATAAAAAAACAAAATGTCTCCTTTATATACAGTAAGCATTCAGACTATTAATTAGTACATTGTAGAAGCAACTTCAGCTTTCAGTCTGCTTGGTAAGTCTCCACACGCTTTACACACCTGGATTTGGGCAGCCTACCTGCCGTATTCCTCCCACATTCCCACAGTTGCACATTTCAGGTAAACTGGCAATTCAAATTGTGCTAGTGCCATCGTGTATGTGAGTAGGCCCATCCAGAGCTGCTTCCATCCTTGACCACAGTGATGCCAGGATTCACAAAGTGTTCAGACCTTCCTCACTTTGTGCAGACTGCCTTGTGTTGTAGATTTCAGTTTAAATGGATATATTTGCCATTTTTTCCCATCAGTCTACACTCAATAAACTATGATGACAATGCAAAAACATATTTTTTAGAAAGGTTTGTAAATTTACTGAAAATCAAAAACTGACACTCCTCCTTAGAAGTATTCAGACTCTTTGGCACTAAAAATTGTGGTCCAAAAAAAATAAAAACATCATGGCTGCATGAGAGGCTTGGCAGAGAAGATCCTCAGCACCAGGTGATGTCTACGAATCGCAGACTTCAAATAGTCATTGCATGCAATGGATATGCAACAACGAACTAAATAGAACGGCTTTACTAGACCTGCCACTGCTGTGTCCCATACATTATGGTGTCCTGAAATGGGGGGAACTGTGAAGAAAAAGTTTTGTTCAAATGTAAAAAAAAGGATTCTGGGTTCTTTATAGATGCCTGCTGGATTCATATGCATAAACTAGCCACTTCTCTTGCAGATAGATAGATAGATAGATAGATAGATAGATAGATAGATAGATAGATAGATAGATAGATAGATAGATAGATAGATAGATAGATAGATAGATACTTTATTAATCCCAGAGGAAAATTCCCATACTCCAGCAGCAGCATACTGATACAAAAAACAATATTAAATTAAAGAGTGATAACAATGCAGGTATAACAGACAATAACTGTGTATAATGTTAACGTTTGTCCCCCCCCCCCCCGAGTTGAATTGAAGAGTTGCATAGTGTGGTGGAGGAACGATCTCCTCAGTCTGTCAGTGGAGCAGGACGGTGACAGCAGTCTGTCGCTGAAGCTGCTCCTCTGTCTGGAGATGATCCTGTTCAGTGGATACAGTGGATTCTCCATGATTGACAGGAGTCTGCTCAGTGCCCGTCACTCTGCCACTGATGTCAAACTGTCCAGCTCAGTGCCTACAATAGAGCCTGCCTTCCTCACCAGTTTGTCCAGACGTGAGGCGTCCCTCTTCTTTATGCTGCCTCCCCAGCGCTCGCCACAACCGTCTGATAGAACATCTGCAGCATCTTCCTTCTAAGGAAGTATAGCCGACTCTGTCCTCTCTTACACAGAGCATCAGTATTGGCAGTCCAGTCTAATTTATCATCCAGCTGCACTCCCAGGTATTTATAGGTCTGCACCCTCTGCACACAGTCACCTCTGATGATCATGGGGTCCATGAGGGGCCTGGTTCTCCTAACATCCACCACCAGCTCCTTGGTTTTGCTGGTGTTCAGGTGTAGGTGGTTTGAGTCGCACCATTTAACAAAGTCCTTGATGAGGTTCATATAATCCTCCTCCTGATTCATAGTTTGGCCACTCAATCTGGTATAGTAATAGGTACCTGATCCTTTTTCAAACAAAGCCACCTGTTTTTTCTGCTTCTTCTCATGCCACTTGTCAAACTGACCACTCTTTTGTAGTCGCAATATTTTACTGGAAAATGGGAGGTGGTCTGTTCAGCTTTGCTGAGGTTTTATGACTTTAACCTCCTGCCCACTCCTGATGCAGCCCACGATAGCAGTGTCGTCAGTGAACTTTTGCACGTGGCAGGACTCCGAGTTGTATTGGAAGTCTGATGTATGTTGGCTGAACAGGACCGGAGAAAGTACAGTCCCCTGCGGAGCTCCTGTGCTGCTGACCACAATGTCAGACCTGCAGTTTCCGAGACGCACATGCTGAGGTCTGTCTGTAAGATAGTCCACGATCCATGCCACCAGGTATGAATCTTCTCCTAGGCTGTGTAACAAAGGCGCTATATTGCGCCCAACCCGACACAGATGGACACAGAGGCACGTGTAAACTAAAGACATGTTTTATTTTTCTTCACCCATGGGCACACGTCTTCCCCGTGACCCACAGGCAATACACAGTCCATAAAGCACTATCCCAACATAACATAACAATCCTTTCTTTTACCACCACTCCTTCGCAAGCATAGTCCTCCTCCTCCCAACCCTGGTTCCTCAAGTGGTGGTGGCCGGCCCTTTTTATAGCCCACCCGGAAGCGTTCCAGGTGCTTGACCACCTGGTCCTAATTGCACTTCCAGGTGGGGCCGAAGAGTTGTCCAGCCATGCTGTTGAAACCAGACAGAGGCCCCCCTGGGCCCCAACCAGGCTGTGGAGGACTCCATCTCCCATGGAGCCCTGCGGGAGGTTGGGGAATCACCGTTGGCCAGGGAGGCTGCCACCAAGCGGCCCGGGGGAGGTACTGAGCTGTCCATGGCTGCTCCCCCAGAACATAAGCAGCAGGGGTATCCCTGCCTGGCATGGGACCCGGCTGTCCGCCACAGCTGTGGACAACACATTCTCACTTTTCAGGTAAGAGTTCTGGAAAAGGACGAATGTGAAAGTTTCGTGGTGCCCTCTTAAAATGCAGGCACTTGGCCTGTCAGCAACTTTCCTAAATGGCCAAATTACTGAGTGCTGCTTCTTTAAACAGAGCAGTTAGAATTTCTGATGAGAAGGCAAGTCTGCTCCCTGTTAAGAAGCACCTAATTGTGTGGTGTGCGTCTTGCAGGAAGTCAGGTTACGGTTACTGAGCAAAGCCACTTTAGTGTAAGCCACTCTAATGCCGTTTTACAGGCTGCGCCAGCTTGACACAGTAATGGGTGCTTCACTGTAATCTGTCTTCTGTAAGTGTGGCCTTTTTGTGCCGTGCTGACCCATCTTAGGTGGATTAAGGCTGATTTTGACACATCTACATTATTTGTGGTTGGGGGGGTGCATGCCATCTGGCTTTGTGTATGTGAGACACAGAGAATCAAGCCATTATTAGCAAATTGAGCACAAGGGTTACTGAGCTGCCATGCAAGAGAGAATGTCTGGCCTGGTCCTGTGCTGAAGTATACAGAAAAGTCTGAAATTTGCCACATAATGCATTTGAGATCAGAATTAGCACCTTCAGATATGGGCAGCACCATGTCACAGTCGTAGCGGTCCAGGTAAGGAGACCAAGTTTCGCATCCCAGGTCCTCCCTGTGTGGAGTTTACATGTTAGGTGAAAAGACACGCAGGTTAGGTAAATTGACCCCTAGTGTGTGTGTGTGTGTGTGTGTGTGTGTGTGTGTGTGTGTGTGTGTGTGTGTGTGTGTTCACTCTGTGACAGCCTGGCACCCTATCCAGATTTTCATGCTGCCTTCCACCCTATGCAAGCTGGGATAGGCTCAAACCCCAGACCAGGGTCTGGAATAAGCACATTAGAAAATGACATGACCTCCAAATCTGAGGTTACGGTCATCTTAAATTTTATTGTTTATAGAAGAATGTAACTTTTGGCAACACTTTAGTTTAGGTACTGCAAAAGTTCTTCTATTACTCATTTAGTCTTTCCTAATAAGACCTTAACAAAGGCTCCTTTTGGCCTCTATTATGCTTATCAGGCATCGGTAGATGGGTTATTCATCTGTGGCAAGTGTGGCATATTAGGAGCCTTTGATATGCTTCAAAAAATGACTTATGAATATGAAGGATTCACCAATCTCATTCTGAAATATGCAATATGAAGAGAAATATGTCCCAGTTAAGCCACTTCTAACCATTCTAAAGTGAGGTCATTTTCCTAGTCCATGTTGGAGAGATGAATAACCACTGTACTGGTGTTTGTATATATCATTAACACCAAAAGAAGCCTTAAGGTCCTGTGTTCCTCGAAGGATTCCGTAGGGGGTCTGGGTCACCCTAATAAAGGCTGTTGGGCCCCTATATAGTCGCAGTGAGAGCTGTGCCCACATACTCGGACCAGCATCAGCAGCGTTTCCAGTGGGTGTGAGACACCACCAGGCCTGTGTGTTATCTCCTATCCTGCTTGTGATTTCCATGTACAAGATGTCAAAGCGCTGCCAGGGAGGGGGTCCAGTTCAGTGGCCTTAGAACTGCGTCACTTGTTTTTTGTTGGGTTCATCAGGCTGTGAACTCCAACACGCATTAACATGGTTTGCAACCATCTATGAAGCAGCAGGGATGAGGATCAGCACCTCCAGATCTGAGGCTGTGGTCCTTAGTTGGAAAAAGGTGGACTGTCTTTCTCTGAGTGTGAGGCGAGTTACTGCCTCAAGTGAATGGATTTTACTTAGCCTATATAAGTTCCTAAAAATGAATTATTTTGTTTTTGTTGTTGTTAATATACTAGAAATCCCCTAAACAGTATCACATTGTTCACAGTTGTTTTGTTCACTGAATGGGAAACTTCAAATTATAAACTTTCCAACATTCCTTTCTCCATAATGCCTGTTCTGTCTCTTTCATTCTTGGTGCATATCAAAACAGAATGCTCCAAAGAATTTGGTTCAAAACACATAACACTTACCTTGTACAGCATCTTCCTTATCTACGTGCCAATATTAAAGAAGTGCCGTTTGTCTCAACGTTTAAATCAAGGTGTGAGGCTCATGAGTATGGTGTGTACCTGTTAGAGCTGCTGTAAGCCCCTTCCCGTTTCATTTCAGTGCATGTAACAGTTCTGTATGGCAGATCAGGTTTCCCCTTTTTTCTTTCTCTTCTTATCATCTTGCAGTGGGATTTGGTGAGCTGTAGGGTGAATGGCCTGGTGGGATTGTGCTGACAATGACAGACCCCATTATCAGACCTTCATGGTATTTTATGGTAGTTGTGGCTATTGTTGCCTGTGCCATAGCCTCCTGGAAGATTGTAGTTGACCTGGGACAGTGACATCTGGGGTCTATAGAACTATGTGCAGGTGCCTTGTCTATGGTTGCTCCCTGCTTTGTGCTCAGTGCCGCCCCCATATGACCCTAAATTATATGAAGCAGGATGGATGGAAGCCAGGCAGGGAAGTAGGAAAAGTTAATTTCATGATTTGCAAATGGAGTATCTCTGCAATACTAAATTGAACTCCGATATCTACTGTATTTAAAGTCATGAAATATCATTTTGTTATTTTTATATATTTATGTAATATACAACGGGGTTCACAAAGTCTTCAGACCCTTTTTTATACATTAGAACAATCTAGATGAGAGCTGGTCATTCAGCCCAACAAAGCTAGACAGTCATATCCACTTAATTCTACCAAAATAACATCAAGTTGAGTTTTGAAGGTTCCTAAAGTCCTACACTCTACCCCACTACTTAGTCACTTATTCAATGTGACTGTGGTTCCCTGTGTGAAGAAGAACTTCCTAATGTTATGGGTGAAATTTACCCTTAACAAGTTTCCAACTGTGTCCACATGTTCTCGATGAACTCATTTTAAAGATAGATAGATAGATGAGAAAGGCACTATAAGATAGATAGATAGATAGATAGATAGATAGATAGATAGATAGATAGATAGATAGATAGATAGATAGATAGATAGATACTTTATTAATCCCAAGGGAAAATTCCCATACTCCAGCAGCAGCATACTGATACAAAACAAAAAAAAAAACAATATTAAAATTAAAGAGTGATAACAATGCAGGTGTACAGACAGACAATAACTTTGCATAATGTTAACATTTACCCCCCCGGGTGGAATTGAAGAGTTGCATAGTGTGGTGGAGGAACGATCTCCTCAGTCTGTCAGTGGAGCAGGACGGTGACAGCAGTCTGTTGCTGAAGCTGCTCCTCTGTCTGGAGATGATCCTGTTCAGTGGATGCAGTGGATTCTCCATGATTGACAGGAGTCTGCTCAGTGCCCGTCACTCTGCCACGGAAGTCAAACTGTCCAGCTCCATGCCTACAATAGAGCCTGCCTTCCTCACCAGTTTGTCCAGGCGTGAGGCATCCTTCTTCTTAATGCTGCCTCCCCAGCACACCACCGCGTAGAAGAGGGCGCTCGCCACAACCGTCTGATAGAACATCTGCAGCATCTTATTGCAGATGTTGAAGGACGCCAGCCTTCTAAGGAAGTATAGTCGGCTCTGTCCTTTCTTACACAGAGCATCAGTATTGGCAGTCCAGTCCAATTTATCATCCAGCTGCACTCCCAGGTATTTATAGGTCTGCACCCTCTGCACACAGTCACCTCTGATGATCACGGGGTCCATGAGGGGCCTGGGCCTCCTAAAATCCAGCACCAGCTCTTTGGTTTTGCTGGTGTTCAGGTGTAGGTGGTTTGAGTCGCACCATTTAACAAAGTCCTTGATTAGGTTCCTATACGCCTCCTCCTGCACACTCCTGATGCAGCCCACGATAGCAGTGTCGTCAGCGAACTTTTGCATGTGGCAGGACTCCGAGTTGTATTGGAAGTCTGATGTATATAGGCTGAACAGGACCGGAGAAAGTACAGTCCACTGCGGCGCTCCTGTGTTGCTGACCACAATGTCAGACGTGCAGTTCCCGAGACACATATACTGAGGTGTGTCTTTAAGATAGTCCACGATCCATGCCACCAGGTATGAATCTACTCCCATCTCTGTCAGCTTGTCCCTAAGGAGCAGAGGTTGGATGGTATTGAAGGCGCTAGAGAAGTCCAGAAACATAATTCTTACAGCACCACTGCCTCTGTCCAAGTGGGAGAGGGATTGATGTAGCATGTAGATGATGGCATCCTCCGCTCCCACCTTCTCCTGGTATGCAAACTGCAGAGGGTCGAGGGTGTGGCGGACCTGTGGCCTCAGGTGGTGAAGCAGCAGCCTCTCCATGGTCTTCATCACATGTCACAGTTTCGATCTACTGGACTTGTTCCCTTCATAATATTAAACACTTCAGTCATGTCACCTCGTAATTTTCTTTTACACAAAATGAAAAGGCTCCGCTCTTTTCATCTTTCTCCATAACTCATCCCCTGTAGCCCTGAATCAACCTAGTTGCTCTTCTCTTGACTTTTTCTAGTGCCGCTATGTCCATTTTGTAGTCTGGAGACCAAAACTGCACACAGGACTCCAGATGAGGCCTCACCAGTGTGTTATAAAGCTTGAGCAGAACCTCCTGTGAGTTGTACTCCACACATCACGGCGCTATATAACCAGACATTCTGTTAGCCTTCTTAATGGCTTCTGAACACCGTCTGGCCGTTGACAGTGTCAAGTCCACTAAAACTCCTGAGTCCTTCTCATAAGGGGTACTTTCAACTTTCAGACCTCCCATTGTGTATTCAAATCACACATTTTTAATTCCTACATGTAATGCTTTATATTTACTTACAATAAATGTTATTGTCCACAAGTCTGTCCAAGCTGGTAAGCTGTCAAAGTCTCACTGCAATGATTCAATGCATTCTAAATTATCTGCCAATCCACCCAGCTTGGTATCATCTGTAAAACTTGAACAGCTTATTATTCATGTTCCTTTTCATATCTATTATAATATTAACCATAGCTGCGGCCCTAGCACTCACCCTTCCTGGACACCAGTCTTAACATCAGCCAATTCTGAGAGGGTTCCTCACACCATCGCCATATGCTTGCTGTATCTGTGCCAATTTTGCACCCACCTACACTCCACACTCTGAACTCCCACTTCTTTTAGTTTGATGCCCATCCTCTCACCTTTATCAAATGCTTTCACATATCAAATTCTTTCCGAGAACAGCCGAGGGGTGAGTGAGGCATGTCCATATTTCCAAAGGTTAAACAGTATAGTAATTACAGCAAAGCTTCTATTAATTATAAGAAAAGTAGTGTATTGCCCTTACTGGTTCACCTCGGATAATGCGGAACTTCTGTAAACCGGGGCATGGATAATTGGTGTTCTATTGTAATTGAATATAAAATTATATCGCATTTCTTCTGTTGTGTTTCATTGTTGTATGTTGTATTTTAGTTGCATGTCACTTTGTTATTTTCTAACCATACTTTAACAGTCTTTTAAGCTGAAGTGCACTTTATAAGAATAAATTGAAAATTAATTTAAAATTTAATTCAGAATGTTCTATTGTCCTTAGATGTAGTAGAAGAATTCTAGCTGGCCTTAAGATATACACTATCTTGTTCTGAAAAGTCAGAAGATCCATCTTCCATTCATTTTCTAAACCTGCATATCCAGGGAAGGCTCGTGGGACAACTGGAGCCCACCCCAGTGTGCATGTGATTAACTTTATTTAATCCACAGTTACAAATCTGACTTTAACCTTTAGTAGTGTTTCCTTATACTAAAGTTGTCCTTTCCTGTCGGTCCTTCACCATCTTTTTTAGTAATCACTTTTATTTCCAGACAGAGACGGCAAGCTGATGCCTCACTGCTCCAGGCTTATGGATTTAAATCTGACTCCAGTCACTTTGTCTTTGGAGATTACTTGTTCTCCCTCTGTCAGTTTCCGTTGTCTCAGGTAATCCATCTTCCTCCCAGTTCACAGTCAAACTCTAGGACTGACAGAACGATGCCACCTTTGACTTTTAGCCACATTTGAATTTTTATTTTTAGATTATTGAAAAGTTGTTATTATGTGCCCTAACACGTACATTCAAATACATTTAATGCGTTTCCCACCACAAGTACATTGTTTTCAGGAGCCAATGGGTTCCTGGACAATGTACCTGTAGATCCTAGGTGACTTATGGATCCTGGTCACTTTTATGTGTTGTGTTCCCACCACAAAACAGGAACTGTAATCTTTATGCAAAATATGTGACGTGCAAAGAAGAGCGATGCAGTGCGAAGTGAGGTGTGTTCAGCAGTTCATGGGGACAGGGACACTTCTCACCCCACCATTATTAGCTCGAGGTGCTCCAGACTACACGATGGAGATTAGTGTTTTGATACGGCACACCAGGGAGGCAGCTATGAAGACTGATGTGGTGTGAAGTGCAGCACTCCATCTTCCCTGATCATTCTCCAAAATACAAACTACAAGCAGACTTGTAACATGGTGCTAATGCTTGTGGTCAACCAATCAGCACAATTCATTGCTCAAGCCCCACCCACAATATTGTACTTTCTGACTGAATGAAAAATACATACCCTGGAGTAGGAGCAAAAATAGTATCAGGAGCTACAAATGACTCAAGTCCCTGCCGTGGGAATGCTAAAAAAAAGTTTTTGAGTTTCTAAAAAGTCAATGGTTCCTGAAAAATGTTTCTGGGGTGGAGAAAGCGCCATTACTGTTGAATATTGCTGGTGCCAGAGCTGTTATTACTAGCTCTGCCTTTTCGCTTATAAATTACCAAATAGAAGTTGCCTGCTCATAGTTAGACAATTATTTTCTTTAGAGCCTCATAACCTCTGGTTGCAATGCTTTTTTTTCTTTACATCTGTCATTTTTCAAGACCACCACAAGCCCTTTCTTGAGCGCATCTACTACCAGCGGTTACTTCTAATAGCATTGCTCGAGTTGGTCCATGTTCTGCTAGACCTCTTCATCTGTGAACGAACTAAATATCGAGCCGAAACGAATACATTACCTACAGGGAAGGAGGCAGACGCCTCCGATTTGTGCCACGTTCAGTGATGATGAATCGCTTTTTTTTTTAACGCCACAGGCAACTACTGCAGCCTCGTGTCACACCTCAAAATTCTTTTCCCTGAAACTTCGCTCTTCGTTCCGCTCCCCTCCCCTTGTTACTCACTACGGTCAGAATTGGAGCGTAGACCCGCCCCATATATTATTTTGTGGGAAAAGGTGGGTGTGGCTTTTTCGAGTAAAGGCATTTTTTCCTAATTTGAAATAATGTTTTTAGATACAAAACACATATAACTTCCAAAGTAACCGTCACTGATGGAGATCATAACCCGAAGCAATGATTCCCAGTAGCGTGAAAAGGCGTCACGAGTCCGCGCAAGACGCGGTGATACATGTCGGGCGCTAGGACCGCGCAGCTCTTTTCAGCGTAGCGTCACTCCGCTCCATTCTCTCTCACGTCTCGTCATTGACGCGGCGCCGGCGCTTTGTGTACTTCGCTCAGCTCCGCTCCGCTGCGGTTCAGCCCCTGACCGGCGCATTCAGGGAAGGGCAACAAGAGAGGAATATGTGTTCCTGCGGCTGAAACGGCGGCAGGTAAGGCGGTATCCTTGATTAACTCGGCACGGGTTCGAAGCTCGATGTAGTGGCTGGGCCTGTCTGCGCCGTACTCGGTAACCACGAGAGCAATAGCAAAGGCTGGCAGCGTTCTGGCCACGCCGTTGCTGAAGGGAGGAGCAGCACGAGCCGCCCTTCCCTGGTTGGTTTGCAGTCGTTGCGGTGCCGGGTGATGACTGTCATTGCCCGTTACCCGTGTCCACGTGCTGTGGTGCGCCTGCCGAACCGGGAACGATAAAAACATATTCGAGTGAGCTGCTTAGAGGTACAGCCGGATGGATTGGATCAAAGGAAGGGTTAGCGCAGCTCCTGGCAGCCTTAAGTCGGCGCACATAATTGGACATTAGCAAAGAAGAATACTCGGGCAAGGGAATTCGGGTGGACACGCGCGTAAGCAGTGACGGTTAGTAGTGCGCGCTCCCGCCGGGATAGGCATACAGTCTGAGGTTTGGACTGATGAGCGCCCCTCAAGGAAAAAGCAGCGCAGGAGAAGCGCATATAGAAGAACATCGGCAAATGAATAGCGTGAGGCGGGCAGACACAGGTGGACAGACAGACTTGTCCAAGCCGCTGCATGCTGTAGTCTCATACCGAGACTTAAGTTGGGAGAATGAGATTGCAGTTGAGACAAGGTTCAATTGATTTACGTCATTAGCCTTGCTATATTATTGAGTAATTATGTTATCAGGAAGGGTTGTATTCATAAACCAACAATTTTCCTTTTTCATTTAATTTTTCATTTAGTTACTCATCTTTCGCATCCTGATCATTTTATATGAGTCAGCTTGTTGTTGCCGTTGTGATGGCTGAGCTGTGTGTTGGTGCCATACTGCTTATAGTGTCACTGACATCTTAGCATTTTAAATCCGTTTGTTTATTCCTCCTCCACATCTGAGTCATTATTATTACTATTATTATAGTTTATGAGTCAGCATTGTCATCTTATATTAGTTTAGATTTGAGTCCTTGTCGTTATTTTATTGTGGTAGTATTTTAAATACGAGTCATTGTCATTGATATCGTTGCCATTTTCACTCATTCATTCTCAATACCCAATTTTTCCAATTCAGGATTGGAAGGCAAAGCTTATCCCAGCGTCATCGACTTCTGTCATTATTATTATTATTAATAATAATTTTTTGTTATACTCGAGATCTGAGTCAGCGTTGTGATGGTTGACTTCTAGTATCTGCTGATATAATCATCTGAATCGCATAGCTTCAAAAGAGTTTAAGGAGCATGCTTTTCTTCAAATTCAGTGTCAGTACATTTTTAAGATTTTTGACTTGCATCTGCAGTTTTATTTACGTGTGTTTTATTCTTAAATATCACTGATTGATTTTGTGCTGTTATATTTAATGCCTTAGTTTAGGTGACGTCACATGAATTTGTAAAATAATGCATTTTTGCAAGACCCCAACAAAGGGTTCTTTTAGTATTTATTATGGTTATAAAGCATCAGTAAAGTGGTTATTGGTCTCTTCAATGTGACGTTTGATATGCTGGTAAAACTAGATAGATAGATAGATACTTTATTAATCCCAATGGGAAATTCACAACTACTTACAAATATTAAGAATTCCCAGATCTTTAAAAAAAAAAAACAAAAGTATGCAATATCAAGATATGCAAGTTCGACCCATTCCAAAGTGAAGTTATTTTAGTATCTCTTGTTGCGCAGAGGAATGACCGCTTTACTGAAGCTTTATAAATGTTTTATCACCAATAGAAGCCCTTGTTAACGTCTTCTTATCTAAGTGTAAATGTGTAACGTTGCATTTTTAGATGAATTTTTTCAGTACCTAGACTAAAGTGTTACCGATGTTCTCAATTCTTTTGTTTTTATACCCCCATGGTTCCACCCAGAAAATCATGCAGTTCCAATCTCACACTTTTTGTTAATTTTAGTTGACTCTTATTAAAATTAAGGTAGTGACAAAAACTAAAGAATTACAGTCAGTGGTACCATTAGCAATAAAACTGGCGTGAGAGATCGTGTTAGTTAGTTTACTTTTGTTGTCCATAAGTGAAACTTTGCATTGATCCAGTCAGAAACATATACAAGAGCATTCCTAAATACATACATATATTCATACATAAAAGTAATAAAAAAAACCTCATATTTATATTTTTTGGATTTAATGTTCATCCCTGAAGAGAAATTGTCTTTTTGCATGACCTTTGGGTTTCAGAGTGCTGGTTCAGCCATTGTACATACTGTACAATAAAAAGAGATAATTCTGGAATGGCTACTTATGTTAACAAAAATGAATTTGGCCTGTTTAAAAGTTTTTACAGTTGGTGTAAAACTGTTTCTACTTCTATTTGTTTTAAATTTTGGCAATATCGTGTCTATTCAGGGAGTGTGTTTGACCCTTTACAGTCTTTTCAGCTTTTTTTTTTTTTTTGCCTCTATTATACAGTTCTTTAAGTCCCAATTGCGATTTGTCCACTGAGAGCAGACCCCAGTTCGGTTATTTTCCTAAGTTTATTTTTTGTTAGTCAGGTATACAATTTATTAGATGAATTGAGATCTGATATCGTTGAGTTTCTTTTTGTTATTGAAGCCACATGAAGTTTGTTGTTTTGGGACGTACATTCACCTTTAATAAATCAGCTTTATAATTAGTCTGTGACATTGTTATTTATTTATTTGGCCGATGCCTTTATCCAAGACAGCTTACAACGTTTCAGATACGACTGGTTACATTTATTTTGTGAAGTCATTTGCTTATGATCACACAGTGTCAGCAGCAGGATTTGAACCCACAACCTCGAGGTTTGAAGTCCAGAGATTTAACCACTATGCCACACTACCTGCGGCATTATAAAGCAAGAGCTGTGTGTACAAGCACATGAAGTTTCACATGTGTTGATGCTTTTTTTTTTTGTTTTTTTAAACTGCTTTCCCTAGTTTGTTTATATATCCAAGCACATTTTTTTTTTTTTTCAATGTGTTTTCATAAATGGCAAAAGGCAAGTGTGTTTGCTTTTTTGTGCAGTCCCAGATTTGTGATGTCCGGGGGCTATCCTTTAATTGAATTGGTTGTAAAATGGAAGACCATTGTGGAATGATAATTTGATGATGTTCAAGACCCTAGCTAACAGATCCATCATATTTTTAACTTGTCTTTGTACTCATAACCACTTTTACAGGGCTGGACATTGAACTTCTATGACCAGGGGCCTCATGTATAACGGCGTGCGCAAAATTCACACCATGACATGGCGTACAGACTAAAGCGGAAATGTTCGTACACACAAAAAAATCCAGATGCATAAATCTGTGTGAACACCAACTTCCATATTCTTCCGGTACATAAACAGTAACACACGTGCACATGCCTGCTTTCCCACTCCAACTCCTCCCAAAATTAAGCCTCTTTGAATATGCAAATCAATATAAATAGCCCTTAAGCTCCGCCTTCTGTGAAAAGGCAATGGCAAAAGACACGCGTAGGGGAAAATAGAAGAATTTCAGCGAATACCAAGTGGAGGCAAGGAAAAACTTACTATTTATTGATTTAAACAGTGGTATAAACAACAAAAGGAAGTTGATCGAGTGACAGAGTGTCGGAGAAACTTGAAAGCTCAAGTTCACAAAGATGCACAGTGCCCGAAATAAAAAAACAAGCGGTCAAATATCAAAGTCGCCGTGAAAAGGCGAGGTTGTAGCCCACCATCTGAGTGTCATATGAAAGCTGATTAGGTACAGAGAAAAGAAAAAAAAAATAGGGACACAGTGAGAAAAAAGCTCAGAATGTCAACTTTAATCTCGAAATTTCCACTTTAATCACATAGTTTATTTTGTCATTAAAGTAGAACATCATAAACTTCATCTTTAAATCGTTTAATTTACTAGTTTCTCAAATCCCATCGTAACTAAAGTAGCACGTTAAATGCTTTGTTTTGTATGTGCTCTTATGTGTGTGAATCACTACGTGCTTCTTAAACGGACTTTCTCTTCCTCCGACAGGACACAGAATCCATTACATTCGTGATATTACAGCTCTCTGAATAATTAAAATACTGAGATGTATACGTGATATCATTTTCATGATGATATGAGTTAAAGCATGTTATTAAACATGGGAACACGGTGGCGCAGTGATACTGACAAGCAGGTGCCTCGTCGACAGATTGTTCCTGCCACCCGCAAGATGCTTGCTGCGCCATGCATGACCTTCGATGAAATAATTTATTGCAGCAGTGCTGTGTCTTTCTAACATAATAACACCCAATTCCTGTCCTTCCTTTTCTTTCTCCAAGTAACCAATCGCCACACAATCTGCTCTGTAATAGATGTTAAGCCATCTGTAAGCTTAGAACTCTGATTCTTCAAAACTTTTAAGGAACATCGAAATATCTTCGTAGTACATGTTTAATTATTCTATCTATCTATCCATCCAGTGTCACGCCAGCCCTAGCAAGAATACAACGCGAGGCAGGAACAATCCCTGAACTAGCTAGCGCTGCGCCACTGTGTCCTCACATGTTTAATTATTAACAATATAGGTTATTTAAATGACATTAACATTTTATCTGTATAATGCAATAAACATATTTTGCTGCATTTCATCTTAAAAATGATATCATCATCATATGTAAATACGCACTTTATAAAGTGGTGCAGGTTGTGCAGTATTATAACTGTATCGCAAGTTTACAGTAAGGTAATTGTACTTGTAAGTACAAACAGTTCTATAAGGAGCACTTGATGGACTGATTGAGTGAGTTTATAGTTCTTGGGATGAAACTGTTTCTGAACCGTGAGGTCCATACAGGAAAGGCTCTGAAGCATTTGTCAGATGAGAGCAGTTCAAATAGCGAATGGCTGAGGCAGCGTGTGCTTGATTCTGTATACCGGTAATTCTCTTTCCGATCAGCTGCTCTGAGTGGTGCAGTGAGAGTAATATGGAAAAAAGATAATCAGCTGTGGCAACCCCTAACGGGAGCAACTGAAAGTCGAAGAAGAAGGTGCAGTGAGAGTAACAACGGTAAAGCAGCTGTGGTATTTAGAATAGTTTGGCCATTCCGTGGACCATTATATTGTTACAGGTTAATTACAATCAGATGCCTTAAACTAATGAACAATATGCGGTTAATTTCAGTGTATTTGATAAAGTCGGCATTGTGGATGTAAAAAAGAAAGGGAAACCACCCGAGAACAGCAGCACTGCTTTGACGCTGGGTGCCGACAGTTTGCAAAACTGAGCGGAGAACTTGCGTGCGCCAGGATTGGAGCTACTGTGAAAATGTGCGTGGCTTTACGCCAAGTTTGGGTTTTATACATCGCGATTTGAGCATAGAAACGGGCTTACGCAACATTTTTGTGCGTACGCACCATTTATACATGAGGCCCCAGATCTGGTCATCATGACTTCCGGACGCAGTGATGCAACAGCATACCTGTAATGTTTCTTGCTGTATGTCAGGTACTTGCACTCGCGAGCAAACTATTAGGAGCTCTATACTAGTACTACACAGTGCCTCCTTTTGCTTTGAAAGCAGCCTCCATTCTTCACTGCATGGATTCCATAAGATGTGAGAAACATTCCTTTGAGACTGCGGTCCATGTTGATGTGATTGCATCACGCAATTTTGGCAGATTTGTCAGCTACACATTCAGTCTCCTAGTGTACTGCATCCCAGTGGTGTTTCTATTGGATTCAGATCTGGTGACTGGGGAGGCCACTGTAGAACACTGAGCTCATTTTCTTGTTCATGAAACCAGTTTGAGACAACTTCTGCTTTGTGCCATGGTGCATTATCATGCTGGAAGTAGCCATTAGAAGATGGATAAATTATGGCCATGAAGTGATGCACATGGTCATAAATAATACTCAGGCTGTGACATTCGAGCGATGATTGATTGGTATTGACGGGTCCAGAGTCCTTCCACATCAGGTGTTCGTCGTCTGTCGAGGTTTTTAAAATTTGGCTTATTTTCTTCCACCTTTCACTGTGTATAATGGGTTTGTGGGGGGGTGGTTTTAAGTGGTTGTTTTATTAATCTGCTTCTGTATGATTGTGTTGTGTTTATTTTAAAGCTTCTTTGTACAGCACTTTGACACAATATCTGTTGTTTTAAGTGTGCTTTTATAAATAAATAAAAGCAATCAAAGTATGTCAAGAAAATATTCCCCTCACCATTACATCACCACCACCAGCTGGAACTGTGGACACAAGGCAGATTGCATGCATGGATTCATGTTGTTGGTGCCAAATTCTGACCCAACCATTTGTGTCTCAGCATAAACCGAGGTTCATCAGACCAGGCTTTGTTTTTTTAAGTCTTCAAATGTCCAGTTTTGGTGAGCCTTTGCCCACTGCAGCCTTGGCTTTGTGTTCTTGGCTGACAGAAGTGGAAACCAACATGTTGTTCTGCTGTTACAGCCTGTCTGCTTCAAAGTTCAACATGTTGTGCATTCTGAGATGCTTTTCTGCTCATAGCAGATGGTTATCTGAGTTACTGGAGCCTTTCTGGCAGCTCAAACTAGGCTGGCCATTATTCTTTTGACCTCTTTTATCAACAAGACATTTATGTCTGTAGAACTTCTGTTCACTAGATTTTTTTTTCCAGCCTTCTTAGTAAACTCTACAAACTGTTGTGGTGAAAATCCCAGGTGATCAAGAGTTACAGAAATACTCTGCCAGCCTGCTTGCCGCCAACAATAATGGCATGGTCATAATCACTGAGATCTCATTTTTTTCCCCATTATAGTTTTTGATGTTAATATTGATGCTTCTGACCTGTAACTGTAGGGTTTTATGCTTTGTGCTGCTGTCACATAATTGATTGATTTGATAATTGCACAGAGAAGCTGATGTACAGGTGTTCCTAATAATTTGCTCAGTTGAGTGTAAGAAGTGGCTGAATTTTCTCCTTGGGACAAATTAAGTACTATTTGTATATCCATCTATAGAGTCATCTGTTTCATTGAGCAACTGACTCAGAGTTTCTGAGGCAAAATGGTTGACCCACAAATTCCTTGACCTATTTGCTTTACAGGTATAATACTGTGATTATGGTGGTTGTCACAGTCTACAGGCCATAATGGAGCTTGTGTTAGTCTGGGTATCACTAAGTAACAATTCCAACCGTGGGCCAGTGACTAAAAGATATTAGACTTAATTACGAGGAAACAAATTGAGGACATCTGTTGACGCCTTGCTTTGCACAGGCACAGTTGTGGAGTCGGTACACAAAACCTTCGACTCGGACTCCCTCGATACCTGATGCCTCGGACCCCTATCTTTGTAATTAGACTTGTATTTACTATGTTGATTGAAATCACACAACATGCAAGATGCTAGGCATTTCATCACTGCCTTTGTGAATCACCAGGTGACTTTTTCACACCCAAAACTGTTTAAGTTTGGGTTTAAAGACTGCAGTGATGCTGTTGTGGTTTACACTGAGAGACATTGAAACATAAGCCTAAAGTTACAAAATAAAAAAATCTTTATCAACAAAATTTTGCCGTCTGTATGGAAAAAATTAAGCAAGACTTGCATAAATGGTCAACCCTTCATCTCACTCTAGCCGGGAAGAATTAACGTTGTTAAGATGAATATCCTTCCTAAACTTCTTTTTTTTATTTCAAAACATTCCAATATATATCAATAAATAGTTTTTTAAACAGTTAGATTCAACAATAACCTCATTCATTTGGAACTCAAAACACCCACGTATCTGAAGAGCGACCCTACAAAGACCTCAGGCAGAAGGTGGCATGGCTTTACCTAATTTTCAGTTTTATTACTGGGCAGCAAACATACAAGCCATAAAAACCTGGACACAAATAAATGAACATACACAGGCTTGGTCCGCAATAGAAGTAAAATCCTGTAGTACTTCTTTATACTCCCTGCTCTGCTCTCCAATAAATGCAAGTTATCGCAAATATACTAATAACCCAATTGTGCTTTGCTCACTCAGAATATGGAACCAACTTAGAAAGCATTTTAAGATGGAAAATCTTCTACCTATGGCACCTCTGCAAGAGAACCACCTCTTTCAACCCTCGCAAACATATCCAGTTTTTAATACCTGGAAAAGGTTTGGGATTAAAATGCTCAGAGATCTTTATATAGACAACATATTTGCATCTTTTGAACAATTATGTTCAAAATTCAACTTCCCAGCTACACATTTCTTTCACTATCTTCAAATTAGAAATTTTGTTAAACAGAAATTGCCCGATTTCCTCGCACCCTCCACAATACTGGAAAAAATACTGCTCATTGCCGAGGAATTAAACACCATTTCCGCATTATATAAAATCCTATTAGAGTCCGTACCTTTCAAAGATACAAGAGGACATTGGGAAGAAGATCTCTTAATCAGTATATCAGAAAAGGAGTGGAAGGTAGCAAAGCAGAGAATTCACTCGAGCTCCATATGTGCAAAGCATAGAATTATTCAACTAAAAATTATATATTGAGCTCATCTGTCTCGCTTAAAACTGTCCAAAATGTTTCCAGGGCAAGATCCAACCTGCAAACGGTGCAACCAAGCTCCTGCCTCACTGGGTCACATGTTCTGGGCCTGCACCAAACTAACATCATTTTGGACCAAAATTTTTAAGTGCCTTTCAGACAGCCTTGGGGTCACAATCCCTCCTAACCCACTAACAGCTGTGTTCGGTTTTCTTCCAGACGGACTTGAAGTGGAAAAGGACAAGCAAACGGTGATTGCAGTCACTACACTTTTGGCCCGCAGACTTGTACTGTTAAATTGGAAGAATCCTAACTCTCCTCTAATAAGTCAGTGGGAAACCGATGTTTTATATTATTTGAAATTGGAAAAAATCAAATTCTCAGTTAGAGGATCTGTACAGAATTTTTTCAAAACCTGGCAGGATCTGATCAGTATTATTTTAGAATAAGAGAAATAACTATTACCGCATTTAATTCCCTTCTCCATCTCTTATTTACATATATATTTATTTCTCCCTTTTATTTATTGTTGCCTTATTAAAAAGCCCTAAGCAATTCTCCTTTGGCTTAGCTCTCCTTCTCAGGGGTAGGGTTTGATTTGTCTTCAATTTTGTTTGGTTATAAATTGATCTATTTGTATGGAATGATTACAATAAAAATTAATAAAAAAAATAGGCTATATTTTTATCAAAAGTCTAGAAGAAAAACTTAGCTTAGTCAAATCAGTATATATGAATTTTGGAAATTTTAATGCATTTTATTATAATTTACAGTTAGTCTGAGTTAATACATATTTATTGACTCTGACTCCAGTAACCCAATAATTGCTTCCGCCTCCAATTCCACAGCCCTGTGCCCAGGTCGTGTCAGACTCGATCACTCAAGCTGTGCACTCAGCTGGCAGATCGAATTGCAATAGTTAATTTATTAAATATATATATATATATATATATATATATATATATATATATATATATATATATATATGTATAAGCCTTATTCAAAGACAACAGCGTGCAATCAAATGTATAATAGGCAATTACCTTCTGCTAATTTTAGCATGAAGTTACTCCTGACACACTTTACATCATTGCTCTATTTTTCAGATGCTTATTTTGCTCATCCCTTCAGCGATCATCCTTTTTATATTTTGATTGGTTAGCCTTAATCAGCAGTCGTGAAGTGGCCTTCATTTCTTTGCTGAAAGTACAGCTCCTTCAAAGTGTTTTGGGTATTGCATTACTTTGCCCACCTGCTAGGTTTGTTCTACACTGATTTTTTTTTTTAATGCGTCTGCTACACCTTAAAAGTATTGTTCTGAGCCCTTCATTGTGTGCCCTTAAACCTGTGCTGCATGGCCCATTGCATTTAAATATCGCATCACAGCATTAGATCAGAATTTTCTACACAAGAACAGGCAATTCAGCCCAACAAAGCTCTCCAGTACTATCCACTTATTTCTTCTTAAAGGACATCAAGTAGAGTTTTGAAAGTCCCAAAAGTCCATCTGTCAAGCACACTACTTGGTAGCTTATTCCATGTGTCTAGCAGCCAAACAGCTGCTAGATTCCTTTGTTTCAAATGTCTGATCACCCTTTTATAAGGGTCTTTTCAACATCAGAGATGGCCATTTTAGTTGCTGTAGTCAACATTCAAGGTACGACTTCCTACAGTGCATCCGGAAAGTATTCACAGCGCATCACTTTTTCCACATTTTGTTATGTTACAGCCTTATTCCAAAATGGATTAAATTAATTTTTTTCCTCAGAATTCTACACACAACACCTCATAATGACAACATGAAAAAAGTTTACTTGAGGTTTTTGCAAATTTATTAAAAATGAAAAAACTGAGAAATCCCATGTACATAAGTATTCACAGCCTTTGCTCAATACTTTGTCGATGCACCTTTGGCAGCAATTCCAGCCTCAAGTCTTGTTGAATATGATGCCACAAGCTTGGCACACCTATCCTTGGCCAGTTTCGCCCATTCCTCTTTGCAGCACCTCTCAAGCTCCATCAGGTTGGATGGGAAGCGTCGGTGCACAGCCATTTTAAGATCTCTCCAGAGATGTTCAATCGGATTCAAGTCTGGGCTCTGGCTGGGCTGGAGTTGTCCTGAAGCCACTCCTTTGATATTTTGGCTGTGTGCTTAGGGTCGTTGTCCTGCTGAAAGATGAACCGTCGCCCCATCCAGGATGTCTCTGTACATTGCTGCAGTCATCTTTCCCTTTATCCTGACTAGTCTCCCAGTCCCCACAGCATGATGCTGCCACCACCATGCTTCACTGTAGGGATGGTATTAGCCTGGTGATGAGCGGTTCCTGGTTTCATCCAAACGTGACGCCTGGCATTCACACCAAAGAGTTCAATCTGTCTCATCAGACCAGAGAATTTTCTTTCTCATGGTCTGAGAGTCCTTCAGGTGCCTTTTGGCAAACTCCAGGCGGGCTGCCATGTGCCTTTTACTAAGGAGTGGCTTCCGTCTGGCCACTCTACCATACACACCTGATTGGTGGATTGCTGCAGAGATGATTGTCCTTCTGGAAGGTTCTCCTCTCTCCACAGAGGACCTCTGGAGCTCTGACAGAGTGACCATCGGGTTCTTGGTCACCTCCCTGACTAAGGCCCTTCTCCCCCGATCGCTCAGTTTAGATGATGGCCGGCCAGCTCTAGGAAGAGTCCTGGTGGTTTCGAACTTCTTCCACTTACGGATGATGGAGGCCACTGTGCTCATTGGGACCTTCAAAGCAGCAGAAATTTTTCTGTAACCTTCGTCAGATTTGTGCCTCGAGACAATCCTGTCTCGGAGGTCTACAGACAATTCCTTTGACTTCATGCTTGGTTTGTGCTCTGACATGAACTGTCAACTGTGGGACCTTCTATAGCCAGGTGTGTGCCTTTCCAAATCATGTCCAATCAACTGAATTTACCACAGGTGGACTCCAATGAAGCTGCAGAAACATCTCAAGGATGATCAGGGGAAACAGGATGCACCTGAGCTTCATGGCAAAGGCTGTGAATACTTAATGTACATGGGATTTCTCAGTTTTTTTATTTTTAATAAATTTGAGAAAACCTCAAGTAAA
Source organism: Erpetoichthys calabaricus (assembly GCF_900747795.2). NCBI lineage: Eukaryota > Metazoa > Chordata > Cladistia > Polypteriformes > Polypteridae > Erpetoichthys > Erpetoichthys calabaricus. The sequence continues at coordinate 209,698,133 of NC_041399.2, read as the reverse complement.
CTTTTTTCATGTTGTCATTATGGGGTGTTGTGTGTAGAATTCTGAGGAAAAAAACTAATTTAATCCATTTTGGAATAAGGCTGTAACATAACAAAATGTGGAAAAAGTGATACGCTGTCAATACTTTCCGGATGCACTGTATGTGTAATGGAAGTGTTAATCTGCAATCTGTTATCAAACTGGCTTCTGGGTTTCTGCTGCAGTAAGCACGCGTGCACACCATGTGTGCAGCAGAGCAGTGGGTATCATGATGTAGGACACCATCTCTTACAATACGAGGCTGCTTAATTTGAACATACAATGATAGTCAAGGCCATCTTGTCACCACACCTTTTGTGATCAGAGGGGTCTGGTGCCATTTTCAAGGATGACACTGTCCCAACCTAGAAGGTGTGTCACTGTTTTTTGGTACTGCTAAACCTGGTGAATCTGCGTTCCTAAAATGTCAAAAATTATTATTTCTGAAATGTGTATGTACATGGCTGGGCCATGGCAGGTTACAGCCTAAGCAGAAGTGCTTTTGTGAAGCTTTTATGGCTGATTTCAGCCTCATGCAGGTGCGAATATTAGCAACTCTGCACACACACAATAGCATCGTCACAGCAGTAAGTGCACATTAGGTCTATGCAAATGCACAAGATGAAATTCTAACAACAATGTTCTTGATTAGTCTAAAATTGTTCGGCATGTACATTATAAATAACTCCATTTGATGTTGGTCAACAGTGTTCTTTCATAGTTTTTAATCACTTTTTGTAGCTTGCTGTTCTGCTCCTCTGTGTGCTGGCAGAGGATATTATGTGCAATATGTCTGCCAATCTGTCTTGTATATGAACTGGAACATTTTGAGTCTCTGTTTGATAAATGGATTATTTGAATAAACTAAATCCTAATTCTGACAGAAGTAATCATGGTACAGGTCTTAGAGCTATACTGGGCAGCATATTGCTGATTTTAATGCAGAAATGGTATTCAAGAGTGTGATATGATATGGGGGGGATTTGAGTGGCAGGGACCTGTCAAATTATGACACTGAAGAAGCGTCTTTGCATAGTAGTTTCTTGTTTCTAAATTTAAACTTTCTACTGCCTTTTAGCAATTGGCAGTGGAAAGACTTTTTAAATTTTGTAATTTATAAAGTAATGTTCTCAAGTCCGTGATCTTAAGGGAAAGGCCGGACAAAAAAAATGTGGCAGTCTGTTTTAGGGTCTTTGGTTGTCCATGCTAAATCTAAACTGCAGTATGATTAGTAGACAGTTTGGGCATAGCAAGTTAAAAATTAAAGGTGCATGCTCACAAACAACAGGAGCAATGGACCATCATTACCATATAAAATGGTTTTCTTAAAGTGCTTGTCAACAAGGTGCATGATAAATACAACCATAAATTAACTAATATCATAGCACAGGAAGAAAGGTGAGGAAGACAATTTTGCCCAGGTAGTGCTGGTGGTGTGCTGCTTTTTTTTTTTTTTAAATTTTTAATTAAAGATATAGATTCTGCTGATGTAGAAAGTGGCTCAAGCCAAAACCAATAATAAGACTTAAATCCAGTTATAGGGTCACAAGGGATCTAACATATAAGGCACAAGGCAAGAACAAGTCTCGCCAGGTAGAACTCCGGCTTCCTGCAGCACTAAAATTGAATTAAGCAGGTTCAGTAAATGAACAAATGAATGGATGGCAGGTGATCATTTTAATCATTCATTTCTATAATCTATAATCAAGAATCTTGCAAACAATCTAATTTCAAGTGTAACTTAATTTTTGTTCACCTTCATTATTGATTCTTCCCTATCTACCTTTTCATTTTTCTTTTACGCTTTATAAAACACTTTGAACAATATGTCTGCATGAAAATGTGCTGTATAAATAAAGCTGGTGTGTGGAGCTATAGATCATAAATCACTTGGCCATTGGATCCTATAATGTATATTATCCAACCCTTTACCCTTGCTGAAATCGTCTTTGGGGTTTTTGACAGATTAATTTAATTTCCTTATCAGCTTATTCCAATACACAGTAGCTTCAGTCTTGTATGTGACGATAGTCTTTTGCATAGCATAATCAGTCACACACCCAGACTAACTCAGCATCAGAAATTTGACAGATGGGAGGAGTCCATTAGGCCAATTTGTTTAGCCAGTAGCTAAGGTGTCCCAGTATCTCACTCGGATCTTTCTTAAAGGTTTTCTGCTTCGACTACATGTATCTGTGTTTTGTTCCATAGTCACTTAATTCTTTGAGTAAAGAAGTGCTTCCTAGCTTCAGTCCTAATGCACTTCCCCTTAATTTCCATATATATATGTGATTTACCTTTAAATTGGAAGAATTCAGCTGAGTCTACTTTTCAATGAATTCTGAAGACCTGGAATAGACCTCTGCTTGAGACTAAACAGGTTTAATTAGTTTGTTGGAGTACAACATGTCCTTAAGTCCCATAGGTTGCCTCTAGAGCTGCTTGTAAACAAAACTGACAAGTTTAGTTAACTCGAATTTAAATGTACATTAGTACTTGTTCATCAACATGTCACTTGACATAGACCCCACTTTATGTATTTCTTTTCCAGCATTGCAGTTAGATTTCAAACAGATGGATAAAGCAGGTAGAAATAAATGAACCGATTCATTTTGGATAGAGATGTTCCAGTCGATTGGCAGCCGATCTAAATCAGCCGATTTTTTACTAAAAACAATTTGATCAGTAAATTGATTCATCACAAAAAACAATCTTTTTTTTTTTTTTATTTTAGCCCTGCTTTTCTATGCTTTACAGTAATTTAGTCGCAGTGCTCCTTTGGTGCGGTATTACGGTAATGGAGCCAACACGTGTCTTTTTTGCAGCGAATGGCCTGTACTGTAAACAGTGCAAGTCAAGGCTTGTTTTACAAGAGAGCGAGAGACAATTGGAATATTAACCTTTACGCTAAAGAAAGTGGAGTAATAAATTGAGAAAAGGAATGTGAGAAGTCACCCCGTGCAATTAGACACAGTTTATTTTGTCCTTTAAATTTAAACAGGCACCATTTCAGTTTGGACAGCGAGCTTGTTTTAATTGCAGCAGCTTACATTTGGATTGGAATTTTCAATTGTAAAAAGAAAAAATAGAGACAAATTTGAAATTACTGCTTTGTTGTTTTAACAGAAAATGTGTCTTTTACTTATAAATCTATTAAGCATGTTAATCATGGGTCGTCTTGATAAATGACTTATGAACATTTGATACATTTGCGGCTTTTTTAAAGATTTGCAGTGTGTTTATTATTTGTGGCTGTGTGTTGTACTGTATACATTTTGGTAAGAAACAAGAACTGCATTATTAAAATGATAATCCATATTTATAAGTACACCTCAAGAATATGGAATGTCTAGCTGATACCCTCAAAAAAATACACACCCATTGAAATATATGAGAGGGTCAAAAAATGTATACACACATCAACAGAGGAAAAACCTGTATTAAAGTTGTGATATTAAATTTGTACCGATATCATGGAATGAATTTATTTCACTTTTGACTTTTATATTTACAACGTGTTGCTCACGAAGTCCTTGAATGAGGCACATTATCCGCATTGTGAGGGAATGTCAATTATGGCACTACAGCCATGTGGCGTGATTCTCAGAGGTTCATCCTCATTGTTGAGGACCTGATCGGCTGGACCAGTCCTAGGAGACGCCCACGTGACACCTGGCTGCGGCAGACAGATGGTCATTTCCGCACGGTGGGACTGGAGGGGTTGCCAACCAGGATCCTGAACCGTTTTGTTGTATGGTGTGTGTAGCAACATGCTGTACCTGTTATTGCTCCCCAACCTAACCTGATGATGTTTTCTATGCATCTGGTTATTCAGGAGCTTAATGTAAAAAGTTTTTTTAAAGGGGGGGAAAAAAAAAAGAAAATTGGAATTGGCTGATTTAAGTAACATGAAGTCGATGATCAGCATTGTCCTTAAAAAAAAAAAAAAAACCTTGATCGGGGCACCCTTAATTTTGGAAGACTTTGTAACACACTGCATACATAAGTAAATCATTCCAAAATATGTGTGTCTATCATATTGTCAATTTCACATCTGTGTAGTACATAGAATGTATGGTTTTTATAGTGCATTTAGTCTAGGACATAATGTTACGTCAATCTATCTTGTCATGCCATTGTAATGTCAGTGTGCTCATCTACCATTGACTCGTTGGTTCCACAGATTTTAATTGCATTGTTTTTAGTTTCTAATCTCCACTTCCCATTTCCTTGTGGAATAAAAACAATATTTGCTCCTAGTTTTGTTTTAGTATGCTGCAGCAGTAGAAATTTGTTTCTTATGTGTCATGTTTGTGCTAGTGGTGCAATCCATGTCTGCCCTTCTGTTTACTAGGAAAGACACAAAGTAGTATCCATCAAGCCAGCGTGAGCCCCTGTACCAAGAGATATTACTATGTTTTGATCACTTAAACAGTGACTGACCAGGAAGAGACTCTTAATAATAATAATAATAAAAATACATTTTCCTAATTCTCCTCTCCTTTGGAGAGGTTTGTCAAGTTATCGATGGCCTTATTTTTTACATTTCTTTTGCCTTGCCCAGTCTGTGAGTTTTTGTGAGCGGCCTTCTATTACAATACAATACAATACAGTTTATTTTTGTATAGCCCAAAATCACGCAGGAAATGCCGCAATGGGCTTTAACAGGCCCTGCCTCTTGACAGCCCCTTGACTCTCTAAGAAGACAAGGAAAAACTCCCAAAAAAAACCTAGTAGGGAAAAATGGAAGAAACCTTGGGAAAGGCAGTTCAAAGAAAGACCCCTTTCCAGGTAGGGTGGTCGTGCAGTGGTTGTCAAAAGGGGTCAATACAATACAATAATCGGAACAAATCCTCAATAAAAAATAAAAAAATTTTTGGAAGTACGTAGCAGAATTTAACAGTAGATGATATCACATAATAAGATTTAGGTCATTTTAGACTCCTGGAGACCTCGTCCATCAAGCTGCCTCCCCCATTTGGCCATTCCATGGCTGAAACAGTGTTGGGCCAGCCAATCCGATGAAAAGACCCCTCTTTCTCACGATTCCTGCGATCCTCCATCAGGGATGACTTTACCTTAGGCAGGCAAAACAACTTGGCAGGTGGGCCGTGGCACCAAGTGCCACATTTGAGTACTGAGAAGAAAAACAGAATAGGTGAGGGTTAGTATCCAATTCTAACTATCATGTTACTTATATTTTAGTGCTAATGACTGACAACAGAGATGCAGTATGTACGGTTAATCAGCAGCTCTAGTCAGGATATGCTAAACTGAAGTAGTGAGTCTTCAGCCGGGATTTAAAAGCTGAGACTGAAGGGGCATCTCTTATAGTAGCAGGCAGACCATTCCACAGTTTAGGGGCCCTGTAACTAAAAGCTCGACCTCCCATTGTTATTTTATTAATCCTTGGAACCATAAGCAGACCAGCATCTTGAGATCTTAATGTGTGCTCTGGTTTGTAAGTCATGATTAGTTCAGACAAGTAAGCCAGACCTTGGCCATTTAATGCTTTATATGTTAAAAAGAGGATTTTGAAATCTGCCCTAAACTTAACCGGGAGCAGGTGTAAGGATTTAAGAACTGGAGTTATGTGTTTGTATTTTCTTGTTCTTGTAATAATTCTTGCAGCCACATTTTGGATTAACTGGAGGCTGTATAAAGAACAGTTTGAACATCCAGTGAACACCGTGTTACAGTAGTCAATCCTACTAGAGATAAATGCATGAATTAATTTCTCAGAATCCTGTTTATTTAGAAAGCACCTTAATTTCCTAACATTTTTAAGATGGAAGAAACATGTTTTGGACAACTTTGTAATATGCGCTTTAAATGACATGTTAGAGTCAAAGATAACTCCTAGATTGCGGGCTGATTCAGTAAAATTAATTGGGATTCCAACTGAGTTAAATGATGACAAAATATTGTTATGATCATACAAACTATGGTCAGGTTTGTATTGCTACCATATTCTTTCCATTTTGATATAATGGTTTTAGTAGTGCTCTGTGGAGTAATCAAAGTTTGGGATATTTTTTTATAACCCATCCCCGATCTCTGCTTCTCCTCAGCTTTGTCTGGGGGTGATCCTAGGTCTTCATGTTGCATACTTTGTTTCAAGAAAATAACATAGTTTACAGCCAAGCAGACAAAATTTGCAAAGTCACCCTTGAGAGAAAAAACTCCAGATCATTAAAAAAAAAAAAAAAAAAGAAGAAACATAGAAAAAACAAAACCTCACAGAACAAGAATTCAACTCCCACCGAGAAAAAGAGAGGAGACCCAAGAGCAGGGAGATAAAAGAACACAAAAAACATTTTTCCCTCTCTATGAATGCTTATTCTAAACTTTTTTTCCATTAAATCTTGCCTTGTTTTAAAAACATGTTAGACAGATCTAACAGTAGATTTGATTTTTTTAAATTGCAAATAATAGAACATCCATTATTCACTAAGTTATAAAACGTAGGTTGGGATTCTTCCAGTTAAGCAAGATACGTCTATGGGCTAAACAGACTTTGTTTGAAAATGTGAAAACCACCAAAAATACTTCTGTTTTACATTTTTGTTATAGAAATTATTTGGTTTACTTTGTTACTGGGATGCAAGATGCTTTTGTCATGGGCTCTCTGGTTCTCTGCAACACTGAGTTAGATTAAATGCATTTTGAAAATGTTACACAATAGTAAAAAAATGATTAACAGGATTGGTAGTCATGATTATGTGATTGCAAATGTTTTTTCTTTTCCTTTATTTCTACTCCATATTCTATAGAATATTCATTGGGCAAAAGAAAAGCCTCACCTCCTTTTAGAAATAATTGTGTTAAAAGGCACAATTTACAACTTGAACTGTTCACAAGCTGGCTTCTGCCTTTGAAGAATATAAATGACTTCCCAAGCTCTCCAAAGACTCTTTTTATTTTTCTTGCTGAAAGATAAAGATGGACCTTCAGAAACCCGGAAAATTGTATTACTTCCTTTGTCTTTTGTTTTGTAAGAAAAAATATGTCGATCAGCATGTTGTTTTATATCAAAATTCTAGAGTATTTTAAAGTTTGCATCATTGAAATCATTGGTTTGCCGCAAGCAGGCTAAGGATATTACTCTTTAATAGGTAAAGTCAGTGTTTTTAAAGTGTGTTATTTTTCGTAATTGTGTACATTCAGTTGCCTCAGAAACTTAACCGTGTCCTCCATAATGTTTTGGACAAACGCACTTTATTTTTATTTATTTTTTTAAAAAATAACTGCTCCACAGTTTAAAATTACAAAATTAACAGTTCAGCCATGTTTAAAGTGCACATTGCAGACTTTCTCTTAAGGAGATTTGCAGACATTTTGGTCACACCATGTAGAAATAACAACACTTTTTATACATCCATTTCAGGGCACCATAACGTTTGGGGCAATGGGCATCACAGCTGTTCGTGACTCCTCGGATGTGTTTCAGGGCTTCATAAGATACAGTACCTCGGCTTGCTTCTAACCCTTTGGAGTCTGTAGTTGCCATTGTTCAACAAGAGGACAAGTGCAATGCCAATGAAAGTCAAAGAAGCCATTATGAGGTAGAAAAACAAGAATAAAACCATCAGAGTCATCAGTAAAACCTTAAGATGACCGAAATCAACTCTCTGAAATATCATGAAGAAGTAAGAACACATTTGTGAGCTCAGTAATTGCAAAGGGACTGGTGGGCCAAAAAAGACCTCCCTCCACTGCTTTTGACAGAAGAATCCTCACTATGGTAAAGAAAATGCCCCAAGCACATGTCTGACAGATCAGAAACGGACTTCAGGAGGCCGATGTGGATGTGTCAGAGACGACTGTCAGCAGAAGACTTCAGGAATAGAAACACAGATGCCACACTGCAAGATGCAGACCACAAAAACAGGATGGCCAGATTATAGTTTGTGAAAAAGGACTTCAAAGAGCCTGCAGAATTCTGGGAAAAGGTGTTGTGGACAGACGAGACAAAGATGAACCTCATCAGAGTGATGGCGAGACCAAAAGGAACTGCCCAAGAGCCAAAGCAGACCACCTCATCTGTTAAACATGGCAGTGGGGTTGTTATGGCTTGACCATGTATGGCTGCCACAGGTCCTGGCACACTTCTCTTCATTGATGATAGAACGGTTGATGGCAATTACCCATCGAATTTGGAGAATTTTGTACTCTTATTTTTTTCCCACAGACATGAAGGATCAGTGGTTATTGCAGCAGCCTCTCACAGCCCAGGTCACACTTTTAGCCACAATCAGTCCAGCATAGTTGTCAGACACTTCATAGCCCTCAGGGACACTTAATAGACCACTGCACCATTATAATCCAATTGAAACTAGTTCAGTTTCTATTTCCCCTTTGGTTTTCATGCATTTCCCATACCTTTCCCACATGTTCTGCCGGGTTTGCTCATCACTGCTTGGGGCCATGCTGTTAAGTGGGTACAAGAATCAAATCAAGTTTTCTAGCGCCCTAGTTTTAATTTATTACCACACTGGGGGGGGGGAAATGCTGTTTTTTTCATCTTCTGGGCTTCAAACTTTGGCACAGTTTTAGCTCCAGATGAAAAAAAAATGAGGCATACATTTTAATAATTTTGTAAACTGTTACATAAAACAAGAATTTCAAAAGAAGTTAACACAATTTTAATTTGTATGTCAGAACAAAGCAGCTGTGCAAGCAAATAACTGAAAGAACATGAAAGTCTCCCACATGACTGTAAACAAACAAGGTTTTGATGTGATTAAGCAAATTGATTTTAATATCTCTGTTGGCAAAGACCGTAGCTTATTATCCCATAAATTTAGGAACCTTGTGGAGGCACGGCATAGTTAGACAGTCAAGAATATGCTCAATGTCCTCATGACAAAGCAGGATAATGTGCACTCATCGTTAATCCGACCATTATATTTTAAATGGAGAAATAAAAAAGTAAAATCACAGATGCAGACAAAGAGAAAGGGATTTAGTATGAAAATAAAATTATGCATAAAAATCATTCAGGTTTGTGACATTATGAAACTTTGTTATAACTACATAACAATCTGTTGAGTTTTAAACACATCTACCTTTAAATCCAGAATCGTTCACATTTTTATTTTCAGTTTAGCCTTTTGGGTTTTTCTAAATGCACCAACTGTTGCTACTACTGTGTAAGATGCCTATTCTCCCCTCTATTGACATTTTTAGATATAACTTTTTTTTTTAATCTGGAAATATTCAATCAGAATAGTGAAATATTGCATGTTCATGGTAATCTCATTTGATGCCCGGCTAATGGAAATATCAAAAGCCTAGCCCGAGATGTAAGGTGGTAACTCAGTAAGCTGCATCACAGTGCGCTCCACCATGAGTAGTGCAAAGATTGATGATGTCCTCTACTTAATGGACTTCATGTTTGTACAAAAAATAAAATGGTTAGAACTTGATCGCTGTCAAAAAAAGCCTGAGTGCGTAAGGTTTTGGAGTTTGATACTCTGCCAGTTTTTCCTAAAACACTGTACTTGGTAAGCTAAATAAAAAAGAAAAAAATCGATTAAAAAACATTTCAACAGTTGAATTATTTATTTCTGAAAAAGGAAATGATTTGCAAATTCAGTTTTATAAGTGTGCTATAGAGTCTTTTTTTTTCTTTGAAATTAAATAGTTGTTTTTTCTTTTGGTAAGACCATTTATATTCAGAGTCCACTTTTTGCATTAATGAGTAGGTAGTCTCACTGAAGCCAGATGTATAACATATACATTACCGGTCAAAAGGTTAGAACACCTCAGTTTTTCTTCAAATTTAATCAGTTGAACTGCAGTGAATGACATAAAATGGTGAAAAGGTAAGCAGTAAACCGCAGAGGTTTAAAGTTAACGTTTAGGTTAGCAAAAACTGGAAAAAGAAAAAATTTCAGAATATTACAAAGGGAGATTCTTTGGGGAACAACTAACAAATTACAACCTTCAGATGTTCTACAACAGTTCTAGTAAATTGCCAGTATCACTGGAATATTATCTAATTAGTGCTTCAGAGGGTGTAGTAACACAGTCTGTTTCAACTCTGCTTTAAGACAGACACAGGGTTTTTAAGTAATCAACAGAAGTTGGGACAGCAGTGCAAATTGTTTACTCCAACTTGCAAGGTTTAATTTAATTTAAACCTCTGGCAGTTTATTGCTTACCTTTTCACCATTTTAGGTCAAACTTATGACTGATAGTATACGCCTAGTGACAATTGTTCCTAGTGGGAACAATTAGACAGCTCACTTTAATTGCCACATTTCGAAACCAATCCAATGCCTCATGAAGTGGACACTCAAAGCAGAGATAGTGATTTTGAACTTTAAAAATCGGAGGAGATCTCGTTAACCTAGTCCGACAGGCAGCAAGCTTCGGTTCACAATGAACTGTTTACAGTCAAAAAGGCTCTTAAAAAACCATATTAGACATATAAACGTGCCACGTGTGCAGAGGGCACATTGCATATTTTAAAAGTAAACATAATCTGCTGCAAGGGAAAAACCTTTCTGTAGCATCAGACTATACATTGGCATTCAATGGGCAAATATGAATGATACGTTGTTTCATGTGCTGTCTGTGGTTCACAGTTATGACTATAGTGTTGGGAGTCAATGTTAGCTTGAAAATTGTCAGCTATTTTCATGAAAATTTGAAGTGAAGAATTTACATTTGTAATAAACAGTGTGTCATGTTCTGTGAAAAGGACTTCCATTAAGAAAGTAGATAAAAAAGAGCCACAGAAGACAGATTTCAGATCTCAAAACACCCAAATCAATAAATCTGCCTAATGACACCAGTAGATGCACAGATGAGACTGCACAGCATCCACCTTCTGACTTCACGTCTAAACGAATAACTGAAGAAATTGAACGCCGCTGTCTGACTGGAAATGCAAACATGCTGTGACAAAATAGCTGCAACATTTTAACACATTTTATATCCACAGACCTGGGGCCTCATGTATAAACGGTGTGTACGCACAGAAATGTTGCATACGAACGTTTCCACTCTCAAATTGTGATGTATAAAACCTAAACTTGGCGTAAAGCCATGCACATTTCCATGGTACCTCATACCCTGGCGTATGCAATTTCTCTGCTCGGTTTTGCAGACTGGCGGCACCCAGCTTCAAAGCAGTGCTACTGTTCCTATGTGGTCACCCTTTCTTTCTTAGATCCACATTCCTGACGTGGCTTTATAAATACCCTGAAACTAACTGCATATTGTTTATTAGTGTAATGCATCTGATTGTAATTAACCTGCAGCAATATAATGGTCCAGGGAATAGCCATAGTATTCCAAATACCATAACTGCTTTAGCGTTGTTACTCTCAATGCATCTTCTTCTTCTTTCAGCTGCTCCCGTTAAGGGTTGCCACAGCAGATCATCTTTTTCCATGTTACTCTCACTGCACCACTCGGAGTATTTCTATCACTGTATCTGAGTGGGGAATCACAGCAGCAGCTAATTGGAAAGAGAATTATCGGTATACAGCATGAAGCAGACGCTGCCTGAGCCACGGCAAAACGTTTCAGAGACTTTCCTGGACGGACTTCGAGGTTTAGAAAAAGTTTCATCCCAAGAACTATAAATGCACTCAATCAGTCCATCAAGTGCTCCTTGTAGAACTGTTTCTACTTATAACTACAATTACCTCACTGTAAACTTGCACTACAGTTATAATATTGTACAACCTGCACCACTTTATAAAGCGTGTATTTACATATGATGACGATATCATTTTTAAGATAAAATGCAGCAAAATATGTTGATTATATTATACAGATAAAACTTTAACTTAATTTAAATAATCTGTATTGTTAATAATTAAACATGTGAGGACACGGTGCTGCAGCGCTAGCTAGTTCAGGGATTGTTCCTGCATTGCGTTGTATTGTTGCTGGTGCTGACGCGACACTGGAAGGATAGACAGATAGAACAATTAAACATGTACTACGAACATATTTTAGTGTTCCTTAAAAGTTTTGAAGAATCGGCGTTCTAAGCTTTCAAATGGCTTCACGTCTATCACAGAGCTGATTGTGTGGCGACTGGGTATTTGGAGAAAGAAAAGTAAGAACAGGAATTGGAGGTTAGTACATTTGAAAGAGACAGTACTTCTGTAATAAATGATTTCATCGAAGTTCGCGCATGGCGCACCAAGACTCTTGCGTGAGACATGAACAAGCACTGCGCCACCATGTTCCCATGTTTAATAACATGCTTTCATTCCTATCATCATGAAAAAGATATCACGTATACATCTCAGTATTTTAATTATTCAGAGAGCTGTAATATCACGAAAGAAATGGATTATGTGTCCTGTCGGAGAAAGAGAAAGCCCGTTTAAGAAGCAGGTAGTGATTCACACACAGAGCGCATAGAAGATCAAATACAGAACAAAGCATTTAACATGCTACTTTAGTTACAATGGGATTTGAGAAACTATTAAACGATTTTAAGATGAAGTTTATGATGTTCTACTTTAATGGCAAAATAAACTACGTGATGAAAGTGGAAATTTCTAGATTAAAGTTGACATTTCGTGCTTTTTTCCCCCACTGTGTGCCTATTTTTTTTGTATGTACCCTAATAAGCTTTCATATGGCACTCAGACGGTGGGCTACGACTTTTCACACCGACTTTGATATGTGACTTTTTTATTTCAGGCACTGTGCGACTTTGTGAACTTGAGCTTTCGAGTTTCTCCGACACTCTGTCACTCGATCAACTTACTTTTGTTGATTATATCACTGTTTAAACCAACAAATAGTACGTTTTTCCTTTGCCTCCACTTGGTATTCGCTGAAATTCTTATATTTTCCCCCGTGCTTTTCCCATTGTCTTTTCACAGAAGGCTATTTATATTGATTTGCATATTCAAAGAGGCGTAATTCTGGGAGGAGTTGGGGCGGGACAGAAGGCGCGTGCACATGCATTACTTTTAACGCTGATCGGGGATTTATGTAGCGGAGGAACGTGGAAGTTTGCGTACTGGATTTTTCTGTGCGTACACACATTTCCGCTTTTGTGCTTACGCCATATTATAGTGTGAGTTCTACGCATGGCGTTATACATGAGGCCCCTGAACTCTACTTGCTGCTGTTATATCGTATAGTGGTATAATAGTTAAAGTGACAGACAGATATCATAGCAGACAGAAGCACTTCTCACTGTGGTGGTTCACATGTGTTTCTGTCTGTTTGTCTCCACTGTTGCAGAGCTCATTACAAGGTGCAAATTAATGGTTTAGCTTCAGTTACTTGTGCTACTGAGCTCCTAAATGGCTAACAGCAATTTCAGCTTTTTGTTTTCTCTCGGTGTCAAGTCTTTTGTTCAGTATATTTTGCTCTCTCCCGGAATCCCCACAATTAAGGACTGCTTAAATGTAAATATACATGCACTTAAAGATTTTAATCATGAATTGCTCTTCAGCTTTTTTTGCTGTTAAAATATACATTTACTGTATTTATACTGGTGTGTACCAGCTACACTTACGCAATTCTTGGTCTGTAATTATAAATATGGATTACCATTTTAATTATGTAGTACTTGCTTCAAAATGTATACTGTTTGACACGTAAACAAATAATAAGCAAAGTGCTAACTTATAAGCTACAAATTTATCAAAAGTTCATAATATGTTTATTAAGAATACAAAAGGCTGAAATACTTGACAGGTTTGTAAGTGAAAGATTTAAAAATGTAAGCTGCTGCACAAAAATCAAATCGGTGTCCATTTTAATTAAAGGACAAAATAAGAAGTTCTAAATTCATTGAAGCAGCTTTTCTTGCCGTTTTGTCTAACTGCACTGGTTGACTTGTCAGATTCCTTTTTCTCAGTTTATTACTCCACTTTCTTTAATGTAAAAAGCTAATATTCCAATCGTCCCTCGCTCTCTGGCAAAACAAGCTTGACTTACTGGAAGTTCGCCACACACTGGCGTATGTAACTGCTGTAATATTTTGTGTAAAGGAGCACTACAACTAATTTAACATAAATACATTTTCAGGGGATGAAAAGATGTTTTTTTTTTTTGTAATCGTCCAGTTTACCGAACACTAATTGACTCTTTTGTAGTGAAAATCTGCCGATTTAGATCAGTGGCAGATAGATCAGAGCATCTCTACTACCAAACCCCACCAACATCTCCCCCCTCCAGCCTCCCTGGTGCGGTGTGCTAGTTTACTACACTACGCATTGCTTCCATCTTGAGAGCCGTGAAGTTCCCTGTCACCTCGAAGCTATAAGCGTGTGATGCCGTGGGTGCTTGTGGTTTTTTTAATTGCATCTATGTGTGTAGTTTTGTTTTGTGAAGTCTACAAAGCAAATATTTTTCCATAACTTTAATAGCGAGTGTTCAAGGTAGATGGAATAGGATTGAATTGGAAGCTGATATTCACTTCCAGTACTGAAAATCCCAAAATGCTGTACCTTACAATATTACATTTTTTTTCCTGTATTTTTTCCAGTATTGGTATACTGCACAACCCTAATTAGAACATAAGAAACTTGACAAATCCGAGGAGACCGTTGAGTCCATTGTGGAGGATTGCCGGCTTCCAAGTCCGGCCCTCACCCCCAGGCCGCTAGGAGGAGCCCTCCGGACAGCATATTCGTGCCCCGAGTTCCAGCAGGGCATCTTGGACTATGTAGTTTTTATACACAGCCCTGCTGGATACCTTGGGGGCCACCAGGCGTCGCTGTAGGGGGGCTCGTAGGCTCGCATGTGCCCTATAACCCGGGAGTACGTCACGGTCACGTGACAGGAAGAAACGACGTGCTCCCGGGTTGAAGAAAAGGACTGTTTACCCTGACCCGGAAGGGAAAAGGAACTGTGGACTGTTGAACGGGAACACCTCCGGGTCAGGGTGTATAAAAGGACTCTGGGAAGCCCAGTACACTGAGCTGAGCTGGGAGGTAGGGTGGCAAAGTGTCTGGGCGAGGAGGAATTGTAGTATTGTTGGAGAATAGTGATTTATGAGTGTGGAGTGGAGGGTGCTTTGTGCACAGTATAATAATAAAAATAATAGTGATTATACTTTCACCTGGTGTTCAGAGTGGTACCTGAGGGTGTTAGAGGTGGCTCCACGCTTCTAATGCTACACCATCAAGCTAGCTTGTTTAGCTGATAGATTAGCTGTAACTGTTGGTTTTAAGAAGTATGGCTACTACTACTGCATCTGATGTGCTGCTTGCTGTGTTCTGATACTCTTTAACAGTAACCATCTCTCCATCTTTGGAGTGACGCAGCAGTTCAGTCGTTAGCGCAGCCTCCTCTTCACCTCCAGATTGTTGTTGGTGTTCAATGCCGTCCTTTTGTGGAAGGGTTGGCGGTGAGTGGGGCCTGTCTGCAAGCCTCCATCCACTCACTGTCTTAGGCTAATAAGGTGGTAGGTGCCTAACTCTTTCCACCTTGCAGTTATCAAGCCATTCCCTTGTTAGACTGGGTAAGAGCCCTGCTATTGGCTCATGTTGGCCATTGTCCCCTCAAGGTGGTCCTCCACCCAACAAAACACAAGACCTCCTGCTACCCAAGTCTTTGATGCTGTCGTTGGCCGACATTTTCAGGGTTCCTGTTGAGCCTGTTCACCTCATGCAGCACCCTAGGTGGTACTTCAGTCACTCTTCACCACTGATGTCATAACCCCAACAGGCAACCCCCTAGACTTAGTCATTCAGTCCTCCACGCTTTGAAGGAGCCGTCTTCATGACCGGTGTTTAATTCTCATGCCATTTTCTCTTTCTATGTTTTCTTTGAATATTATCCAACTGTTCTCATTTTATTTTTTATTTTCAGAATGCTCTGTTTAACTGCTATGTCCTAAAGGTGAGCCTGTTAGGTTCATTGGATGTGCCACTGACAGACTTCTCATCTAGGATTTGAGTACTGATGGTCCTTCAGTTCTCTCTGTGAGCACAAGGTTGTAAAATAAGCAAATGGATGCACTTGTGTATTTGACAGCCTGTCATTTTTTATTACATTTTTTGTCCTTATTTAGAGATGAAAACATGCAAACAGGGCCCCACTTTGCATACTGGTGGTTAAATCAAGTGAAGATAAGGGCTTAAAATACTGTCCTTCATGCACCATGCCTAAAGTGGAAAAGATGGCCTTTGAGCAGAAGGCATCATAAACTTGCAGAAGTGTTGTTCCTCTACTGCACTACTAGTTTATTTTTTATTTTAACCACAGGCAAAATAGGTGCAGCTGACCATAAGCATTTGTCAATTGTGTCCTTATACTGAAATATAAAACTATTAACGTTGTTGCTATTAACAGTTGATCTTTTCTGAGTGAGGGCACAGGTTCCGAATGGCTCTTTATTCTGAATGCTGCTACTCGTTGGACCCTTCCAAAATAATAAGAAGAAGAATAATACAGGTCCACCACTGGGCCTGCCTGTCTGTGGTCGTTTTTTGTGTGTGTGTGTGTATCAAACTGCAAGACACATCACAATCTGTTTGCACCGCAGGACTCCAGCTAAGTGTTAAGTGAGACCAATGCAACTGTGTCAAAAGCACTTGATGTTTTGTAGATAAATAAGTTTTAAAAAATATTATTATTAATGTAGCCAAGGGCACTGTCACCATGTGTGGCTCATATGGTTTTCTCTTCCTTTTATGCTGATTTTTTGGCTCGTCGTCCCAACTTCGCACCCAGCCATTCGGTACTAGAGTGAAGAAAAGATGATAGTACAGATGCTCGGGATTTTGATGGCTCAAATGCTGTGTTCCATTTGAAGTGGAATGCCACCATAAGTCGTGTTTCAAACTAGGAAACCCGGGGTCTGGTCTGTCGATTTTGAGTTTGCCTGACATTAGAGTAGGACGTCAATCCGAAATGGCAATGTATACCACGAACTTGAGTGAAAGCTGTAGTTTGATGCTGTTTATTAGCACTTCTGTTTGTGCCTCTTTAAATCAGTCGTACACACAGTACTGTCCAACGTCTATCTGAGGACATGCTGCTACAGTGCTTAGATATGCAAAATACAGCGTTATGCATTGTTGTTAATTGCTATTTATGCCGATGTAGCAAGCATGACAAAGGTTTCCCTTCATGCATCCATAGGATTTGTTTTTATTCTGTTTGTTCTTTTTGTACTCACCTGTGTGGTTGTTACCATAATAATAAATTATAAAAAAAAAAAAAAAACCTCAAAGAAACGTACATGTAACATCAAAAATCATTAATGCAAGTTTGCATATATTTGAATATTTGCTGTTTTTAATTTCAGTATTCAAACCTTATTTTTTGGCTAATTTTACAGCCCAAGATTAGATACATTTTGCATTTAATATTTACAAAAACATTGTCTTCCTGATCTTTGAATCAGTAAGAATTATAGGTGGAAGTGAATACAGCCATATTACTTTGTGTGCACAGGTTAGCAGTAGGATATTAAAATATAAATGTAATTTTGTTTTATGCCAAATTTTAATAGGGAGATGTTACTTAACTGTTCATTGGGATTGAAAGTGAAAGTAAAGTTTTGCTGGGTTGTTGAAATGTCACAGTTTTCAATGAAATATAACTGCAGTTGCCAAGTATTGATCCATGCTTTCCGCGTTTCTTACACATGTTTGTGATAACAAAAGCAATCTGGAAATAATCATTTATCTCCTATTCTGCTACTGTTTTCCTGGTGGTCTGTTCGCTTGTGCGAATTCTCACTTAAGTACGGATGTAAATCAAAAGAAAACCAACCAAGGGGCATGAAAAGTTTACTGTGATTTGGTCTGTTGGGGAGAAACCACGTCCCAGGGTGGAGAAAGGTTGTTAGACAGCAAGATTAAGTGCTGAGCTGTGGCATATGGCTGGTCTTCTTTTAAAACGGCTGAATCGAATAATATTAGTAGTTTTATTTTTTTTTGGTTCAAAAAAACTATTTCACAATATGTGTGTAATCGCAAGACATGGATCAATACTCGCCTACTGTCTTGGCTTGAAAAATGAATGTATTTGGTACATTTTTATGCCTTTCTTCCGTGCCCTGTAGACTACAATGTAAACTGCCAGAGCAGGCATGATGTATATATTTTTTTAATTCTTAGAAAGCACTTGACTTTAGAACACAATTTCCAGAGGCAAACGCGTATGTGCCATGTTTATGGAGCAATAACTTTGACTTGAAGAATACCAATCTTTTTCTTTACTTACACCCTGGCGGCATTTTTCAGCAATCTCCACTTGAGAGGCTTATCCCAAAATAAAGGCAGGATAGTCAATGTTTCTTTCACTTAAACCTAACAGATAACTTTTCAGATATGATAAAGAGTCTGTGTTTGTGTCATATTTTAACATTCCTTTATTTAGAAACTGCTGCTAAACTTTGAAAATAAACAGGTGCTTAGAGTAATATTTTTAGTAATGAATTTTTTTCACCTCTGAGGTGTTCCCAGACATGTCAACTGTACCTGTCTAAAATTTCATGTTGGTAACACAATGAAAGAAATAGTTACAGCATTTGGCACCATGGGTCCCCAGGGATTCAGATTCAAAACATTTTTTTTGCATATAGAACAGTTAATCGTATAAAAACAATGAACCCCATCCCCAATACACTCTTACACCCAAGCATAAGGCGTCCTTATCTCCGCTGACATCTCCTGGACAGACAACATCACAGCAGTCATCAAGAAGGCTCAGCAGCGGTTACACTTCCTGAGGGTCCTCAGAAAGCACAACCTGGACTCCAACCTGCTACTGACCTTCTACCACTCGTCCATCGAGAGCCTGCAAGACGTACTGTATCACAGTATGGTACGGCAGCTGCACCATGGCAGACAGGGAGTGGCTTCAGAGAGTCGTAAAGGCAGCACAGAAGATCATCGGCTGCCCTCTCCCATCCCTGATGGACATTTACACCTCCCGCTGCCTCAGCAGAGCAAAAAACATCATCAAGGACAGCTCCCACCCTGGTTCTGATCTGTTTGACCTGTTACCCTCAGAGAGGTGCTACAGGTGCATCACAATAAGAACAAACAGACTCAAGAACAGTTTTTTCCCCAAAAGCCATAACCATTCTAAACTCACACACGCACTAACTACACAGTCTAACCCCCCAACCCCTGGACTTCCTTCTATCCATCAACTGTGCAATATCCAATATCTAAATGGTATTGATAATAACTGTGCAATATCTGTATACTGTAAAACATCGTTACTCTCAGGGTCCAACATCCACTACTCACTGCACATGATCATCTTGATTGTGCAATATTTAAATAATGTGCAATAACCCAATAGTGCAATAGTTATTATTCTTTCAATATGTATATAGCGTCGCAGAACTTTTTTGCAACTTTTTGCACCATTTGTTTATTTGTTTATTTACTTGTTCTGTTCTACACATACAGTGGTGTGAAAAACTATTTGCCCCCTTCCTGATTTCTTATTCTTTTGCATGTTTGTCACACAAAATGTTTCTGATCATCAAACACATTTAACCATTAGTCAAATATAACACAAGTAAACACAAAATGCAGTTTGTAAATGGTGGTTTTTATTATTTAGGGAGAAAAAAAAATCCAAACCTACATGGCCCTGTGTGAAAAAGTAATTGCCCCCTGAACCTAATAACTGGTTGGGCCACCCTTAGCAGCAATAACTGCAATCAAGCGTTTGCGATAACTTGCAATGAGTCTTTTACAGCGCTCTGGAGGAATTTTGGCCCACTCATCTTTGCAAAATTGTTGTAATTCAGCTTTATTTGAGGGTTTTCTAGCATGAACTGCCTTTTTAAGGTCATGCCATAGCATCTCAATTGGATTCAGGTCAGGACTTTGACTAGGCCACTCCAAAGTCTTCATTTTGTTTTTCTTCAGCCATTCAGAGGTGGATTTGCTGGTGTGTTTTGGGTCATTGTCCTGTTGCAGCACCCAAGATCGCTTCAGCTTGAGTTGACGAACAGATGGCCGGACATTCTCCTTCAGGATTTTTTGGTAGACAGTAGAATTCATGGTTCCATCTATCACAGCAAGCCTTCCAGGTCCTGAAGCAGCAAAACAACCCCAGACCATCACACTACCACCACCATATTTTACTGTTGGTATGATGTTCTTTTTCTGAAATGCTGTGTTCCTTTTATGCCAGATGTAACGGGACATTTGCCTTCCAAAAAGTTCAACTTTTGACTCATCAGTCCACAAGATATTTTCCCAAAAGTCTTGGCAATCATTGAGATGTTTCTTAGCAAAATTGAGACGAGCCCTAATGTTCTTTTTGCTTAACAGTGGTTTGCGTCTTGGAAATCTGCCATGCAGGCCGTTTTTGCCCAGTCTCTTTCTTATGGTGGAGTCGTGAACACTGACCTTAATTGAGGCAAGTGAGGCCTGCAGTTCTTTAGACGTTGTCCTGGGGTCTTTTGTGACCTCTCGGATGAGTCGTCTCTGCGCTCTTGGGGTAATTTTGGTCGGCCGGCCACTCCTGGGAAGGTTCACCACTGTTCCATGTTTTTGCCATTTGTGGATAATGGCTCTCACTGTGGTTCGCTGGAGTCCCAAAGCTTTAGAAATGGCTTTATAACCTTTACCAGACCGATAGATCTCAATTACTTCTGTTCTCATTTGTTCCTGAATTTCTTTGGATCTTGGCATGATGTCTAGCTTTTGAGGTGCTTTTGGTCTACTTCTTTGTGTCAGGCAGCTCCTATTTAAGTGATTTCTTGATTGAAACAGGTGTGGCAGTAATCAGGCCTGGGGGTGGCTACGGAAATTGAACTCAGGTGTGATACACCACAGTTAGGTTATTTTTTAACAAGGGGGCAATTACTTTTTCACACAAGGCCATGTAGGTTTGGATTTTTTTTCTCCCTAAATAATAAAAACCATCATTTAAAAACTGCATTTTGTGTTTACTTGTGTTATATTTGACTAATGGTTAAATGTGTTTGATGATCAGAAACATTTTGTGTGACAAACATGCAAAAGAATAAGAAATCAGGAAGGGGGCAAATAGTTTTTCACACCACTGTATGTCTGCACTGAAGGAGCTGCTTTTAATCTCATTGTATATGTGTACAGTGAGAATAAAAGGCATTCTGTATTCTATTCTAACCCCTTCACCCCACCTACACATTTAAATGAAGCTATTTACATTCTTTGCTCCTGCTTCAAATAGTGTATTTGTTTTCATTACGCATGCTCTCAGCTGTGTCTCATGTCCATATTTGGACATGTACGTATCATTGGAGAGACCTCACAGTTGCTACCATCCAATGGTATGAGGTTTGCGAATGTGTGACCTATTGAGTCAGAGCTAATGACCTGGAAATGTGAGGTGGAACTTACCAAAGGTCACCTTGTGACTTCTCTTATTTGAAGGATATCTCCTGATTGATGCAATGTACTTGTTTTGATCAGGAGAATCTACTGTAAGTACTTAAGTTACTTTTGCGAAGTACAGTAATATGTGAGAGCACACGAATAATCTGAAGAGCAGTGTAACTCTGTTTTCAACCTGTAGCTCGTGCTTGCTCAGTCAGTGAGAGGGTTTATCACATTGGTTGAAATCTATTGGTCAGGACTTTTTAATTGATGCATAACACCTGGGTATTCCTTATACAGAATAATTACTATTTTTTTCTTCAAATATCGTTAGTAAGAATTTATGAAACATGACATTTATGATTTCATACCAAAGTAAAAGTCGACCATAAATATTGTAACAATTTGATTACTAGGAGTTTGAAGTTGACACCCATCCCTTGCAAATGAGGTATTGTTTGGGTCACTATATGGCATAATTCACCTGTATGATATGATAAAAGATTTTTAAATGATCTCTGGGCCTGATACCAGGGTACTCATGGTGTAAGGGTCTACATGATTTTTGTTTTCTTTTTTCATTTGCAGACTTAATTTCCATAGTCTTAGTGAGTTTGGGGGACAGTTATGCTCCACTCCCTTGACAGACAATCGTGTAATTTGACATCCCCAGTTACTCAATCCAACCAGTCTGTGACCTGTCTTCAGTTGGTCTTCAGTTGTGGGGGCGGGCTCTGTGCTTATAAGAGCTAACAACCAATCAGCATTCATTCAGAAGTACAATGCATAGAATACACCCATGAAGAATAAGGAACGTGGGTGTTTTGGTCCCTGCAGAAGCAAGTTATCAGTCTTGTGTTTGTACCATGACATATTGGGGTGAAAAAAAGGAAAGAAAGACGGGGATTGCAGCTGGAAAGCATTTAGACAGCACCAGCTATGTTAGACAGCACATTATTTGCTGTCAGATTACTGCATGCTTACAGTATGTTAGAAAACTGAAACTGTTCTAGGAAGGCTATCATGGAGTCATGCAATTTATTATCCCTTGTGAAACTAGTTGTGTAGTTAGACATCTTCAGGCATCAAGTATGATATCCTCTCCGAGTAGTACTCGTGGATGTGTTGCTATCAAGAATTAAAAAGGGGAACTTTAATTATAAGAGGAAGTGAGAAGAAAACCAAATCAGCTTAGATTTATGTTTGTGCTGTTCATTGTCTTGTACCTGTGTATACCTGCACATATAATTCTTTGATAACTCTTGTGCTATGAATGAATTCTGTTATTTTGAATATGAAAGTGAGTTTGAGATTTTTTTTTTGTTGTTGAAATAGTATATAGCAGTGTTTCCCAACCTCTGTCATGTCACAACCCAGTTTTTCATATCCCGTTGTGTTCTTTACCCATCCTGGGTCCCTCTTCGTGACTCGAGCACAATCATCAAAGAAAAAGGGGGAAGTGTTCTTTCCTTATGTGATCACCAGAGCATTAAATCAAGCAAGCATGGTCTTCAGTGATTTTCTTCCTTCATGAATCAAGCACAATCATCAGAGTGCGGGTTGGGGAGGTTGTCGAAGATAAGCCGAGATCCCACTGCAATGCTGCTGCTTCTAATTGAGTGTATTCGTTACAGTAGGGTGGGGGTATTTTGTCTGGGGTTGGCCAGGCCGTGGCCCACAGGTTGAGAAACATAGGTCTATAGCCCATACAGCCTGAGAAAGAGAAAGTTTACATGCTCCTTTATCATTTCATATTCATAAATCTCTTTTCATACACTTTTGGAGTGAGTTAGAAGGGAGAGGATCACAGGCAAAAAATCTGCAAGAACTGTTTGATACCGTTGGGTCAGAATTAACTACAATTCTTGGTGGTGATGTGCATTGAACAACTCAGGCAATCTGGAGGGAAGAGACAATGCTACATGGTACTCAATATATTAAACTACATCTATGGCAATGACTGAACGTGGATTAGTAAATATATTGTTAATTGATTTGCATCTCTGCTCAGCTTTGGTTTTCATATGTACCATGCCCACAAAATTTAAGAAGCTTACCAATAACTTTTTTGGCACTAAATTGCCCAACGTACTGTTGTGTGAATCCTTTTAGGCTGATGCAAGAGTTCTGAGAAGGAAACATTGCGTAATCCCTCAGTAAGTTCCTGCTTAGAGGGGCTTTGTAAGTTATATTTTTGTGTTGTCTGGTGTTTTATTTCAAAATGGTCCTCTTCTAAATCATGCAGTGCCACAGCAATGGTGCAAATTTGAAATCGGCATAGTAAAAATGTAAGAAGCTAAAGCAATTAATCTAATAAAGGTCTTAATGTCAGATTTTGATCAAACTTCTGTTGAGTAGTTTCCATATAGATTGATGCTTTTACAGAATAACTGAATGCAAAAGCCAGGTCCAAAACACGTCCAGCTAATTTAACTTTTGGAAGTATCTGACCATCTTTTTCCTTAAGTGACCACTAATTTATAAATAATTATGATAATTGATGCTGTAGATAGATAGATAGATGTACACAGTATCTCTGCAATCCTCTGTTTTAGGA
This sequence comes from Erpetoichthys calabaricus, assembly GCF_900747795.2. Taxonomy (NCBI): domain Eukaryota; kingdom Metazoa; phylum Chordata; class Cladistia; order Polypteriformes; family Polypteridae; genus Erpetoichthys; species Erpetoichthys calabaricus. Next base: position 209,674,280 of record NC_041399.2, on the reverse strand, counting down.
TTGGAACTGGATGCTGATGCTGTCCCTGATGATAACATAGAACTCCAGCATGGAGGTACAAATGCTTTGAGTATGGCAAGCTGGACCTACTTAGTCTCTCAAACATTTGGCAGATTATTTATGTGTGTATACTGTACATCTGTGTGTGTGTGTGTGTGTGTGTGTGTGTGTGTGTGTGTGTGTGTGTGAAGAAGTGCCCAATAAGTCGATCGCAATCGACTGGTAGATCGGAATGTTAGTACAGGTAGATCGCATTGCATTCAAAAAAAATTTTTTTAAACATTAGTCTATATATCCTCCCTATGGCATTTGCCACTTGATTGACATACAGGGCGGCCAGTCTGAGATCTCTCTTCTTCTAACACACTGGTCATCCCGCACACACGATCAAACGCGCGACCTACTGCAAAACTCCGTCTGTGATCTAGTTCAAATTCCAATTTATATCGACTAAAGAAGGGATTTAAAAAAAATTTGTTTGGGGAGGGTATGGGCTGGATGTGGAATTGGAAGACGATTTTTTTTCTCACAATGTCACAATCGAAGTGCATTTCCAAAGAAGGAAAATGTGGAAAGGCACTTTTGAACTGTTCGTAAAAACTACGAGACTGACTTCCCTCCGAAAAGCGATCTGAGAAAGAGAAAGGAGAGGGAACTAAAATCGCGGTTAATCTGACAGCTGTCATTTTTCACTCGGCTGAATTCAAAAGCAAAGGCAGACACGCCGAAGCATCGTTCCGGGTGAGTCACTCGATCATTAAGCATAAGAAGTCCTGCCAAGATGGAGAGATGATAAAAGAGGCCTTCTTTGAGACAGATGGCTAGGGAGAAACTCCTACTGAAATTTCAAGACCCCTGGCCGGAGAAAAAGGAGTTTCTCCTTGTCATTAAACATGCAGAATACAAGCAGCTTAATAACGATCAATGGCCGCTAGACTTGGCATTTTTTTTCCGATCTGACCAACATGTTGAATGAGCTTAATTTACAGCTGCAAGGAAAAGAGAACTCCATGGTCAATATGATTAGCTCAGTAAATGCTTTCAAATGAAAAATGCAACATCTGTCCTCAGAGCTGCAGCGCCATGATTTGGGGAACATCCAAAACCTTGCGTTAGAGCTGGAGACCCAATGGAAGGCGTATGCGCAACTTGACAGCATACACTACACAGAGCAGATTGAAAATTGTCTGTCAGACTTTGACAGATGGTTTCAAGACTCAGCTTTACTTGAGCCAATCGCTACATTTAAGTGCCATCCATTTAGGGAAGATGTTGAGGGGGATACACCCGCATCAAAAATTGCAACACTGTTTCACCTAAAACTCCTCTATAGTGGAGAATGAGATTTTGACACTACAGGATGACATTCAGCTGAAGTCTGGGGCTCTTGGACAGTTTTGGAACTTACTCACAGAGGAAAAGTACCCAAACATGAGGAAATGTGCTACCTCCTTGACTTCATTATTCGGCTCTACTTATTTATGTGAGTCAGCCTTTTCCCACATGAAGATTATTAAATCCAAATAATAATAATTCATTACATTTATATAGCGATTTTCTCAGTACTCAAAGCGCTATCCACACAGGGAGGAACCGGGAAGCGAAGCAAAGCAGCAGCACTACCACTGCGCCAATACTGTAGTGACCATAAATGTATTGAACTGTTATTGTGCCATAAAGGTTATTCAGTTATGCAAGGTACGACAGTATATATTTTATGTATACTCAGTATATATATGTATGCGTATATATGTGTATATGTATAGCATTTTTAATGTAGGTAGATCATTTTGACCTGGTCATTTTTAAAAGTGCCTCGCAACCCGAAAAAGTGTGGGCACCCCTGGTGTATATGTATGTTTATATGTGTGTATGTGAACAACACCTAAATAATAAAAAAAAAAAAAAAGACTTCATGACCAACATCCTCTGAACCCCACTTTATTGATCCGCCCCAACCCCCTAATTTGCTATATATTGCCTTTCATCATAATTCTTCTTTCTGTTTTAATTTTAAATGCTACCACATAAAGAACAGATGATCAAACTCCAGGAAAGCACGTTGCCAGATTTTTTTGGTTTTAGTTTAAATCCATTAGTTGATAATGCATTGGTTGTGTTAATTTGTTAAAATGGTTTGGATGTTAATAAGTCATTGTCTGGTTAACCTACATTAAGATTTTAAACTAAGTAATTTTATTGATTATATGGTTATTATTTCAATTTACACTGAGAAATTCAGTTCCCTTGCTTTTATGTAAGACCTGATAATAGACTTACTGTAAGACACGTATTGTAAGACACTTAAGTTAAATAGTTAGATGAGGTTGGTATTTAAGCTTTGTCCAAATCTTTTTTACTTTCAGGAACAGAACAGATTATTCCAGTGTAACTGAGGCATATTTAATAAAGCTTCATTGCAAGCTGTACAATACTATAGTGAAATCATGCATTACCACATACAAAAGAAGCACTCCTCTTATGAGGTTGAAGTACAACAACCTTCCGTTTTGGCGACATTGCCAAAAGAAGCTGATTGAAGGTTGGAGGAAGTTGCATTGAGCGAGCTTGTTCAGCATATTGTACTAACAATTGCGCTGACTGACAACTCTCTTTCAATGAAACATGCAAAGAATAGCTCTGCATTCCATTTAAGGTGGAAAAGTAAACTGCAGACCTTGAGGAGTAAGAGTTCAACAATTAATTCGTGGACAGATCTTATTGTCTTGTTTCAAACTACTTTTGTTTTCCTGTGTGTTTAAATAAATGTGTGTCTTTGTGTATACTAAATCTGTATTTAGTAATCTGTAAAATTTATACTTGCATTTTACCTGAGAACTCAGTGGGGGCAAAAAAAACTGAAATGAATTGAAATTGAAAAGCAGGCAGTGTGTCATAATGGTTAAGACTTTGGATTTCAGACCCTGTGGTTGTCAGTTCAAATCCTGCTACTGAAACTGTGTGACCACGAGTTAATCACTTCACTTGAATGTGCTCCAGTAGGGAAGAACAAAAAAAAAAAAAAACAAAGTAAATACAACATCTGAAACACAATTGGTTCTAAGTCACCTTGGATAAAAAAGGTGTCCTCCAAATAATAAGCAATAATAACTAGAAATGCTTAATATGCAGGTCTTTTTGTTAAAAGGAGGGTCATTAAAAGTCAATTTGTATTAAATTGATTAAATCATTCCTCTTTTACCAGAAACTGGGCTTTCAATTTGTAGACATAAGAGTCCATCTTCCTTAACTCCTCTCATACTGTCCAGTGGCAAAGGTGAAGTACATAAAGGTAAAGTAAAATGCTGGGTTATCATTACAACGCACAACTAAAATTCACACAAATAATGTCTTATGCTAATGGATTTTTAAAGGTAATTTGAGATGCATGACACTCATCCCCCTTGTTAGCTCTGCCCATTGTATTCATTCTGGTCTATGCCTGTAACAGGGAGCACACTAGCAGCTAAGAGGATTCTACAGATACCTCATGCATAATAATATTGACACTATGCCCAACATTACATTGAGAAGTTTCAAAAACCTCATTTGTTTTGGAATGGCTGAGTGATTTGACAAGTTTTGCTACTTCATTTTTGTTTTTCATGCAAAGGAATAGAAATTTGCTACATTTTTATATCGTTACATTTTAAGCTTTTGCATGGAGGGGCATATCTGATATTTATCTGACATTGGAACTGTTCTTATTTCACATTTCCTTTGAGCCAGAAATGTCTAGCACACATAAGGAAATGTGGCTCGACACTTTGTTTAAAACAGGTCTTGTGTGATGTAGATGGGGTGTTTATTTAAAAAAAAAAAAAAGAACTCCAGATATCGTGCAAACTTAAGTAGAAATTAGTTGAGAAGGCATCCTAAAAAATTTGAATAATAAAATAGTTTTCTGTTATGCTAAAGATGACTTCTGACTTAGAGCTTTAAGTTCCTTATCTTTTTTTTCAGCATGTGTTTTTACATGTAAAAAAGGAAGTCTAATCAAAGAGTTTACGGAAGTCAGAGGTGGCCAACCACTGCAGATTTATTTGTGAAAGACAGGTTGACATGTCTCCACAGAAAAAGGGGAAGCCAGCAGTTTGCACAACTTTTTTTAGGTTTTGTTTCAACCCAAGACACAAAGTTACCTGTTAACTCTGCGTACGTAACCCAATTCTTAGATTCAAAGTTTAGGTTTTCACATTTTCATATGTGATCTTTAGGTATTAAACCATTTAAGTATTATCTTAAGGAAAAATTATTTGATTACTTGCAAATCCATGTTATTTCTCCTTTTTTCACATTTTATTGTAGGAGGTTTTGTTATCTTGGAAATAAAGTAACGTAATGGACTATTTGTCATTGAGAGATTGAATTTTTTATTCTGTAAGTAGAATAGGCAATTCAAATGTCTCCAAATTAGGTATACGACTATTTGCCCACCCATTATCAGCGATGAATACTTTGTATAAATATACTAAAGGGGTAGTGGCTGTGGCCAACTTGCATAAGAAAATGAATTAAGAGTATGGAGCAGAAGCCCTACATCTAATAATAGAAATGTTATCAGCCTTGCAAGTTATGTCAGAGCAGTGGTGGGCAGAAAAATAATTTCACGGTGAACAGAATTGCCTGTGCTTATCACTGTCTGCCTTGCCTGTTTAGATTTTTGAATGGGGGGGGGGGGGGGGGGGGGGGGGCTGTTGTGTTGCTCTAAAGATGGCTTCTTCATTTTTATTCTGTTGTCTTGCTGATCCTGTCTTTTCATTCTCTGGGATTAGACTTTCTTGGTTTATGGTAGGAACAGGCTGTCATCACATGGTTGGTTAACTCACAACTAGACTTTTATTTGCCATTTTACTGAAGCTCTTTCAATAAATAAATGTAAAAATAGATAAATAAATATATATGCACATACATTATGGTCTCTGAACACAAACCAGAACAACTGAAAAAAATAAAAGAAAGGGAAACATCTGACTCCTGTCGAGTGCTTCTTCTGATTTAAATTTTACTGTTACGTCTTCAATTATATGGATAGTTACTGCCAGTCCTAATAATTCACCAAACTGCTGTCATAGAGTGAACTTTATTTGTGCCTTTGTCTTTTTACAGAAGAGCTTTAAATAAATAAATAAATAGATAAATACAAAAGTAAATAAATATACACTCGCATATTGATCTGAACACAGACTAGAATGACTATAAAGCAAGAAAACTTCTGACTTGACAGTCACAGTCACAGTAAGGCATTATGCAGATGTATTGCTGTTGCTATGGGGGCGCCTTTATACTGTTACTTGACACACTTGCTGAAGAATTTTTTGTCTGAAAGTCTCAGTGTGTCAGAGAAAGGATGTGCGGTATTGTTCATAATGACGCTCAGTTTTGTTTTAATTCTCTCCTATGAGATAACCTCCAGGAGGTCCAGAGTGCGTCCTGTAACTGATCCTGCTCTTTTAATTAGCTTGTTGATTTGGTGTGCCTCTCCTGAAGTGATGTTACCAGCCCAGTACACCACAGCATGGAAAATCCCACCGCCTATCACAAGAGTTATAGAAGATGCAAAGGATGCCACTTCCCACATTAAAGAAACACCATCTCCTATGGAAAAAGAACCTGCTCTGCCTTTCCTTATATACATAGTAGTTCTATGTTCCAAGACCAGTCCAACCTGTAGTTAATGTGGACCACCTCTACATCCACTCCTTGAATGGTGCCTGGATATCGAGGCTCTTTGGTGTAATGGAAGTCATTTAGCAGTTCCTCGATTTTGCTAATGTTAAGATGCAGACAATTCTCATTGCATCAAGAAACATATTTTCTTCACCTGACTGCTCTCCTCTGTCTCGTCCTCTTTATCAAAATACCCCATCAGTGTAGAGTCATCTGAGAATTTCTGCAGGTGACATGACCTGCTGTTATATTTATAGTTGGAGGTGTAGAGTGAGAAAAAAATGGAGACAGGATGGTTCCTTGTCATTCTCCAGTCTTAACATATACCAGATATTTGCAGTTTTGTCATATTAAGGTGACTACTTTTAGTTTGAGTTCCTCCAGTGTTCCAAATATGGAATAAGCTACTGTTGAACACCAGCCAACTTTTTAATTGTGCATTTACAATCACTATTGGTAACCAACCCATTGCTACTAAATATTTTTAATTTTTCCTTTAAGTTATAGTGTTGTCATTTTTGTGAGTTTTGTTCTGTGCTTCTAAAGTGTTATGAAAAACCAGCACCTCTTGCTTATGTTCTCATCACCCCGAATACATCCAACCTCATCTGATCTTGACTTTTCCATTGGTTTTCTGTCATAGCCTTTATTTCCATTGATTGTCTTACCGTATTGCGAGGCCAGTCGGTGGTTTATACCACTGATGGCCAGTAGTGTAATGTGCAGCAACTCAGTCTAACTAGTCAGCGACCCAGCAAAATCAACCAGGTTGGATTTTGTATTTAGTCAGAGAGGTGAGCTTGTATACCCAGGAGAGCCGACAACCAGTGAACGCTCATTCAGAAGTACAATACATGAAATGTAGAGATGTGGAATAAGGAAAAGTGGGTCTTTTGGACCACTTAAATAGAAGAGAAGCTTTACTGTGTGATGTCTCGTGTTGTGTTTCATGACAGAGTGGACAAAAAAGAAAAAAGGGCAAAGACTGAGGCAGGATTCTCAGTACCTGTTAACCCTTCATACAGAACTGTGTCATGTTTTAGTACCCTCCTTTGGCTGGAGTTGATGTTTTTGTTTATGTCTTGTTTTGTTCATTTTTGATTCTTTTGTTTATGTTAATTTTGTGGTTCGTGCTCATTTTTTGTATAATTATGTTGCCATTTTCAGTATTGTGGATCATTAGTGTTTATGTGTCTATGTCTCTTTTATTATGTTCTATGTGTTTTGTGAGGGATTCCCCAAGAGACAGCCACTTGCGCTTCAAGGGTAGTTAGAGGCAGCGGAAACCCAGAGTACCTTGCGATACATTATGTGCATTGGTGTTGGCGAATTCTTGTTATCATCATTATTGTGCGTTGTGTATTGTATATGTGGATACATCATCAAAAAAGGGAATTTAGTTATAAAGTTACAGATGGGGAAATCAAAAAAAAAAAAAAAAGGATACAAGCTGGATGGGTGAACTGCAGAAAAATGACAAGATTAATTTGTGAGAGAAAAGTCCATTTGAAGGTGAAAGAAAACATGAATCTCATAGTAGTGAAACCAGCAGTAATATATGGCTTATCAGCATCAGCTATAGCTAACAAGTTAGCCAGTGTTGGCATGGCAAAACATTCAAGTGCTTTCTGCGACTAAAGTTAACTGCTACGAAAGATGGAGAATTTCACATTCACATCTTTAACTTACTTCATCCAGGGGTCATGTATTACATTATTGTTAAATTGTTTTGTAATAATGAATAGCCATAACAGAATAGAATTCCATGTATTATTAGAAAACATCAAATCCATGCTTTTTATTAGTACTTTACATTGGTGTTAAAAATGGAGCACAAAGAGGCTTGTGGTGGCTCAGTAGCTTTCATACACCGCAGGCTGCAATTCAAATGACATGACAATGGCATCGACTGATGTGTGTCACTGGTGGAGCGTCTGCAACTAATTGTTCACTTTTTTTTAAAATAACATTTTTGAAATTATATTCAGTTGTATCCAATAAGTAGCAATTGAGAAATATCTATGAATACAAAATGGGCAATACTCACATAAAATCAACATTGATTTTACCCTTTGAAAAGAAAAAAGGACCAGAAATAAGTTCTCCACCTAGCTATTAATGACTTAAAACACAGTAATTTGTTGAAATGATACAAATAAGTAAAGATTTGGAAAGGGACTGATTTATTGTATAGCAGAAATACAAATGGCACATGATGGGCAAGAACATCAGGGTCTTGCCACGATTACTTGTGCATATATGTGACTGAACAATCAGTGGTTTTGCGCCAGAGATCAGGGGCTTAAGCCACTGAAGCCCCCGCACTTCCCAGCACCAGCGTCCATTTTTAAACCCATCCTTATATAAACTGACATAAACAATTAGGGCAGCTATACCTTTCCCATATAGTTAATTAGTTCAAACACCAGTTAGCTGCTGATTAATAACATTGGTTCTTTATAATAATAATCCGCAGATGATATTAGTGCAGTTAATTCAATCTCATATGTGCTGACATAATTGCTTTCTCCTTCCATTTATTTCCAGAGAAGTGACTTTACTTTTGTCCTCTATTAGTTAACTTACCTAAAGTACCAGGAGAAGGGTGTTGCTGTGTCAGCCATTTGCACGTTTGCTCTGCCTGGTGTTGGACAAGTAAAACAGGAAAATATACAAGTTCAAGCAACTGGTGTCAAGGTAAAAACTAAAACAGTAAACTAGCTGAAGTTGCACAGAATATTCCTCTGTTTTAAGATGGTGGAGTTTGTACATTCCCCAGTGCTTTTCAATGGGAAATACTGAAATTTTAAAACTTTGTACAGCTTGATGTGTTTTGAGATATAGCAACAAAAATGGAACTGTCTTGACAAATTTCTATAAAGAATAAGTGTGCCACATCTCAACAGTGTTGGTCCATGGCGCGGGTGGAAGAGTTGTTTAGTGTAAATTAACAGTCAGACAGACATTGGCTTTCGCAATACAGTAATCCCTCCTCCATCGCGGGGGTTGTGTTCCAGAGCCACCCGCGAAATAAGAAAATCTGCGAAGTAGAAACCATATGTTTATATGGTTATTTTGTGGAGTATTTTAGTTTAGCTGCCCAGCAACGTCAGAGTAGAATTTTGAGAAATTTTAGGACTTGATATTTTTTACAAGTATTGGTGCTGTCCTAAATTTAATGAAGACACTGTACTTTCTAGAATCCATACATTTACAAATACGGAAATTCTTTTGCTGCAGGGAGTTGTTAATTTCCCAGTAAGTAAATTTTCTTGCATTTCGCTAAAAGCTGTCGTTCCACAAATTAATCCTAAAATGTTAAAGGTTTAATTTTAGCTAATTGCGTTTTTGCTTCTAGGACATACATAAGGAGAGACTTTACTGACCAGCCCTGTGTTTTGTGATCCAATGTTCGGTTTTTCCTTTTGTCAGAGTATTTAGTTGTCAGAACGTTGACACCTGTCTCATGATGAGTGTGAGTTTGGAGCTCCCTCTTCTGTGTTGTTGGTGTATTAACATTGTGAACATCACAAGTGTAGCATACAGTACATGCTTTTTTTTTTTTTGTTTGAAATGTATTTATGTTAGCAGACTTCAGTGTTTCATTGTAAACCTTTTTTTTCCTTAAGGTTTTTGCAAATTTATGTTGAAGTTTTTGATATTCTGTTGATGTCATAGCAGACCATGAAATAAGTAAATTTCAAGGCAGTACCAATTGTAGTCTGTTAAGAAACTGCTATGTAAGTAATTCTTGTTAATTTCTTCTCCTAGAAAGTGATTGCTAAGATAAGAAATTTGAGTCTCGGGAGTCTGCAAGGCTGGAACTGCACAGTGTCACTTGAAGATCCTGCTTGCTGGTAAATAAATCTTTACCTTTTGAATAGTAGATTACCTTGCCATCTGTACTGGGAAACCAGTTTATAACTTATCCTCCATTAATGTTTGATGTATAATTTCAGTATTAGTATTTTTTTGTTTGTTGCGTCTTGAAGGTTATGTCACACAATTGTCCTCCGGAGAGCCCCATTATGAGCCAGGGGAGTGTGTGTGTGTGTATGAGTACCCTGAGATAGAGGATCACCATGTCTAAGCTTGACTTCAACCTCTGTGTAGTGTTGCCTGGGCAGGCATTGACTATCCACATGCTTGAACTGGATAATGGATGGACGACTATAATCACGTCAGTTATGTCCAGAATATGAATGTGAAGGCTGCACTCTTTTCTGTGAGCTATGTGGTGTTTTTAAAGCCAGCCAGCCAGCCAGTCATTCTCTTATCCATTTTGTCCAGAAAAGAGTTGGGGTCTGCTGGAGCCTTTCCTAGGTAGCATAGGGTGCAAGAAAGGGGGGGGGGGTTGGGTATTGGAACCTGGACATGGCGGCAGTCCATTGCAGGACATACACACGCAAAGACTACAACCAACTTAGAATTTCCAGTTCACGTTACCTGCATGTCTTTGGACAATGGGAGGAAACCCACATAGACACTGGGAGAACATGCAAAAGCCATGCAGGGAGGACCCGTGATGCGAACCCTGGCCTCCTTACTGCGAGTCTGCAGCACTATCACTGCACCAACATGCCACCCAGCTATTTCTAATTCCCTCAATCAACTATGGAGTGATATGAATTAAAACCTTTACAGCTCCCAGCTTTATAGGTCACTTCATTGTGCTCTCATACTATGCACAACTGGTATATTTGTTATTAATGAACCAACACTAATGATGCTTGTGACTGGTTTCTTTGAGCAACAGAATTTTCCTGTTTTATTAAACAGTGCAGAAGCAGGTTCTGTTCATGCTGAATTTCAATCCTACCTTGCAGCATGTTAACCAGACCTTTACACAGGAATCCAGATAAGGCCTCACTAGTGCCAGCTAGAGTAGAACATTCCTTGAATTATAATATTCAGAAGTTTTCATGTGATACCCTTACATTTCATGCAATATATAACAGACGTATTTTGTATTTATTTAAAAAAAAAAAAAAGCCAGCATGTAGGAGCTGTGTGTATGTAATATGTAAAACCTTTGAAGTAAGGGATGATGTGGTTTCTTTTCCCAAGTCTGGTTATAAACATCCTCCTTTAAATTACTGTTTTGTTTTTTTTAAATGTGCAGCATATTTACTCATTTTTTTTAACGAATCCCCAAAGTTAAACTAGTTAAATGCTGCAAATTCAAGTAGAATTCCAAGAAGAAGCAAGGTTATCATGACCGAACTCAAACAAAGAAGAAACTAGCCTTTTAAGATGACTTGTTTATAGCAGTAAGATGCTCCTCACATTAAAAGACAAACATTTTGCATTATTAATCAAATTTCCTTATCTTTCTATCACTATCATATTAATTCCTTCCTTCCTTGTGAATACAGCCACATGATTTTTCCAGCCTTGTTTTTTTTTGAGTTACATTATCAGTATTTTAAGCACTCCCATATACCTGATCTCTCCCTCCAAGTTCCTTAAGTTTTGCTCTATGAATTTGTAGCTTGCAGTTTTGTATTGTATCAGTTTACTTATCTCATACTACACACAGTCATATGAAAAAGTTTGGGAACCCTCCTCTTAATTCTTTGGATTTTTGTTTCCCATTAGCTGAGCTTTCAAAGTAGCAACTTCCTTTTAATATATGACCTGCCTTATGGACACAGTAGTATTTCAGCAGTGACATTAAGTTTATTGGATTAACAGAAAATATGCAATATACATCATAACAAAATTAGACGGGTGCATAAATTTAGGCACCTCAACAGAGATATGACATCAATACTTAGTTGAGCCTCCTTTTGCAAATCTAACAGCCTCTAGACGCTGTCCTCCTATAGCCTTTGAGGAGTGTCTGAATTCTGGATGGAGGTATTGTTGACCATTCTTCATACAAAATCTCTCCAGTTCAGTTCAATTTGATGGCTGCCGAGCATGGACAGCCTGCTTCAAATCATCCCCTAGATTTTCAATGATATTCAAGTCAGGGGACTGTGACGGCCATTCCAGAACATTGTACTTCTCCCTCTGCATGAATGCCTTTGTAGATTTCCAACTGTGTTTTGGGTCATTGTCATGTTGGGATATCCAACCCCTGTGTAACTTCAACTTTGTGACTGATGCTTGAACATTATCCTGAAGAATTTGTTGATATTGGGTTGAATTCATCCGACCCTCAACATTAACAAGGGCCCCAGTCCCTGAACTAGCCACACAGCCCCACAGCATGATGGAACCTCCACCACATTTGACAGTAGGTAGCAGGTGTTTTTCTTGGAATGCGGTGTTCTTCTTCCACCATGCAAAGCGCTTTTTGTTCTGACCAAATAACTCAATTTGTGTCTCATCAGTCCAAAGCACTTTGTTCCAAATTGAATCTGGCTTGTCTAAATGAGCATTGGCATACAACAAGCGACTCTGTTTGTGGTGTGAGTGCAGAAAGGGCTTCTTTCTCATCACCCTGCCCTACAGATATTCTTTGTGCAAATTGCGCTGAATTATAGAACGATGTACAGATACACCATCTGCAGCCAGATGTTCTTGCAGGTCTTTGGAGGTGATCTGTGGGTTGTCTGTAACCATTCTCACAATCCTGCTCATATGCCGCTCCTGTATTTTTCTTGGCCTGCCAGACCTGCTGGGTTTAACAGCAACTATGCCTGTGGCCTTCCATTTCCTGATTCCATTCCTTACAGTTGAAACTGACAGTTTAAACATCTGAGATAGCTTTGTGTAGCCTTCCCCTAAACCATGAGACTGATCTTTAGAGAGTTGCTTTGAGGATCCCATGGTGTCACTCTTCAGAGGAGAGTCAAAGGAAAGGAAGCACAACTTGCAGTTGACCACCTTAAATACCTTTATAGCTCATGATTGGACACACCTGTCTATGAAGTTCAAGGCTTAACGAGCTCATCCAATCAATTTGGTGTTGTAAGTGACAGGCATTCAAATCAGCAAAATGACAAGGGGACCCACATTTGTGCACAGCCAGTTTTTCACATTTGATTTAATTTCATACAACTAAATACTGCGTCACTAAAAATCTTTGTTCGGAAAACACCGCAGTACTCAGATGTTCCTAGGAAATGAAAGACATACCACTGTTATCTTTTTTGTTGAAAGCAGAGTCAATTATTATGCAGGCTGAGAGAGGATCACAAACTTTTTCATATGACTAAATTTGTCACAGGTGACAATTTTTGGCTTGGAGGCATTTTGCATTTTCTGCGTTTATTTCAAAATATACTGAAATATTTCAGGGTTGTATCCTGCCATATGCGCAGTAACACCAAGATAGGCTCTAGCCACCTTTGACCCTGAAATGAACTAAAATGGTTTACCATTGGTATATCATAAAATATACCACACAACAAAAAATATTTATTTGCACAGAATTCTACATAAATGAAATAAATGAACAATGATTGTCTTGTACCTGTATTCTCAATGTGCTTCACTGACTTGTTGCATTTGCCTTTGAGTGAAGTACATGAAGTTCTGTGGATATTTCCTTAGTTGACTTTTTTCGGATATACTTTGTTAATCCCCGAGGGAAAATTATCTTTATGGATTCTGATGCTTTTCATATGGGAAAAGTAGCATCAGCAATCTATGCCTTACATATTTGTATCCAGTGATCTACAATATATTTGAGGCCTGTGGTTATGCTAATATACTTGTAACATGTTTGAAAGTACTGGAAATTATTACTTATTCTTAATAGAAATAATAGCTAAGCAACACATTAAAATTGTGTGGTCACTGGAGTATAGGTGAAGAACACTGTCAAATGCTGCTACTGTATCTGATCGTGTTCAGCTCTGACGGGAGAGCGCCCCCCGTGTGGGGAGAAGAGCATGTGGCCATGATATCTCTGCCAATCAGCAGCTACCCCCTAAAACACACACTCTGATCTCCCGCTCTCAAAAACGTCAAACGTACTCTGTAGATGATAACGTCTGCTGAACAAATGGGTATTGCTAGCTAAGCGGAGGCGAGGTACTCTCCAACACATGGCACGGAATACAGTGACTTGAACGGAGCTGGCGCCTCCCCTGGGTCCGCTGCATCTCTCTTGGATTCAAGCAAATAAATCGATGTCGCAAGTGAACTATGATCCTTAGCATGATGAGAGAAGTTGCAAAATCAGCTGGAATTTTCAAGCAAATTATAGAAAAAAACAGATCTTTCCGTTTAAGTAGTTCTCTTGTGAAAGCGGACAGTCATACAGACAAACAAATGTTGGATTTTATATAGAGATGGTGTAAGATTCTATAAGTTTTTCCCCTTATACATGCCTTTTAACTTTAATTTGCTGTAGAGAGATGCAAAAGAAAATCCTTTTGTTTTCCCCATATGCAATAGCTGTAAAAAATATATATATATATACGCACACACCCAGTGGCACCGCTGGTCATGACCGTAATTCGTTCCAAAACTCTGGATGCGACCCAATTTGGTCACGATCCGAACATAATTTCCCCATAAGATTGTATGTAAATACATTTAATCCGTTCCAGACTATATGAACTGTGTGTGTGTGTATATATATAAATTTTTTTTTTTTTTTTTAGCACAAAAATAGTTAATTATACCATAGAATGCATAGTGTCATAATAAACTAAATGTAAAAACCTTGAACAACAGAGAAAACTGACATTGTAAGAGTTTGCGCTAGACCCTTGTGAACCGCTCGCTGTAAACAACTTTTTTTTAATGAGTTTTAAGCACAGGAGGAAAAATAATGCCACTTCTCTTGCAAAACTTTTCACGCCATCCTCTACTGGCTTTAGATTTTTTTTCAGCAAATTGCCATGAATCTTCCTGGCTTTCTCGCATATGATCGTCTCACTTAAGCTATCCCCTGCAAGTTGCTTCTCATTCAACCACACTAGCAACAATTTTTCCACCTCTTCCAGCACTTGAGGTCTCTGCTTGGTTAACATTATAACTCCTTTTGCAACATCAGCTGCTTTGTTAGACCCTGTATACGCAAACAAAAGAAAATGGGAAACAGAGAATGGGAAATCATTGGTGCATACGAACGCGAATAGGGAAACTAGCCACCAGTGTTTTTGTTCACGTGAACAGATGCAAAGTTTTGGCAAACTTTATGATCGTAATCCGATTTGTACGTGTTCGGAAACGTTTGTGAGCAGAGGTTCTACTGTGTGTGTGTGTGTGTATAACTGTGTGTCAGTTGCAAAAGATAAACCTTAGCCTTGAGATATAGCAGCAAAGAAGACTGTGTAGTCATAATTTCAAATTTATTATCACATATCCAGTGGACAGTGAAATTAAGTAGACACTACTGTAGCTATGAGTTTGGCACAGTGACCATATATTTTCTATAGTACCTTCCTGCAGTGAAACAGCATCTTAAGGTTCTTTACAAACACAGAGAGATAGTAAAATCATACATGTGTATTATTTGTTTTTTTTCTTATTGTAGTTGGGGCGGAGTGGTGGCTCTGAGGCTAAGGATCTGCGCTGGTATCCCGAAGGTTGCCGGTTCAGATCCCCGTCACTGCCAAAAGAGATCCTGCTCTGCTGGGCCCTTGAGCAAGGCCCTTAACCTGTAATTGCTCCAGGGGCGCTGTACAATGGCTGACCCTGCGCTCTGACCCCAAGGGGTATGCGAAAACTACCAAATTCCTAATACAAGAAATTGTATAAGGCGAAACAAAGAACAAAAAATTACTTTATTAGTTTTATACAAGTATGCAAGAATTGAAGCAGTAGCATTGGGATTTAAACCAATGCCTTATCCACAGGACCACACTGCTTGTATTCTGTCTCTGAAAACCGATGATGTGAATTCTTGCTGTGCTTGATCTGGCCACAAAAGCACTAATCCAGATTCCCAACAGAGCTAAGCTGTTTTTACCTTTCATCAGTCATTTCCTTTCCGTAAATCACAAACTCAGAATCACCTTCAGAATGTGGCCTTAACATATAACAGTAAACATGGCATAGGTAGCCAAAACCTATCCCAGCAAAAGGCCAAAAGCAACCCCAGTTGGGATGACTGTCCATTGCATGGCCATCTATTATAGACTTTCATTTGTATGGGTCTAAGAATCTCCAAATCACACAACCAGTACATTTTTGGGGACTGCACACAAAAACATCCAAACCAAGGTCACTGGATCCTTGAGACACTAAATGTGCATTGGTGCTGCCTACCTTTACACAGTTGTAGCCTTTAATTTAGCGATTATTAAATAATGAGATCTGTTACGTATTTTGAGACCGCTGAAGTGGTAGCTATTAAGTGGTCAGTGGGTGAAAGAGGGGAAAATTTGAGTGGGAGGGGGGGTTCATCGGACAAGGCCATGATGGGCAACTTACCCAGGATGTTGGAGTGTACCCTTCTGTCTTTGAAAGAGACTATTTAATGATATGATTTTCCTTTGAAAGGCTCCAGGGGTCTTTTAGTACCTCGGTACCACACCGTCTCTAAAGGACGGTGCCATTTTTTCAGCCGCACAATGTCCCTGTAACTGCACTACGACATTGGGGTCCGCACAAAGACCACACAGTGTAGCACTCCTTGCTGACCTCACTAACACCTCCTGTAAAAATGCTGAAACTAGATACAGTGGACCCTTATCTTCTAATAAGTATTAATCCAGAATAAAATGTTTACTTTTCAAAAAAAAAAAAGTTTGATTTAACTTAGAGGAGTATTGCACAGCTCTGGTGTTTTAACTCTGTTTTTCTTTAATGTTTAGTTCTGTACTCACTGCATTTTAAAATAATACCACATGTTTTCTTAACTTGAAAATGGAAGTAGCTCCTTTGATATGAATGAGCTTAAAATAGTTGCACTGTATTCTAAGAAGCTGGGGGGATAAAAAGAAAATGGCTTAACACTCTAGGAAAATTTTACTTTTAAGAAATACTTCTGTATATAGACATCCAGAAATTGTAAACTTAAAGAAGCCTTGCAGTCCTTAATTGACTCGACTGCTGGATCAATGAATAACAACTGCCATATGAAGAGACTTTTGGGATATGATTTACACTGCAAGGGTGTGTAATGTGCTCCAATTCCTAGAATCTGCAGTGTGTGTGTTGGACATGTTTTATCACGTAATAGGACATAACTCCAATCAGAATGATGATTATGGAATGAAAGTTCTGTCTTGGAATGCCCCATTGGCAGCTTATTTTGCTTGAAGTGCTGTGCATTTTGAAGCAATTTCTCATTCCTTTTTTCTATGTGATTATTTAAATAGGCTGCCAAGAGTTTGTTTTTGCTCTGTGTGAAACTATCTATTAGGACACTTGGCCTGTTTGTCTTTGACTTATCCTTAAATGTTACTGCCTAGAAAAGAGAACAGCATTTTCAACATCAACTTGTAAAAGTTTGTTTCTTTGAAGTGTCTTTAACAAAGAGACAACGTGCAGTTTATATTTTCAGTTAGACAAATTCAAAGGTTACAGTAAGTCGCAGTAAATGTTGTACCCCATTTGAGAATCGAGTGACACATTCTGTGTGGTTTAATGACAACATAAAAGTACTGGTGACAGTTAGTCTAGAGGTGACAGAAGCTTAATAGTGACTGAAATTCATCAGTTGAATCATGTCACCTGAAAAAAAGTATGTTCATTTTATTGTTTTGAATTGCCGAAGTTTTGTGAGCAGTTTTTGAACTTGACTTGAATAAACACCTGCTACTGCATGCACTTGATTTTATAAAAATAATAATAGAGTTGCCACTTTGTGTCATACTATTTTAAGTTTTATCAAAAAAATTTCATGTCTTTTTATTCCTTCTGTATACTAAATAATGTTTGTGTGTATTTTGTTTTCCAGCTTCACAGTCTGCTGAACACCGTGCAACTCTGGTCATAGGTAAGTGTATAAAGAAATGTCCGCATACTGTTTTTTCCTCATTGTACATATACTAAACAGATATGTTCATGATTAATTGAAAATAAAATTTCACCGCACCAGCATATTAACTCATCCATTTTTCTAATTGAATGGTTTTGTTTCATTAGAAGGTGTTGGCAGTTTATGGCAAAGAAAACTCTGTCATTTTTCTATGGAGAGTGTACTGTCCTTCATCTTTGTGCTCATGGTAATGCTTACTAAACCCAGAGATGTAGTTAATTAACAAATATTTGTTTTATTTTGTTGTACACTGGCATTCTCAGTAGAGTGGAAACAAAAGTCAAAAAATTTTGTGAATATTTTTTGAGGACTTTGAGTTTTTAATGTATATTTATTTATTTTTTTAATTTAAGAAATAAGCATATAAGTCCTTGTTTTCTTGATTTTAGTAGTGGGAATTTGTGTATTGAGCTGCTCAATTTTGTGAAGAATGACAAACTTATTATGTATATTGTAAGAAGAAGAGGACTCAATAAGAACTGAAGAAACAAAACACAATTAAGAGCATTAAAGAAACACCTTTTTAGATGGGAGTCTGGTTCTGACTGACTTGAAGATGGCGGAGCTTCTGGTTATGTGTACTTCCGGCAGGAATAGGCGGATTCAGGTGGACGAACACCAGAAGTGACATTGGAGGTGGAAAAGGCTTTATCATACAGCACCAAGCCCTGGCGAAGTGGAAAATTACCATCACCAAAGCCCCTAAACTGTCCCTTTTGCATGTCCGCAGAGATATAATATTTCAGCTAAATAGCCTTCATCGAATGTATTACACGCATAATCTTTTGAAAGCTATGCAGTCGAAATGAGTCTTTTCAGTTTGTTTTCTGCATGGTAATAACCTTTACATGTTCTCTCCTTTTTTATTTTTATGTGTATGTGATAGTCATGGATACTTGATTTTACCTGAAATCAGAAATCCTTTAAATCTGTAACTGTTTTAAATCTGCGTACCCAGCTTTTGCTGCTACATTCCCGAGTTTAAACTTTTGTGTTGAGTACACAGTACTATGAAATTGTTGCTTATTTGTCTCCCACGACCAGTGATAATACTGGAATACCAAAACAGACAGCAAATACAATATCATATCAGGTCTCACCAGGCTGTTATCAATATGAGCAGCATGACAAGAACATTAAAATAGTTCTTGAGTCCAACAGTGACTATGTAATGGCTAAGGTCTTAATAACTATTTGCCTTCTTAGGATAGCATGTGTTATGTCCTGAAGAGAGGGGAAACTGTACCAGTAATACTTCCATCACCCCCTGTATTGCTTTGTGTGCCTTGACTAGTCAGATGCCATTTTGGGATGTTACATAGCCAGTGAGGCAGACTCCTCTCTGCACCTGTAGATGTTAGTGAGAATAGTTGAAGACATCTTGACTTCCTGCAGATGTCTGAGGAAATAAAAATACACTAGCCAACCCGTGGCGTACCATACGCCACATAATCAGGCCGCTTATTTAATGATTTTTAAGCACAGGGAAAAAATTAACATTTGAAAAATCCGTAATTTAATAAACCACCAAGAAAACAGGAGGAGAGGGGAAGGACGCCCATTACGCCCCGTCCGTCATGCTAGTCTGCTGATTTCTCGTTCAGTATGAACTGCCTGCTCATGTTCCCACCCCCAACTCGTCACCTGAGTCGTTTTCCTGTTTGCACAGTCGATATGCACATGTGAGTCACGTAGACTTTTCATTGTTGTTTGCGGTTCTGGCCGCTTTTTCGCGTACTGAGTTGTTCGGGAGTCACAGTTGAGAAACACTTTTTTAATGTCTTTTAAGCACAGGGGAAAAAAATGAACATATGGCCCGTGCTGCTGCTTTGCAGTAAGGAGACAGTGGAAGAATGTGCGTTCGCTTCCCGGTTCCTCCCTGTGTGGATAGCAAATTATCCGCGACAAACAAACTGTTTTACACGCTGCATACCAATCCGTGGCATAGTATATGCCGCATAATCACGACGCTTTTTAAATGTTTTTTAAGCAGAGGGAAAAAAATGAACATTTGCAAAATCCGTAACGCGCATTCATCTCGGATTATTACATCCTGACTAATCTGCTACATGGCTGCGTTTGAAAAACCGACTTATCCCTGATGAGTTTCACCGGCATTAATGATTAGGAATCTGGTTGGAACAAAACCCTGCAGCCACAGGGGTTGACCAGGACTGATTTTGGAAACACTGCTGAACACAGACGAAACCGACTCAGGTGAGGAGTTGGGGCGGGCAAAGTAGTTGCAGCTATTGATTATTCAGTGTTGTTTGCCTGGGTGTCTGATCTGCGTTGACTGACATGGCTATTTTCTGCGTATCCCATGGTTGTCTTCCGGCAGTGTGAATGCCTCGAGAGACAGGGCGTCCTTGTGTGGTGAGTTGTTGCAATTTGTGACCACGTCACCGAAGTTATTCCAATGCTGGCAAACAAAGCCAACAGCCATGTTGCGAAGTTTGAGAGCAACAGTTTCGTCAATAACATTTTTCCAAAAAAACCTGACTGATAGGCAGGTTTTCGATGGGGGACGCGGTCTGGTGTCGTAACCGAAAAGAATAATGAAAAGTCAACGTGGCTCAGAGGTGCATGTGGACTCATAGCACAGACAAAAGGGACTAACTGGGTGGTCGGTGAGTTTTTGCGTCCGGGCACATGAGCAGGCAGTGTGAATGCCTAGAGAGCGAGGGTAGACGCGGTACAGGGAAAAAGGAGTGTTGGTGGGCGGGTAAACGTCTTCCGTGTTCCTGCAGGACCATCTAAAAAGACGCATGTTTGTCACGGATGCAAATTGCTGTATGTAGCGTGTAAAAAAGTTTGCTAAGTGAAAAGTCAACGTGGCTCAGAGGTGCATGTGTACTGTAGCCCAGACGAACATAAATGACGGCGTTTTTTCCCAGTCGTCGCGTCCGAGTTGGTGGGCGTAGCTCTGCGAGTTGTCGTCGTATCCAATGGTCTTAGAGTTGGTGGGTGTGGCTCCTTCCTGCGTGCGCCATGGGTAGCTTACTTATCGGCGGCTTAGTGAATCCACACCCCTTCCGGCATGCTTTCCATGGGTGGCTACCTGTCTTCCGGCTTAGTGAATTATATATATAGATTTGAATTTTCTTGATGTTAGCCAGAATTAGTTGCATCCATTTCAGGTTGTCAGTGATGATTACCCCAAGAAATTTAAGCTGCTCAGCCTCTCCACCAATGCAGATGTGAGCGGAGTTTCCCTTCTACTTGTTGCAGTCTATGGTCAGAAGGTTGTGTTTGCTGATATTAAAATAGAGTGTGTTTCAGGTCTACTATAGTACTGTCATCAGCAAACATAATGAAGGAGTTGGTCTGTAGCCAGTCATGTGATCAAGGAGTATACCAAGGGTCTCAGTGCACGTCACTGGAGGTGTTCGTGTTGACTTGCACAATAAATTAACATGTAAACACAAGTGCACATTGTACAGTTAAAATAGGTGATTTTTATAGTCTCTCTTAATATTAAGATCAACCTGTACCATATCTGTATACTTTAGTGAGTGAGCTACTGTCTGTAATTTCTAAAACAGCTGAGTCATTTTTAGATATATATATATATATATATAATGTGTGTGTGTGTGTATGTCTTGTATATAAATCCACATCGTTGGACCACCCTCAGCCAAAATTTGCGCAGCACCCTCATTTGATAAGGAGACCATAGACTATATATCGACCCAAGTTTTTAACCTGATACATCAATATGTTAGGGTAAAAACTAAACCTAGTGTATCGTTCATTGACTGCGTTTCACTGGGAGAAGAGATTATGCAAAAGAGGGGCGCATCACAAATGAGTGTCTGACCTCGTGAACAATACCAGCGACTACTTCCGTGGATGGACACTTAAAAATGAGGCATTCACCTTGTCTGGAAAAATACACAAGTGTGTTTGCTTCATACAGAAAGGTGTGAAAGCAAAGAGCAGCTTTGCTAAAGCTTCTGTCCTTCCTGGTGAAGGTCATGGGTTGGACAGGTCTGTCTATCCTCAGAAGCCTCCTCCAGCTCTTCTTCAGAAACACTCAAGATGCTTCCAGGAGCATCTAGTTATATATACATTCTAGTATGTCCTGGGTCTGACTGTCTTGACTTCTCCGAATTCGCCACATCTTTTATGTCTCCCAAAGGAGATTTCCAGGGTGTATCCTAATTACATGTTCAAACCATTTCAACTTACACGTGTCAATCTGGAGAAGCCGCAGTTCTGAAGTTCTCCAGTATTATAGAGCTGCTTATTCTGTAAGAGAGTCAGATCAACACCTTACACCGGAACCTCATTGTGCTTGCAGAAGGGATATAGGCTGGCCAGTAAATCATCTGCTTTATCCATGGACATAGCTCCTACCTCACCACCAGTCACTGCACCAATCAGCATTCAATCTCATTCTCTCCACTACCTTAACTTTGTAAACAACACTCTACTTTACAGTACTCTCACTTCTCTTGTTTAGGGCAGCGGCTAACCTCTTATCTAAAGGGAGCAAACCACTGTTTTCTGAATGAGGTCCATGACTGTATGTTTGAAAGGGTTAATTCTCACCACAATCACATCATATGTGGCAATGTCATCTACAAACGGTAGAAATAAAGTACTTAGGTTCTGAAACTGGATAACCTCCAAATCTTGACTGTGCCTTAATAATCAGTCCATAAAAATCATGGAATGATTAATTAAATTTAAATATGTTGAGGTGATGCACTCCTACAGATACTTGGAAGACCATATCAATGACAGGTTGGACTGGACTCGGAGCACAGAGAAACTATAGAAAAAAACGGACACAGAAGGCTTTTCTGCCTTGGGAGACTGTGTTCATTTAATGTGGGAAGAGACATCCTGCACATCTTCTGTATCTCCGTGATTGCCAAGTGCAGTTTTTTGCTCTGTGTGATGCTGGGCTTTTGACATCACTTCAAGAGAGGGCCCACTGAATCAACAGGCTAATTAAATAGGCAGGCTCAGTTATGGGATGCACTTTGGACCCACTAGAGGTATTGGAGGAGGAGGGAATTGTAATAAAACTGAGTGCCATTATGAACAATTCTGCACATCCTTTCTCTGACACACTGACACTAAGGACTTTCAGCTACCACATTATTCAGCAAAAGTGTATCAAGAAACGTGACTGGGGCTCCTTTATACCAACAGCAATATGCCTGTATAATGCCTCACTGTGACTGCCAAATACGTTTCTTTTCTTTCTTTATAAATTTTCTTCATTTAAGTCATTATGGTGTGTGTGTGTTTAACCCTAGTGTCTGTGTTTGTTTATCTATCTATGTATTTATCTAAATCCCCTGGGGATTGGTAAAGTTGTATCAATTGATGAAAATATTTAGTTTTAAATTTTAAATATTCTATTAAAATAATTCTG
This sequence comes from Erpetoichthys calabaricus, assembly GCF_900747795.2. Lineage (NCBI taxonomy): Eukaryota > Metazoa > Chordata > Cladistia > Polypteriformes > Polypteridae > Erpetoichthys > Erpetoichthys calabaricus. The sequence continues at coordinate 209,651,331 of NC_041399.2, read as the reverse complement.
TGTTTTAATTATAAAATGTAATATTACATTTAACTGGATAATGACTTTTTTATCCTCCTATTATAAGGCTTCTCAACCACCATTCATGCTAAACATCTGCATGAAGAGAACCTGACGTGTTTCTTGCGTATATGGTGTGACGTTGTACTTAGTGTTGTGGTATTGCATTTATTATCTGTTTTTATTTCTTTTCTGTTGCTGATTGTGCTGCTGTCACAAGTCTGTGGGAGAAAACGGAGTAAGATTTTATTTTTTCCCTGCAGCAAATCTGTATCCATTAATGTGAAAATAAATACAATGCTCTTATCAACCCCAGAGTATTGAATGTAAATATGGCAGTGTATGGAAACAACATTTTGTTCTGTTGCTGCTGATCTTTAATCATTCTCATACCAGAACAGTAAATTTTGGTTCAGAATAAATCTGAGACCCAAGCAGAACCAAAACTAATGTTTTGTGTGTGAGGAGTAGTGCCAGAGTAGCCAGCTGTTAATGTACTACTACTTCTGCTTGGTTTTAACAAAATCTTATTCACAGTTCAGTCTCATTTTAAAAAACTGTTATATTTAAAGGTTATAAAGTTGCATAACAATATTTTAATTTGTTTTAATGTCATTTTAGGAATATCCTTTTGGAATTTCATTCTAGTAACCTCTACATCTGCCTCTCTTCATCATTTGAAGAGCAGTTATTGCTGCCAGCAGTCATTAAATTGATGTGGCTGAGACATCAGAAGGATTAATATCAAAGCCTAAGGGACAATTGCTGGTAGAAGTGGATTTTTCGTTGTGTTTTTGGATTTATTTATTCATTCATTGATGTAATTTATACAGTATTTCAGTAGAGGTCACTGTTATCCCGCTATTAAAACAAAGAGCAGGGTGGCATCCTCTCAGGATACATATGTCGTGTATGTTTCAGATGTGTATCAGACTTGACATTTCTTGGGATTATTTTAGAATCTGGTTAGAAGATTGGGCTGCACTGAAGGGAGGAAAGTAGATGACATTTTGAATTCATTTGTGCCTGTTTTGTACAGTTATCCCAAAGAAATGCAGCAACATAGCATTACACGGCAGGTAGTGAGAGCAGTATATTAGTACTCAGAGGTTTGCTTTTATATTTTGGTCTTCTGTGATTATACAGTGCGGGCTTGTATCAAATCTTGATACCAGAGAAATATGAAAGGGCTTCATTCATATTGTTAGAATTTTCAGAAACTTTGAAATGTTTTACTGGATTCAGCAGAGCACCCAGTAAAACTAGAGTGTGCACACTATTCTAAACTTATTTATTAAATATTGCCTGTTAGGTTTGTGGTTAACTTAGCTTATCTTAAGTGCAAGCACTTTCAAGGCTTATACACCCCAACATTGCGTCTTTAACCCTTCCTACTTTTTTCTACATACAACATGGGAGTAATGCTAACTTATTCCTTCTTACTTTCCTACATTCCTGTAGCCAAAATATCCCATTGATAATATTCACTCATCAATCAAAAGAATTTTTGTTGTGTTAGGTTATTGTCTTTTTCACATTTGTATTTTTCAGCCTGTAATTTCAATGTAAATTGACACAAGTACAATCCATTAATGATATAAAGCAGCCCCAAATCTTAATTTCTAATTTCAATTTTCAATCTAAATAACATGTTCAGATACTTTTTTCCATTCCTTGCTTATTCTGTTTCAACAACCAGCTTTTAAGTTGTATAATATTCAAATATATGCAGCTCCATTGCTGTAATCCTTAATTGTTCAGAAAAATTAAGTGACAAGTGCAACATTGGCAGTGGGTAAATTGCAGTGATTTCATTGCACACATTTAAAGTAAGCAGCATGTGTACTCGTCCATGTACCATAAAAGAGACCTCATCAGACAGGTAAACAATTAAATGTCATTTTTCCCTGGAGTTGTATTAAACTGGACAACCCTGCATATGCAGACACACAGACATTTTAGAATGGGTGTGACCCAAATTTACACTCAGTTGCAGACAGTAAATACTGGAAGATTTCTCAATCGTTATTACATCCTGTTTGAGTCATTTATTTCTTTCATTTTAATAAGTGTGCGGACACTTACAATACTTAAATGTCTTCTGAGGGAGTTGCATCAAAAATCATTACTGATCAGGGAGTAGTGGGCACAGAACAATCATTGTCAGCAACTGAGAATGTCTTCCCTGCCTTTACAGAATTTCGCAGATAGCCTTGAGCTACTCATACCATCTGTGAATTTCCCCTTGGGATTAATAAAGTATCTATCTATCTATCTACCTATCTATCTACCTACCTACCTACCTACCTATCTACTTGTACTAAATCTCTGCCACATAATATGCCCTGCTCTGGGTTGATCTCTGCCACATAATATGCCCTGCTCTGGGTTGAATGTGGTAGCATTTTTTTCTGTAAATACTAACATATTATTAACTTACCAAACTATACACAAATGTTACACTTGAAATTCATTTTGTACTCAGCAGCTATAGCAAAAACATATCATCACTAGGGTAAAAGTGAGAGTATAGTGCTAGAAATGTTTATTTGAAGCACATTCTCAGGCTTGGTGAGTTCATTGAATTGGCCAGTTTTATATTAAGTAACTTTTCTGTTTAAAATCGGCAAAATCCAGAAATATCATGAGGTGCATTCTTAATTATTTGTTCAACATAGTAGTATTTATCTATTTTTGACTTACTGTATTAAAGGAAAGAAAAGGTCAATGTTAATAGTTGGATTAACCCAGTATTGTAAATAATCAATTTGGCTTCTACCTGTTCCATAGTTCTTGTTTACTGAGGGGATCTAAGCCGAGCGCCCACCTTTCAGAATATTTTATTGTCTCAATTAGGTGAGAGAGAAAGAGAAAGAAATAAAGCTTTACTTGTCCCCAGGAGGAAATGTGTTTTTTTACAGAAGCTCTTTAAATAAATAGACATAATTAGATGTGTGTGTGTGTATGTGTGTATATATAATAATGGTTTTAACATATACCAGAATTACTAAAATTGGGAGTCCCAGTCCCAGCAAGGTATTATACAAGCATGTTGCTGTTTTTATAAATGAGGCCCCGTCACGTTTCCTGACAAACCTCTGCTTTAATAATTTGTTTGCTGAAAGTCTTTATTGTTGGTGTGTCACGGGAAAGATGTGCAGCATTGGTTGTAATGGCAGTCAATTCTGCTTTCATTCTCCCCTCCAACACTACCTCCAGGGGTCCAGAGCATGTCCCATAGCTGAGTCTGCCCTTTTAATTGACTTGTTAATTCTGGCGGCATCTCTTGAAGTGTTATCAGCCCAGCACACCACAGTGCAGAAAACTGCACTCGCATTAATGCTCCATTTTACCACATATAACCATTCTTCTGGTCCTTTCCTCTCTTTCTCATGCCTTTGTCTGGCAGAAGTTATTTTCCTAGCAGCTAAATTAGAACTGACCTGTTCCTGAAAAATATATGGGGTATGAGTGTTAATGTAACTAATCACATTTATATAGCACTTACTGGTTGGTTGACCTTGTTACCCATTTTTATTGCTTAATTTGTCAAGCAGTAGTGGGTTTGTCTTCTATCTGTTTGAGGTTTCGTTTCAATGAAAAAAATAATACTGTTGGAATATTTGAGCAAATGTCCTTTAGGTTTTGAAATTATTTTTTTTTCCTTCATTTGCCATGTACAATTTGTTGTATTAGGAATTTTCACATACCCCAACTTTTTAGTTTTTTAGTTCAGAGTGTTGGGTCAGCTATTTGTGCAACCCCCCTGGAGCAATTGCAGGTTAAGAGTCTTGCTCACTGCCAGGATTCGAACGAGCAACCTTCAAGTTACCAGTCCAGATCCTTTAGCCAGTTAGCCACCACTCTGCCACCAATTATAACCTCACTGATTCCCAAAGTTTCAGGCAAATTACCTATAGTCTCAATTTAACAGCTTTGCTTTGTTAATGCCATCTATATTTCACTTCCTGACCCAAAACTCTGTTGTTATATCTGTAAAAATGAAGGGATACTTCATTACGTTTACGGTAGATACTAATGTACTGATTCATAAATATCTGTTGATTTAATAGATAAGATCACGACATACACATACAGTATGAAGTTCTAGAGTGTACATGCTAGTGTACTACTTGGTGTATAATAATAATAATAAATCTTATTTATATAGTGCCTGTCCCATGCTCAGGGCATAGTAATAAACACAATAATGTATAATCGTAAGCACTTCAAATATATTTAAGAGTTTCTTTGCACCTTTGAATAATGAATAACCAGCACCACACTGAAGTCGCAAGAGACAGCAAACCTATTTTAGTTTATTAAATGGTTTCAGATATTCACTTTGGTTAGAAAATAAATTGGCAGGTCAGGGAAAATGAAGATGCCTTCAAGTCCTTTATAAGAAACATTTCTCTGTTTTCTGCTTGTCAGATTCTGACATTTTACTACAGCATCATTCAGCTCTGTAAGATTATAATAAGCACTCTACACTAATTTGCAATGACATTTTTATCGGTGAATCTAGGTCATGTTTAAAATCTTGTATTCCAGTAACCTATATATGTATTTGAAGATAGCTCAGCTGAGTTGCATTATGGGGCAAGTATGCCTAGTTTTATTTAAGAACAACGCATCATGTGAAATTTTAATCTTGTTTCATTTTATTTTTAAATTATCCACAGGCTTTATTGTATGCTGTTCTTGTGATATTTTTATATTATATACGCAATTTTAAATGTAAGTAATTTAATCAGTGTATGCTCATTAGCAGTCAAACTATGAATATGTAGATTTTAGATAAGTAGAACTTTATTTGTCCCTAAGGGATAATTTATGTAAAGAGCTTCTGTAAAAAGTCATAATAATATAGTAATATAGAGTAAAGGAATCATAAGGACAAAAACAAGGGTTTGAGATGGCCACCCTGTATACAGTTGTACTTGAAAGTTTGTGAACCCTTTAGAATTTTCTATATTTCTGCATAAATATGACCTAAAACATCATCAGATTTTCACTTAAGTCCTAAAAGTAGATAAAGAGAAACCAGTTAAACAAATGAGACAAAAATATTATACTTGGTCATTTATTTATTGAAGAAAATGATCGAATATTACATACTTGTGAGTGGCAAAAGTATGTGAACCTCTAGGATTAGCAGTTAGTTTGAAGGTGAAATTCGAGTCCAGTGTTTTCAATCAATGGGATGACAATCAGGTGTGAGTGGGCACCCTGTGTTATTTAAAGAACAGGGATCTATCAAAGTCTGCTCTTCACTTCACTTGTGGAAGTGTATCATGGCACAAAAAAAAGGAGATTTCTGAGCACCTCAGAAAAAGAGTTGTTGATGCTCATCAGGCTGGAAAAGGTTATAAAACTATCTGTAAAGAGTTTGGACTCCACCAATCCACAGTCAGACAGATTGTGTACAAATGGAGGAAATTCAAGACCATTGTTACCCTCCCCAGGAGTGGTCGACCAACAAAGATCACTCCAAGAGCATGACGTGTAATAGTCGGCGAGGTCACAAAGGAGCCCAGGGTAACTTCTAAGCAACTGAAGGCCTCTCTCACATTGCCTAATGTTCATGTTCATGAGTCCACCATCAGGAGAACACTGAACAACAATGGTGTGCATGGCAGGGTTGCAAGGAGAAAGCCACTGCTCACCAAAAAAAACATTGCTGCTCGTCTGCAGTTTGCTGAAGATCACGTGAACAAACCAGAAGGCTATGGGAAGAATGTTTTGTGGACGGATGAGACCAAAATAGAAATTTTTGGTTTAAATGAAATGAGTTCTGTTTGGAGAAAGGAAAACACTGCTTTCCAGCATAAGAACCTTATCCCATCTGTGAAACATGGTGGTGGTAGTATCATGGCTTGGGCCTGTTTTCCTGGATATGGGCCAGGACGGCTTGCCTTCATTGATGTAACAATGAATTCTGAATTATATCAGAGAATTCTAAAGGAAAATGTCAGGACATCTGTCCATGAATTGAATCTCAAGAGAAGGTGGGTCATGCAGCAAGACGACGACTCTAAACACACAAGTCGTTCTACCAAAGAATGGTCAAAGAAGAATAAAGTTAATGTTTTGGAATGGCCAAGTCAAAGTCCTGACCTTAATCCAATCGAAATGTTGTGGATGGACCTGAAGCGAGCAGTTAATGTGAGGAAACCCACCAACATCCCAGAGTTGAAGCTGTTCTCTACGGAGGAATAAGCTAAAATTCCTCCAAGCCGGTGTGCAGGACTGATCAACAGTCACAGGAAACGTTTAGTTGCAGTTATTGCTGCAAAGGGGGGTCACACCAGATACTGAAAGCAAAGGTTCACATACTTATGCCTCTCACAAATATGTAATATTCGATCATTTTCCTTAATAAATAAATGACCAAGTGTCATATTTTTATCTCATTTGTTTAACTGGTTTCTCTTTATCTACTTTTAGGACTTGAGTGAAAATCTGATGATGTTTTAGGTCATATTTATGCAGAAATATAGAAAATTCTAAAGGGTTCACAAACTTTCAAGCATAACTAACTGTACTTGAAAATCAATCAATGAAAGTACAAAAATGTCTTTTCAGACCGAGCTCAACACAGAACTGAATTGTAACAGACAAGATGGAAGTTAAATATGGTCAGGAGAGTCGGGACCAGCCGTGAGGTGATCATGCAGGACTTCCTTCTGATGGTCTGCAAAGGAGGAAAAAGAGAAAGTGTTAGTTGACAGCGCCAACCCTTGTTCCAGTGGATAAAAAGTTATTCAGGCCCGTCTTCCAATTACACATGTGTGACAATATATATATATATATTCACACACACACCTCAGAATGATTACAAAGGAACAAAAATTAAAAAAAGAAGGAAAACTTCTGACTTGGCAGTGCCAGTCACAATGAGGCATTCTGCAGTCTATTGCAAAGAACAAAGAAGCCTCCTGTAGCGTTTTGTGACATGCTTGTGCTGAATAATTCATTGGCTGACATTCTTCAGTTTTAGTGTGCCAGCGAGGTGATGTGCAGCATTGTTCATAATAACATTCAGTTTTGTCTTCATTCGATCCTTTGCTACTATTTATACGGGGTCTAGAATGTGTCCCATACCTAATCCTGCCCTTTTAATTAACTTATTGATTCTGTTGCCCTCTCTTGAAGTGATGTTACCTGCCTAGCACACCACAGAGTAGAAAATCACACTGGCCACCAGAGTTGTAGAAGATGTGATTGATGTCACTCCCCCCACATTATAATAATTCAGTCTCTTATGGAAAGAGCCTGATCTGCCCTTTCTTATATAGTTCCTCTGTCTTCCAAGACCTGTCTAACCTGTCATTGATGTGGACACCCAAGTACTTGTAGGAATGCACTACCTCCACATCCACCAGACATAGAAGCCCTTTAGTACGATGAAATTGAATAGCAAGTTCCTTGCTGTTGCTGATGTTAAGTTGCAGATTATTCTCTTTTCACCAAGGAAGAAAGTTCTCCTCTCCTCTGTCTCATCTTCCTTATCAATACACCCCATAAGTGCAGAATCATCTGAGAATTTCTGCAAGTGCCATGACCTTCTGTTATATTTATAATCGGAGGTGTACAGAGTGAGGAGAAAAGGAGAGGAGTCCTTGAATCTCACAAACTGCAGTCTGTGGACACCGTAGGCTCATCCACCTGCATATCTCTGAGCTGATGACTGGATGGTATTGAAGGCACTGGAGAAATTGAAAAAATGAATCTTCACAATACTGTCAGCTTTGTCCAGCCTTGTGGAACAGATAGATAATTGCAACCTCCATTACCAACTGCTGTGGGTACAGGTGGTCTACCACAAGAGGTCTTCATGATATACAGTTATGTACCTCAGTTACAGATAGGATGTTATTCTTTGTACTGTATTACTGTGTGCCAGTTACAATTAAGGCCAGTCACCATACTACTAACACCACCACCAGCTGTCTGGGAAAACATATTAAACAAATATGAGACTATCACTCGCATACAAGGAGCCTCAGTACTTAGCATGTCTAAATAAATGGCCAAGTCCTGCTAATGTGTACACTCAAAGATAAGAGAAACAAGTAAATATTTAGTAATGCAGTTCACACATTCTGGGATAATAGGTGCCCACAGAAACTAGTTAAAATTGTAAATTAAATTTAAAAAATAAAGATTATTCTGAAGTTTAGTGCCTTCTAAGGTCATTTTATCTTTTTCTCCTATTGAATTTACAACTCTTGACATGGCACCCACAATCCTTGTGATGGTTAAGCTCAGTAAAACACTTGTATACCATTTCAGGGATGATCAATAGATTCTGATTTATTAAGAGAAACATCAGTAAAACCAAACGCGTTTCAATTTTGCTACGTTATCTCTGTGAATGCATTTACACTTGTTATAACATTCACAGTGCTTTTCTGTGCCATTGAAACAAAATATTTTGTCTTGCTTATGCAGCCACTGCTGAATAGCTGATTTGACGTCTTTGTTGTTGGCGTAGTGTGTCCAATTGAGATTGCCCTTTCCAGATTGGAGAACAGGAAGTACAAATATGGGTCCATGTCTTGAACCAGCCCGTCTGGAATCAGCAAACATACTATGATCAAAGTGATTTAGAAAATGCATTTGGCAGATTTGTTCAATAACTAAGCATTTTCACTCTGGCTACTTCAAAGTTCAAACATATGATTGACAGTGTGGTGTAACAGGCTGTATGCATTAATGAGTAGGTAGGTATGTAGACAGATAGAACTTTATTTTTCCTCCGGGGGAAATTTGGCTTTTTACAGGAGCTCTTTATGCAAATAAATAAATTAGATTGGATAAATGTTATTAATCCCATGGGAAAATTAATTGCATAGATATGGGTAGAGAGATAGATATACACACACACTGTGGTCTGATCACACACTAGAATGACTAAACGGGAAGAAAAGTAAAAAGAAAGCGAATTTCTGACTTGGTGGTCATAGTAAGGCACTATACAGGCAGTCTGGTTATACCGTTGGTATAAAGAAGCCCAGTCGTATTTCTTGACACACTTTGAATAATTTGTTGGCTGAAAGTCCTGTGTTGGTGTGTCACAGAGAAAGGATGTGTGCTTTGTTCATAATGGCACTCAGTTTTGTCTTCATTCTCTCCTCTACTTCTACCCCCAGGGGGGGGTCCAGAGAGTGTTTTTAGGTGGACCTAATAAAATGGACACTGAGTATACATATTCTATTTTGTTGTGTTTTGTTTTCATGATTATTCCATTTTAGAAATACATTTTTATTGCAAATATTTGAGAAAGTTAATACTTTGAGGAGAGAGTATTATTTGTGAACTGCCAATATATTCACCCAGGCATGAATGTTGAAAAGGAAACATCTCTGACCAGATGAACAATGAGCTCCTGAAAAAGTGGATACAGAGAGTCTGTCATATTAGTGCAAAAAGACAACAAAATAATTGAACTAAGTATTGTGGAGGCATATCGGATACACTGTTTAATAACATTGACAATGTACATCATCCTTTTTTGGTGGTTGCCTATACAGTGTACTGGAGATTGGCAAACAACTCTCCTGTAGTGCTGCATGGTTTCCCGGTGAAGTTTCCATTTTTCCTTGGTTGTACAGCAGTAGGTGAGTTAGTACCACATTGGGATTGGGTTTAGATTGTGAAAGAATATACTGCATATTATGCTAAGGCAGGGGTGTCAAATTCCGATCCTGGAGGACCACAATAGCTACAGCGTTTTTTTTTTTCTTTTTTTCAAACCACTTTCCAAAATTAGTAAGCAATTAATGCAGCCTTCACTGCTTAAATATTAACTGACTTGCATCTAATGATTTCCAGCCTGCCCGGGGTTTGTTTCCTGCCTTGCACCCTGTGTTGACTGAGATTGGCTCCAGCAGACCCCCATGATCCTGTAGTTAGAATATAGCAGGTTAGATAATGGGTTGATGGATGGATTTCCAGCAAACAATAATATGTTAAGCAAAGACCAGCTCCCTTGATCCCATTTGCACCTGTGTGTCCATTAAACAATGTATGTTTCAATAAAATATTTGAAAGGAAGAAAGTGAAGGACTGAGAAGTATTCATCTGCCCTGGCTCACACAAAATGTTGATGGTTCTCTCAGGAAAAAGAAAGTTAACAGCTTTGGAAATGCCTTGTTTGGCAGAATGGGAACACTAAGAAGTCATAGAATAAAATAACATACCTTAATTAACAGCAAGAACTGGATTCTAATCAAGAAATTGTATGTGGTGAAAACTGGACTGTCCAGGATCCATGTTTCAGACCCTTGAGTTAGATGGTCATCTTTTGGCTCACTCTGCATCTCGTTATTGTTTGGCTGCTGGTTAAGGGGACAAAAAAAACAAGAATTCTGAATCTTAATTGTTACTTATTTGCTTTTTATGGGGAAAAGGTGTTAAGTTAGCAAATGTAATTGAATGCCAATGAAGGCAAGGTGGCTCAAATGAAAACCTGAAACACTGCCGCCCTTGCTTCAGAGTCTAGTTTGACACCCCTATGTAGTATGGGGTTCTCATAAAAAACTAAACTTTTAAAGTGTTCTTTTAATCTCCATCCTGCAAATTTTTAATTCTGTTTTTATTTTTAATTAATCTCATTTTGTATATTTGGTTGACATTTTTACTAAAAATGTAGTTTTTTGGGTTTTTTTGTAACTTTAAATTTATTCAGGTTAGATGCATTATAATATTCTAAGCTGCTTTTCATTATTTACAATTATAATTTTCAGGGTGCTTTTATTAACACTTTAAAATGTATACATGCGATCAGATTGTTGATTTGTTGAAAACACTAATTATAATTATTTTGTTTGAATTGACTAGACCATAAAACTTTTGCTTCTTGTTTGGAATTTTGTTTTTGTTTTTTTGTTTGTTTTTTTTTTTTTTTATATATATAAGTTCACAGCACAGCCGTTATTACCCTGAACAGAAGTAATACAAATTGTATCAGTTTATAGCATAAAAAAGTCTAATTTATCTTTAGCATGGATTGAAAAATGTATTTACGTCTTTCATTTTATGAAACCTACTCCATTGAAATTCATTTTTTAAGCTCCCCAGTGTGTGTTACTTTAAAGCTAGTTGAATCTTTATCTATATATTATGTAATGGTTATATTTAATTGTATTTTTAACAGGTTTTGTGATCTTCATGTTTGTGGCTGTAGTTTTTTTTTTTACCACAAATGGTTCCTCTTTCAGGAATTGAGCATATTGTTCCTCAGAATGAACGTGAAGTGGGCATCTAAAAAGACATCCCTTTCCTCTTCCATTTATCTTAAATTTACCAGAGTTCAAAATCTTAGAATAATGCTGTTGACACTTGCCGTAGACTGCTTTTGTTTTAGCAGTGTTTCTTTAATTGGATTGTTGTTCACCGTATGCTTTTGCCATACAATTTATTAAAAAAAAAACACACACACACACAGTGATACAGAAACAGGCTCCCCCCTGAAGTCCTCAAAGGGCTTCGCTTATAGTGCTCCAGAATTAAAAGATGTTTTTATTTTTAGGTTTGCTGGAATGGGTAATCTCATTAAGGTGCTAACCAGGGATATAGACCACAATGCTGCCAAGTTTTTCTTGGATTTTGAAAGTAAGTTTTGTCTGTGCTCTAACAGCTGGTGATTTAATTTACATTTCATATGATTATGCAAAAAAGAAAATTCGTTGACCATTCCAGCCCAAACTGATCAGAATGGAATGCTTCTCAGAAGCTATCGCCAGTTATGCAGGTTGCATGTGCTCTGTGTCCAACACTTGTGTTTAATTAATAAACATGAAGTAATTTCAGCTTTCTTTCTATTCCACTCCTCTGAATCCATGTTTGTCTGGTGGCCAGTATTACAGAGAAACCATTTTTATGACATACTTTAACTAGAGATGACATGAAGAAAGTGCATATCATTTAAAATAGCAAAAAAAACACCTAACCAAAGTGACTTATTATTTAAGTTTATCTGGCTGATAGGTACAAATATTCAGTTAAGTTCATTGTTATATGTTTCACAGTCTATAATACATGCTCGGAATGCTTACACGTTTATTTGTATTTCGATGAACTGTGAAAGTATACATTTGCATTCATAAATGCACAAATTACATTTCAAACCCAATAAATAAAATATAATTAATGTCAGTTGTTAACATAAGCAAATTTGATATTTTTTAATAAGGAACAACACTTTGTGCCACCCTCATCCAGAATAAAATACCAAAAACGTTGTCCTTTATCAAAACAAAGATGATTAGGATGGTTTCACTGCAAGAGAACCAACTGCAACAAATCAGCCAGCAGTACAGTGCATAATTACCTAAAAAGCCAACCTGCCCATCTCCTAAATCCTTTTAATCTGTCTAGCGATATACTTGGGCATAGTGCCATCTGTCTAATCTTTAAATTTCTGATTCCTGGCTCCAAGACCTTCTTATCTTAGGGTTGTTTTTATACTCCATCTTGGAGTTACTTCCATGGCAGTCCCCAGAATCACTTCTGGGCTTAGAAGTGTAACCCAGAAAGTCATGCAGATTTACAGAATTTACAGATATTCCTCTGCACCCGCTGAGCTCCTGTCATTCTTAAATGTCTAATCCCCCAATACTTCAAAAGTAGTCCCTGCATCAAAATTGGCATGTTTGCACTCCAGCATCCTTGGCGTAATTATTTCAGAACACTTAATAAAGGTTTCCTCTCCTGGTGGCTTACTCAAATTATTACTATCATGAACTCCGCTTGGGCATACCCAACTCACTATTTTGTCGCTGTTTTTTTCCCCTTTTAGCCTTGATAGCCTGGTACCCAGACACACAATGTGAAGTTCGTTACCATAATAATGAAAATATGGCCAATAAACAAGGAAGGAGACTAAAATAAAAACTCCAGTCAATAACATTTCTGGACAGTCAGTAATACCAGTAAAGGACACAATTCTGCTGATTATTCCAGCACGCCATTCTTCAGTCCAGGTTGTTCCTCTTTATCACAGACTAATAAATGAATCCCATTTATTGTTGAATCCCAAAGCTCCTTGAAGTCTACAGTATTCTGTGTCTTTCCATGGGCGTTAGGCGTATGTTGCTGATGCTGCTGAACTCTTTTGACACAGCAGAATATTGTGAAGAGAAACAAAGTTGAAGAGGACCAGTAACACATTTATGTACAAGTGACTAATTCACAAAGCTGCAATATGAACGTTAGATATCTTTTCCAGCAATTTTCAGTTGTAGCCTCCATTTATAAAATCTTAGCGGGTCGGAGGCAGTTGACAGTGCACTCCCCTGAGGACTATGCCTAGTGTGACATACCAAGCAACTCCCTCTGACAAAATGACACTGGTTTGATTTTTGTCTCTAGATGTAGTGGAGGGTGCATGAGAGCAGTCAACTCATGAATGCTCACCCAGAAGTACATTATGTATAATGCAGCGATGAGGAATAAGGAACAATAGTGTTTTGGAGAGCACAGATAGAATAGAAGCTCGTCTTTATGATGTCTTTGTTTTGCTTACCATGACAAAATGGATGAAAGATAAAAAGGGATGTGATTGTGGTTAAACTCCCCCTACCTATTAACCCTTCTTAGAGCCCTGGTTGCATCAGGCAGCAGTCTATTGGCTGTCAGAAAGAGGGGTGAGCGCAACTGTGCTGGAAAGTTGGCACTCAGTTGCTAAATGCGACATGCCCAACTATTTTCAGTTATGTAAACTGACATGTTTTGGTGATGAGTTCAGCAGTGGCAGTTGGCAAATCTGACACATCCTACAACGAGAAGTCAAAGTATTATTGCACCACTTAATCAGTAAAGGGCAGTGTTGCTGTATTTGATCTTACTTATATAAAATGTGAGCCATGCCTGCTGGGTTTTGAACCTTAATTCATTATTGATGCTGAATAAGAATTTTTACACTAAAAACCTCCCCTTGAGCCCCTTTTTTCTGATTTGATATACTATGTTAGTCCCTGTGGGAAAGTTATGTTTTGTCATGACCTTTGAGGTATAGAGTACAGAGTCAGCCATTGTATAGCACCCCTGGATCCATTTTCGGGGTGAACGGCCTTGTTCAAGGGTGCGACGGAGGAAGATCCTTCCTAGCAGCAACAGGATTTGAATCAGAAACCGTCAAGATATCAACAGAGAGCCACCCCTGAGATATGATTTATCATTTTTCACCCAGAGTTGTTGCTCTCCATTAGGATAGTCATGATAATAAAATTTGCATCTCCATTATAATACTTTGAAACATATCAATATTAGATACAATTGTCAAAGCCATAGATGTTTGCAAAATAGAAGAAAAAAAAAACCTGCAGCAGTAACTCGATTCCTCTTGAATGAGTGCATTTGTTCAAACGCCTCTCAGACTGTCATGCATTCAAAAGTAAATTAAAAGGCAAAAAAAGAAGTGTAGTCATCTGTAAACATTGGCAATAGTTTAGAAATTAAGATTAATAAAAAATGTTGTTGAAAGGGTAGTGCACGGGTTCAAAAGCCTCTGACTTCGCCACATTTACAATTCAGTAGGCAGTAGTACAAGTAAAGTATTACAGTCTTCTGGATTCTATGCAGTGCTTTCCAAACTTTGTCCGTGGTGACCCACTTGAAGACTTCAAAATTCTGCTGGACTCCCTAACATGATAGGCAGGGAAACCATGGAAGTGTATGTTTTATGTATCTTTGTATACGTTCATGGTTGTCAAGAAACAAATTATCATTTGTGACCAGCAGGGCCCGTTAAAGAGTCCCAAACCCCTCACACAACTACAGGTCCGGATGCAAATACTGTGCTTTTATTTACAATATTGTGTATTATTTACAGGTGACCTTCGCCCTGTGCCATAGTGGCTTCCTCACACTCCAATACGGGGTAAAGTAACAATTATCCTACACTCTCTCCCGACTCAAGACTCTATTAGCCCAAGTGGACGGCTCTCCTTTAATTCCGGACCAGGATGCACTCCCGGTGCCTAATCATTTGCATCCGGGAAGTACTTCCAGGTCAGGCAGGACTAGAGTGGTGCTTCTGTCATCACTATACATGAGCTCCTCCTGGCAGCCCAAACCATAATTCACATACTGCCCTGCAGGTGTCTATACTGGGGCTTGCCAAACGAGCAGGGGGCACATTAATAATAATTCTTTGCATTTATATAGCGCTTTTCTCACTACTCAAAGCGCTCAGCAATTGCAGGTTAAGGGCCTTGCTTAAGGGCCCAACAGAGCAGAGTCTCTATTGGCATTTTACAGGATTCGAACCGGCAACCTTCCGATTGCCAGTGCAGATCCTTAGCCTCAGAGCCACCACTACATTGTTAATAGTAGGCAGTCACCCTCTGTGCTGTCCATTCCAGGTGCTGCTTAGTGGCTGTTAGGACACCAGCCCCGCTGTATCGTCCTTCTACATCCTGGTCATTACATTGAAAGGATATATTGTCGCTCCTTTCACTGACCTTTAGTTTTCAAAGGTCTCCTGGCCGTGGTCCATTCTGGCCGGGATATCCCTCATACTTTATTATTACTACTATAATTTTTATTTTATTCAGCTTATATCATATTTACATGTTGCATTTTTAGTAAATTTAATGTATTAATAATAGAACACAGTATTCACAATAGTTCGGTTAACAAAAAAACAACTCCTTCTGAAAAGTGCCGTTTTTCTATACTCTCTAAACTAAGTTTAGTGTCAACCTTCAAAGAAAGAGCACTCTGTCAAAGTGAAAATAACACATAAAACATCCATAAACTAAAAATGTTGACTCCCGGAATAAACAGCAGAAGAAGAAGCTGCGTGTGCACCTTACTGGCATAGCATGCGTTGAATCAAATGGGGAAGTGACAATCTAAGGTATTGAGCACAAGTTCAAAAGGACAATTTTGTTTGAAGGCTGCAGTTTTCGTTACTAATTTTGAACTGCTGCACAATGAGTGAGAGGATGCAGGGTTGCTTCTCTGTGTCGGGGAGCAGTGTGCGCGTCTGTGTCCAGTCTCGCTTTTCAAAATTTCAGAATCTATTTTTTTTTTTTTTTTTTTTTAAATAAATTGACTTTTTTTGACAATGCTACTCATGAAATTAACCATCTGTGTTAAGAGTTTCACCTTCCTCTGTTAGAAGGGCAAAAACTCAATACATGTGCAGTGATCATTAGCAGCACTCAATTCTATAATTTGCACTTTGTTACTTGACTAGGTTTATAGCTAGCAAACAATTGGGGCCTGCAAAAGACCAATTATAATGCAGTGGTAACATCGGATAAGTGCTTAATTTAGTGTACCTGTGCAGAGTAAAGCACATCATAAACTCAATCCCACATGTTTTAGTGTCTGTGGAGTTTATCATTGTGTCAGTGATGGAGTTGTACCATTTTCGGTAAAATTTAGCAAAAGACTCTGACACTTGCGCAGGATTGGATTAGCTTTAATGACTGGGCATGAGAACTGCTTTTTAAAGTTTATAGTAGCGCATGGTTAAAGAATTTGACTCACCATCAGCAGGTCTGCTTTCACTCGATAGCATTGCCTAATATACTGTCAAATTTAGATTTCAGTAGAGGCTGCAGTGTCAGCATTCACAATGCTCTGACTTTCACTATGGTTAGTCTTAAAGCTAGGGCACAAATGTCCTTTGCATTGCTCGGACTGTATGTTCTGATGAATGTGGAAGTACATTGAAAACTACAAGCTCACCAGTTCAGTCCAAACGACTGCATCACACAAAGGCAAATAAGTTTCTCAGTGTGCAGTCAACATTTCCCATCATTCAGTTATAGCTCTGAGGCCATCGTTACACACCATCTATAAATCAGGTGTTTGTTCTTTTGGATAAAATTTTCCCTTAAAAAAAAAAAAAAAAAATGGATTGTTTCTGTAGACTGGTCACCATGAAGCATTCCGTGTCACTTGGTGATTCTACTTGATGGAAACTGCTTCTGGCCATGCATCTGCCACTGAAATCCACATTGGACGCCAGAAGTAGATAACTTTGGTACTTTTTCACCTTGCTTTTTTTTTCCTTCTTGGGATAAACAAGGGAATGTTCTTTCATATAAAGGGGAATTCTCTCTTTTTTTCTCTCTTGTCTTGGCAGGTACATTATCATGGGAAACCTTCTTAAAGTATTGACTTGCACAGACCTTGAACAGGGACCAAATTTTTTCCTTGATTTTGAAAGTGAGATTTAATGATTTTCATTTTCACCCTGTTATCCTTGCTGGCATGTGCTTTTACATCCTTTGTGATTTTTGTGATGTCTCTTGCATGCTTGCATGTGTTTAGCTTCTGTGTCTGTAAATAAGAGTGCAAGTAACTTTTACCTTAACCATGTTACAAAAAAAAAATGCAAAAGGTGTTTTATAAAACTGGTTTATATTTACACTACTGGTCAAAAGTTTTAGAGCATCGGGTTTCCCAGTTTTTCTTCAAATTTAATCGGTTGAAATGCAATGAATGACCCGAAATGGTGAAAAGGTAAGCTGCAAACTGCCAGAGGTTTAAATTTAAAGTTGTTAAAAACTGAAAAAAAGGAAATTTTTAGAATATTACAAATGGGCACAACTACCCATTATTGTTTAGGGAACAACTAATAGGTTACAACCTACAAATGTTCTGCAGCAATGGTGTGGTGGCTCTGAGGCTAGAGATCCGCACTGGTAATCGGAAGGTTGCCGGTTCGATTCCCGTAAAATGCCAATAGGGACTCTGCTCTGTTGGGCCCTTGAGCAAGGCCCTTAACCTGCAATTGCTGAGCACTTTGAGTAGTGAGAAAAGCGCTGTATAAATGCAAAGAATTAATTATTATTAACAATAAAAGTAAATTAAGCCTTATAAGTTGAAGCAAACAATTTGTACAGGTGTCCCAACATCTGTTGATTACTTAAAAAACCCCTGTGCATCTTAAAGCAGAGTTGGAACAGACTGTGTTACTACACTCTGAAGTGCTACATGGACAGTGTTACACTGTAGAATGGCAAGAAAAAACGGCAATTAACAAACGAAATGAGAGAGAGCGTTATTACCCTTAGAAGTGTAGGCCTTTCATTTAGATAAACTTCAAAAAAAAAAAAAAAAATCCACGTGTCACTGAGTCCAGTGGTGTCCTATACAATACCAAGGCAATTGGGAACTGGTAGAGCCTCTGATAGGATGAGATCTGGCACAAGTCACAAGCCAATCATAAGATAAGTTTCTTAGGGTCACCAGCTTGCGTGATCACAGGCGCCTCACAGCACAACAGCTTCAAGCACAGCTAACAGAGCAGGTCAAAAAAAAAGTGTCAGTTTGTAATTTGAAGAGGAGAGTTTGTGCTGTAGGTTTGACAGGGCGAGTGGCAGGAAGAAAGTCTTTCTTTAAAGGACAAAATAAGGCCTTGAAATACCAGCTATGAACTACTGCAGAATGAAAGAAAGTCTTATGGAACGAAGAATCAAAATTTGAAATCTTCAGTTCATCAAGCAGGGTGTTTGTACGCCATTGAGTTGGTGACCGGATGGTTCCTTAGTGCGTGACACCAACTGTCAAACACAGTGGAGGAAGTGTAATGGTTTGGAGATCTTTATCTGGAGGGAGAGTTGGTGACTTGTACAGAGTGACTGGCCTTCTGAATCAAATCGGTTAGCACAAGTGGGCTGCTACTTTGATGAAACAAAACTTTGAATAAAATTTTTACACACTTAATGATTCCTGACTTATTGATTTTATTTGCCATTGTGTTTTTGTTCCGTGCCTTGATTTCATGAAACTTTCACAAGGACATTAAACTATGTGCATTTCCATAAAAGCTGAAAAAAATTGAGGTGTTCTAAAACTTAAGACCAGTAGTTTATTAATGTATAGTGTGAAAATTTAGTATTTTTGGTGCAAGCTGATTTTTACATTTAATGCAGAATTTATTATAGTCTTATGTCTTGCATTGTTTGCCACTTTATCATTACATTTAGACAAAAAAATAGTGTTTCTATGCAATATTACATTTGAATTATTAACTTAAATTTTATTTGGAAAGTACACATTACACTGCTTAATCTCTTCTGTATTATATACTAAATCAGCTTGCCCATAATTGTAAAAGTAAACTTTGTGTGGCCAGCAAACTGCATAAACATGCAACCATTATAAATGCAGCAGGGATTTGAGTGGATGAAATTGAAATGTTTGGTGTAGGTGGGTTAGGGTCCACATGACTCTGGTTCATAATGTAGATTATACTTTAAATAAAATACAAGGTCATTAAAATGTCCAGTTAAAAATCCTTTTAACTCCCTGCTCTGCTCAAGTCACCCATGCTGTTATTCAACTCTGCTAACTTTGTCTATCCTTAACGTGCATTTTTGCTTTTGTTTGACTTAATTATTTACTGTAAGTGTGTTTTAATTTCTCATTGTCTGAAAATATACACATATATTTTTGGAGCCTACTGGTTTCAGTGGCATCTTGGGGTTGGGGGACAGAGGCTTCCCCAGAACATGGAGCACAAGGTAGGAACAACCCCAAGATGGGAAGGCATTTGATTACCACTCAAGCTCATACATACTTGCATATACCCGTATACTGGACCTTCTTGTAGTTGCAAAGTAGCCTGCTCATCTCTGACATTTTGGAGGAAACTGGAATACCCAGAGAAAGCAAAATGTGTAAAACTGTACAAAGATAGTGACCATTTGTACTGTACAGCCATGTGTAGGTATGTATGTGCAGTAACATTATATCAGTGCCTGAAATACAGTGGCATGCAAAAGTTAGGACATCTTTGTTTAAAGTGTCTATTACTGTGAATAGTTAAGTGAGCAGAAGATGAACTGATCACCAAAAGGGATAAACTTACAAGATGACACATTTCTTTAATATTTTAAGATTACATTTTTATTTCCATCATTCACAGGTACAAAATTCCAAAAAATGAAAAGGGCCTGAAGCAAATTTTTGGGCCCCCAACTTGGTCAGTACTTTGTCAAGTATTCCAACTTGCAGACACTTTTTGTAGCCAGCTATGAGAGTCTTTCACTTCTTACTTGGGGTGCTTTTGCCTATTCGTCCTTGCAAAAAGCTTCTAACTCTGCCAGATTTTTTGGCCGTCTTGCATGCACTGCCCTTTTGAGAGCTCTCCACAGATCTTCAATGGTGTTTAGGTCGGCGGACTGTGAGGGCCATGGCAAAACTTTCAGCTTGCACCTCCTGAGGTATTCCATTACAGTAATCCCTCACTTATCACGGGAGATAGGTTCCAAGGCCGACCGCGATAACTGAATTTTCACGAAGTAGGGACACCATATTTATTATTTAACGTGTATTTGGACGTTTTTAAACCCTCCCTGTATTGTTTACAACCCACCCTTTACTCTATTAATAACAGGGACAACTGCTAAGCAATATGAAATCGGTAGATAAGTTTACACTTACTGTATAGCGAAGTACACGTAGCTATATATGACGTGATGATGGTGATGAATATGCTGCGCAGTAAAAATGATGACGATGAAAGTGATAATCCCCTGAATGCAGTAGCAAGAGCACGTTAATGCTGAATGAGTGAGATGAGACTCCCTGGTTAATGCAGCACTCCGTCGCTGAGCCAATCAGCAGCACACAGGAACTTAACTGCGTGCTCTGATTGGGTAGCTTCTCAGCCATCCGCCAATAGCATCTCTTGTATGAAATCAACTGGGCAAACCAACTGAGGAAGCAAATACCAGAAGTAAAAAGACCCATTGTCTGCAGAAACCCGCGAAGCAGCGAAAAATCCGCGTTATATATTTAGATATGCTTACATATAAAATCCGCGAAGTCGTGAATCCGCGAAAAGTGAACCGCGAAGTAGCGAGGGATTACTGTATAGATTTGGAGATATGTTTTGGATCATGATCTTGTTGTAGGACCCATCCTCTTTTTAACTTTAACTTTTTAGAGAAGGTGTGATGTTTGCTTCCAGAATTGCTGGTATTTATTTATTTATTAGATAGATAGATAGATAGATAGATAGATAGATAGATAGATAGATAGATAGATAGATAGATAGATAGATAGATAGATGGGATTAATAAAGTATCTATCTATCTAAGGGGAAATTCACAGTTTGAAACCATCCTTCCCTCTACCATTGACATGTTCCCTATGCCACTGGCTGCAACACAAGTCCAAAGCCTGATCGATCCACCCCTATGCTTAACAGCTGGAGATGTGTTTCTTCCTGGAATTCAGCAGCGTTTTTTTCTACAAACATATCTTTGCACATTGTGGCTACAAATCATCAGTCCACAGGACTTGTTTCCATAACGCATCAGGCTCATTTAGATTTTCATTTGCAAACTTAAAGCACTGAATTTTGTGGCTAGGACGTAGGAAAGGTTTTTTTTTCTGCTGACTCTAATATGAAGGTCATATTTGTTGAGGTATTGCTGCACAGTAGAACAGTGCACCACCGCCCCAGAGTCTGCTAAATGTTCCTGAAGGTCTTTTGCAGTCAAACAGGGTTTTTTATTTGCCTTTCTAGCAATCCAACGAGCAGTTCTTTGAGAAACTTTTATTGGTTTTCTAGATCTCAATTTGACCTCCACCATTCCTATTAACTGCCATTTCTTATTAACATTACGAACTGATGAAACAGCTACCTGAAATGCTTTTCTATCTGCTTGTAGACTTCTCCTGCTTCTTGAGCCTCAATTCTTTTATGTTTCAGACTGCTTAGCAGCTGCTTAGAGGAGCCCATGGCTGATTGTTGGGACAAGGTTTGAGGAGTCCAAGAATGTATACAGCTTTGATATTTGCATCACTTGGGGTTTGCTAACGAAGACTGTGAACAAGCCATAGCCCTAATGAGCTGGTGAAGTTCTGAGACCTCAAGTATCTTGGGGTGCCCAAAGTTTTGCATGGTGCTCCTTACCTTTTTTCACTTTACAGTTGTACAAAGCAAAAACAAGACGCTAATCTTGCATAAAATACTAAAATGAAGTGTCATCTTTAACCTATGCCTTTTGGGGATCAGTATTTACAGTAACAGACATTTTAAGCAAGGGGGCTCAAACTTTTGCATGCCACTCTATATATGCAGTTAAAGAGAAGCTTAAAAGTTTTTTTTTTCTGATATTAAATGGTAACCAGCTATAGATTTTGGGCCTATAACCAACGTGGCGGACATATCAAGTTTCATTGTTTTTCTTTTTAGAGTTTGACATATTTGAGGATTATGCAGTTGTTTTAAGATATAACATTTTTTATCCTGAGTCCACATAGGTTTCTGTTTTAGTTATAACTTTTTTGAATAAAAAAACTGCAAAGGTACTCTTAAACACAAAAACACAAACAAAATAACACAATAATGTATATATCAAAAGGAACTTTTTATGCAGGCTGTTCATTGTAAAGGTTTTGGCAAATACACTGCCCTCAATAATGTTTGGGACAAGGCCCCATTTTTCCTTGAATTGCCCTTCTATTCAGATGTGATTAAAAGTACAGATTGCAGACTTTCATTTACCCGTTTACTTCAGATGCATATTTTGTAGTTCATATTTTCATGATTTTAGATGCCAATTCTTTTAAGCTTACTTAACAATAGAGAGCACACACAGCACCTGTGGAAACATATTATTCATCCATTGAGGCTGCGGAATGCCAATATATAATGTGATGCTACAGAAAGGTTTTTCGCTTGCTTCAGGTTATAGTTAGGTTTATTGAAATACTGCAATACTGTGATTAATCAATATGGTGATCTAAGTGCACTTGAATAGTGGTTCATGCCATTAGCCTTCTATATGGAATTCATTTTCGTGCAAGTTTCCTCCCACATTCCTTAATCAAACTCTTCTCAGTTGGCGATGTTACACTGGTCCAGTACGAGTCATGGTGCTATCTGTAATTGAGTACTGCTTTCTTTTGGGTGTTTTCTTACCTTGTGCCCATGTGCTCCAGCTCATGTAGTCTTGACCAAGAACAAAGCAGTTTTAGCAAATGAATGGATCTGAAGCACAGTTTCAGAAATTTCTTCAGAGGTCAGCATTCTGGCTTTTTTGCAAACTTTTGTTCATGCAATTTTCTGTTTAGTTTATGTTTACCATGCAGCTTATAAAGGTGGTGTAGTATTCTGTTGATGTCTTTTTAAACTTCTGTGATTGCATTTTTTCCCATATTTACTTCAACAATCCTCTGTTCAGATGCACAACCCACTGAAGCTGAACGGGAGGTATGGAACCAAGTGAATGTAGTATTAAAAGACGCAAGGGGTATTCTGGATGATCTCCAAGCATACAAAGGGGCAGGAGAGGAAATAAGAGAGGTAGGCAGGATGCATATTATGGAAAAATGTACAAAGCACAATTTGTACGTTTGTTGAATTTACTGTTTTTGTTACCATTTTCACATTTTTTAATTCATGGTTATGTTTGTCTTTAAGCTATATTGTATATGTGGGGCTGGGTTGTGTGTGTTTGATTTTTCAATATTTTCTGAGCTAAAGATACATGTGTTTGGGATGTTGTGAAAGTATGACTTGATGTGTGGATTATACAAAACAAGTTACTAATTTGATTTCTGCTCATAGTCGTCATTGCATAACCAGTAACAGCAGTGTCTTGTCTTTTTATTATTTCTAATAAAGGCAATACAACATCCAAATGATGATAATTTACAGGAAAAAGCATGGGGTGCTGTGGTACCATTAGTTGGAAAACTAAAAAAGTTTTATGAATTCTCCCAGAGGTTAGGTAAGCAAGTTAGTTACTTGTATGAAATTAAATTAATGACACAGTATTAATGTAGTATATGCATATTTATAGACTTAAATTTTTAATTATCAGGTGTCTACGTTTTTATTATATTGCCTTGAGTAATATAGTTTTTGACCAAACATACAATAATTTAAACAAAATGAATGTTTGTGAAGTACATGTTTTGAAAAAATTTATGTACAGCTGGTTTTAAACGTGTCCAGTGTTCATTTTCATTTAAATCTGTTTTTTTTTTTTTTTTTTTTGCAGAGGCAGCATTGCATGGCCTCCTTGGGGCCTTGACCAGTACGCCTTACAGTCCCACTCAGCATTTAGAGCGAGAGCAGGCTCTTGCTAAGCAGTTTGCGGAAATTCTGCACTTCACTCTCAGATTTGATGAACTCAAGGTGAAATTCAGTTTAATGAAACCTTGTTACAACTAGCCCAAACTGTCTTAATCATTATACAGGTTTATGTAGGGTCATTATTGTCAAATGTACAGAGTACCCTGAAATTCTTACTTGCTTGTGCTACTCAACATGCTTTACAGCTACTTTACTTCCAAACGCATGTCTTCTCCATCTGAAAATTCTTGGCAGCAGGTTTGTAGTGGCAATGTATGGAAAAGATTTAGAGGTTTATGTTGACACATTTCCATCGACTAAGCAATGTACAGAAGTATTTAACAAGCAAAAACTGAATGCTAGATTATATCATAAAAACTGCTGAATTTAGGTCAAGGGACGTTTTGCTCAAACTATGTAATGCAATTGTAAGACAACATCTAGAGTACAACCCCAATTCCAATGAAGTTGGTACGTTGTGTAAAACGTAAATAAAAACAGAATACAATGATTTGCAAATCCTTTTCAACCTATATTCAATTGAATACACTACGAAGACAAGATATCAAATGTTCAAACTGATAAACTTTATTGTTGTTTTGCAAATCTTCACTCATTTTGAATTTGATGCCTGCAACACGTTCCAATAAAGCTGGGACAGGGGCAGCAAAGGACTGGGAAAGTTGAGGAATGTTCAAAAAACACCTGTCTTGAACATTCCACAGGTGAACAGGTTAATTGGAAACAGGTGTTTGTCATGATTGGGTATAAAAGGAACATCCCCAAAAGGCTCAGTCGTTCACAAGCAAGGATGGGGCGAGGTTCACCGCTTTGTGAACAACTGCGTGGGCAAATAGTCCAGCAGTTTAAGAACAACGTTTTTCAACATACAATTGCAAGGAATCTAGGGATTTCATCATCTACTGTCCATTATATCATCAAAAGATTCAGAGAATCTGGAGAAATCTCTGCACGTAAGCGGCAAGGCCAAATACTAACACTGGATGCCCGTGACCTTCGATCCCTCAGGTGGCACTGCATTAAAAACCAACATCATTCTGTAAAGGATATTACCACGTGGGCTCAGGAATACTTCAGAAAACCATTGTCAGTTAACACAGTTCGTTGCTACATCTACAAGTGCAAGTTAAAACTCTACCATGCAAAGCGAAAGCCATATATCAACAACACCCAGAAACGCCGCCGGCTTCTCTGGGCCCGAGCTCGTTTGAGATGGACTGACGCAAAGTGGAAAAATGTGCTGTGGTCTGACGAGTCCACATTTCAAATTGTTTTTGGAAATCATGGATGTCGTGTCCTCCAAGCCAAAGAGGAAAAGGACCATCCGGATTGTTATCAGCACAAAGTTCAAAAGCCAGCATCTGTGATGGTATGGGGGTGTGTTAGTGCCCTTGGTATGGGTAACTTGCACATCTGTGAAGGCACCATTAATGCTGAAAGGTACATACAGGTTTTGGAGCAACATATGCTGCCATCCTAGCGACGTCTTTTTCAGGGATGTCCCTGCTTATTTCAGCAGGACAATGCAAAGCCACATTCTGCATGTGTTACAACAGCGTGGCTTCGTAGTAAAAGAGTGCGGGTACTAGACTGGCCTGCCTGCAGTCCACACCTGTCTCCCATTGAAAATGTGTGGCGCATTATGAAGCGCAAAATATGACAACGGAGACCTCGGACTATTGAGCAACTGAAGTTGTACATCAAGCAAGAATGGGAAAGAATTCCACCTGCACAGCTTCAACAATTAGTGTCGTTTGTTCCCAAACGCTTATTGAGTGTTGTTAAAAGGAAAGGTGATATAACACAGTGGTAAACATGCCCCTGTGCCAGCTTTTTTGGAACGTGTTGCAGGCATCAAATTCAAAATGAGTGAAGATTTGCAAAACAACAATAAAATTTATCAGTTTGAACATTCAATATCTTGTCTTTGTAGTGCATTCAATTGAATATAGGTTGAAAAGGATTTGCAAATCATTGTATTCTGTTTTTATTTACGTTTTACACAACTTCCCAACTTCATTGGAATTGGGGTTGTATTATGTGAAGTTCTGGCCACTGTGGTACAAGAAAGAAAGACATAGCAGTACTTGAAGCTATGTAGCATCCCAAGTCTCATGGGCAGACTCGGTGAATTAAGCCTGTTTAGTCTCAAGCAAAGGAAACTGTGTCCTTAAAGACAATGCCAAAGAAGATCCAGCACCATTCTTTTAGTTTAAGAGTGAATCACATACTCAAAAGGACATCAGTGGAAATTAAGGGGAAGTGCATTTAAGACTGAAGCCAGGAAGCTCTTCTTTACCCAAAGAGTTATGGGACTCTGGAATAGATGACCAAGACATGGAGTTGAAGCAGAAACATTGTCAACCTTTAAGACAAACCTGGATGAGAGACTGGGAAAGCTTAGCTGTTAGCTAAATAAAAAGGCTTGATAAACTGATTGGTAGGCTCTCATTTGTCAGATTTCTTATGTAAGGCACAAAGTGATTACCAGTCGGAGGGTTGATTAAGTAAGTCCTTTTTAATGGGGCCTGGATATTTACCTGTTCCAAGTAGGTAGCAGAATGTCTGCTCACATTAGAATTCCACAAAAGCCATTTATAATTTAAGTAGATTTTCAAGTTATGGGTTGTATTTAACAAAATCATCAAAGTGGAATGTTTACAGCTATAATCACAATACCTGAAGTCTCCTATCAAAGCTATAGAATATCCATTAACTTAGTTGACGTTAATATTGTCAGAAATTTTTAGTGTGTGTATATATATATATATATATATATATATATATATATATATATATATATATATATAATATATATAAATAATATATGTATATGTATATATGTATACGTGTATACAGTAATCCCTCCTCCATCGCGGGGGTTGAGTTCCAGAGCCACCCGCAAAATAAGAAAATCCGCGAAGTAGAAACCATATGTTTATATGGTTATTTTTATATTGTCATGCTTGGGTCACAGATTTGCGCAGAAACACAGGAGGTTGTAGAGAGACAGGAACGTTATTCAAACACTGCAAACAAACATTTGTCTCTTTTTCAAAAGTTTAAACTGTGCTCCATGACAAGACAGAGATGACAGTTCTGTCTCACAATTAAAAGAATGCAAACATATCTTCCTCTTCAAAGGAAACAGAGAGGAATGCAAACAAATCAATAGGGCTGTTTGTTTTTAAGTATGCACCGCTGGTACAAAGCTGTTGAAGGCGGCAGCTCACACCCCCTCTGTCAGGAGCAGAGAGAGAGGGATAGAGAGAGAGAAACAAAGTCAAAAATCAATACGTGCCCTTTGAGCTTTTAAGTATGCGAAGCACCGTGCAGCATACTTAAAAGCTGCACACAGAAGGTAGCAACGTGAAGATAATCTTTCAGCATTTTTAGACGAGTGTCCGTATCGTCTAGGTGTGCGAACAGCCCCCCTGCTCACACCCCCTACGTCAGGATCACAGATAGTCAGCGCAAGAGAGAGAGAAAGAAAAGTAAGCTGGGTAGCTGCTCAGCCATCTGCCAATAGCGTCCCTTGTATGAAATCAACTGGGCAAACCAACTGAGGAAGCATGTACCAGAAATTAAAAGACCCAATGTCCTCAGAAATCCGCAACCAGCAAAAAATCCGCGATATATATTTAAATATGCTTACATATAAAATCCGCGATGGAGTGAAGCCGCGAAAGGCGAAGCGCGATATAGCGAGGGATCACTGTATATAATAGAGAGAGAGAGAGAGATAATAATTATGCCCCATTTTCTTACTAGTTTATAGGTCTATATAACTATAAATGGGATCACTTAATAGGGCACTCTTAATAGCTCTGATCAGCAACAATAATCTTTTTGCTTTTTTTTTCCATAGATGACTAACCCTGCAATACAAAATGACTTCAGCTATTACAGAAGAACTTTGAACCGCATGAGGATTAACAATGTCCAGGTACATTTCTTTAAAACTTCTGTTATTGTTTTTAGAATAAGTACAGTTTCTTAGGAATGTGTATTCATCATTGTTTTGGTTGCAATGGTTAGTGCAGCTGCCTCACAGACCCAGTATCCTGGTTCAAATTACACACCCTAGGTTATTGTCCTTGTGGAGTTTGCCTGTTCTCTTTGAGTCTGCTATGGTTTTCCTGCAGGTACATTAGGTTAGCTGTCAGCTCTAACCTGGCCCAGTGTCACTGTATGCATGAGTATGCCTTTCAATAAACTGATTCCTATCTTAAACTGAAGTGCCGTTGGAATCGGATCTGGATATCTGCAACCCAGAACTGAATTAAATGCATTTAAGAATTCCTTACAATTACTTTTGTCCATACAGTGCTTTGGAAAAGAGTTCAGCCCCAGAACCATTTTCCAATTGTAATGGCTTATAAAATATTTAAGTAGAATTTTTTTTTTTTCAGCTGATCTACAAAGTAGTGTGTGTAATGCCAAATCAAACAAAGTTTGAAAGGTTTTCAGATCTCTGTTATATAGGGAGGTCAGTGTTGTGAGGTTTATATCCATACCCTTTGTAAATCTAGTGGTAACTTTGCTCAGGTGCAGTGTATTTTGGTTTTGCAGAGTCACCTTACTAACTTGCCCCAAATGTTTAATGGTCTTCTCCTGTGTAGGAAATGGGTAGTTCACCTGTTTTCAGTTAATTTAAGAAGGTAAATCTCAAAGCAAAACAAAATAAAGACAAATTATATATATATATATATATATATATATATATATATATATATATATATATATATAAAAAATAATAAAATTATAGAGGAGCACAGGAAGGGTACAAGACCATCTCAAATGCACTGAACATACCTTAGATATCAGTAAAGTCCATAATACATAACTGGATTAAATCTAAAACTACAGCCTCACTGCCAAGGTCAGGCTACCCCTCAAGAATGGCATTTGTCAGAGTGGCTACTGTGGTGTCAGTTGTCAATCCTGACGGAGTTGCTGATGTCAGTAACCACGATTTTGGGTGGAGTACTTGCAAACTATTGACATGGTAGTTTTTGGAATTAAATTTAATGGTTTACCTTTTTCTTTCATTTTTGTGCAGTGTTGTGAAAACAGATTGTTTGATTTACTAATCAAACTTTCCAGGCAAATTGATTTATGAATCTTATGTTATGACAATCATTTATGTGGAAAGCAGTTGGGAGCCAGATATTTTTCCAGTATTGTATGTATACACACACGTATAGATTGGTCAAAACAGTGTGTAAACAATTTTAAAACTGCTTTTGCAGTTTCGTTAAAAAATACTGTGGTTAATTTATTGTTGTTTTTGGCAAATCAAAGATAACTACAGGCATAACCCTTAGGTACAGTAAGAGTGCTATATTATATGCATTATGTTAGTAGATATATTCAGTATTACAACATTTTTTATGATAAAAGAAAAAAAAATCATGTTTTCTTCTGTTACTGGTTTTCTATTATATATAGGCAGAGGGAGAAAATGAAGTAAATAATGAATTAGCTAACCGAATGTCCCTGTTTTATGCTGAAGCAACGCCAATGCTAAAAACTTTAAGTGATGCCACAACAAAGTTTGTATCAGAGGTGAGTACTGTGTAAGCATTTCAAATGCATATTAAGCTCTTCATTACACATTTTTGCACCATATTGTGACCCTACTTTATATCGGGTTAAGGCCGGTGATAGAAAATTTCTTAACTTGAAGTATTTTTTGCACTCAAGTCCTGTTTGATGTTATAATTAGAAGCTGTATGTTTTTTTATTAAAAATAAAATATGCATGTTTCCCACATCTCTGTAATTTTAATGAATTTCAAGGATGCAAAGCATGTTATGACAATGTGATGACAAATATTTTCTTTTAACCTAATGTCATGTATTTACTCTTATGGAAATCGTAATTTAATACAAGGATTGTATTAGTATGCAGTTATTATCTATGCAAGAATACAACCTCATGTATATAACTAATAAATTGATATATAATGCGTGTGTGTATAACATCCTCAATATACAGTACTTTTAGACTTTAGTTAAAGAGTTTACTGTAATCATTACTTTTTAAAAAATGGACGAAAGGCATTTAGCGTATGTTTACAATATATACATGTAGAATCTTTGTAATAACATTTTGGAATGGTTTTTATAATTTCTGTTTAGAAATAACTGATTATTAGGTTCTTTTATTTGCAGCACAAAAACCTGCCAATAGAAAATACCACAGACTGTTTAAGCACAATGGCCAGTGTATGTAAAGTCATGCTGGAAACGCCGTAAGTCTGAATCCTCGAAACTTTATTAATAGTTTAGTTTTCTTTGTTTGACTTTTATAGTATGTATATTTATTTAGCAGATGCTTTTTTCCAAAGCAGCCAACAGATTGTGTGTCATATCTTGTGTACCATTTCACATTTCAGAATTAATGCTGTACTCCTACAGAATTATTTTTCATTTAAAAAAAAAAAAAAACCCATGTGCTACATTTGCAACTATTAATATGGATGTTCTAATAAGAAGTAAATGTTTTAAGAAGACAAAGTTGAAAATAATTAGTATTTTTTATGCAGACCCCCACGACCATGTTCAGAACTAAGTGGGTTAGAAAATAACCGGCTAACTTTAATGGGAGTTTATTAAATGTACTGTATTTGAATTTTGACTTCAAACTATTGAGTATTTTAATAGTGAAGGTAAAGTGATAATTGACTTCTTTTTGCTCTATTCTTTCCTTCTTTGTACATTCTTCCTTTTACTATAAATACGTAATATTCAATAAATTTGATCATTAATTTAGTAGAAAAGACAAAATCATTTCATATTTAAGAACTAGTTAAAGGTTATTGCTAAACTTTTCATTGTATAACTGTAATTTTGTATTTTATTTAGGGAATACAGAAGCAGGTTTGCAAGTGAAGAAACAGCCTCATTCTGCTTACGGGTCATGGTGGGCGTCATAATTCTTTATGACTATGTTCATCCTGTTGGGGCTTTTGCAAAGACTTCCAAGATTGATGTAAGTGCAAAAGATTGTTTGCTACTTTTTATCTAAAGCCAGTGTCGCACATCAACAGTTTTCAGTTGTAACCTTCATATACATAATTTTAAATAAGTTGTACCAGTTGTAGATACTTGGTAGTATGTACTCATGATGATTGTGATCTATATAGCGTGATACCCACTGCGACTTGCTAGGACAAAATCAATTTTCCTTGCAGTAAGTTGCATGTGATAGGTAAGACTCTTGTTTGTGTGAGAATTGACAGCCAATGAGCACTACCATGCATAAAAAGATCAAAGCAGTAACCAAACAAGATAGGCTGCAAGAAAGGGACAGCAGTCAAAGTTTTGTACTGTGCAAACGGAGGCTAGCGTATACGTCGCCTCATTTGAAAGAAGAAAAAATTGGTCCAGTTGTAGCTGAACCCAATTTACCCAGTAAAGGCTTGCTCAATCACTAGGCATGTAAGTTCATGTTCTTTGGCTGCTGAAATGAGGCAACCGTTTGTCCCAGGAAGCGTGCTGAAAAGTCTTAAGGAAAACGTCACTCACTCCCTGTGATTTGAAGTTAGTTTGACACTATCAGAGAACAAAATTCAGCAATTGCAATTGTGTAATTTGCTATGCTTTTGAAGTAGAAATTGTGGAGTCGAGAAGTATGATGCCATATTAAAGTGCCCTTTATGTATGTTTTCCCATTCAGTCAACAGTGCGCAGTATGTAACATTTAAATACTTTAAATAAACTGTACTCAGTGTAAAAAATGTGCCCCCTTTTTTTGCATTTGTTTTTATCTGGATTTTTTAAAAGTATTACTGTTGTGTTAACCATGGTTACTGTCATTAATAAAAACTTAAACTTTGAAAAAACAAATTTGTTGACTAAAATAATAAAAAAAATTTGCTCATCAGCTGTCACTTTTTAGCTACTGTCAGAACAGGTATAAAAACATACATACAAAGCCAAACACATTTTTGGCTGGTGGTTGTGAGAAGTATATGTAATGACCTGTATATTGCTCTCAGTTTTTCAGGTGAGTAGATTTTACAGACATTTAGTGTTTGTCTGTCATGCATCAGTAAATTTCCACAAAGACAAAGATTATATTTTAGAATACTTTAGCAAACTAAAATTGTACAGATACAGGTGAAGATTCACCTTAACACCCATTTTCATCATTGCGTTTCCTTCCACTGACAACACTGATTGCAGTGGCGTGTTGAATCCTCTCCACCTGCATAATCAACAAAGTCTTAGGTCTAAAGAACAAGCACAACCATCCTTTGTTTTTTAAGTTTACAGTTCTGCACCCAAAGAGGAATAGGCAGAGTCACCTCAATAAAATTAGAAGTGACAATAAACAGAAAATATGAACATTAGTTTTGCAGTCATTTTTTTTGGCAAGGTGGGCACAGAAGAGGATGCAAAGTCTCAGGCCATTTCGTACACCCTCGGACAAATGAATCCCATTAATATGAACACTTCCTTGATAAAGTTGTTAGACATTATTAAAGGTGCCCAAAGCAAGCTTTGTCTAGCCTAGCATATCACAGAGCAAATTTTATTTGAAATAAATGTCATTCTGTTAGTGAAAGATACACCTAAAATCAAAACTGAAATTTAACATTCAATAGGTGTTAGTTAGTGTTTAAGAGAAAAATAGAAATAAAAACTAATTCAAAAACTGAAACTAAAATAACCACAGTGTTTACTGGAAATGCCAAATTTTATTTATGTGTATGGTTCTTTTGCTTGGGTATCGTGTCATTATTTATTCAGCTTGTGAGACACACAGCCTGTGCAAAAAGTTGAATCAAATAGTAGGCAACCACAAATGGGTGTGATAAATTAGCAGCACATCAGTTAATTTCTGGTAGCATTAAAATGTTCTGATAATAAGGTCCAAGGTAACGTAACATGATTTGCTTACCACATGACTGCTCTTGCTTATGAAATAGTTAGTTTTTTAATTTTATCTGACCTGAAAGCTTAAAGAGAACAATTAGTTTAAGTGTCATGGCCTGGATATACCTAGACTTTGCCATCTTACATATTCTTGGTCAGACAATAGTGAATGACAAAAGGGAAAAATTAGCCATAGGAGCATTCCAGATACTTCACATATTATCTCAAATGCATGAGCACACTTTTAGTAATTTCTTTTGGCAGAAATATTCAGGCCAGGGGTGTTTCTGGCTCCGGTTGTCTTTAAAGAAATGAGTTGACATTGACATTGTTGTTCCCACCAAGCTTAAGTATTACCCTCCAAGAAAACTGGAATGCCAGCAACAAGCAAGACAGACAGACCTTGTTAATAAAATATTTTGCAAGTGTGAGGTGTTATCCACTTTATTAATGCATTATATTAATAAATACTCGGGTCCCTTATAAACCTTTGCCTCATATTAACTTTTTAGTTTGAAATGCTCAAGTATGCTTTAAAAATACCAATTTTCACTTCACTGTCCCACCATTTGACTGTCAGCAAGTACATTAAACATTGCAGAGATCCATACCGTATTTACGGACAACCTCACAATTCTTAATTCGTAACGATTTGCTGGCATGAATTAATCGTTATGCTCCTTGCCATTGTACAGCACTTATAAGAAGCACATTAAATCCTTGTATCAGTCCATCTAGAGCATACTTGATGATCAGGAGGTGGTGTATGTCCAGTAGCCTCAGGTCATAGGAACCAATTAATTTTTCTCAGAAATGCTGTTAAAGCGTGCACCACCAATACACAACCCACAACATCTCATTTACATTATAAGAATGTTTAATTACTGTGTATTAACTGTTTCCAGCCAGGGAGTTGTCAAAAATTGACATAAAGGGTAGGAAGGTGGATTGTGACTAAAGTCTCCATCAAGGGTTGGGTTGACTATAATGTATTTTGTGGTCATCTCTGCTAGAAGGCTGAGAAATACTATATTTAATTTCTTTAGTTGGTGTAAAACGTAATGCCCCAGTTTGAGTGTGTTTGTGCTTGTTTTGCCCACATATTTAAAGTTTTGTACCATATTGACTGCAGAAACCTTAATTACCAGTTGGAGAGGCTGTAACTGCTATTAATGCAAGACAATGACTATGTCTTGGTTGTACTGAGGACCAACTTAATTGGTAGCACACCAAGACACAAGATGAGACGCTTCCTTTCTGTAAGCTGTTTGTTACCATTAGTAGTTAGTCCAATAATGGTACTTTCATCAGCCAAGTTAACTATTTTTACTGAAGGATCAGTCATTGGTTATACAAAGAATAAGGTGGGGGGAATTACAGTAATCCCTCCTCCATCGCGGGGGTTGCGTTCCAGAGCCACCCGCGAAATAAGAAAATCCGCGAAGTAGAAACCATATGTTTATATGGTTATTTTTATATTGTCATGCTTGGGTCACAGATTTGCGCAGAAACACAGAAGGTTGTAGAGAGACAGGAACGTTATTCAAACACTGCAAACAAACATTTGTCTCTTTTCAAAAGTTTAAACTGTGCTCCATGACAAGACAGAGATGACAGTTCTGTCTCACAATTAAAAGAATGCAAACATATCTTCCTCTTCAAAGGAAACAGAGAGGAAAGCAAATAAATCAATAGAGCTGTTTGCTTTTAAGTATGCGAAGCACCGCCAGTACAAAGTTGTTGAAGGCGGCAGCTCACACCCCCTCCGTCAGGAGCAGAGAGAGAGAGAGACAAAGTCAAAAATCAATACGTGCCCTTTGAGCTTTTAAGTATGCGAAGCACCGTGCAGCATAGTTAAAAGCTGCACACAGAAGGTAACAACGTGAAGATAATCTTTCAGCATTTTTAGACGAGCGTCCGTATCGTCTAGGTGTGCGAACAGCCCCCCTGCTCACACCCCCTACGTCAGGATCACAGATAGTCAGCGCAAGAGAGAGAGAAAGAAAAGTAAGTTGGGTAGCTTCTCAGCCATCTGCCAATAGCGTCCCTTGTATGAAATCAACTGGGCAAACCAACTGAGGAAGCATGTAGCAGAAATTAAAAGACCCATTGTCCGCAGAAATCCGCGAACCAGCAAAAAATCTGCGATATATATTTAAATATGCTTACATATAAAATCCGCGATAGAGTGAAGCCGCGAAAGGCGAAGCGCGATATAGCGAGGGATCACTACACACAGCTTTGAGGAGCACCTGTGCTAGTAAGGAGACAGTCTGAGAGGTGGAAGACCATACAAACTTATATTTCTGTCAGTTGAGAATTTTGAACTTTCAGAAGACAAACAATCAGGGAGCTGCTGAAATGTCCCCAAGTGTGAGTTAAGAGAGATGTCACCTTACAAATTCCAGCCTCTGTCATTTGAAAAGAATCTCCAAAGGTTGATACCTGAGAGCCTACAGACTACAATACAAGAAAGGTGGTTATTTCCAATAATCATACTCTGATGAGTGTGGAGACAGAGAACTTTGTTTTAATTTTCCCTTTGACTTGCCCACACATTGCCATTTCATTATTTTCTAACCAATTGTGTAAACAAGGAGAATGAAATGCAGTAACAACAGTAGAAAAACCTGCTTGGGTGTTGTGATGCATATTGTTAACAGTGTGCATTACCACTGCATGCACTTAGTTGCTCTGAGGTATTATATTTGCTTCAGAGTTACCATTTATAGGATCTTCATATATTTTGTAACTAGACAAAGAGCCCGTTTCGACAACGTAGGATGAAACGGGCACAAGTTTGTGTCAGCAGTGTATGAAGAACAAATGATAAGTAACGAAGAAGTTGTTTTGTAATGATTGTAGTCCGCTTTACTCATTACTGTACAGGCTTGTACTGTTAGTTGATGAATTTTCCAGGCCTATAGTATAATATTGAATGATGAATGTTCCAGTACAATATGGAATAGTAATAAGTATAAGCACCACAAACCTGATATAGGTGTATTGAATGAATGCGTAATTGAATCAGAATGCGTAATTAGGCCTCGAGCTGTAGTCGAAATCGCCTTTCAGGCCTCTAGAGCTTTAATCGAAGTTGCCGTTCTCTTTGAATTTTTGCGGCCGTAAATCCGCCGCCTGCCGCGATGTTGGGGTTGGATGTCGGTCTCGTAAGGTTTTTCAAGCAGCTGCACAGAAGGCGACTGCGCATTCGGCTTCAGACGGACGTGAGTGAGTGAGTGAGGAGGCAGGCGAATTATGTATTAAGATTATATTTTTTCCACAAATTGAGTAATTTTCTTATCTTCCACAAAAAATGAGCTTTTCAAAAAAGATGTTCAGCCTACAGCAATGACAAAAAAAATGAAAAGTTCAATTTCAAAAATATTAATCAATGAGATTATTCAATTTTACTGGGTTTTTCAGGCAATTTATACAGTGCATCTGGAAAGTATTCACAGCGCATCAGTTTTTCCACATTTTGTTACGTTACAGCCTTATTCCAAAATGGATTCAATTCATTTCTTTCCTCAGAATTCTACACACAACACCCCATAATGACAACGTGAAAAAAGTTTACTTGAGGTTTTTGCAAATTTATTAAAAATAAAAAAACTGAGAAATCACATATACATAAGTATTCACAGCCATTGCTCAATACTTTGTTGATGCACCTTTGGCAGCAATTACAGCCTCAAGTCTTTTTGAATATGATGCCACAAGCTTGGCACACCTATCTTTGGCCAGTTTCGCCCATTCCTCTTTGCAGCACCTCTCAAGCTCCATCAGGTTGGATGGGAAGCGTCGGTGCACAGCCATTTTAAGATCTCTCCAGAGATGTTCAATCAGATTCAAGTCTGGGCTCTGGCTGGGCCACTCAAGGACATTCACAGAGTTGTCCTGAAGCCACTCCTTTGATATCTTGGCTGTGTGCTTAGGGTCGTTGTCCTGCTGAAAGATGAACCGTCGCCCCAGTCTGAGATCAAGAGCTCTCTGGAGCAGGTTTTCATCCAGGATGTCTCTGTACATTGCTGTAGCCATCTTTCCCTTTATCCTGACTAGTCTCCAAGTCCCTGCCGCTGATCCCCAATCCCCACAGCATGATGCTGCCACCACCATGCTTCACTGTAGGGATGGTATTGGCCTGGTGATGAGCGGTGCCTGGTTTCCTTCAAACGTGACGACTGGCATTCACACCACTGAGTTCAATCTTTGTCTCATCAGACCAGAGAATTTTCTTTCTCATGGCCTGAGAGTCCTTCAGGTGCCTTTTGGCAAACTCCAGGCGGGCTACCATGTGCCTTTCTCTAAGGAGTGGCTTCCGTCTGGCCACTCTACCATACAGGCCTGATTGGTGGATTGCTGCAGAGATGGTTGTCCTTCTGGAAGGTTCTCCTCTCTCCACAGAGGACCTCCGGAGCTCTGACAGAGTGACCATCGGGTTCTTGGTCACCTCCCTGACTAAGGCCCTTCTCCCCCGATCACTCAGTTTAGATGGCTGGCCAGCTCTAGGAAAAGTCCTGGTGGTTTCGAACTTCTTCCACTTACGGATGATGGAGGCCACTGTGCTCATTGGGACCTCCAAAGCAGCAGAAATTTTTCTGTAACCTTCCCCAGATTTGTGCCTCGAGACAATCCTGTCTCAGAGGTCTACAGACAATTCCTTTGACTTCATGCTTGGTTTGTGCTCTGACATGAACTGTCAACTGTGGGACCTTCTATAGACAGGTGTGTGCCTTTCCAAATCATGTCCAGTCAACTGAATTTACCACAGGTGGACTCCAATGAAGCTGCAGAAACATCTCAAGGGTGATCAGGGGAAACTGGATGCACCTGAGCTCAATTTTGAGCTTCATGGCAAAGGCTGTGAATACTTATGTACATGTGCTTTCTCAATTTTTTTTTATTTTTAATAAATTTGCAAAAATCTCAAGTAAACTTTTCTCACGTTGTCATTATGGGGTGTTGTGTGTAGAATTCTGAGGGAAAAAATGAATTTAATCCATTTTGGAATAAGGCTGTAACATAACAAAATGTGGAAAAAGTGATGCACTGTGAATACTTTCCAGATGCACTGTATATATGTGTATGTAAATGTTACATGCTCTCTAATTTAATAGTAATTCAGTAGTTAAGTAGCACTATGATTCTGTACTTGGCAAAGAGGACTACTGTATAGACTATAAAAATTTTAGCTGAAAAATCCTTTAACCTGCATAGTTCATGTTTATTACAGCTGCATCCCTTGCCACCTGAACAGAGGAATCAGGATATAAAATACATATTAGTAGATTTAACATCCTTTAATTTTTTTTTTTACATGATTAGTAATGTTTCCCTTGAGCAGATTGTATTGTATTTTCTTTTAGTGGTTGTTTTGTGTTTGCTTTTTTTTACAGTTTATCACAGCCATTTTTTCTTGTTTAGGATCAGTAATGTTTGTTTTTGTTTTTTTCCTCCTAGATGAAAGGGTGTATTAAAGTCTTGCGAGAACAGCCTGTAAACAGTGTAGAAGGCCTACTTAATGCTCTCAGGTATGTGAATTTACAGATGGTGGAAAAAAGCACTTTTTTTTAGCAGGTATATGGTGAGCGGGTGAATAAACTTAAAAAAATGCATTCTTATAGATTTGGTTGGTTTGTTCTTTTTTATATACTTATAGCTGTTTTAGATATCCATCAACCTGTTTCCTGACCATTTAATCCGATATTAGTGCAGTCTCCTACAGCTGTATCTGATGTACATTTTTCATAAATATGGGTGCAGGTTGATTCAATTTGATTTGGTGAAAAGAGACCAAGCAAGTCATAAGCAAAGAAGCTCCTTCACTTTACTGTACCACCAAGTACATTCTGGAGGTCTATTTGCAACCCAAATATATGTATGGGTATCATGAAGCTATAGCGATCCTATGTTTCTGTGGAGGGGTGTCTACCATTATATCAGTGGAAGGAAGGTTTGTGTTTTGACAAATATTTTATATAAGAGGCCAAATATTGCACCTAAACCAACCAAACCATTCCTGTACATCATTGGTTAAGATTCAGAATGCTGTGTAATATTAATTGCATTTTTAAGAAGCTTTTAGTAACACAGATGTAAATAACAAGGAGAGCAACAGCTAACTGATATCCTTTGTGTGCTCTTTGTAAAGTATCTGCTTCTGTAAATCATTTTGGCCAAACTGAGGCATATGGGACTGACCCAGTCCTCAAAACACTGATGACGTTGTTTGAAAATGTACATCTTCAATTTTAGTAACATCTGTAGCTTATCTGAAGCCACTTAATAAAATTAAGAGTAAGAGCTGACTTTCAATTAAGTAACAGGATTGAACAGGGCTGTCAGACTGATTGTCCCTATTCTAAAATAATTCTGAATTATTTGGCAAAGGTCTCATTAAATGGCAAAAGCTAGCATTTACTTTGTTACCTTGCATGAACTTTGCATCTTATTAACTCCAATCACGCTATGCAGCACTGCCTTTTTTTTTTCAGATCTCTTTTTGCTCATCACTTCCATGACCAGCCATTTTGTCTTTTTGAATAGTTAGCTTGTTGATTTAATTTGAATTTACAATCACAACCTTTCACAACATACTTGTATGTTCTCACAAATGCAAATGGAAAATAACTTAATAATTCTAATGTTCCTTTTATTATACCTCCTGCTTTTAAAGAGACTTTTCAGTGTCAGCAGTGCACATTTAGTTAACTCAGCCAGCACT
Organism: Erpetoichthys calabaricus; assembly: GCF_900747795.2. Classification (NCBI taxonomy): domain Eukaryota; kingdom Metazoa; phylum Chordata; class Cladistia; order Polypteriformes; family Polypteridae; genus Erpetoichthys; species Erpetoichthys calabaricus. The sequence goes on along the minus strand of NC_041399.2, from coordinate 209,611,631 downwards.
TAGTGTCTCTGTATGTGGATGTTGGTTTGAACCATAATACCTAAAACAAAGAGGTACGATTAAAAATATTAAAGCAACTCGCTTTGAGTAAAAAATATATATATATAAATGTAGTTCGGCATGGTACAACCCTTGTGGTTCGTAAGGTTTTAACCTTTTTTTCATGCTTATTTTATGGCTTGCCATCTCAAAAAAAAAACTCTACACCCAGCTTTCAATTCTAGACTGAAGACAAGTGGATTGTGCAGACACTTCCCTTTTATGGGGGTTCAGTTAGGTAGATTTTATTGTCCCAGAGGGAAAATTGAGTGGGCACCTGCATTTACATAACCCTTCCCAGAGTGCCACTATGATTTTTTTTTTCTGCACAGTAGGGGCTGACTTTTGTTTTTGCTGTTACCACACTGCCAATGTTACCATAAAAATACAGTATTAAAAAAAAAAAAAAAACAAAAGTATCAATGTACATGTGACAGCTAGAATCACTGGCCTAAGTTCAAATACATGAAAATATTTACTTCCAGTCGATTCTTGTTATCCGTTTAGCTTGTGTTCCTCAAAGCTATCACAGAAATGAAAACCGTGAATACTGAAGCATTGACCCAATGGGAAAAATAAGGTTAGGTTCTGGTAAACCCTGTTCACTATACACGTCTGCTACCCTTTACCATAAACACACAGTTTTGTTTGACAAACACCAGCTAAGCCCATTACAATGAGTTTATGCTTAGGAGCACTTGCCGAAACACTTTCTTTGGAACTATGTTTGCTGCCATTGACTCAATTTATCTGAAAAATAGTGTAAACCACTGAGAACACATGTAACATATTGTTTGGAACAATTAGTGTCAGAGGTGTTTGTGATTCCTCAGGTTGGTTTCATGGCTTTATGAGATACCTCGGTTTGCTTCTACCCTTTGGAGTCTATAGTTGCCATTGTTCAACATGAGGACAGGAGTTGTGCTAATGAAAGTCAAAGAAGCCATTTCGAGGCTGAAAAACAAGAATAAAACCATCGGAGACATCAGTAAAACCTTACAATGACCAAAATCAACTGTCTGGTAAATCATGAAGTAGAAAAAATGTACTGGTGAGCTCAGTAATCACAAAGGGCCTGGTAGGCCAAGGAAGACCACCACTGCTGATAACAGGAGAATCCTCACTGTAGCTCTGGGTGCATAAGGCAGGATCAAGCACGGGTAAAATGCGTGCTGAAAGAATTCTCTCAGTCCAACAGTTTGTTTTAAAAGAATTAGTGAAAATTCAAAGCAAAAAATCCACACAAGAATAAAGAAAAAGGGTTGTTACACAAGTAGAATAAAAAGCAAAAAAAATATGTGAGAAAGTGTTTATAGAAGAAACTTATCTTCTCTTGTCAAACCTCAGTTGTTTCTATACTTAAAGATGCTTTAATTTGTCTTCAGTACTTTCTAACATATGGCACTGCACATTTAATAGAGCACGTTAACTTTCATATTATTGAGCACATAAGGCACGGTTTAAAACTATGTGCCCTCCATGCCTTACACATGGCAAGGCAAGTCACTTACTGAAACTATTCTATAGTGAAAGGGGCAAAAAGTTGTTGGAATATACCAATTCAATTCAACTTGTGGGGGTTATCAGAACCTCACATAGACTATACACTAATATTTAGGCATGCATTTAATATAGTTTAAATAACTAGCAAATGGCTCTTAAACTCACTATGGTAAAGAAAAAGCCAGAACCCGTCTTCAGGAGACAGATGTGGATGTGTAAGGAGAAGATTTCATGAAGAGAAATCCAGAGGACACACTGCAAGGTGCAAACCACTAATTATCCAGCAAAACAAGATTGGCCAGATTACAGTTTGTGAAAAAGGACTTCAGAGAGCCTGCAGAAGTCTGGAATAAGGTCTTGTGGAGAGACGAGACAAAGATGAACCTCATCAGAATGATGGCAAGAGCAAAGACCACCTCATGTATTAAACATGGCAGTGATGGGGGGGTGTTATGATTTGGCCATGTATGGCTACCACAGGTCCTGTCACACTTCACTGATGATGGAACTGCTGACTGCAGTGGCATAATGAATTTTGAGGTGTGTAGAAGCATCTGATCTGCTCAAATTCCAGTAAATGCGTCCACATTCACTGGATGGCTCCTCATCCTTCCACAAGATAATGAACCAAACACACTGCTGAGGATACACAGGAGTTTATCAAAGCTAAAAACTGGAAAATTATTGAATGTCCAAGCCAGTCAACCAATTTCAATCCAATTGAGCAGGATTTCCATATGCTGAAGAGAAAACTTAAGGGAACAAGCCCCTCCAAAGCAAGCAGGAGCTGAATGTGAGTACATTAGAGGCTTGGCAGAACCTCACTAGAGAAGACCCTCAGCACCTGGCAATGTTGATGAATGGCAGACTTCAAACAGTCATTGCATGGTGGGGATTTGTGACAGAGTCCCAAATATGACCGCTCTAATAGACCTGCCAGTGCTGAAATGGGTGTTATGTGACAGAAATATGTGCAAATCCCCTTAAATTAAAGTTTGCAGTGTACAGTACACCTTAATCACGATATCTGAATTGCTGGATTTGTAACTTTTAACTGTGGGAGCAGAAGGTTAAATCAAGGACAAATGGGTCTTTGCTCCAAGCATCATGGAGGGCACTGTATCTGTATGCCATTTTCATTAATGCATAATAATCATTAAGATTAGGGTATTCAAGAAATGTGTTTATTAAAGACATATTTGTCTTATTGTTTTATAATTGCCTGTCATTATCAGTTAGTAGCAAAAAAAAAAAAAATTGTTTTTTTTCCTCTCTTACCAGGTACACAACTAAGCATTTGAATGATGAGACTACCTCCAAGCAAATCAAGTCTATGCTGCAGTAACACCGACTCCTTGGGATATAGCGCCTTGACTGCAGAAAGACATGGGAGACAGTATTCCCTTATGGCTGAGATGCACAGATTGTTTTAATATAATGAAATTGCTACCTTTTTTTTTTTTTTAAATAAAAAAAAAAAAGTTTATTGCTCTTAAATTAAGCAGATATCTTCATTTTCCGTGCCAAAATTTTGTTCAAAAAAGTGAAAAAAGTTAAAGAAAACTGTAAACCTAAATGTTTTATGTTTCAGAATGGCCATAATGCAAGTGGCAGCTAATGATGCATACTCCGGGGGATTGTCTGCAAAAGGGGTAATTAATCGACTTGAAAGTAAAAGACTTCAAGAAAAAAAAAATATTTTTGTTTCAACTAATATTTAATACTGCTTTTTCAGCATGACAGGATTGCCTCTCCGCTATTTAAGAATTAGTGCATCTTCATTTTTTTTTTTCTAATTCTGATTTGTGTGAACATTAAAAAAATAAATCTGAAATTGTTTAAATTATGTGTTTTGTTGTACAAGAGGTACCCAGCACAATGGAATTCAGATTGTAATGTTTTGGATTTTTTTTTTATACTTGTGTTTTGTTTATTATTATTTTTGTATGAGTGTGTGTTTTAAGTTGACCTTTAATTTGATAACTAACTTTAAACTGTGATGTGTGCGTAACAGGAAAAATGCGTATGCATGTACTTATAAAATGAATGGCTGTGGAATAAATAAAAAGCTTTTGTTTTTCTAAAACTGATATTGTGGGTTCTTTTAAAAAATGAAACATTTTCAAATGTCAGTTATTTACTGTATTTATAAATTCTGTTTAGATGCTTCATTTGTTTTGTTTTATCAAACTTCTTTTTTTTATTATCCAGATTGTGAAAAAACACAAAACGGTTTTTCAGCAGCACTCTATCACTCAAAATCGTCATCTAACCGTGCAGAATCCAAGTCATTGACAATACGCAGCATATCTCTGGCAGAGGGTTTCATTAGATAGATAGATAGATAGATAGATAGATAGATAGATAGATAGATAGATAGATAGATAGATAGATAGATAGATAGATAGATACTTTATTAATCCCAAGGGGACATTCACGTACTCCAGCAGCAGCATACTTATACAAAAACAAATTAAAGAGTAATAAAAATGCAGGTATAACAGACAATAACTTTATATGTTAACGTTTACCCCCACCCCCCACCCCCCCGGGTAGAATTGAAGAGTCGCATAGTGTGTGTGATGGAGGAACGATCTCCTCAGTCTGTCAGTGGAGCAGGACGGTGACAGCAGTCTGTCGCTGAAGCTGCTCCTCTGTCTGGAGATGATCCTGCAGTGGATTCTCCATGATTGACAGGAGTCTGCTCAGCGCCCGTCGCTCTGCCACAGATGTCAAACTGTCCAGCTCCATGGCTACAATAGAGCCTGCTATCTAATTTGTTTCCATTTACACCTGTGTGGATTCATCCTGCACTATTTGGCTTAATAAAATGCATACGGGAAAAATGTGACAGACTGAAAAGTAGGCAGTGTGGTGTAGTGGTTAAGGCTTTAAACCCTGAGGTAGTGAATTTAAATCCCGCTACTGACCCAGTGGGATCAGGAGCAAGTCACTCAACCTGCCTGTGCTCAGAATTGGAAAACCAGAAGAAATATAACCGGTTGTATCATGAATGCTAACAACAAGCCATGGATTACAAGTGACTTCAAGGGCCTTTTGAACCAGAAGAAAAGGGCTTTTAATGGCGGTGATCAGCATGAGCTCAAGCGCGTGCAGAAGGAACTCCGAGTCCAACTCAGGGCGGCGAAGGAGCAGTACAGGAGAAAGCTGGAGCAGAAGTTGCAGAATAACAGCATGAAGGAAGTGTGGGATGGGATGAAGATCATCACTGGCTGCAGCTCAAAGCGGGGAGCCACCATCGAGAGAGACGTGAAAAGAGCAAACCAAATAAACAACTTCTTTAACAGGTTTGACCACCCTAACCCACTCTTACTCTCACCTCGGAGTACTGCACCCTCCACACATCCTTCTGCTGATACCAGCATAGGAAAGACATCCCCACCCATAATTACAACAGCGCAAGTGAGCAGAGAGCTGAGGAGACTACATGCCAGCAAAGCAGCGGGTCCAGATGGAGTATCGCCACGACTGCTGAAGGTCTGTGCATCGGAGCTGGGGGGTCCTCCTCAGCGCATCTTCAACCTGAGCCTGGAACAGGGGAGAGTCCCGAGGCTTTGGAAAACATCTTGCATCACCCCAGTCCCAAAGGTATCATGTCCTAGTGAGCACATGTGTCACATGTGATGAAGACCATGGAGAGGCTGCTGCTTCACCAGCTTAGGCCACAGGTTCAACACGCCCTTGACCCTCTGCAGTTTGCATATCAGGAGAAGGTGAGAGCGGAGGATGCCATCATCTATATGCTACACTGATCCCTCTCTCACTTGGACAGAGGCAGTGGTGCTGTAAGAATTATGTTTCTAGACTTCTCTAGCGCCTTCAACACCATCCAACCTCTGCTCCTTAGGGTCAAGCTGACAGAGATGGGATTAGATTCATACCTGGTGGCATGGATCGTGGACTATCTTACAGACAGACCTCAGTATGTGCGTCTTGGGAACTGCACGTCTGACATTGAGGTCAGGAGCACCACAGTGGACTGTACTTTCTCCGGTCCTGTTCAGCCTATATACATCGGACTTCCAATACAACTCGGAGTCCTGCCACGTGCAGAAGTTTGCTGATGACACTGCTATCATGGGCTGCATCAGGAGTGGGCAGGAGGAGGAGTATAGGGACCTAATCAATGACTTTGTTAAATGGTGCAACTCAAACCACCTACACCTGAACACCAGCAAAACCAAGGAACTGGTGGTGGATTTTAGGAGGACCAGACCCCTCATGGACCCCGTGATCATCAGAGGTGACTGTGTGCAGACCTATAAATACCTGGGAGTGCAGCTGGATGATAAATTAGACTGGACTGCCAATACTGATTCTCTGTGCAAGAAAGGACAGAGCTGACTATACTTCCTTAGAAGGCTGGCGTCCTTCAACATGTGCAATAAGATGCTGCAGATGTTCTATCAGATGGTTGTGGCGAGCGCCCTCTTCTACGCAGTGGTGTGCTGGGGAGGCAGCATTAAGAGGAAAGACGCCTCACCCCTGGACAAACTGGTGAGGAAGGCAGGCTCTATTGTAGGCACGGAGCTGGACAGTTTGACATCTGTGGCTGAGAGAAGAGCGCTCAGCAGTTATTGTCTGTTTTTCACCTGCATTATTATCATTCTTTAATATTATTTATTCTATCAGTATGCTGCTGCTGGAGAATGTGAATTTCCCATTGGGATTAATAAAGTATCTATCTATCTAAAGTCACCTTGGACAAAAGTGTCAGCCAAATAAGAAAAAATCTAAAATGTAAGAACCTAACGTTGTAGACCAACAAGCCATAAAATTAAATAAGGTCTGAGACGGGCAAGGATTGGTATCTAATTCAGCAACTGAGTTGGAACAAAAACCTGTAGCCATTCTGGCCTTCCAGGGCCATCGTTGCCACCCCTGTTCCAGGTGGTTTCTCTTGGCAATCCTTCAGTTTCTGAAGAAATGTTTTCATATTTTAGTAATAAATGTTACAAAATGTAGGCATAAACTATAGAATGTGTGAAGCCTGATTTGCAAAGATCAAATGAACACTTTCACAAAAGGTTCAAGAGTGCTAACAGCAGCTTCTGTGGCGTAGCACTAAGATTCGCTGTCTCATAGCGTAGCAGGCCTGCTGTGCCACAGAGACCTGAGTTCGATTCCCCGCTGGGCTGAAAGGGTTATTTTTTTTTTTCTTTTTAACCTCAAACGGACATAAAATTTATAAATTGGTATGCACTGTCAGTTAATGAGATCGTTATATTTTCATGTGGGATGCCCCTTTTAAAATGTTTTTTAACAAATGAGACTGCAATTAACATGAACAAGTGTCCTTATAACTGTTCATATTTTTAAGTTCTGTAAGACAGATCACTGAATATGCACAGACAGAAGTAGATACTGTAGATAGATAGATAGATAGATAGATAGATGTGAAAGGCACTATATGACAGGTGCTGCAGAAAGGCAAGCAGGCAGTGAGAGTACATTCACATGTGAAAGGCACTAGATAAATGGATTGATAGGGAAGACACTTATATAATAGGTAGACAGAGAAGGCACTAGACAGATACGTAACTGTATTAGCTATATAGTAGTTTTATTTTATATATGATGTATATGTATTTTACAACTTGGAGAACTGTCAAAAAGAAATACATTAAATCATATATCAATCAACACACGCTGTACACAGGCAAGCGGACAGTGAGAGTGGAGATAAAGACGCTAGATAGATTGTATACAACAGGCAAAAATAGCGACCACTTGATAACAATATTAGCTATAATGAATGAAAGCATGAATTAATCAACAGAAATAACCGCGATCGACATTTCAAACTTAACGATTTACTTAAGAAAAAGAAAAATGCCCCAGCACGCAGAAAGCAGACGCGTGCAGGCAGGCAGAGCGGCGAAGGTTAAAAAGAAAAAAATAACACTTTCTCCCCAAAGGGGAATCAAACTCGGGTCTCTGAAGCACGGCAAGCCTGCTGCGCTCCGAGACAGCAAATCTTAGTGCTATGCCACAGAAGCTGTTGTAGCATTCTTGAACCTTTTGTGAAAGTGTTTATTTGGTCTTTGGAAATCCGGCTTCACATGTTCTATAGTTTATGCCTACATTTTGTAATATTTATTACTAAAATATGAAAAAGTTTCTGTTTTAACAATGTGTTTACACAGGTTACTGTAGAAACGGAACACGCATGAAATGCATGTGTTCCAAATAACGATCTATTATTTCCACTCTAAAACTCCAGCACTTCAGTCACTCCCAGATAATCAAACAAGGCCTGAGCTGGGAGAACTTAGTGAACGTTCTGCGACGGTGGCGGATGGAATAGCCGGTTGCTTGTCTTAATCGGCACATTTAGAAGACAAAAGACGCTGGCGGAGAGGTGAGAACGGTTTTGAGGTGGGCTGGATATACGAGTTTTTTCGTAGACTCTGGTAATTCTAGTGTTAAATGTTCAGGTTCATCTGCCCTCGATTTAATCAATTATTGTAGATGGTGTTAGGTGTCTAGCTACATTTTCCCACCATTTGTTAATTTCCAAACGTCTGCACTGTCGTAAACACCAAGCCTTGTTCAGACTCATTGCAACACTTTACTAAACTGACACTTTGGTGATAACAGACTTGACCTCATTAGCGTTGTGTTTAACCCCGAGCCAAAAATTGCTTAACGTTTCTCACCAAAAAAAAAGCATTATGTGTAAATAGCAAAACATCAAACTAAATACAGGAAACGTCTGGTGTGTCGAGTGATGCTGATTCAGTACACGTCCTTCATGTGATACGTTTTGAAACAATCGCCAGATCACAGCCCGATGTCGCCAGTTTCTGCAACCACTTTTTTTTTTTTTCTGTTTCTTACACATGAGATGGTTGAATGCCAGTTGGCCTGAGCCATACCCTTGTGTTATTGTAGGGCTACCACAGCACAAGACTTAGTGACTTCCACATTTTTCTTGGCATGAACTTTGACAGTTGCTGCATTGTGAAGAGAGCTTAGGTGGCTAACGTTTTTCTTGTTCTTCCACTTGAATGCAATCATTTTGTCTTTTTGCCATGCAGCTTCTTGCAACACGGCTAACTATCGGGTGACCAAATTGACCAGGCATGTCATAGCAGTTTGTTGTCCAGTGACGTATGCACCAGTTTCTCTATCACATTGTCATCACTAACAGTTGGTTCAACTATTAATTCAGTTTGTTCTAAAACTGGTTTTACAACTCCTTCACACACCTTTGTGTTTTAGCTAAAGGCTCCGCCCCACTCATAAATATTGATGAGTTACTTTAGATTGGCAAAACATATTGAAATATTCATGATTTTGTTGCATAATGTTATTTTATCCACTAGGTGGCAGAAGAATACTATCCTGATTGTTATCTGGGCTATAAGCTGTATGTTGGATTTTACTGATGTGTAATGCAAAACATTTTATAAATAAATAAAGGAAGGTCTATCAGATGAGCCAAGGTAATTGGTGTGCAATGCTGTGTAAATGACTACAAGGTCAAATGTTTAAAGAGACAACAACAATGAACAAAGAGAAGTCTTACTTCTTGAAATACTTTTGCAGATTATGACAGCTTCAAGTTGAACACAAGTAGAATTTCAGGTTGTATCACTTAAGAAGTTGGAGAGTTTACTGTGTTTAATCGCTTAATGATGCTAATATGTTGCATGTTTTCCTGTGGCTTTGCATTTGGACTCCACGTTTGATGGATTCCTGACACTACCAAGATTAGCAAGAGTGAATGCAGAACACGAATCTGTAGCGATATGTGGCACTTTCTGCTTTTGAAGTGCAACATGTCAAGAAGCATCAACCTAAAGTACGGAACATGAACTGCTGGAGATCTGCTGAACGGCCAATTGGAATGCATCTTTATGTCACCTTTGCTATTTTTCTGCCAGGGTTCAAATTCACATTTCATGACCTTTATGTTTTTACTCGAGCCGTGTATTTATGTTAATGTCACTTTTGTTAATTATCTGCTGTTTTTGTCTTCACCTGTGTCCTCCGAGAGGCGGATCACCTGCCAGTCTCTGTCCTAGAAAACCAGAGGGTCTCATGCAGTTCCTGTTAGTTCATCTGAATGCACTAGAGAGTTGGTGAGTTCCTGTGCTTTTTGTTCTTATTCACCAGATTTTTGGCATTTTGCTTTGTATTTCGACTCTTCTTGGGGTTTCGTATTGGAACTCCTGATTACATTGGAATGTCTTGTTACTTTTGGGTAAATCTTTTTGCCTTTGTGCTCCATGGAGCTTCATTGTTATTGAAGAGCATTTTTGTGAAGGATAAATGTATTTTAATACAGGATAAATAAATTTTTACAACACCGCTCTTGTGTCTAGCCAGGCTTTTGGACAGGACTTCCCCCTCTAGTGGGCAATTTTGGAAGTGCCTTTGCGACTTACCTGCTTTGGTACTGATCATCATAACAACTTGATTTTTACACAGCAGAAAATTTGAGAATGATCTGAAACAATATTGTCAGGTCCATGCTTTTTTTTTTTTTGCACAATTGGGCTATTTTTGATCACAGTCGGGATGGGGAATGGCCTTGGGATACCCTTTGAAAAACAACATGCTATTTGGGGTTATTTTTGAAAACCCTCCACCAGCCTGCATTATTACTGTGTATTACATCAGTCCACCAAATCTTCCCCTTCCGTTTGCTCCTGTATACGTACGCACTTTATTGTTCTAAAATCTCTGCAGAGACGCTGCCTGGTGTGGGACAGTATATACCAATACTGTCTTTCTCAAATCTCCGAAGGGGGATACCCCCACTCAGACTTTGAGGATATGTACCTAATCCATCATTCTCAATGCTGGCGCCCTGCTTCTGCCTGGTGTGGGCCGGTATACACCCATTCAGTCTTTACATTTCCAGGTGGGGGGGTACCCCCCCATACTTGGACAGTATTTATCAATCCAGTGGTTGTCAAATAGGGGGGCGAGAAGATGTGGAAAAAAAAAAAACAAGAATCGAAAATATGAAAAATATGTGAAATTGACTTAAGTGTTCATGAGAGTGATGGCCTGAGGGTAGAAACTGCTCATACAGTGCGTCCGGAAAGTATTCACAGCGCATCACTTTTTCCACATTTTGTTATGTTACAGCCTTATTCCAAAATGGATTCAATTCATTTTTTTCCTCAGAATTCTACACACAACACCCCATAATGACAATGTGAAAAAAGTTTACTTGAGGTTTCTGCAAATTTATTAAAAATAAAAAAACTGAGAAATCCCATGTCCATAAGTATTCACAGCCTTTGCTGAATACTTTGTCGATGCACCTTTGGCAGCAATTACAACCTCAAGTCTTTTTGAATATGATGCCACAAGCTTGGCACACCTATCCTTGGCCAGTTTCGCCCATTCCTCTTTGCAGCACCTCTCAAGCTCCATCAGGTTGGATGGGAAGCGTCGGTGCACAGCCATTTTAAGATCTCTCCAGAGATGTTCAGTCGGATTCAAGTCTGGGCTCTGGCTGGGCCACTCAAGGACATTCACAGAGTTGTCCTGAAGCCACTCCTTTGATATCTTGGCTGTGTGCTTAGGGTCGTTGTCCTGCTGAAAGATGAACCGTCGCCCCAGTCTGAGGTCAAGAGCGCTCTGGAGCAGGTTTTCATCCAGGATGTCTCTGTACATTGCTGCAGTCATCTTTCCCTTTATCCTGACCAGTCTCCCAGTCCCTGCCGCTGATCCCCAATCCCCACAGCATGATGCTGCCACCACCATGGTTCACTGTAGGGATGGTATTGGCCTGGTGATGAGCGGTGCCTGGTTTCCTCCAAACGTGACACCTGGCATTCACACCAAAGAGTTCAATCTTTGTCTCATCAGACCAGAGAATTTTCTTTCTCATGGTCTGAGAGTTCTTGAGGTGAGTTTTTGGCAAACTCCAGGTGGGCTGCCATGTGCCTTTTACTAAGGAGTGGCTTCCGTCTGGCCACTCTACCATACAGGCCTGATTGGTGGATTGCTGCAGAGATGATTGTCCTTCTGGAAGGTTCTCCTCTCTCCACAGAGGACCTCTGGAGCTCTGACAGAGTGATCATCGGGTTCTTGGTCACCTCCCTGACTAAGGCCCTTCTCCCCCGATCGCTCAGTTTAGATGGCCGGCCAGCTCTAGGAAGAGTCCTGGTGGTTTCGAACTTCTTCCACTTACGGATGATGGAGGCCACTGTGCTCATTGGGACCTTCAAAGCAGCAGAAATTTTTCTGTAACCTTCCCCAGATTTGTGCCTCGAGACAATCCTGTCTCGGAGGTCTACAGACAATTCCTTTGACTTCATGCTTAATTTGTGCTCTGACATGAACTGTCAACTGTGGGACCTTCTATAGACAGGTGTGTGCCTTTCCAAATCATGTCCAGTCAACTGAATTTACCACAGGTGGACTCCAATGAAGCTGCAGAAACATCTCAAGGATGATCAGGGGAAACAGGATGCACCTGAGCTCAATTTTGAGCTTCATGGCAAAGGCTGTGAATACTTATGAACATGGGATTTCTCAGTTTTTTTATTTTTAATAAATTTGCAAAATCCTCAAGTAAACTTTTTTCACGTTGTCATTATGGGGTGTTGTGTGTAGAATTCTGAGGAAAAAAATGAATTTAATCCATTTTAGAATAAGGCTGTAACATAAGAAAATGTGGAAAAAGTGATGCGCTGTGAATACTTTCTGGATGCACTGTATGTCTGGTAGTTTTGGCGTACAGTGCTCTGTAGCGCCTACCAGAGGGTAGTAGTTGAAAAAGGTTGTGACCAGGGTGTGATGGGTCTGCAGTGATGTTTTCTGCCCGTTTCCTGACTCGAGAGCTTTATATGTCCTGAATGGAGGGCAGATCAGCACCAATGATGTTTTCTGCAGTCCTGACTGTCCATGTTGTCTGTTCCTGTCCTGTTTTGTGGCCGAACCAAACCAGACTGTGATAGATGAACAGAGAACAGACTGCAGAGTAAAATTGGATGAGCAGCTCCTGAGGCAGGTTGAACTTCTTGAGCTGATGCAGGAAGCACAACCTCTGCTGGGCCTTTTTAACAATTGTGTCTCTGTTTGGTGCCCACTTCAGGTCCTTTGGAAATTGTGGATCCCAGAAACCTAAAGTTTTCCACAGCGGACACAATGCTGTTGAGTAGTGTGAGAGGGGGGCAACACTGGGGGGCTCCTCCTGAAGTCCACTGTCATCTCCACAGTTTTAAGCTTGTTCAGCTCCAGGTTGTTTTGACCACACCAGAGGGCCAGCTGTTCGACCTCTCGTCTGTATACAGACTCGTCACTGTCCTTGATGAGGCCAATGACTGTCATATCATCTGCAAACTTCAGGAGTTTAACAGACGGGTCACTTGAGGTGCACTCATTTGTGCAGAGAGGAGAGGACACATCCCTGGGGGGCGCCAGTGTTGACTGTTTGTGTACTGGATGTGATTTTTTTCCCAGTCTCACTTGCTGCTTCCTATCTGTCAGGAAGTTTGTGATCCACTGGCAGATGGGAGCTGGTACAGTGAGTTTGGTGTGGAGGACTTCTGGAATGATAGTATTGAACGCCGAGCTGAAGTCCACAAACAGGATCCTAGCATATGTCCCTGGAGAGTCGAGATGTTGCAGGATGTAGTGCAGTCCCATGTTGATTGCATCATCCACTGACCTGTTTGCTCGGTAAGCAAACTGTAGGGGGTCAAGCAGGGGGTCTGTAATGTCCTTCAGGTAGGTCAACACCAGTCTTTCAAAGGATTTCATGACCACAGACGTCAGGGCGACTGGCCTGTAGTCATTTAACCCTGCGATGGAGGTTTTCTTGGGAACCGGGATAGCAGGAGGGAACTTCACATAGCTCCAGGGATCTGTTGAAGATCTGTGTAAATATGGGGGCCAGCTGAGCAGCACAGACATTGAGATGGGAGGTTGACACGCCATCTGGACCTGGTGCCTTCCTGATCTTCTGTCTCCTGAAGAGCTGACTCACATCTCCTTCACAGATCCTGAGTGCAGGTATGGTGTCAGTGGGCAGGGGCAGGGGCATGGTAGTGAGTGCTGGGAGTGTATTGTGAGAGGTATGAAAGAGGGATTATCAAACCTGCAGTAGAACAAATTCAGCTCGTTGGCCAGTTGATGGTTCTCTTCAGTATGGTGGGATGGTTGCCTGTAGTTGGTGATGTCTTTCAGATCTCTCCACACTGATGCAGGGTCATTGGCTGAAAACCTATCTTCCAGCTTTTCAGTGTAGCGCCTCTCCTTTGTCAATGTGTTTCTGGCCTGATTGTACAGGATTCTGACCCCACTTCTGTAGGCCTTTTCCTTAGCCTGAGTGAAGAGACGGACGCCAGGCCTACATTGGTTTACACAGCTTGGGAAAGGAAGACCTGCTGAGATCTGCAGCGTTGAAGGCTCCCAAGAGCACAGCGGCCTTCATATTTCTTAAGCAGAAGACATTCGGAACAACCACCACTCTACCTAGAGCTGAGCTGCCCAGCCAAACCTAGGAATTGTGAGAGAAGGACCTCGAAAAGAGAGAGGTGACAGAGAACCCGATGGTCACTCTGGCTGAGCTTTAGAGAACCTGCATGGAGATGAGAGAAACTTCCATCACTGCAACACCATATTATTAAGGACAACTGTGACTGCAACATTCCACCAATGTGGGCCAGACAGAGGTCTCTCTTTAGTAGAAGAGACATGGAGGCCTGCTTGGAGTTCACAAGAAGACACCTAAAGACCTGACCTGATGAAACCAAGATCAGTGTCATGTCTGGAGGAAAACGGGCACCGCTCATCTCCTGCACACTGCCATTCCGAATGCGTGTGGTGGTGCTGGTGGTGGCATCATGGAACAGGAGACTAGTCCGGGTGGAAGGAAAGCTGAACGGAGCAAACTGCACAGAGGACCTTAATGAAAACCTGCTCCAGTGTGCTCTGGGACCTCCGACCTTCCAACAGGACAAAGCCAAGGCAAGACGTGTGTGGCTTAGAAACAAATCTGCAAATGTCCTTGAATGGCCCACCTAGATTCTGAACTTGAACCCACCTGAAAACTGCAGTCCACTGAGGGTCTCCGTCCAACCTGACAGAGCTTGAGAGGATCTGCAGAGAAGGATGACAGAAGACCCCCCCAAGTCCAGGTGTGTCGAGCTTATCACGTCAACCCGAAGGAGACTCCTGGCTGGAATGGCTGCCAAAGGGGCTTCAACTAAGAACCGAGTAAAAGGTCTGCATAACTTGTGTCGATGGGAGATTTCGGTTTTTGATTATTTTTAATACATTTACAAAATTTTCTAAAATTCTCTTTACGCTTATCTCAGTTTTGGGTACCGAGTGTTGTTTGATGAAGAAAACGATAACAGAATTGGTGGGAGTCGAATCTCCGTCACCCCTTAGTGGTGCACAGAGTGTCCTCAGCTCCACTCCGAACTTCACGTCATCCTCCCCAATAAACACAAAGGGTGGGTGTTAACATCACGGGCAGCCGGCGGTGAAGCCCACCGACTGCACCCCTTCTTCAGATGCCCACCGTCGCCTTTGTGGTCACGGAGTGTGTCGTACTGTTGTGGGGGCGCAGTCACATGACTTGGCGTGCAGTAAACGTGTGCCACACGTGTGCCAGGACCGCAGCAGCCTGTCGTCAAAATGACCAAAAAGAAAAGAGAGAGAGCGAGAGACTTTGTGTTTTCTCTTCCTCAGATGTCTTTTATGTTCATTTCTTCTTATTTGTTTTGTTATCCGGCTTTGAAATAAAAGTGCTGCATGTGCTTCAATAATTGATCTCTCCAGCGTGAGGCACTGCCACCATCTTCACTCTTATAATTATATCAGTTGTTATTAATTATAATCAGGGCCTACAAAATGACAAAAGACCCTCAGAGGAGAGGAGAGGAGAGGAGGAGAGAAGAAGGAGTGGAGTTCTTGCTGAAGAAAAGAAAAACCGGCCAAACCAGACGAAAAAAAAAAAATACAAACAGGAGGTGGTGGATTGTGGGATGTAGCGGCTCACGCAGCGGACCTTCAGCACCGGGATGCTGTGCAGCCTGACTGAGGGGTGGCTTTGTACCCCATTTGGTAAGTCTGCTTGGATCAAGAATACAATCAATACACAGGAAAGGCACAATATGATAGATAGATAGACGTGAAAGGCACTATATAACACTACAGACTGGGATATCCTGCAGGGATCACATAGTGAGAACATTGAGGAGGTTGTTGACTGCACTACTGACTACATCATCTTCTGTATGGACATTGTAGTTCCAGTAAGAACAGTACGCTGCTATGCTAACAACAAGCCATGGATTACAAGTGACATCAAGGGCCTTTTGAACCAGAAGAAAAGGGCTTTAAGAGGCAGTGATCAGCATGAGCTCAAGCGCGTGCAGAAGGAACTCCGAGTCCAGCTCAGGGCGGCGAAGGAGCAGTACAGGAGAAAGCTGGAGCAGAAGTTGCAGAATAACAGCATGAAGGAAGTGTGGGATGGGATGAAGATCATCACTGGCTGCAGCTCAAAGCAGGGTACCACCATCGAGAGAGACATGAAGAGAGCAAACCAAATGAACAACTTCTTTAACAGGTTTGACCACCCTAACCCACTCTTACTCTCACCTCGGAGTATTGCACCCTCCAACCATCCTTCTGCTGATACCAGCATAGGAGAGACATCCCCACCCACAATTACAACAGCGCAAGGTGAGCAGAGAGCTGAGGAGACCTTGTGCCAGCAAAGCAGCGGGTCCAGATGGAGTATCTCCACAACTGCAGAAGGTCTGTACAATGGAGTCCTCTACAGCACATCTTCAACCTGAGCCTGGAACAGGGGAGAGTCCCGAGGCTTTGGAAAACATCTTGTATTACCCCAGTCCCAAAGGTATCACGTCCTAGTGAGCTGAACGACTTCCAGCCTGTCGCCCTGAAGTCACATGTGATGAAGACCATGGAGCGGCTGCTGCTTCACCACCTGATGCCACAGGTTCGCCACGCCCTCGACCCTCTGCAGTTCACATACCAGGAGAAGGTGGGAGTGGAGGATGCCATCATCTACATGCTACACTGATCCCTCTCCCACTTGGACAGAGGCAGTGGTGCTGTAAGAATTATGTTTCTAGACTTCTCTAGCGCCTTCAACACAATCCAACCTCTGCTCCTTAGGGACAAGCTGACAGAGATGGGAGTAAAGTCATACCTGGTGGCATGGATCGTGGACTATCTTACAGACAGACCTCAGTATGTGCGTCTTGGGAACTGCACGTCTGACATTGTGGTCAGCAGCACAGGAGCGCCACAGGGGACTGTACTTTCTCCGGTCCTGTTCAGCCTATATACATCAGACTTCCAATTCAACTCGGAGTCCTGCCACGTGCAAAAGTTCGCTGATGACACTGCTATCGTAGGCTGCATCAGGAGTGGGCAGGAGGAGGAGTATAGGGACCTAATCAAGGACTTTGTTAAATGGTGTGACTCAAACCACCTACACCTGAACACCAGCAAAACCAAGGAGCTAGTGGTGGATTTTAGGAGGACCAGACCCATCATGGACCCCGTGGTCATCAGAGGTGACTGTGTGCAGATGGTGCAGACCTATAAATACCTGGGAGTGCAGCTGGATGATAAATTAGACTGGACTGCCAATACTGATGCTCTGTGCAAGAGAGGACAGAGCCGAGTATACTTCCTTAGAAGGCTGGCTTCCTTCAACATCTGCAATAAGATGCTGCAGATGTTCTATCAGACGGTTGTGGCGAGCGCCCTCTTCTACGCAGTGGTGTGCTGCTGAGGCAGCATAAAGAAGAGGGATGCCTCACACCTGAACAAACTGGTGAGGAAGGCAAGCTCTATTGTAGGCATGGAGCTGGACAGTTTGACATCTGTGGCAGAGCGACGGGCGCTGAGCAGACTCCTGTCCATCATGGAGAATCCACTGAACAGGATCATCTCCAGACAGAGGAGCAGCTCCAGCGACAGACTGCTGTCACCATCCTGCTCCACTGACAGACTGAGTAGTTCGTTCCTCCACCACACTATGCGACTCTTCAATTCCACCCGGGGGGGTAAACGTTAACATTATACAAAGTTATTGTCTGTCTGTATACCTGCATTGTTATCAATCTTTAATTTAATTATCAGTATGCTGCTGCTGGAGTATGTGAATTTCCCCTTGGGATTAATAAAGTATCTATCTATCTATCTATCTATCTATCTATCTATCTATCTATCTATCTATCTATCTATCTATCTATCTATCTATCTATCTATCATATAGCGCCTTTTACTATCTATCTATCTATCTATCTATCTATCTATCTATCTATCTATCTATCTATCTATCTATCATATAGCACCTTTTACTATCTATCTATCTATCTATCTATCTATCTATCTATCTATCTATCTATCTATCTATCTATCTATCTATCATATAGCACCTTTTACTATCTATCTATCTATCTATCTATCTATCATATAGCACCTTTTACTATCTATCTATCTATCTATCTATCTATCTATCTATCTATCTATCTATCTATCTATCATATAGCGCCTTTTACTATCTATCTATCTATCTATCTATCTATCTATCTATCTATCTATCTATCTATCTATCTATCATATAGCACCTTTTACTATCTATCTATCTATCTATCTATCTATCTATCTATCTATCTATCTATCTATCTATCTATCTATCATATAGCGCCTTTTACTATCTATCTATCTATCTATCTATCTATCTATCTATCTATCTATCTATCTATCATATAGCACCTTTCACTATCTATCTATGTATCACATAGATAGAGTATGAAAGGCACTATGTATAGAAATGGAGTAATAAATTGTTCCTGCCTTGTGCTCTTTTCTCGCTGCGTTAGGCTCCAGCACACCCTGTGTTTGTGTTCGTGACTGAGCAGATTAGAAAATGACTCACTGAAATGTTTTATAAAATAAATATGCATTGAAGGCACTATATAGAGAAATACATGTGAAATATTCTATATAATAAATTGATAGATATGAAAGGCACTATATAACAGATTTATATGAAATATTGTGTATAATAAATCAATAGAAATGAAAGGTGGCACATAATAGACATAGACAGAAAGGTGCTCCGTAATAGAGAGATATGAAAGGCACTATATATCAGTTATTAAAGGCTCCATTTTAGGGGGGTCAAACTCCGGTCCTGGTGGGCCACCGTGGCTGCAGGTTTTCATTCTAACCATCTTCTTAATAAATGTTCAGCTTCTTTTGCTTTAATTTTAGTTAACTTGGCTCAGACCCTTTAGTTGTTTCTTTTTCCTCACTTAGCAGCCAAACAATTATGAGACACAAAACAACGCCACGTGAGCATCTCACCTGTGTCCATCACACAATATCTCAAAATAAAGAAAGGTCTCAGTAAGGTTGATCTCTCAGGTCGTCAAATCATTGTGACGGTGGTCTTAGAAAAAAAACACAAAATCAACAGTCAGCTGTGGCAGAATGAGAGCAGCAACACATCCTGATGTTCATTGACAGCAAGAATCGGCTTCTTATTAAGAGTTTGGTTGGAGTTTGAAGCCACCGTTTAGCTGGTGATCTGTCGGCTCGTCTCACGTCTCATTTCTGTTTGGCTGCCATTTAATGAACAAAAGAATCAACTCAGAGGGCTGACTCCTTAAAAACAGGGCTATTAAAATGAAGGGAAAGTTAAGTTAACTGGCAGTGAAAACTGATTAGGAGAAGGGTGAGAATGAAAACCTGCAGCCACTGCGGCCCACCAGGCCTGGAGTTCGACTCCCCTGCTTAATACTCAAATAGATTCAAAAGGCAGTATATATTAGAGAGGGGTCTGAAGGGTGATATGTAATAAATATGAAAGGCACTATGAAGTACTTTGGGTATGTGTATAGATAATATTTATCAATGCAATATTATTATTACTGTTGATATTACTGTTGTTGTATTATAGATAAGTAGAAATGAAAGGTGGTAATGAATTACACTATTTAATACAGTAAATATGTAGATGTGAAATGTACTCTATAACAGGTATGAATGTTGTGAAATAATAAATAAGTGGGAAAGGTACTATTTAATAATCAGGTTATAATTTGGAAGGCGCTATATAATAGAGAGATAGGTAGACTGTGTCCCCGTATTTCAGTATGGCGCCGCATTGTGGTGCCCCAGTAAAGCGGGGCTCTTGCCCAGTATGTTAGGCTCACCTTCACACTAAACGCCTTCTGCCAGTCCGGCTGCCCCCTTAACGCCGCCCTCAGTTATTTCTTTTCCTAAACTGGCTGCTCCTAGTTGTTGTTGCAATGCCTAATGAAGTCCTGCAGAGGGAGCCATTGGAGAAGTTTCTGTAAGCTAAGAGCTGGGGCCTCGACTGGTGGAGGAGCTCAGAGCAGACATGCCCGCTCCACATTAGGGGCACATTACTGATGGCCTCACATTCAGGGGTCTGCTCAGCCCACCGCTAGCTAGCAGGTCATTTTCAGCCCCTTGTGAACGATGTGGCAAACGTCAAGCTTCTGCTACTGAGATCAGACCTGCAGACTTGTCAGGCGCTTCGGGGTCTCGGCAGGAAGTTCTGCAGGGGTCTGAATGAAGTTTTGTTTTGCAGACCACCTTTCTGGTTTGCCTCCCCACATCAAAGCCCGATGGCGGAGCGTGACAAAAGTTAACACCTGAGCTTCTCACGCTGATTAGATCACTGAAGCATTTCCAACTCTGGCCCTCTAAAGCCCCTTCTTAGAAATGACATGCAGGTCACCCTGATTGGGGACATGGTGTTGCATCGAGTCCCCCAGTGTTTGATGGGAGGTCTTGCTGTGTGTGTAAAATTAAGGAGAGCTGGAGATTTGCAGAATTCATCCACACCTTCCCAACTGCATTCAAACAGACCCCTAACAAAGTCCTCTTCTCTAGACACCCCCACTTGACCCATCCCAGGCAGGGCTATCTTAACATACGGGCACAATGGGCACTGCCCAGGGACCCACCATGTTTCTGATCCCTTTGTAGGTTTCTGTTTTGCTATCAAACCAAGGGGGCCCAGCGCACTATTTTGTCGACGGGCCTGTGATGCTGTTAAGACATCTCTGATCCCAGGCAGGTCGTCACAGACTGGGGTCTCTCCTCTTCCTCTCTCTTAAACTCCTTGAAGATGTCATCTCTAACCAAGCCTCTTCCTTTCTTCTCCAGAACAGTCT
This sequence comes from Erpetoichthys calabaricus, assembly GCF_900747795.2. NCBI lineage: Eukaryota > Metazoa > Chordata > Cladistia > Polypteriformes > Polypteridae > Erpetoichthys > Erpetoichthys calabaricus. Next base: position 209,590,896 of record NC_041399.2, on the reverse strand, counting down.
GCTTGAACCTAATCAGCCCAGCTTCAAGAAGGGGCTCATCTCACTGGTGTCGGCCACGTCATGGTGGGCTAGAGCTACCAACGTGTCATCTGTGCTCATCCTCACGGTCAACCACCGGATCCTTCTTTTTGACATTGGTATCCCTGAGACTGCCCTCAGGTGGTCTGAGCTCTACCTCGGGGTGGGGGTGGGGGGTCTCTCCAGGATGGTACGGTATGAAGAGACATTGAGACGTGCCTGCCCTCTGACTGAAAGACCACTGGTGATGAGCAGTGCCTGAATCTTCACCAGACACAGGGGCTTGGAGTTCCGTCCAAAGAGTTCCAATTTTTGTGCTCATCAGAGCAGAGAATCTTTTCTCCTCCTCCAAGTCCTCCGAGTCCTCTGAACTGTCATGTGCTTTTTTTTTCAAGGGGGGCTTCTGTCCAACCACGCTACCACAAACACCTCGTTGATGGAGTGCAGCCAAGTGCAGGGTCTCCCATCTCAACAGAGGACCCCCGTTAGAGCAACCATTGGGTTCACCTCCCTGACTTAAGGTCCTACTAGACGGGTCACTCGGTTTGGCTGACTCTAGGAAGAGCCCTGGTGGTCCCAAACTTCTTCTGTTTCACACCAATTGAGGCCACCATGCTCGCTTGAAACATTCAAAGCTTTCCAAATGGTGTGATCCTCTCAGATGTCCTGATCGCTGCCTCCCCACCGTTTGAGGTCTACAGAGAACTCCTTGGACTTCATGGTTTGTTTTGGGTATGAATGGTGGGACCTCCTCTACAGATGAAGACGTATCTGCCGTCCTGAACGATGTCTAATCAGATCAGTTTGGCACTGGTGAAGTTCTTCAAACATCTCAAGAAGAAATTAAAGCAAACTGGAGGCACTGGACCACAATTTGGAGAGTCCCAGCAAAGGATCTCCTAGGGATGAGAGATTCCCATTTTTGGATTCTCCATAAATTTGCAAACACGTCTTCACTTTGTCATGGTGGACTACTGAATGGTGGATGAAAATGGCAAATTCATCCATTGCAACTGAAATCTACAGCAAAGAGAGAATGAAGGGGGTCCGAAGAATCCACCACATTACCATACAAGTAATCACTTTCTTCTTCATCATCATCATCTTCTTCTTCTCACGTGCATTTTGCTCCATCATCAGCTCATCCTGTTGCTGTTCCAATGACCGCCGTCCACCAGGTGTGTATATTTGGGGGGCGACGAGCAGTAAGGAGACGAGTAGACCGGCCCACCTAGCGGCAGAAACAAAGCAACGAGAAACAATTCGGTCACATGACCTGAAGGGTCACGGCACAGTGGGTGCCGCTGATGCCTCCCACAATAAGGAGACTGGGGGCTTGTGTCGAGGGTCCCCTCTCGGCGTGGAGTTTGCATGTTGTCCCCGTGTCTGAGTGGGGGCTCCCTGCAGGTTAGCTGACTTTGCGTCGTTTAGTTGGTTGTGGCTCCTCTGGGATTGATTGTTCCTGCCTTGTGCCCGATGCTCGCTGTCCTGCTTGGCTCAGGACAATGGATAGGTGAATATTTGGGGTCATGTTTGGGATCTGGCAGCCCACCTGTAAGTCCGGGTGTGACGATAACTGAACATTTTCTTTGTAGTTTAGCGTTTTATTTTGAGTCAGAAGTTTCTTGTCATTTTTATATTTTTATTAAGTTTCATCTTTTCACTCATAATAATAGCCTTGGGCGGCACGGTGGCGCAGTGGGTAGTGCTGCTGCCTCGCAGTTGTGAGACCTGGGGACCTGGGTTCGCTTCCCGGGTCCTCCCTGGGTGGAGTTTGCATGTTCTCCCCGTGTCTGCGTGGGTTTCCTCCCACAGTCCAAAGACATGCAGGTTAGGTGGATTGGCGATTCTAAATTGGCCCTAGTGTGTGCTTGGTGTGTCCTGTGGTGGGTTGGCACCCTGCCCGGGATTGGTTCCCTGCCTTGTGCCCTGTGTTGGCTGGGATTGGCTCCAGCAGACCCCCGTGACCCTGTGTTCGGATTCAGCGGGTTGGAAAATGGATGGATGGATGGATAATAGCCTTAGCGCACATGTGACGAAAAACCTTAACTTGGTCTTAATGACTTTGCTGTAATTTGTAGGTTTTACTCCAATGATATTTTATTTCCTTTTATTTAAATAGACCACACTGAGCCTTCAGATCTGTAATACAACAATTAACTGCGCAGTTTCTGTCTCTAACCACCAGATGGCAGTAACTTCACATTGTAAATTAGAATCTGCGGCCCTTTCTGAAGTGCAGGCTTACAGGGTCACTACTGTCACATGGACAGGGGACAATGACATTCATGCTTGTTTTGAACCAGTTACTGTCACACGGGGGGGGGGGGGGTAATGATATATGCCAACAGCTCGGGGTACAAGGTGGGTACAGGGTGGCAGGACCCACTCGTAAAGACAGCTACACAAAGTCCCTTCAACTTGACCAGTTCATCCTGGAGGGCTGCAAGTCATTTTCTGGAGGGCTACAATGGCCAATACCACCTTTCTTAATTACTGCTACTAAAGGGGGGAGACATATTGTCTTTTTTTTTTTGTGGGTGTTTTAAGTGACTAACTCTTTAAAGGTGCTAACCCTCAGAATAGTGACGGTGACCCCATTCAGGAAGGTGTGGGTTTGCAGAATTGATGGGTGGAATAAAAGGCCGAAATGCAGAATACCTGTGGTGGGTTGGCACCCTGCCCGGGATTGGTTCCCTGCCTTGTGCCCTGTGGTGGCTGGGATTGGCTCCAGCAGACCCCCGTGACCCTGTGTTCGGATTCAGCGGGTTGGATACTGGATGGATGGATGCAGAACACGGCGGCCTCACAACGTCTTCAGACCCCTCACCTTTTACACGTTTTGTTACGTTGCAGCCTTGAGCTAAAATGTTTTTTAATTCATTTTTTCCCCCTCATCAAGAAACCCCAAAGAATGACAAATGAAAAACAGGATTTTAGAAATGTGTGCAAATGCATTAAAAATAAAATAAAACTGAAATATCTCATTGACACCAGCACTCAGACCAGTGAGAAATCTGGAGGAGGTGCGTCCCATTTAGTGAGTCCTGTTGTCACTTTGTCATTCTGGGGTAATAATAATCATCATCATCATCATATCACTGGCCACTTTATTAGGTACACTCTGCCAGTACCTGGTTGGACCCCCTTTAGTCTTCAGAACTGCCGTAATTCTTCATGGCGTTAATTTAACAAGGTGCTGCACATTTTGCTCCACATTGACCTGATAGCCTCACACAGTTGCTGCAGATTTGTCAGCTGCACATCCATGATGTGAATCTCCTGTCCCACCACATCCCAAAGGTGCTCAACTGGACTGAGATCTGGGGAGTGTGGAGGCCATTGGAGTCCGGTGAACTCACTGTCATGTTCAAGAAACCAGTTGGAGATGATCTGAGCTTTGTGACGTGGTGTGTTATACCACTAGAAGGAGCCATCAGAAGATGGCGGTCAAAGGGATGGACACGGTCAGCAACAATTCTCAGGTAGGCTGTGGCATTTAAAGGATGCTCAGTTGGTACTAAGGGGCCCAAAGTGTGCCAAGAAAATATCATTTACCACCATTACACCCCCACCAGTGGCCTGAACCGATGATACAAGGCAGGATGGTACCCTGCTTTCATGTTGTTGACTGCAAAGTCTGATCCCACCATCTGAAAGTCACAGTAGAAATTGAGACTCGTCAGACCAGGCAATGTTTCTCCAAATCTTCTGTTGTCCAGTTATGCTGAGCCCATGTGACTTGTAGCCTCAGCTGCCTGTTCTTAGCTGACAGGAGTGTCAGTGGTGGGGTCTCCTACTGCTGTAGCCCACCTGCTTCAAGGTTTGACGTGTTGTGTGTTCAGAGCTGCTCTTCTGCACACCTCAGTTATAACGAGTGCTTATTTAAGTTCCTGTCTCCTTTCTGTCAGCTCACACCAGTCTGGCCATTCTCCTCTGACCTCTGGCATCAATGGGGCATATTCACCCAGAGAACTGCCGCTCATTGATATTTTCCATTTTTCAGACCATTCTCTGTAAACCTTAGAGATGGCTGTGTGTGAAAATCTCAGCAGATCAGCAGTTTCTGAAAGAGAGCAGCAAACGTCACGTTCAAAGTCACTTCAGTCACCTTCTTCAACATTCTGAACTTCAGCAGGTTGTCTTGACAAAGTCTACAGGCCGAAATGCATGGAGTTGCTGCCGTGTGCCATCTCTGTATGTGAATCGTGTGCCAGCTGTGGCTCAGGGCTGGGCGCGTTCCTGATGTCCCTCAATAAAAGAAACAAACCACCGACAATCTGAGCATCTCCATGACCGCTACAGATAGTCAGCCATGGTGATCACCTACCAATAGTGGCCTGAGGAGACAAAAACCACAAATTGGCGACATTGATGTTGGGGCTGCCAAGGCTCAACAATATGAGAGCTCAATAAAGGCCATCCTGTCAGGTCCAGGCCAACAGGAGCGGCTACTGTGGCACAAATCCCAGATAATTTTAGTGACAGTTACTGAAGTCGTGTCACAGGACGTGGTGCACTGAACCCTGCCTTGTAGGAGACCTCTCCAGGTGTCCATGTTTGGAGCATTGGATTAACAGAAGGATGTTGCCTGGTCTGATGAACCCCATCATGTGGACATCAGTCTACCAACTCAAAGAGACGCAGTGCAGCGTTTTAGGAAAAGGACCAGGAGATACGCAAAGTCAAAAAACGAGTTGAGGTCAAACCTGAGAGTCACCTTTTTTATTAGAGCAGTGCATCCATTTGCACACCCACCTGCTTCCCAAGATACATTGAACTGTGTATGTCAGCTGTCACACACAGGGGCATGGGGGACACTTTACAGGCTCCAATAGTACAATACAATACAATCACACAAGAAATGCCGCAACGGGCTTTAACAGGCCCTGCCTCTTGACAGCCCCCCAGCCTCGACTCTCTAAGACAAGAAAATAAAACCCTTGTAGGGAAAAAATGGAAGAAACCTCAGGAAAGGCACTTCAGAGAGCGAGACCCCATTACCAGGTAGGGTGGGTGTGCAGTGGGTGTCAAAAAGAAAGGGGGGGTCAATACAATACACAGAACAGAACAAATCCTCAATACAATAGATAGATAGATAGATAGACATGAAAGGCACTATATAATAGATAGATAGATAGATAGATACTTTATTAATCCCAAGGGGAAATTCCCATACTCCAGCAGCAGCATACTGATAAAGAACAATATTAAATTAAAGAGTGATAACAATGCAGGTAAAACAGACAATAACTTTATATAATATTAACGTTTACCCCCCCGGGTGGAATTGAAGAGTCGCATAGTGTGGGGGAAGAACGATCTCCTCAGTCTGTCAGTGGAGCAGGACGGTGACAGCAGTCTGTCGCTGAAGCTGCTCCTCTGTCTGGAGATGATCCTGTTCAGTGGATGCATTGGATTCTCCATGATTGACAGGAGTCTGCTCAGCGCCCGTCACTCTGCCACAGATGTCAAACTGTCCAGCTCCATGCCAACAATAGAGCCTGCCTTCCTCACCAGGTTGTCCAGGCGTGAGGTGTCCTTCTTCTTTATGCTGCCTCCCCAGCACACCACCGCGTAGAAGAGGGCGCTCGTCACAACCGTCTGATAGAACATCTGCAGCATCTTATTGCAGATGTTGAAGGATGCCAGTCTTCTAAGGAAGTATAACCGCCTCTGTCCTCTCTTGCACAGATCATCAGTATTGGCAGTCCAGTCCAATTTATCATCCAGCTGCACTCCCAGGTATTTATAGGTCTGCACCCTCTGCACACAGTCACCTCTGATGATCACGGGGTCCATGAGGGGTCTGGTCCTCCTAAAATCCACCACCAGCTCCTTGGTTTTGCTGGTGTTCAGGTGTAGGTGGTTTGAGTCGCACCATTTAACAAAGTCCTTGATTAGGTTCCTATACTCCTCCTCCTGCCCACTCCTGATTCAGCCCACGATAGCAGTGTCGTCAGTGAACTTTTGCACGTGGCAGGACTCCGAGTTGTATTGGAAGTCTGATGTATATAGGCTGAACAGGACCGGAGAAAGTACAGTCCCCTGTGGCGCTCCTGTGCTGCTGACCACAATGTCAGACCTGCAGTTCCTGAGATGTACATACTGAGGTCTGTCTGTAAGATAGTCCACGATCCATGCCACCAGGTATGAATCTACTCCCATCTCTGTCAGCTTGTCCCTAAGGAGCAGAGGTTGGATGGTGTTGAAGGCGCTAGAGAAGTCCAGAAACATAATTCTTACTTCACCACTGCCTCTGTGCAAGTGGGAGAGGGATCAGTGTAGCATATAGATGATGGCATCCTCCGCGTCCACCTTCTCCTGGTATGCAAACTGCAGAGGGTCGAGGGCGTGTTGAACCTGTGGCCTCAGGTGGTGAAGCAGCAGCCGCTCCATGGTGTTCATCACATGTGATGTCAGAGCGACAGGCCGGAAGGTGATCATGGACAGGCTGCTGCTTCACCACCACCATCTATCTATCTATCTATCTATCTATCTATCTATCATATAGCACCTTTCACTATCTATCTATCTATCATATAGCGCCTTTCACTATCTATCTAGGACTTGATACCTTTGGGACTGGGGTAATACAAGATGTTTTCCAAAGCCTCGGGACTCTCCCCTGTTCCAGGCTCAGGTTGAAGATGCGCTGTAGAGGACTCCCCAGCTCCAATGCACAGGCCTTCATCAGTCGTAGCGATACTCCATCTGGACCCGCTGCTTTGCTGGCACAAAGTCTCCTCAGCTCTCTGCTCACCTGCGCTACTGTAATTATGGGTTGAGGTAAACTCTCTCCTATGCTGGTATCAGTAGAAGGATGGGTGGAGGGTGCAGTACTCTGAGGTGAGAGTGGGTTAGGGTGGTCAAACCTGTTAAAGAAGTTGTTAATTTGATTTGCTCTCTCCACGTCTCCCTCGATGGTGGCATCCCACATTGAGCTGCAGCCAGTGATGATCTTCATCCCATCCCACACTTCCTTCATGCTGTTATTCTGCAACTTCTGCTCCAGCTTTCTCCTGTACTGCTCCTTCGCCGCCCTGAGCTGGACTCGGAGTTCTTTCTGCATGCGCTTGAGCTCATGCTGATCACCGCCATTAAAAGCCCTTTTCTTCTGGTTCAATACAATAGTACAATAGAAATATTACAAGTACAGAGCAGAATTTAACAGTAGATGATATCCCATAATAGGATTCAGATTTGTTCAGAGTCCTGGAGACCTCAGCCATCAAGCTGCCTCCTCCTATTGGCCATTCCACAGCTGAGTCAGCGCTGGGCCAGCCAATCCGACGGAAGGACCTTTCTACCTGATGATTCCTGCGATCCTCCATCAGAGATGACTTTATCTTAGGCAGGCAAAACAACTTGGCAGGTGGGCAGTGGGCACCAACTGGCACATTTGAGTACTGAGAAGATGAACAGAAGAGGTGAGGGTGAGTAACAAATTCTAATTATCACAGAACCCCACTAGGTCTTTTATTCGGCTTCAGGCACTGAAGGAGGTCCTCTGTAATTTAGTCCCCTCCATATCTGCTGAATTGTACCAACACATCGATTTGCACGGGACTGGCTTAACCTGGGGAGTTATTTTTAATAGAAATAAATTGTGTGGACCTTTCTGAAGATGTGTCTTCACTTTGAACTTACAGTGCATCCAGAAAGTATTCACAGCGCATCACTTTTTCCACATTTTGTTATGTTACAGCCTTATTCCAAAATGCATTAAATTCATTTTTTTCCTCAGAATTCTACACACAACACCCCATAATGACAACATGAAAAAAGTTTACTTGAGGTTTTTGCAAATTTATTAAAAATAAAAAAAACTGAGAAATCCCATGTCCATAAGTATTCACAGCCTTTGCTCAATACTTTGTTGATGCCCCTTTGGCAGCAATTCCAGCCTCAAGACTTGTTGAATATGATGCCACAAGCTTGGCACACCTATCCTTGGCCAGTTTCGCCCATTCCTCTTTGCAGCACCTCTCAAGCTCCATCAGGTTGGATGGGAAGCGTCGGTGCACAGCCATTTTAAGATCTCTCCAGAGATGTTCAATCAGATTCAAGTCTGGGCTCTGGCTGGGCCACTCAAGGACATTCACAGAGTTGTCCTGAAGCCACTCCTTTGATATCTTGGCTGTGTGCTTAGGGTCGTTGTCCTGCTGAAAGATGAACGTCGCCCCAGTCTGAGGTCAAGAGCGCTCTGGAGCAGGTTTTCATCCAGGATGTCTCTGTACATTGCTGCAGTCATCTTTCCCTTTATCCTGACTAGTCTCCCAGTCCCTGCTGCTGAAAAACATCCCCACAGCATGATGCTGCCACCACCATGCTTCACTGTAGGGATGGTGCCAGGTTTCCTCCAAACATGACGCCTGGCATTCACACCAAAGAGTTCAATCTTTGTCTCATCAGACCAGAGAATTTTCTTTCTCATGGTCTGAGAGTCCTTCAGGTGAGTTTTTGGCAAACTCCAGGTGGGCTGCCATGTGCCTTTTACTAAGGAGTGGCTTCCGTCTGGCCACTCTACCATACAGGCCTGATTGGTGGATTGCTGCAGAGATGGTTGTCCTTCTGGAAGGTTCTCCTCTCTCCACAGAGGACCTCTGGAGCTCTGACAGAGTGATCATCGGGTTCTTGGTCACCTCCCTGACTAAGGCCCTTCTCCCCCGATCGCTCAGTTTAGATGGCCGGCCAGCTCTAGGAAGAGTCCTAGTGGTTTCGAACTTCTTCCACTTACAGATGATGGAGGCCACTGTGCTCATTGGGACCTTCAAAGCAGCAGAAATTTTTCTGTAACCTTCCCCAGATTTGTGCCTCGAGACAATCCTGTCTCGGAGGTCTACAGACAATTCCTTTGACTTCATGCTTGGTTTGTGCTCTGACATGAGCTGTCAACTGTGGGACCTTATATAGACAGGTGTGTGCCTTTCCAAATCATGTCCAGTCAACTGAATTTACCACAGGTGGACTCCAATGAAGCTGCAGAAACATCTCAAGGATGATCAGGGGAAACAGGATGCACCTGAGCTCAATTTTGAGCTTCATGGCAAAGGCTGTGAATACTTATGGACATGTTGCTTTCTCAATTTATTTATTTTTAATAAATGCAAAAACCTCAAGTAAACTTTTTTCACGTTGTCATTATGGGGTGTTGTGTGTAGAATTCTGAGGAAAAAAATGAATTTAATCCATTTTGGAATAAGGCTGTAACATAACAAAATGTGGAAAAAACCCAAGATGGGGAAAAAAAAGAAAAGTTTGTCGAAGAGGAAAGTTTTGAGTTGAGATGTAAAGGTGAAGAAAGAGGAACAATCTTGGAGAAGCTGAGGAAGAGAGGGGCCATAACACCTCTCAGGGTGGAGAGTCCGATGTGTGGGACAGTAAGGACCTGAGAGAGTGACAAGGAGTGTACGGAGCTAAGAGCTGAGTGAGGTAGAGAGGGGCAAGGTTATGTAGGGCTTTGAAGGTGAGAAGAAGAATCTTGAATTTAATCCTTGATGGAGCCAATAACCAGTGAAGCTGGGAGAGAACAGAAGAGATGTGAGCAGAAAACGCTTTGTGTGGCTGCTGAGTTCTGAATGTACTGGAGCTTCTGTCTAGAAGGCAGGGATGGATCCTCCCTGCAGCTCCCCCTGGCGGTAAGCATGGGATACCACAGGGCGGTAGCATCGGACTACACTTCCCAGCAGGCCTCTGGGTTAAAAAGCAGAGTCGGCGACACAAGAATGCTGCCCTCCAGTTTCTCGGTGAGGAGTACAGGGTCTGGAAAAGCCAACTTCTTTGATCCCTTCGTCCTTCTGGCCTCCCTTCCTGCCAAGGGATCACTTCTTGACCTGGTCAGGACGTCAGATGATCCCAGACAACACTTACAATCCACAGTTGTGGGGGTCTGGAGGGTTCAGGTGAGAAAAACAGCACTTGCAGTGGACTAGCAAGTAGTGGAGAACACGAATGTCCGTGTGAGAGAACAAGCCGTTTATGGGGGTCCTTGGAAGTTTTCACATTTTGTTAATAATAATGACACTAATCAAGAGAAATGTCAACGTGAACGCAGATCTCTGCAAAGTGGTCTCAGGTCATAGCAAATGTAAAATAACGGATCTCGTATGCAGTCACCCCCTACACATTCCAGAGGTTAGAGACACTACAGGTGGCCGTAGTGGGAGTAAAACGGGATTATCATTAGGAACGGTTAGGAAGAACTCCAAAACGTCAAGTGTAACCAAAAAGGGAAAGTATGGTGGGCAGCAGAGTGAACTGGAGTCCTGAATGTACTGGAGCTTCTGTGTAGACTTTGCTTGGAGGCCGACGAAGAGGGAATTACGAGACATCTTGAAACAACGAGCCGGAGTTTGAGCATCAGACGAGGACAGAAATGGACGGAGACGGGCGAAGTCTGCCAAGCAAATAAATGTAAATGATATTTTTATTCTGTGGTTACGTCGCGATGCTGTGATTGCCGACAGCTCGGATACTCCTCCCTCGAACCCGGGACGTTAGTAGACGTAATCCAAGGATGGACACATAGCAACAAAAGGTTTGCTACTTCAAAGTACTCAGAGCTTTTTTATTTTCCAGAACCTTTCTGCGGAGTGCCGATGTGGACCTAACCATACAACCCACCCGCCTCCACACTGAACACCCTGCGGCCGCCCCCACAGACCCCAGAGACACACTGTTTTTATTTTTATAAAGTCCTCACGCTGCCATGGACCTCTAAATATGCTTTACTGTGGGTGTGTGTGTTAGTTTGCCCGGTGGTGGACTTGTCAGACTCTGTTAGCCCCCTTGTGACTTCATCTCATTAAAGGACAGAAATGGACGGAGTCGAGCAAAGTTACGGAGATCATAGAATGAAATTTTTGGAAAGAGGCCTAAAGTGTAGCTCAAGGTTAAGTGAAGAATCAAACAAAACACCAAGAGGAGCCGCTTTGACAAGTGGACCATCAATAGAAACAGAGACGTCAGAGGCCCTGGAAAGTAAGGGAGTTTGGACCTACCAGTAACACTTCAGTTTAAGTTTGAGAAAGTGATTCTCCATCCATAGTGTGAGATCAGTGAGTGTGCTGGGAGGGGAGCCGTGGGTCCTCAGATAGAACTGAGTATCGTCTGCACACCAGTGGGAGTTAAGGCCGAGTCTGTGAATAATCTGAGACTAAGGAAAGATATAAAGAAGAAAGAGTAGACGGCCCAAGGACCGAACCCTGAGGGACACCACGCGACACACAGGTGAGGTGAAGGATTTCCAGCGGCCGACAAACTGTTGCCAGGAGGATTTCACGATTAACGCGGTCAAATGCTGCACTAACAGTGGGGATAGAAAAGAACCCCCCTTTGAAATATTCCCATTATTTTTACTTTACAGCCTTAAATGAAAACACAAAGTGATATTTTTTCCAGCTTTACTTACTCAATGCAATCAATAACATCGAAGTGAAGGATATCACAGCTACAGTTCAGAAGAATCTTAAAAAATCAAAAACAAGAAATCCTGAGATGAATAAAGGACCCCCGCCCCCTAAACTCACTCAGGTGTCAGTGCCCACCATTTCCATTACGGTTACTGGTTTCCTTCCACCTGTGATCAATAGTAATGAGTGTGATTAGTGAAGCTGTTCCTGGAGAATTCATTCCCTTCCTTGGTAGTGTTAGTGTTGGAGTATCGCCACGACTGCTGAGGTCCTGTGCATCAGAGCTGGGGGGTCCTCTACAGCGCATCTTCAACCTGAGCCTGGAACAGGGGAGAGTCCCGAGGCTTTGGAAAACATCTTGCATCACCCCAGTCCCAAAGGTATCACGTCCTAGTGAGCTGAATGACTTCCGGCCTGTCGCTCTAACATCACATGTGATGAAGACCATGGAGCGGCTGCTGCTTCATCACCTGAGTCCACAGGTCCAACATGCCCTCGACCCTCTGCAGTTCACATACCAGGAGAAGGTGAGAGCGGAGGATGCCATCATCTATATGCTACACCGATCCCTCTCCCACTGGACAGAGGCAGTGGTGCTGTAAGAATTATGTTTCTAGACTTCTCTAGCGCCTTCAACACCATCCAACCTCTACTCCTTAGGGACAAGCTGACAGAGATGGGAGTAGATTCATACCTGGTGGCATGGATCGTGGACTATCTTACAGACAGACCTCAGTATGTGCGTCTCGGGAACTGCAGGCCTGACATTGTGGTCAGCAACACAGGAGCGCCGCAGTGGACTGTACTTTCTCCGGTCCTGTTCAGCCTATATACATCGGACTTCCAATACAACTCGGAGTCCTGCCACGTGCAAAAGTTCACTGAGGACACTGCTATCGTGGGCTGTATCAGGAGTGGGCAGGAGGAGGAGTATAGGGACCTAATCAAGGACTTTGTTAAATGGTGCAACTCAAACCACCTACACCTGAACACCAGCAAAACCAAGGAAGTGGTGGTGGATTTTAGGAGGACCAGACCCCTCATGGACCCCGTGATCATCAGAGGTGACTGTGTGCAGAGGGTGCAGACCTATAAATACCTGGGAGTGCAGCTGGATGATAAATTAGACTGGACTGCCAATACTGATGCTCTGTGCAAGAAAGGACAGAGCCGACTATACTTCCTTAGAAGACTGGCATCCTTCAACATCTGCAGTAAGATGCTGCAGATGTTCTATTAGATGGTTGTGGTGAGCGCCCTCTTCTACGCGGTGGTGTGCTGGGGAGGCAGCATAAAGTAGAAGGACGCCTCACGCCTGGACAAACTGGTGAGGAAGGCAGGCTCTATTGTTGGCATGGAGCTGGACAGCTTGACATCTGTGGCAGAGCGACGGGCGCTGAGCAGACTCCTGTCAATCATGGAGAATCCACTACATCCACTAAACAGGATCATCTCCAGACAGAGGAGCAGTTTCAGCGACAGACTGCTGTCACCGTCCTGCTCCACTGACAGACTGAGAAGATCATTCCTCCCCCAAACTATGCGACTCTTCAATTCCACCAGAGGGGGTAAACGTTAACATTATTCAAGTTATTGTCTGTTTTTTACCTGCATTTTTTATTACTCTTTAATTTAATATTTTTTGCTGCTGGAGTATGTGAATTTTCCCCTGGGATTAATAAAGTATCTATCTATCTAGTGCAACTGACAGCAAACAACTGACTGTGGGTGGCAATCAACTTTCAGAAGATCTCAGAGTTGTGGACGGACATAAGGCAGGAGATGGAGACAACAAAAATCCATCCATCCATCCATTTTCCAACCCTCTGTATTCTAACTACAGGGTCACGGGGGGTCTGCTGGAGCCAATCCCAGCTAACACAGGGCACAAGGCATGAACCAAACCCTGGGCAGGTTGCCAACCCACCGCAGGACACACACAAACACAGCACACACTAGGGACAATTTAGAATCGCCAATCCACCTAACCTGCATGTCTTTGGACTGTGGGAGGAAACCCACGCAGACACGGGGAGAACATGCAAACTCCACGCAGGGAGGACCCGGGAAGCGAACCCAGGTCCCCAGGTCTCGCAACTGCGAGGCAGCAGCGCTACCCACTGTGCCACCGTGCCGCCCACAACAAAAATCTGAAAGGCTTTCTCAATCCCAAGGAGCTCAGTAAAGTCCATCATAAAGAAGTGCCAAGTGTTTGGTACGACTAGGACCCTCCAAACTGGATGGAAGAGCAAGAAGGAAACTGGTAGGAGAGGCTACCGAGAGGCCAATGGCCACTTTGAAGGAGTTACAGGATTTGATGGCACAGAGTGGTCATTAATGGTGTGCATGTGACAACAATTTCACAAGAGCTCCACAATTGTGACTTGTTCTGGAGGGTCACACTTCTCAAGAAAGGCCACATGAAGGCTCGCTTGAGCTTTGTCAGAATGTACCTTGAAGGTTCTGATGCCAAGTGGAAAAAGGTCTTCTGGTCAGAGGAGACCAAAATCAAACTATTTGGCCTCAACACCAAATGGTCCACCAATGCAGCTTACCATCCACAACACACCATACCTACAGTCAAGCATGGAGGTGGCAGCACCCTGTTGTGGGGGGCCTGTGGCTCTCGTTAGGGTAGGAGGATAAAATGGATGGGGCAAAATACAGTCGACCCTTGATGTACGACCGGCCTGACATGCAAACAACTTGATTTACGACCAAAATGTTTGTTTTGAATTACGACCAACGTCTTGCGTTACGACCTGAATGCAGTCACGTGTATCCACTTGTGCGATTGTAAACAAACAGACGAGAGCGTTTGTAAGCGTCAGTCGGAGCCCAGATATGTGTGTTTGTGGACGTAATTTCGGTCAGTGCAGTGATTTATATAATTTATTTCGATAATTGCTAAGGAAGGAAGAGAAGGTAACGAAGGTAAAGAAAGCGATCACAATCGAAACGAAGAAGGAAATTGTGCGGAAATATGAGAGTGGTGTTCATGTGACCGATCTCGCTAATATGTACAGCATGTCGAAATCCACCATCTCGACAATTTTACAAAGAAAAGATTTGTATAGGGCGGCACGGTGGCGCAGTGGGTAGCGCTGCTGCCTCGCAGTTGGGAGACCTGGGGACCTGGGTTCGCTTCCCGGGTCCTCCCTGCGTGGAGTTTGCATGTTCTCCCCGTGTCTGCGTGGGTTTCCTCCCACAGTCCAAAGACATGCAGCTTAGGTGGATTGGCGATTCTAAATTGGCCCTAGTGTGTGCTTGGTGTGTTTGTGTGTGTCCTGTGGTGGGTTGGCACCCTGCCTGGGATTGGTTCCTGCCTTGTGCCCTGTGCTGGCTGGGATTGGCTCCAGCAGACCCCCGTGACCCTGTAGTTAGGATATAGCGGGTTGGATAATGACTGACTGACTGACTGATCAATGGTATAATGTCTGCGGGCATAGTTGTTAGCTGCATCCTCCTTGCCTGTAATATGTTATGATATTTTAATAGTTGTGAAGCCTGAATTTTATACCTTACAGTAATTAAGCACATTTAATACATTTACTATGTGATTTAAAGGTGTTCCAGCAGACCCCCGTGACCCTGTAGTTAGGATATAGCGGGTTGGATAGATGGATATTTTAACACTTCCTTTGACATTTATATGCACACATCTTCAAGATGCAAAAAGTGGATAATATTTCTATCTGTGGGTGGCACGGTGGCACAGTGGGTAGCGCTGCTGCCTCGCAGTTGGGAGACCTGGGGACCTGGGTTCGCTTCCCGGGTCATCCCTGCGTGGAGTTTGCATGTTCTCCCCGTGTCTGCGTGGGTTTCCTCCGTGGGCTCCGGTTTCCTCCCACAGTCCAAAGACATGCAGGTTAGGTGGCTTGGCGATTCTAAATTGGCCCTAGTGTGTGCTTGGTGTGTTTGTGTGTGTCCTGCGGTGGGTTGGCACCCTGCCCGGGATTGGTTCCTGCCTTGTGCCCTGTGCTGGCTGGGATTGGCTCCAGCAGACCCCCGTGACCCTGTGTTTGGATTCAGCGGGTTGGAAAATGGATGGATGGATGAACTGTAGCTGTGATGTCTTTCACTTGGATGTTATCGGTTGCATTGAGTAAGTAAAGCTGGGAAGAAACATCAGTTTGAGTGTGTTATCATTTAAGGCTGTAAAGCAAAAACAATGGGAATATTTCAAAGACGGGGATTCATTTCTATACCGACTGTAAGTCAAGAAGGAGGAGAATATGAAGAGAACCGCAATCTGCAGAGCGGAGAAGATCATTAACTACACGGAGGAGAGCCGTCTCAGTGCTGTGCTGTGTGCGAATGCCAGACTGAAAAGGCTCATGGAGTGTTCTGTCGAGAAGAAAAGCTTGGAGTTGTGTAGCAACCATCACCACCATGAAGTCTAAAGCACGCAGGACTTTGCATTTTCTCAGCCCGCCGTATGACTCCACGTGCCAGAGGAGAGCCCAGTAGAGTAATTCGTAAGCTTGGATGATCGGATTAGCCGGCCGTGCCAGAGTTTGCCGGGTTGCCAACATTCAGCTGCCCTGTTAACACATAAAGAACCAGACGGAGCCTTCAGTGGCGAGATGTGAGGGTGAGCCGCCCGCGCTGGCGAGAAGTTAAACTTTAGTCAGCATTCGGCGTCGCGTCGGAGCCTTCAGAGGTTCATTAGGCGCTGGTGTTAATAAATGAGGACGCAGTCAACTGGCACAGCACTGTAACGTGAGGCGGAGTGTGCAGACTGCACGAAAAGGTGGGCTCAGCTATGCTGAAGTGTTTAGGGTGGTACAAACCGGTCTGCTGTGGCGCGGGTTTAATGATTGTCAGGCGAGCACAAGTACGGGGGCTGAAAATTGTAATTCTTTGTCATGGGGCTGGTCAGGGAAAGGTAATATATCCTGTGGAAGACAGGGGGCACTCCTCAACCCCCTAACCCCCAACACGACTGACACTCACATAGTCACGGGTTCAAATAATGGATCTTATTCCTCCAAGTACCTTCTAAACAATACGATACCAAGTTATGAGGTGAATTCTTCCTTTTCTTTCTTCTTTTCCCAAATCCTCGTCCTCCTGCAAGTGTTGTCCTCTGCCACTCCGACTTGGACCTCCTCAAGTGTGGCAGGGTGTCCCCCTTTAAACCAGACCCCCCCCTCCCGGGGGTACTTCCAGTGTGTCTCCCCATAATCAGGCAGAAGTCTCTAGAAGGCACAGATGGTTTCATCCCTGCAGCTCCCCCTGGCAGCAAGCATGGGATACCACAGGGCAGTATCACCGGACTACACTTCCCAGCATGCCTCTGGGTTAAAAAGCAGGGTCGGCAACACAAGAATACAGCCCTGCAGTCTATCAGGGTCTGGAAAAGCCAACTTCTTTGATCCCTTCATACTTCTTGACCTGGTCAGGACGTCAGATGATCTCCGACAACACTTACAATCCACAGTGCAAGGGGTCTGGAGGGTCCAGGTGACCAAAGCAAAGTAGTGGAGAACAGCAATGTCCGTGAGAGAGAACAAGCCGTTTACGGGGGTCCTTGGAAGTTTTCACATTTTGTTAATAATAATGACACAAATCAAGAGAAATGTCAACGTGAATGCAGATCTCTGCAAAGTGGTCTCAGGTCATAGCAAATGTAAAATAACGGATCTCGTATGCAGTCACCCCCTACACATTCCAGAGGTTAGAGACACTACAGGTGGCCATAGTGGGAGTAAAACGGGATTATCATTAGGAACGGTTAGGAAGAACTCCAAAACGACAAGTGTAACCAAAAAGGGAAAGTATGGTGGGCAGCAGAGTGAAGGCAGAGACGTCTCTGACTCCACCAAGACAGCAAGTGCCAGCAGGTATCGGCCACAACATGTGAGTGTCTCCCTGTCATAGTGAGCAGGTCACCGGGGGTCTTCTTTGACAGGAGACCCGACGTCCACAATGTCAGGGACATCCCGAGATCTGTAGGGGGAATTTCTAAGATGGAGTCCCCAAGGACCACCTTTAACCCAGAAACGATTCCCACTTTAAAAGTCCCCTCCATTTAGTCAGTGACTGAGCTTGGGGTTTGGTAACGATGAGTGACAAGATCACTGGAAGAAAGAAATGGCAGAGGTGACAAACAGAGGTGACAGAGAAGGCGAGTGAGAGGAGTGTCATTGGTGCCATTTGCGGGTGGGTCATTTCTCAAGTCCTATAGTGTTAGGCTCAGACTCTTTACGTCAAAATGAAAACAGATCTCTGCCAAGTGGTCTAAAATATTTACAAATTTAAAACAAAAATAGGATTAATATTCATCCCCTTTAATGGGACACCCCCAAATCCACGCTGGTTTGGTCTTAGGAGTCCCAGAGTTAATTCAATGGAGACCACCGGTCTGGGGGTTCATCACTATCTATGAGAGGTTTGAAGCACGTTCTTCATCATCGGTCTTGCACTGTGCACTGATTGGACGGTGGTATTGCATTCTTTGCATATGTTAGTGAGTGTACAGTAAATGGGAATTAAAGAGATAAATGTTTAGAGATGATTATTATACTTTGATTTCATTCTGTTTTGTGAGTACATTAGGCTTGTCAGTTTATTATTGTATTAGTTGCAAAGTGGCTCCACCAACATAGTAGTGAAAGAGGACAAACTTTAAAAATCAATAATAATTTGTATTGAGAAGAATTGATGTTGATAGCGTTCTTATCCGAGGGCCTCTTCATTAACAATATTTTTGGTTTTGCTATCAGGGGCGAGAATGTCGCTGTGATCTCTTTGGCAAAAATGTAAAATGTTGGCCAAGCAGAAGGTTAGTATGCTCTAACGTCAAACGTCGCCACTGTATCTGATCGTGTTCAGCTCTGACGGGAGAGCGTCCCCCGTGAGAAAAGCACAAGGCTGTGATATCTCTGCCAATCAACAGCTACCCTCTAAAACACACGGAGCTCTGATCTCTCTCTCAAAAACGTCAAACGTTATTCCTTAACAGTCTCTAGATGGTAATGTCTGCTGAACAAACGGGTATCGCTAGCTAAGCAGAGGCAAAGTGCACTCCAACAGGTGGCGAGAGGTAGAGTGACTCGAACAGAGGCTGGCAAGTGAATGAGGAGGAGGGCCCTGCCTGGCTCCCTACCCCTGAGGTGACGCCCAGCTCCCTACCCCATAGGCCCTGCCCACCTCCCTACCCCTGATGTGACACCCACCTCCCTACCAGTGAGGCCCTGCCCACCTCCCTACCCCTGAGGTGACGCCCAGCTCCCTACCCCACAGGCCCTGCCCACCTCCCTACCCCTGAGGTGACACCCACCTCCATACCCCTGAGGCCCCACCCACCTCCCTACCCCTGAGGTGACACCCACCTCCATACCCCTGAGGCCCCGCCCACCTCCCTACCTCTGAGGTGACACCCACCTCCATACCCCTGAGGCCCCGCCCACCTCCCTACCTCTGATGTGACACCCACCTCCATACCCCTGAGGCCCCGCCCACCTCCCTACCCCTGAGGTGACACCCACCTCCCTACCCCTGAGGCCCCGCCCACCTCCCTACCCCTGAGGTGACACCCACCTCCATCCCCCTGAGGCCCCGCCCACCTCCCTACCCCTGAGGTGACACCCACCTCCATACCCCTGAGGCCCCGCCCACCTCCCTACCCCTGATGTGACACCCACCTCCCTACCCCATAGGCCCTGCCCACCTCCCTACCCCTGATGTGACACCCACCTCCCTACCAGTGAGGCCCTGCCCACCTCCCTACCCCTGAGGTGACGCCCAGCTCCCTACCCCACAGGCCCTGCCCACCTCCCTACCCCTGAGGTGACACCCACCTCCATACCCCTGAGGCCCCACCCGCCTCCCTACCCCTGAGGTGACACCCACCTCCATACCCCTGAGGCCCCGCCCACCTCCCTACCCCTGAGGTGACCCCCACCTCCATACCCCTGAGGCCCCGCCCACCTCCCTACCCCTGAGGTGACACCCACCTCCATACCCCTGAGGCCCCACCCACCTCCCTACCTCTGAGGTGACACCCACCTCCATACCCCTGAGGCCCCGCCCACCTCCCTACCCCTGAGGTGACACCCACCTCCCTACCTCTGAGGTGATGCCCACCTCCATACCCCTGAGGCCCCGCCCACCTCCCTACCTCTGAGGTGATGCCCACCTCCCTCCTCCCCTCAGCCCGTAGCCTCTCTCTTGGATTTGCATAAACAAATTGGTACCGCAAGCGAACTCTAATACTTAGTGTGATGAGAGAAGTCGCCAAATCAACAGGAATGTTCAAGCAAATTATAGAAAAAAACCCGATCGAAATCCATGAAGTAGTTCTGTCGTGAAAAGTGGACAGACAGACAGACAGACGGGCAGACGTTGGATTTTTTGTAAATATACAGGTACTAGATGTCCCCCGTGGCTGCGCCCACATTGAGGTGAGACAGGACAAACTCTAAAACACTCCAACGCATGGCGAGAGGGAGAGCAAATCGAACGGAGGCTGGCGCGTGAGTGAGGGGGAGGGCCCTGCCCAGCTCCCTACCCATGAGGCCCCGCCTCTCCCTCCCCTCGGCCTGCAGCCTCTCTCTCGGATTTGTGCAAATGCATCGGTACTGCAACCGAACTATGACGCTTAGCGCGATGAGAGAAGTCGCAAAATCAACCGGAATGTTCCAGCAAATTATCGAAAAAAAACCCCGACCTAAATCCGTGAAGTAGTCCTCTCGTGAAAAGCGGACAGACAGACGTTGAGATGAGGTCTGCCTCGGTGACATTATGATGGTGTGGTCACCGTCACTGTAAGCCACCTGTGAGGCTCCTTAGCACAGATGTTTTCAAATCGTTTCTTTCACTTGTCAGACACAGAGTCCTGTTACGTTTGGCCGTCTTTATTACATTTTTAACGAGTTTCCTGCGGACTTAAAAAACGATCTCATGTCATTTCTGAGGTTTTGACATCCAGAAAGTCGATTCATGTCAATAGCTTTGTGATAGGAGCTTCCGTTTACAAGTGGACATTCATTTCATGTCTTTTCTGGTGCCATTTTTATTTTGGTCTCCATGAAGATGTTTTCCACGATGCACACCCACCTCACAACAAAACAGCTGGGGATCCCGGTTGGCAACCCCCAAAAGCAGACACCCGGTCCAGTCCCACCCTCTGGAAATGACCCTCTCTCTGCCGCACCCAGGTGTTACGTGGCCCGGTCCAGCCGCTCGGATCCTTGGGAGTCAATGAGGTCCGGCTTGTCTGGGATCAGAACTGGTGTGGCGCTGCGGCGTCGCCCGCTGCATGGCAGCACTTGGGTCCCAGTTTGAGGCGGCCCATCTGGGTAGGCGGGTGGAACGTCTTGTCTCAAGTGAAGGGGGCTGAACAATTCCTGAATCCACTGTACTGGATGTCTTTAATGTGGGATGTGGCATCAGCACCCCAACCCCCTGCCCCCCCGGACACAATTGCACCACAAGAGTTCCACTTCAATTACAGTGTTTTTAATTTAAACAACTCGGCAATACAGCACAACTCTTTCTTTCTTCTCCACTCCCCACGTCCGACTCCCCCCAGAGTCGAGTGGAGGGCTCACTTTTAACTCCAGAACTGGGGGGCACTTCCAGTGCTTAAGCCCCTCCCTGGAAAGCACTTCTGGGTCAGACAGGACCCCTGACAGTCTTTGTTGCCATCCGTATCCCACAGTTCCCCCTGGTGACCCCCCCCACAGAACCCAGCAGGGCAAGCCCCCAGGACCACAACTCCCATGCTGCCCTGCAGGTATCCATACTGGGAATCACCAGAAGGGAAGCTACAGGGGTACAAGGGTACAGAGGGTACAGAGGAATGTTCTACCCATAGCAAACACCTTGAGCATGGGAAAGGCGCTATATAAATAAACTGTATCATTATTAATATTATAGCAGGCAGTCCCCTACTGTCCCAATATCCCAGGTACCACTCAGAGTGGTCATCCCGAGACTGCTGGGATGCCAACCCTGGTGTAGCTGCTGCCACTGCAGTATCTTCCTGTGCCCGTGTCCTGGCACGCCAGGGGGATATCGCCGCTCCCCAGCTGTCCGTTGTTTCTCATGGCCTCCTAGCCTGGTAAAGAAGCAGGACCCGTCTCGGTAGCAGGGCTGTCTTAATGTTTGGGCACAATGGGTACTGGCCGGGGGCCCACGATGTTTCTGATGCCAATGTATGTTTCGGTTTTGTTATCAAAACAAGGGTCCCAGTGCACTGCTTTGCCCGGGGGCCTATGATGTTTGTAAGATGTCCCGGCCAGGGCCATCAGTTGGTTCCTCAGAGTGAATGGTGGGAGGTGTGCCAGGGTGAAGGGGGGTTGCCGTTTGAGCTTTGACACTCGTGGGCCCGTGGTGGTGGCGTGTTAACTCGTGATAATGTCACTAGTTCTGCCACTACTTTTTAAATAAGGGGCACCGAAATGTTTAACCTGCGTGTGCCACTCCTGCCAGTTAATGAATACCACATCCACAAAAAATGCCAGGCTGTCGTTTGTAAACGGAGCTCCTTTCTGCCCAATCGGCCCTCCGCAATGCTCAACGACCTTCAGTCTTTTTCGTCTTCTTGCAGTGGTGCTTGAAGAACATGTTGCAGCAATTTTACGCCCCAGTAGAGAAAGCTCCCAAGTTGAACTTTGCCTTTCTGCGCTCACCTGCTTCACCATGGGATGGCCATTAAAAAGTGGCGCACACCGGAGGACTCTGTGCCTGGCAGCCCGCTGGCTCTCACGTGGGGAGCTGATCTGCTCGATTTAGCTGGTTACATTTTAATGGGCGCTCTCTGCACTGCAGGCTCTCCTCGGCGTGGATTCTACTTGAAGAACTGGGAGTCCATCTGTGTGTGTGTGTGGGTGAGTGGGCTCTGCTGTGGACTGGCATCCTATTCTGGGCTGGTTAGTCAGAACACCATACAGGAACCGGTCTGGGCATCGGTGACAGCCAGAAGAGATCCAACCAAAATGACAAAGCTGAGAGAGTTCAGCCCACTCCTGCAAAAATCCTACTGCGGCCCACCAAGACCAAGTTGCAGCTAATGGACTTGTGCCACCTCTGGGATGGATGCCTGGTGAATAAATGCCTGCCTGGGCAAGTGGCATCTGCCACAATCTTCTCTGCTCCATTCTTAATCTTGGCAATGAAGTTCTTGATGGTTGGAACCTGACGGCCAGCGGTCTTCTCTGCAGAGCAAACGCACGTTGGACCTCCGGCCACATCCTAAAAACTCGTTAACACAAATTGAAAAAATAAGTAATGAGCTTAACAAGATGGCGTAGGGACAAACGTCCCACTTCAGAGTGTCGTTAATGGTGGTCCCAAAACGTGCCAAAAGATCCAGAAAATATTCAGAACCCCTCCTTTGTTTTTTATGCTCTCACTCTCTATTGTAGATTTAGTGTTAAAAAATGGAGGCACGTTTCGCCCCTCGGTCTACACTCAATAACCCATAATGACCACGTGTTCCCAGAAGTACTTGGACCCTTCATTGAGGTACTTTGTTGAAGCCCCTTTGGCAGCACTTCCAGCTTCGAGTCTCCTAAGTCTTGTCACACACGTGCACTTAAGAGACAGAGTGAAAGCACAACAGAGAACTCAAGGGGTTCAGGGTTGAACACAAGCACTAGCGCCTTTCTCCCTTTCCCAACAGGCCGACCAAAGAATATTCTCTCTTTTTCATCCTTACCAGAAGACAACACTTCCATTACCTGTTTGACGACACCATTTCCGGCCCCAAACAATCATGTCACTTCTGGTCCCCCAACTGATGACATCATTTCTGGCCCCCCAACTGATGACATTACTTCTGGTCCCCCAACTGATGACGTTACTTCCAGTCACCAGCTGATGACGTCACTTCTGGCCCCAAACAATTACCCCACTTCTGGTCCCCCAACTGATGATGTCACTTCCGGTCCCCAACTGATGACGTCACTTCCAGTCCCCAGCTGATGAAGTTACTTCCTGTCACCAGCTGATGACGTCACTTCTGGTCCCCCAACTGATGACGTTACTTCTGGTCACCAGCTGATGGCGTAACTTCTGGTCCCCAACTGATGACGTCACTTCTGGTCCCCAGCTGATGGCATCACTTCTGGCCATAAACAATCACGCCACTTCTGGTCCCCCAACTGATGACGTCACTTCCGATCCCCCAACTGATGACGCCACTTCCGGTCCCCAGCTGATGATGTCACTTCTGGTCCCCCAACTGATGACGTTACTTCCTGTCACCAGGTGATGACGTCACTTCTGGTCCCCCAACTGATGACGTTACTTCTGGTCACCAGCTGATTACGTCACTTCTGGTCCCCCAACTGATGACGTCACTTCCGGTTCCCCCAACTGATGATGTCACTTCTGGTCCCCAGCTACGACGTCACTTCTGGCCCCCCAACTGATGATGTCACTTCTGGCCCCCCAACTGATGACATTACTTCTGGTCCCCCAACTGATGACGTTACTTCCAGTCACCAGCTGATGACGTCACTTCTGGCCCCAAACAATTACTCCACTTCTGGTCCCCCAACTGATGATGTCACTTCCGGTCCCCAGCTGATGACGTCACTTCTGGCCCCAAACAATTACTCCACTTCTGGTCCCCCAACTGATGATGTCACTTCCGGTCCCCAACTGATGACGTTACTTCCTGTCACCAGCTGATGACGTCACTTCTGGTCCCCCAACTGATGACGTTACTTCTGGTCACCAGCTGATGACGTAACTTCTGGTCCCCCAACTGATGACGTCACTTCCGGTCCCCAGCTGATGGCATCACTTCTGGCCCCAAACAATCACGTCACTTCCGGTCCCCAGCTGATGACATCACTTCTGGCCATAAACAATCACGCCACTTCTGGTCCCCCAACTGATGACGTCACTTCCGATCCCCCAACTGATGACGCCACTTCCGGTCCCCAGCTAATGATGTCACTTCTGGTCCTCCAACTGATGACGTTACTTCCTGTCACCAGGTGATGATGTCACTTCTGGTACCCCAACTGATGACGTTACTTCTGGTCACCAGCTGATGACGTCACTTCTGGTCCCCCAACTGATGATGTCACTTCCGGTCCCCACTGATGACATCACTTCTGGCCCCAAACAATCACGTCACTTCCGGTTCCCAGCTGATGACATCACTTCTGGCCCCAAACAATCATGTCACTTCCGGCCCCCAGCGGATGACATCACTTCCGGTCCCCCAACTGATGACGCCACTTCCGGTCCCCAGCTGATGACATCACTTCTGGTCCCCCAACTAATGATGCCACTTCCTTCGCCTCCTTGAAGACATCATTTCCTGTTCCTGTGTTTGTTGATTTCACTTCCTCTCATATCCGATACATAAGAACACCAATGACTGTACCCATGTGTCCACTGTATGATAGACATAACTAAAAGATCAGTCTTTTTTGACGACTCTCAGATGAGTCCAATGTTCTTGGGGGCTTGTCTCTGTGTGTTTCGGCTCCTTATCCTGTTGGAGGGTCCATGACCTGCGACTGAGACTGGGCTTTCTAACACTGAGCAGGACATTTTGCTCCACAATGTCTTGATGGTCTTGAGATTTCATTGTTTCCCTGCACAGACTCGAGGCCCCCAATGTTAGACGTGGCAAAGCAGCCCCCAAACATAACCAAGCCTCCTTCATGTCTCACAGTAGGCCTGGTGGTCTTATCTTTGAAAGCTCTGTGGACACAGAGCTGATGTGACTTGACAAAAAGTCCCAGTGTTGTCCCATTTGTCCAAAGGCTTCTCGATGTGCATCTGAGCAAATTCCAGTCTGACTTTGTTATGTGGGGTCCTCCTGGGTCTTCTTCCATTGAGCCCACTGCCACTCCGACACTGCAATCAGACACTGATGGACCTCGACCTTGGAGTTCAGCTTGGAAGTTGTCCTCAGCTTTTTGTCCACCATTTTCACTCTCCTTCTGCCCATTCTGGGGTCTGTTTTCCTCTTGTGGCCACGTCCAGGGTGGTGGGCTACAGGCCCATGGATCTTCAACTTCTTCATAATATTTGCAGTTGTTGTCACCAGAACATCAAACTCCTTGAAGGTGGTCTTCTAGCCTTTGCCTGTCTATCATTTTCTTTCTGATCTCCTCACACGACTCTCTCCTTTGCTTTCTTGGCTCCATGTTGGACACACAAAGACACCAAACAGCAGAGTGACTGCTCATCTCCATTTGAATCGGCCGATGGACTGATTGCACGATTGGAGACGCGTGTGTGTATGTGATACGAATTCAAGAAAAGAGTGAGTTTTGAAAAAAATACTCAAATCCAGTTATTTAGGGTCTTCTCTGAGCAGTGCTGTTCAAGTTCACATCTCCCAAGGACTCTCTCAAAGTTCAGTTCACACAGATTCAAATGAATCCATTCACGTTCCTAGTCCATCATTTCAATTTTGAACTCGTTCATGTTCAGCTCATTTTGTAGGGATTGGACGGCTGAGGACTGCTGGAGTTGAGTCATTGTCTCTGATGAATCCCCTTTCCGATTGTTTGGGGCATCCGGATAAAAAAGAAAAGGTGAAGAGGGCTACCATCAGTCCTGTGTCAGGCCAACAGTAAAACATCTTGAGACCATTCATGTCAGCCAAGGCGGTGGGTTCACTCACAATTTGGCCTAAGAACACAGCCATGAATGAAGAATGGGATCTAAACATCCTCCGAGAGCAACTTCTGCCAACCATCCAAGAACAGTTTGGTGACCAACATGATGGAACACCAGGCCATAAGGCACAAGTGAGAACTAAGTGGCTCGGGGAACAAAACATCGAAATTTGGGGTCCATGGCCAGGAAACTCCCGAGACCTGTAATCCCATTGAGAACTTGTGGTCAAATCTTCAAGAGGTGGGTGGGCAAAGAAAAACCGCAACGATTCTGACAAACTCCAATCCAGTGTTGTGGAAGTTCACAGCTCACAAGGACTCACTCAAAGTTCAGTTCACACAGATTAAAATGAATCCATTCACGTTCCTAGTCCACCATTTCAAATTTGAACTCGTTCATCTTCAGTTCATTTTGTATTTTTTAAGGAGTGAGAATAAATGACCCAGGAGTTTACTTTTTTCAATTTTGCACGCCTTATATGAGGCTATTACAGTGCTCCTGAATAAAATACAATAATTATGAAGACTTTTTTATTTAAATACTAGGGGGCTTTGCCCCCTTCCTCCCTGCCAGTGCTATACGGCATTGTGAAGGGGGGGGGGGGCTGAACGCACCCCAAGGAGACGCGATCGCTCCTCCGAAACCCCCTCTTAAACGGTGATACAATGGGAAACAAATACAGTTTACCTCCTCTTTGCTCGATCAGCTGCTGGATTACTGCTGCTGCCATGTGATCGTCATCTCGGACAGCGCACTTCTGTCATATCACCCGTGTTCATATATGCGCTCTCTTCTCGCTTTTACCTTTTCGTCAATATCGCATTGAATTTTGATTCCATACTTGGAATTACTTTGTGACAACGCAACGTATAACTGCCCGTGAGTGAATCTCGTTTCTTTCTCTCTACACGAATTGCGTCTGACAATAGCATTGACACAAATGAGAAATGATTGGACCGTGTGCGTGGTTGTAAATGTTTTAGATGTGGGTGGGGCTTTTACAAAGTCTTGTCTCGCAGGGCTTGAAATTTTCTCTCGCAGGATTTTCACCAAACAACAAATCTTTTAATTCTCGTGGAAATGCCTCTTCATTGGGAAGTAACACGATTTTTCCCTGATGGCAACACGAATTAGACGATCTACAAGTCTCCGACTCAAAGATGAAATCCGAACAATATCTACATACTTCTGTCGTATCACCTCTGTCCATATATTTGATCTCTTTTCACTTTTACATTTTCTGGTTCTCAGGATTCCACCCTGTGGTCTACATCACTTCCTAAACCCACCCCTCCTGTCTGGTATATATATATATCAGCCAGGATGTAACCTTAGTCAGATCTATCTGGAGCTCAAGTTGGTAGAGCTCATATATATATATATGTATGTATTGTCACACACGTGCGCATGGGAGGCAACTAAAGGGCTTGAGTGAGGGCAGTTCCGAGTCATACCGAGATGTGGCAGAGGGGACTGACTTTTTTTCTCTTTTTGTCCCTTTCCCGCAGACCCAGACCCCTCATGGACCCCGTGATCATCAGAGGTGACTGTGTGCAGAGGGTGCAGACCTATAAATACCTGGGAGTGCAGCTGGATGATAAATTAGACTGGACTGCCAATGCTGATGCTCTGTGTAAGAAAGGACAGAGCCGACTATACTTCCTTAGAAGGCTGGCGTCCTTCAACATCTGCAATAAGATGCTGCAGATGTTCTATCAGACAGTTGTGGCGAGCGCCCTCTTCTATGCGGTGGTGTGCTGGGGAGGCAGCATAAAGAAGAGGGACACCTCACGCCTGGACAAACTGGTGAGGAAGGCAGGCACTATTGTAGGCATGGAGCTGGACAGTTTGACAGAGCGGCAGAGCGACGGGCGCTGAGCAGACTCCTGTCAATCATGGAGAATCAACTGCAGTGGATTCAGTCTGTGTGTAATGAATGAATCTAATATACAAGTTTCACTTTTTGAATGGAATTACTGAAATAAATCAACTTTGTCATGATATTCTAATTTTATGACCAGCACCTGTAATTGTGCAGGAAATGTTTATAAGAGTGTGGGTGAGTTTATAAGGGCTTAAAATATAAAAAATAACCATATGAACATATGGTTTCTACTTTGCGGATTTTCACCTTTCGCGGGGGGTTCTGGAACGCAACCCCTGCAATCGAGGAGGGATTACTGTACTTTCCTTATTTTCTGAATTTGCACATTAGATTATTTTTGTTCTTTTCTGCATTCTTTTCTCTCCAACGCTTTTGGGTCTCTTTTCGACGCGCTGCTCTTTCTTCTTCACTTAGTCGTTGACGTGTCATCTAGAACGTATAAACATTTTAAGAGCTGAGAGCACAGGAAGTGTGTCTGCCAAAAGCATTCCAACAACTGAGAGGTTAGATGACCGTGGTCTTGTTTGAAAATGGTTGTAAGTATCACGTGACTTGACCATCTCGCGGGACGTGAAAGTGTCTCTCTGTCTCTCTTCAAAAGATCATGTCTCGTGGCAGGAAAAAAAGTCTCGTCGCGTCCCAAGATTTTCTTTTATAATAGAGAGACACTTTATTTAGTTATACTCATGTCACAAGCGGCTGGGGGACAGACCCAGGAAGGACCGGGAGGTGGCGTATTCGTCCTCCAGGCCACGAGGGGGCAACCACCCTGCATCAAGGAGGCTCAAGCCCATTGAGGCCCATGGCCACCGCCAGGGGGCACCCCGAGTCTGAGAGAGCCCGGGAAACATTTACTTCCGCCACACCCAGGAACATGGAGGATGATCCTTCCAGGGACGCCTGGGGTGCTTCCGGGTGCTCTTCTGAAACCTCTGCCACACCAGGAAGTGTCATCAGATGGAGCACCTGGAGCCCATCCGGGTCAATATAAAAGGGGCCGCCTCCCTACAATCAGGGAGCTGGAGTCGGGAGTGGGAGCAGGACGAGGCTCCCGTGGAGATTGGAAAGGCAGCCCACAGACAGTGAGAGAGAAGTCCGGAGTAGGGGTGATTGGTGCTGGGGGCACAGTGTGCTGTGTGCAATTTGGAGAAATAAAACGTGTGATTTGGATAAAGATCTCAGTCTGGTGGTGTCCAGGCGTATCACACACTCAGCAACAAACAAGTATAACCATATATGCTAATATCCTGCCGGTCAAAAAAGAAATGAAATAGATGCAAGTATACATGTAAATGACCGCTCTATTTCCAACCGTGTGACACAAATGGTGACTGTGAAACCAGCATGTAGGTGAACTAAGTTATTACGCTGCCGGTCAAATTATGCTGCATGTCCAACAGGGAAAAATATAAAGTAGCCTCGTGAAGTACAACGTTTTCCTTAAAGTGAAAGCGGAGCTTCACCTCATGCTCATGTCAAGCACAAGCAGGCAGACACAGACAGCGCCTATTTGATTTGACGTTATTTTTTCCGAATACAAATAAACGGCAAAAAATTCGTACGAAATAAATATTCGTAAAAATCCTTTATTTCTGCTTATCCAAATACCGTATTCGGCTCCACCCCTACATTACAGGATAAGGCCAAACGTTTAATTGGGACCTAAACCAGATCCAGAATGTCACCTAAAACTGAACTCGCTCACGTTCAAGTCTTCACTTGCAAATACGTTACGTTAAGTTCGCCGTTCTTAGAAAAATTAGCTTGTTCAATGGATGCGCCTCTTTTGAACTCGTTCACTGGCTCTAGGGGTCCCAACAAACGTGTACAGTTTTAGGAGATCTTTGTAGATCAGCGAAAGGCAACCTTTTTCGAGTTGCGGCGCACTAAGTCCAAAAATTTTCTTTTGCGGCGCAGCTGAAGGACTGCCCATAAATAAAGTCGTGACGACACAATCTATGGACAATCGCCAATAAAAACAGTTCATTTTACAAGTTTGTTTTTCAGCACATATTTGCTCCGCCTTCTTCTATCCGTACAGTGAGCGAGATCTTCTAACAACGAGACTTTTTAAGTCTCACGAGATGTGTTTTTGACACCGCTGGTGTTGATATTATGATGAATGGTGAACAGTGAAAATTTTAACTTAAATACATTCGTTTATTCAACAATCTGATTAACTGTTATCTGTTTTTCCAACATAAAATATTTTTTTTTAAACATTATCTTTTTAATCAACCAAAAGTTCAAAAACACTAGCAATTTTAAATATTTTACAAAAGTTTTCATGGCGCCCCTAGAAAATGCTGCGGCGCACTGCACCGGTTGCCCGACAGTGTTGTAGATGAAGCAACACCGGACCTCTTGTCACACTGGCTTTGGTTTACTCGATGCCACGTCAAAGGCCTGCAGGTACACGGGGGGTCGACGGCACTTCATGTCACCCCGTATCAGGAGGCAGACAGCACTTCTTCAATGAACTATAAGGGGATCGACAAAGTTGTCCCCGTCTGTAGAAAAATGTTCAACCTGCTGCGCCCTCAGTTCGGTGGTGGCCTTCGAGGGGTCCGCGTCGCGCCCCTAATCTGAATCCCTCATTCTCCACTTCTGTGGGGCTGATTGTGTCTGTCTATGTAGTGGTAGTTTTTAAATATCAAGATGGCGCCCTTTATCGGGGGGGGGGGGGGGGGTTCTGATTAGTCAGTCAGTCAGTCATCATCCAACCCACTATATCCTAACACAGGGTCACGGGAGTCTGCTGGAGCCAATCACAGCCAGCACAGGGCACAAGGCAGGAAACAAACCCTGGGCAGGGCACACACGCACACCCAGCATACAGTAGGGACAATTTAGGATCGCCAATGCACCTAACCTGCATGTCTTTGAACTGTGGGAGGAAACCCACGCAGACACGGGGAGAACATGCAAACTCCACACAGGGAGGACCCGAGAAGCGAACCACAGGTCTCCTAACTGCGAGGCAGCAGCGCTACCACACAATTATTAAACTCAAAATGATCTATCGAGCACATCTGTCTCATTTAAAATTGTCCAAAATGTTTCCGGGGCGAGAGCCGACCTGCGAATGTTACAATCGAGCTCCAGCCTCACTGGGCCACATGTTCTGGGCCTGCACTAAATTAACAACATTCTGGACCAACATCTTTAAATGCCTTTCAAAAAGCCTTGGGGTCACAATCCCTCCTAATCCACTAATGGCTGTGTTTGGTGGGCTCACAGAGGGGATTTAAAGTGGAGAAGGACAAACAAACTGTGATTACCTTTACTACACTATTGGCACGTTGACTTGTCCTTGAATCCTAACTCACCGATTCTAAGTCAGTGGGTAACTGATGTCACATCCATCCATCCATCCATTATCCAACCTGCTATATCCTAACTACAAGGTCACGGGGGACTGCTGGAGCCAATCAAAGCCAGCACAGGGCGCAAGGTAGGAAACAAACCCCGGGCAGGGTGCCAGTCCACTGCAGGGCACACACACCAAGCACACACTAGGGACAATTTAGGATCACCAATCCACCTAACCTGCATGTCTTTGGACTGTGGGAGGAAACCCACGCAGACACGGGGAGAACATGCAAACTCCACGCAGGAAGGACCCAAGACGTGAATCCAGGTCTCCTAACTGCACCACCATGCCGCCCCTTTTTTGTGATTACTGAACCTAAAATAAAAAAGTTTGGATCATAAAAAAACGTATCTTTTGGGGAACATACGAAAAGGGGGAACAAAGTGAAAGGTTGTTGGTGCTGCAAAATAGGAAGGCAGCGCAGACCATAAAGAGATGCGCACGTGTGTGTGGTGGGTACGGCGTGTGTGGCATTTCAAATTTTTTACAAAAGTAACCAGAATGTAAAGTGTAATTTAGTCGGTCAAGTTGAATAACCGGCGGCACGGTGGCGCAGTGGGTAGCGCTGCTGCCTCGCAGTTAGGAGACCTGGGTTCCCGAGTTTGCATGTTCTCCCCGTGTCTGCCTGGGTTTCCTCCCACAGTCCAAAGACATGCAGGTTAGGTCGATTGGCAATTCTAAATTGTGCTTGGTGTGTGTGTGTGTGTGTGTGCACCCTGCGGTGGGTTGGTGCCCTGCCTGGGATTGGTTCCCTGCCTTGTGCCCTGTGTTGGCTGGGATTGGCTCCAGCAGACCCCCGTGACCCTGTGTTCAGATTCAGTGGGTTGGAAAATGGATGGATGGAAGTTGAATAACCCTTCAATATTTCCCATTATGTCGGAGGTCTAATGGAGACCCCTGGCTCAGGGAGTTGGCCCGTTCACCCAGAATGCACTCTGCAGAGCTGTGCCCACTTCCAGAGCACACACTACGAGATGTTCGAGACCACTTGCAAAAGCAGCAGCAGCAGCAGCCCCCACTCCACCGATTGCCTTTTGACTTCAGTTAACGAATTAGAGGAAGTGGGTTTAGGGTGGTCTCAGCCAGAGCCAGCAAACTTCTTAGAAATTGACTTGCAACTCACTTAACGTTACGAGGGATTAGCTAATCTTGCAGGGGTGTGTGTTATTTGAATGTGTGTGTGGTTGGTTGGGGGGCCGGGGTGGGGGGGGACATTGTCACACCCTTGGGAACATGCAGTTAATTTCCCTAGGCACACAGTTTTAGTGGAACAAAAAAAAAAGGCCAAAAAAATCCGCAGCTGCTGAATAATCTAAAAGGATGAAGAAGTGGGGCCAGGGTCACGCTTCACTTCTCGTATTTCGTTCTCTCGGAAACCATGATGGAAACGGAAAGAGAATTCAAATTTTTTTCGGTCGTTTCATTGTTTTATGCAAAGAATTTTATTTTTAGCGTTGGATGGAGTTTTGATGTCTAATAGTTTTATGGCTCAAAAGGGCTGCGTAAGAAAACGGAACCTTAGGTGACCTGCTCTCTGAAGGTCCCGCCACCCTACCGTCAAATGTCTCAAGGGACATGTCCACATTCTCCTCGTGCCATTGTGGCTGTTCCAGGGGGTACTCAGGTTATTTCCAAAGATGTAAACTTGAGGTCAACTAGCAGCTCTAAACTGGTGAATATGAGTAGACCCCCTCTGATGGCCTTCCACCCGGTCACCCAACTTCATTCATTCATTTTCTGTCACTTACCCAAGACCAGGTCATGGGGGGCAACAGTCTTAGCAATGAGACTCACATGCTTCTCTCCCCAGACACAATCGCCAACTTTGTGGGATCCCAAGGAATTCCCAGGCCATCTGGGGGATATAATCCTCCCAACAAGCCCTGGGTCTACCATGGGGGTCTCCTCCCTGTTGGTTGTGCCCATAAAACTTTCACAGGGAGGCATCCATCTCAGATGGCTGAACCACTTCAGTTGACTCCTCTCGATGTGGAGGGTCCAAGCCTCTCCAGGTCTGAAATCTCCTTGGTGCTCTCAAAACAGCCTCACTTCTTCATAGCATGGATTCCACAAGATGTTGGACACGTTCCTTTGAGACTCTCCTCCACACCAACAGGATCGCATCACACAATTTCCGCAGTTCTGTCAGGTGCACCTTCATGCTGCGAGTCTCACATTCCACCGCATCCCAAAGGTGTTTCTGGTGTTTTCAGATCAGGTGACTGGGAAGGCCACTGAAGAGCACTGAAGCCACTGTCATGGCATTGGTGACGCGGTGTGCTTTCGTGCTGGAAGTAGCCACTAGAAGATGGGAAAACTGTGGACAATCCTCAGATAGGTTGTGGCCTTCAAGCGATGATTGTGTGGTATTAATGGGCACAAAGTGTGCCAAGAAAACGTGCCCCACATTGTTAGACCACCAGCCTGGACTGTTGATACAAAGCATCAGGCTGTTGGTGACGCATTTGTTTACATGGTATAGGGGGTCCGTGGCTCAAAAAGAGTGGCCGTTTTAATAAAAGAATAAATGATGAACGCGCTCGCGCTGAGGAGGGTGAGCAGGTGTGAGTGGTCTGCCAAAGACGCCCCATCTCTGGGTTGGTACGAGGTGGTCAGCCGTCTGTGCGTTGCCTTGCTGGCACGTGCTGGCAGTTTGATGGCTTTGCTATCAGGTAATCAGACAATCGCACCTGCAACCGCTCCACCAGACAATAAAGAAAAAGAGTATCGGAACAAAAGAGAGTGGAGGTTAAAGGACAGTGAGAATGGCAGGAGCAGCAGCAGCAAGTGGAAGCAGGCGGATGGGAATGGCAGCCCAGGAGGTAGCATGTGGCCAGGAGCAGGGAGTGATCGTTACGCTCAGGAGGATCCTCTCGCCGCATGGGGTCTGTGACTGGCAGCGGTGGGAGGACGGCACTCTTTCACCGGGTGGAGCCTTTGATTGGCAGCGGTGGGCACGGCAGCAGGGTCCGGTGTGGATTGGGCCAGTTTTGAAGGATGTCTGTGCCCGTTGGTGGACGTTTCTCTGTGCTGCGAGGTCCGAGTAGGGCAGTGGTCTCAAACTCCAGTCCTGGTGGGCCACAGAGGCTGCAGGTTTTCATTCTAACCCTTTTCTTAATCAGTGACCTGTTTTTGTTGCTAATTAACTTCTTTTCCATTCATTTTAATGGGCTTGTTTTTTAATATTTGTTCCCCTGAATTGCTTCATTTCTTTCCTTAAATGGCACCCAAACAGAAATGAAATGTAAAGTGAGGGAGTCAACAGGAGACCAACTAAGTGAAGGCCTCAAACTCAAACCAATTTCACTCCAACCTGCTGCTTAATGAGGCGCCGATTCTTGTCGTTAATTAAACCCGCTCTCTAATTCCGTGGCTTGTTGCTCTCGTGGTGCAATAGCAGACATTTCAGAAAGTGTGGATTTTCTCTTTTCTAAGAGTATTTTCCTCAAATATCCATCCCCATATCTGAGTATCAAAGTCAAAGTGAACTTCATTGTCATCTCATCCATATACAAGTATACAGATAGCCGAAATTGCGAAGCTCAGGGTCCACAACAACATGAAGTGCAAATAATAAAAATAGATTTAAAATTAAAATTTAAAATTAAAACACAAACAAGGCAAGACATTGTGCAAAGACAAGACAAAGAAGTAGCAGCAATATTCACATGCAGTTAGCAATATGAACATTAATAATAATAATTCATTACATTTATATAGCGCTTTTCTCAGTACTCAAAGCGCTATCCACACAGGGAGGAACCGGGAAGCGAACTCACAATCTTTAACAGTCTCCTTACTGCAAAGCAGCAGCAGCACTACCACTGTGCCACCTGATGCAATGTATGGTATTAGCAATCTAGATACAGTACATAAATACAGTCAATAGATATGCGGTGGGTTGGCACCCTGCCTGGGATTGCTTCCTGCCTTGTGCCCTGTGTTGGCTGGGATTGGCTCCAGCAGACCCCCGTGACCCTGTAGTTAGGATAAAGCGGGTTGGAAAATGGATGGATGGATAATAGATATAGATAACAGAGAAATGATCAGTGTATGATAATATCGTTTTTACTCGTGTACCACACGCCCTCATGTAAGACGCGCACCCTAATTATTAGAAATTTTTAAGAAAATCATGACAGCTGTTCTGCCCCGTGTACGACGCGCGTTGTAATTGTATAGCAAGCGTTTAGGGCACGTTTTCCGTGAAATGCTCTTCTGTTTTTGTTGCATGCCGAAAGTTTTTCTTTCTTCTGTCGTGCGTGTGTGCGAGAGAGAGAGAGAGAGAGAGAGAGTGAGAGAGTGAGAGAGTGAGAGAGTGAGAGAGAGAGAGAGAGAGAGAGAGTGAGAGAGAGAGTGAGAGAGTGAGAGAGTGAGAGCCCAAGCAGAAGAAGTAAACATTACAGAAAAAAAATGTCCTTGTGTATGACGCACACCTGATTTTCTAATGCGAATTTTCGGGAACACGTGTGGTACACGTGTAAATACAGTAGTTGTTTAAGACGTGTAAACAATGATTGGTCAGAATGTTTCACAGCAGAAGGTTATCAAGAGTGTCAAAATACTTAAAGGTCAGTATGAGATCTTCAGTTCTTTTCTACCTGCACACTCGTCTTTACAGGACAGTGGCTCACATGTATAAAAGTTCTGTTTTTAGAGGTGGTTGAGGACGTGTGGAAGGTCCCAGGGGGCAGCCTGGTGTTAAGGAGTCTGACAGCTTGGGGGTAAAAACTCCCCTGCAGCCTGGCAGATCTGGCTGTGATGCTGCAGTATCTTCACTTGGATGGCAGAAGTGTGAAAAGTCCATGTGAGGGGTGTAAGGGGTCCTGCACAATGCTGTAGGCCTTGCGGACACTGCATTTGTAAAATATGTCCTGTAGTGAAGGGAGAGGCACCCCAATAATGTTCTCTGCTGTCTTCACTATCCTTTGCAGGCGCTCGCAGTCGGATATGTTGCAGTTGCCATACCAGACAGTGATGCCGCTGGTCAGAACACTCTCAATGGTGCCTCTGTAGAACATGGTGAGGATGGAAGGGGGAAGACTTGCTCGCTTCAGCCGCCTCAGGAAGTGTAGTCTCTGCTGGTCTTTCTTGATTAGTGATGAGGTGTTATGCGTCCACGTAAGTTCCTCAGTTATGTGTCCACAGAGAAACTTGGTACTCCTAACAGTCTCCACATCTACACCGTTGATGCTGAGTGGGATGCGGGCAGGATGTGATTTTCTGAAGTCCACGATTATCTCTTTTGTCTTGTCGACATTGAGAGATAGATTGTTGTCTTCACACCATGCAGACAGCCGTTCCACCTCATCTCTGTTTGCTGTCTCATCAGCCCTGCTTATCAGTCTCAGCACCGTCGTATCATCCGCAAACTTGATGATGTGGTTGGTGTTGTGCGTGGCTGTGCAGTCGTGAGTCAGCAGGGTGAAGAGCAGTGGACTAAGCACACAGCCCTGCGGCGCTCCAGTGCTCAGTGTGATGATGCTGGAAGTGTTGCAGCCCATCTGAACTGACTGGGACCTCTCTGTCAAGAAGTCTAGGATCCAATTGCAGAGGGTGGTGTTCAGGCCCAACCTGCTCAGTTTTACAACCAGCTTTGGAGGGATAATTGTGTTGAAGGCGGAGCTAAAGTCTATGAATAGCATCCTGGCATATGTGTCTTTTTTATTCAGATGTGTCAGGGAGAGGTGAAGGGCAGAGCTTATGGCATCCTCAGTTGACCTGTTTGAGTGGTAAGCAAACTGAAGAGGGTCAAGGGAGGCAGAGAGATTCGTCTTTATGTGTGACATGACTAACCTTTTGAAGCACTTCATGATGATTGGCGTGAGTGCAACTGGTAGTCATTCGGGCATGTCACTGATGACTTCTTCGGCACTGGTATGATGGTGGTCGACTTGAAGCATGCTGGGACTGATAACTGGCTCAGAGATGTGTTGAAGATGTCTGTGAGGACACCAGCCAGTTGACTGGCACATTCTTTGAGCACACGACCAGGTATGTTGTCAGGTCCTGCAGCCTTGCGTGGATTGACTCTGGATGGAGTCCTCTTCACGTCAGTTATGGAGAGACAGAGTACCTGGTCAGTGGAGGGAGTGTTGCTTTTCTTGCAGGCTCTTTGTTCTGCGCCTCAAACCGTGCGAAGAAGTTGTTCAGCTCATCCGGAAGGGAGGCATCACCATCGCTGCTGTGTGGGTTGGGCTTGTAGTTTGTAATTGTCTGAACTCCCTGCCACATACGACGTGTGTCTCTGGTGCTGCTGAAGTGTTTGTTAATCCTCTGTATACGAGAAAGTCGAGGGGAGACCACTCCCGATTTTTTTTTTTGTTTCCCCCTTGCTTCATGTGTGTTTTGTCCCCATCAGCTACGCTCATCCGGTTACGTTATAGACGGTGTCGGGTTCAAGAGGCTCCCATAACAGAAGAGGGAGCCAGGAGCGGACAGTTTAAACTTGATGGACTGAGCGGTCTCCTCCCGTTTGTCAAATCTATCTGTGAGATCCATCAGCCCAGACCACACACAGCTGTCCAGTTTTGGTGAGCCTGAGCCCATTGCTGCCTCTCTTGACTGATTGGAGTGGAACCCGACGGGGTCTTCTGCTGCTGTAGCCCATCCACTTCAGGGTTCGACGTTTTTGTTTGTTCCGAGATGGTTTTCTGTACCCCAGAGTTGTACAGAGTGGTTCACCTGTCAGTCTGGCCATTCTCCTCATCCACAAGACGTTTCCGTCCACAGAACTGGATGTTTGTTGGTTTTTTTCGCACCTTTTTGAGACTGTTGTACGCTGTGATGGTCCCAGGCTGTCAGCGAGCCCGAAACACCATCACACAAAGACAGTCCTGGGTTCAAACAATGGATGGTTTTATTAGACAATACCTCCAAAGTTGATAAAGCACAAGTAACCTCTCTCCTCCATTCCTCTCCTCTCTCCACTGCTCTGCCCTCCTCCAGTCCAGTGTTGCGCCACGTCCTCCCAGCTCTATAATGGAGTGCGGCCCTTTTTACTGAGGACCCGGGAGTACTTCTGGTGCCAGGGCCACTGCCCGATGGAAGTACTTCAAGAGTCATACAGAAGTCCCATAAATTGGGGAGCACATCTCCCTGCAGTGCCCCCTTGTGGCACCCACAGACCTCAGCAGGGCTGTGCAGCCGGACTACAACTCCCAATACTCCCTGCTGGTTCCTGGAATAGGGGAGCTGATATGGAGGGCAGCTGTCATCTAACGCTTTGGGGGGGAATAAACACCCCTCAGAGACAGTCCTTTCCTGTCCCTTTCTTTTTATTCCGGCCAGGAAAGATCCTCGAAATATATCCGGTCAGGACGCCTTTCCAATTGCCTGGGGGTTCAGGATTCTTGGTCGGAATGTCTGTCCCCCTTCCCGAGATGTCCTTCTTAGGTTTGGTGCCTTTCTCTTCCTTTGCCTGGGATGTCCGTCTGTCCTCCAGGAGCCTCCCGTCTGGGTAAGGTCCCATACCCATCTCCTGGTAGGGATGCCTGTCCATCTCCTATGCCACCTACAACGTGAAATTCCCAGGAGATCAGCAGGTACAGGAATACTCAGACCAGCCCATCTGGCACTAACAATCCTGCCATGGCCCAGATTACTGAGATCTCACTTTTGTGCCTATTTTGCTGTTTGATGTGAACATGAACTGAAGCCCCTGACCCATACCTGCAGGATTTTAAGCATTGTGCTGCTGCTGCCACCTGATTGGATGATTAGATAAGCAGGTGTTCCTAAGAATCTGTTCAGCGAGTGAACAACAGAAAAATAAAAAGTATTTTCTTTGGAAAACAATTCCAAACAAGAGGAAAATTAGTGAAAGGACAACAAATTTAAGTTGGAGATGAAACCCTGGCTGAAACATGAGACAGGTGAGGAACTCACTCGTGTGTTTTAACGCTTATGCATAACCTCCCTTGACTTGTACTGTATGCATCAAGGCGTTACATAACTTTACATCCTTTGAGCCTACCTGATGACTTATGTCTTGATGAGTCTGCCGAGACCCCCAGATCCTCCTCATGAGGTGTGCTTTCAGGTTTCTGACCTCTCACTGTGCATTCCACTCTAACATTTCTATTCCCTACGTTTCATTTCTTACATTTATTTTCATCAAATTTTATCTGCCATAAACAACACAGTCCTTAAAAAGGGGGCTGCAGTGTCAGGGGGTCCCACCCCCTTTGGCTCAGTATTAGGAGTTGGCATGACCTGGGGCAGACTTTAGTTCACCACAACACCATGATGGATTCAGAAAACCAACAGAGCACCGCGTTTGATTTACACAAGCCACTGATTTGGTGGCCAAAGGCATCCACGTCGTCTTCTTTATGATGCCGAAAAAGATTGGAAGAGACACACGTGGTGTCCTGGGCCTAAAAATAAAACTAACCAAAGGCTTACACATTGTGGTCTGAAACCAAAGGAGAACAAGAACGCCTGGTAACGATGGCCACTTCTCTAAACTTGGCCACTTTGGCATAAATGACGGCTGACAAGTAAGTATGAATGGACGATGAGCAGGCGTGTGAGCCCCCGAGTGAGCCTAATACGGCGGGTTTCATTATTACAGGCAAAGTTAATTTAAAGTACACAAAAGGGGAAGGGGCCGAAAAAACTGAAGAGGGGCCGGTGTTCTTCATGGGTGTCCTTACTACACCGAGGCACGCTGACTATAATGAGAAATAATGACTTTAAGAAGCCATTGAAAAATACACACATGTAGTCGGTGGTCAGAAAGACAGAAGCACTCATGACAATTAAGGGTGCAACAGCAGGGACATCATTGCATCAGGGTGGTACTCGGGCACGGAGAGTGGGGGGACAAAACTGGCAAAAAGTCACTGTGGGCAGAGAAGCATAGACTTGGACCTCAGATGTGTGCACATTGGATCAGAATGGGGGGCTAAACGGGTTCACCCGTCTACTAATCCAGCCATCATTAGGTCAGTTTAGTCAGGGTAGGCAGGGGTGGAGGGGGGTGCAGCCTATCGTGGCAACATCGTGCTTAGGGCAGGGTCCAACCTTGAGAGGAGAAAGATAGGCACAGATGTTGAAAGGCACTATATGATTGATAGATAGATAGACAGAAATGAAAGGCACTATATGATAGATAGATAGATAGATAGAAATGAAAGGCACTATATGATAGATAGATAGATAGATAGATAGATAGATAGATAGATAGATAGATAGATAGATAGATAGATAGATAGATAGATAGATAGATAGATAGATAGATAGATATGAAAGGCACTATATGATTGATAGATAGAAGTGAAAGGCACTATATGATAGATAGATAGATAGACAGAAATGAAAGGCACTACATGATAGATAGATAGATAGATAGATAGATAGAAATGAAAGGCACTATATGATAGATAGATAGATAGATAGATAGATAGATAGATAGATAGATAGATAGATAGATAGATAGATAGATATGAAAGGCACTATATGATTGATAGATAGAAGTGAAAGGCACTATATGATAGATAGATAGATAGATAGATAGATAGATAGATAGATAGATAGATAGATAGATAGATAGATAGATAGATAGATAGATAGAAATGAAAGGCACTATATGATAGATAGATAGATAGATAGATAGATAGATAGATAGATAGATAGATAGATAGATAGATAGATAGATAGATAGATAGAAATGAAAGGCACTATATGATAGATAGATAGATAGATAGATAGATAGATAGATAGATAGATAGATAGATAGATAGATAGATAGATATGAAAGGCACTATATGATTGATAGATAGAAATGAAAGGCACTATATGATAGATAGATAGATAGATAGATAGATAGATAGATAGATAGATAGATAGATAGATAGATAGATATGAAAGGCACTATATGATAGATAGATAGAAATGAAAGGCACTATATGATAGATAGATAGATAGATAGATAGATAGATAGATAGATAGATAGATAGATAGATAGATAGATAGATAGATAGAAATGAAAGGCACTATATGATAGATAGATAGATAGAGATAGATAGATAGATAGATAGATAGATAGATAGATAGATAGATAGATAGATAGATAGATAGATAGATATGAAAGGCACTATATGATAGATAGATAGATAGATAGATAGATAGATAGATAGATAGATAGATAGATAGGAAGGAAAGGCACTTCATAATAATAGATAGATAGAAATGAAAGGCACTATATGATAGATAGATAGATAGATAGATAGATAGATAGATAGATATGAAAGGCACTATATGATAGATAGATAGAAATGAAAGGCACTATATGATAGATAGATAGATAGATAGAAATGAAAGGCACTATATGATAGATAGATAGATAGATAGATAGATAGATAGATAGATAGATAGATAGATAGATAGATAGATAGATAGATAGATAGGAAGGAAAGGCACTTTATAATAATAGATAGATAGATATGAAAGGCACTATGTGATAGATAGATGGATAGATGTGGAAGACACTTGTAATAAAACTAATAAGACTTATGGTGACTTTGGTGGAAGGGTAGGAGAGGTAAGGTCTCACCTGGTATAAGAAGAAGAAGCAGAAGAAGAAAAAGAAGAAGACAAAAAAGAAATGTTCACTAGTATGAGTAAAGGTCTGTGTCTGAAGATATTTGTCTAATGCACACTTTTCATTGGTTTTCTGGACTCTTTGTAATTGTGTTCTGGGCCAAGGGGGTATACAAAGCCCCCAAGCCTATAATGTTATATAATTGACAGATAGCTAGATTTGAAAGGCACTATATAACAGATAGAGAGTGAAAGGCACTATATATATTAGGTAAGCATTTTTTAGACTTTTTTCCTTCTTTCAATTCCCTTTCTCTTTCTCTTGTAAAGCAGATGACCAAAGCACAGAATATTTCAGAAGCTTCATAAGAGCTTTGAGTTTTGCTCCGAGGTGTCCTCAGTGTTTTCCTGCTCTCTTCCAAGGTCACATTGCTGCTGGGTGGCTCGTCTGGGTGTTCAAAAAGTTATCACTAAGATGGCGGTGCTTTCCTTTGACCAATGGACCGCTGTGCCCCTAAGCCAGTCTGTTAATTGAAGCCAAACACTCCAGTGTGCCTCACAGTCGCCGTTCAGATGCACGTTTATGCTGCCTGTTCCTCACATGACTTCATTAAGCTGGTCGTCCTCCACACATTTATACGGCCGCACAGCCCATGAGGTTGCTGAGGTTTTTCACTCATCGGACAGGAAGAATCACAAATATTGAAACCAGCAGTGAAAATGGACTGAAAATATAAGGAAGTGAACAAGAGATGTTGAAAGATGACATTTGTAAATAAAATGAAATCTACTTATATGAACTGGGCTTGCAAAAGTCACAAGGGCTCAAATTGTGGGAGAGTCGCCTGTCCTTTTTGTAATTTTTCCCTGAGCTCTCTTCATAGAATTAGTTTAATCTTTTTTCAGTTGGTCAACAATACACACATGGATGAGGCAGCTGATCACTTCCATATGACGCTAATGACGTCAACCATGTTGTAACAACAGTGCAGGCCACGGTCAGGAGACGGCATATTAGACGGTAAGCTGACATGAGACACTCGCAGTCGACGTCGTAAACAACAAAGATGTGAGCAGATGGAAAGAAGTCGATAAGGGCCAAATCGTAATGTAAAGAAACCGTAAAGAATTTTGAAGTATTTAAATAAAGGCTTAGGGCCGTGTCGCATTACCCGACTTTCCTAGCGATTTTCAGTTGTAGCAAGTCAATGGCTGTCTGTGGTGGTGCGCTCCGGTGAAGTCCAGTCACCTAGTCTGAGATATCCAGCAATCCACTCCAACAAGTCTACGACTCGCCCCT
This sequence comes from Erpetoichthys calabaricus, assembly GCF_900747795.2. Lineage (NCBI taxonomy): Eukaryota > Metazoa > Chordata > Cladistia > Polypteriformes > Polypteridae > Erpetoichthys > Erpetoichthys calabaricus. The sequence goes on along the minus strand of NC_041399.2, from coordinate 209,547,760 downwards.
CAAACAGGTTTGATTGTTGTCTTTAGCGGTGGTCCCTGTGTGCAGGACAGCAGACAATCAATGAGCGCTCAATTGGAAATACGATGCATAGAATGCTTTGGCCCTCACATGCAGAAAAGAAGCTCGTCTGTCTGATTTCTCGCGTTTTATGTACCACAACAGAATGGAAGAAAGAGAAGAAAAAAAAAACTCACCAAACCTGTCACACAGCACAGACACAGTCAGGGAGCACGCTATTGTCATTCTGGGGGGGTAATAATAATAATAATAATAATAATACACTCCTGCGGTGGGTTGGCACCCTGCCCGGGATTGGTTCCTGCCTTGTGCCCTGTGTTGGCTGGGATCGGCTCCAGCAGACCCCCGTGACCCTGTGTTCGGATTCAGCGGGTTGGAAAATGGATGGATGGATAATACACTCGCCGGCCACTTTATTAGGTACACTCTGCCAGTACCCGGTCGGACCCCCTTTTGCCTTCAGAACTGCCATAATTCTTCATGGCGTAGATTCAACAAGGTGCTGCAAACATTCCTTAGGGATTTTGCTCCACATTGACATGATAGCCTCACCCAGTTGCTGCAGATTTGTCAGCTGCACATCCATGATGCGAATCTCCTGTCCCACCACATCCCAAAGGTGCTCTACTGGATTGAGATCTGGTGACTGTGGAGGCCATTGGAGTCCAGTGAACTCACTGTCATGTTCAAGAAACCAGTTTGAGATGATCTGAGCTTTGTGGCATGGCGCGTCATCCTGCTGGAAGGAGCCATCAGAAGATGGGGACACTGCTGTCATAAAGGGATGGACATGGTCAGCAACAACACTCAGGTAGGCTGTGGCATTCAAATGATGCTCAGTTGGTATTAAGGGGTCCAATATTTGCCAATAACATATCCCCCACACCATCACACCACCACTACCAGCCTGAACTGTTGATACAAGGCCGGATGGATCCCTGCTTCATGTTGTTGACGTCAAATTCTCACCCCACCATCAGAATGTCGCAACAGAAATCGAGACTCGTCAGACCAGGCAATCTTTTTCCAATCTTCTATTATCCAGTTTTGGTGAGCCCGTGTGAATTGTAGCCTCAGTTGCCTGATCTTAGCTGACAGGAGTGTCACCCGCTGTGGTCTCCTGCTGCCGTAGCCCACCACCTGCTTCAAGGTTTGACGTGTTGTGTGCTCAGAGATGCTCTTCTGCATACCTCAGTTGTAACAAGTGCTTATTTGAGTTCCTGCTGCCTTTCTACAGTTTAAGCAAAAGAAGATGAAGAGGAGACCTGACTGAAGTGTTTAAAATTATGAAAGGGAATTAGTCCAGTGGGTCGAGACGGTTTTTTTAAAGTGAGTTCATCAAGAACACGGGGACACAGTTGGAAACTTGTTAAGGGGAAATTTCACACAAACATTAGACAGGTGCATAAATGTGGGCACCCCAACAGAGATATGACATCAATACTTAGTTGAGCCTCCTTTTGCAGATCTAACAGCCTCTAGACGCTGTCCTCCTGTAGCCTTTGATGAGTGTCTGGATTCTGGATGGAGGTATTGTTGACCATTCTTCCATACAAAATCTCTCCAGTTCAGTTCAATGTGATGGACAGCCTGCTTCAAATCATCCCATAGATTTTCGATGATATTCAAGTCAGGGGACTGTGACGGCCATTCCAGAACATTGTACTTCTCGCTCTGCATGAATGCCTTTGTAGATTTCCAACTGTGTTTTGGCTCATTGTCTTGTTGGGATATCCAACCCCTGTGTAACTGCAACTTTGTGACTGATGCTTGAACATTATCCTGAAGACTTTGTTGATGTTGGGTTGAATTCATCTGACCCTCAACTTTAACAAGGGCCCCAGTCCCTGAACTAGCCACACAGCCCCACAGCATGATGGAACCTCCACCAAATTTGACAGTAGGTAGCAGGTGTTTTTCTTGGAGTGCAGTGTTCTTCTTTCGCCATGCAAAGAGCTTTTTGTTCTGACCAAATAACTCCATTTTTGTCTCATCAGTCCAAAGCACTTTGTTCCAAAATGAATCTGGCTTATCTAAATGAGTATTGGCATACAACAAGCGACTCTGTTTGTGGCGTGAGTGCAGAAAGGGCTTCTTTCTCATCACCCTGCCATACAGATGTTCTTTGTGCAAATTGCGCTGAATTGTAGAACGATGTACAGATACACCATCTGCAGCCAGATGTTCTTGCAGGTCTTTGGAGGTGATCTGTGTGTTGTCTGTCACCATTCTCACAATCCTGTTCATATGCCGCTCCTGTATTTTTGTTGGCCTACCAGACCTGCTGGGTTTAACAGCAACTGTGCCTGTGGCCTTCCATTTCCTGATTCCATTCCTTACAGTTGAAACTGACAGTTTAAACCTCTGAGATGGCTTTTTGTAGCCTTCCCCTAAACCAGGAGACTCAACAATCTTTGTTTGCAGGTCTTTGGAGAGTTGCTTTGAGGATCCCATGCTGTCACTCTTCAGAGGAGAGTCAAAGGGAAGGAAGCACAACTTGTAATTGACCACCTTAAATACCTTTATATCTCATGATTGGACACACCTGTCTATGAAGTTCAAGGCTTAACGAGCTCATCACACCAAGTAACCAGCATTGAGCAGTGACAGGCATTCAAATCAGCACAATGACAAGGGGACCCACATTTGTGCACAGCCAGTTTTTCACATTTGATTTAATTTCATACAACTAAATACTGCGTCACTAAAAATCTTTGTTCGGAAAACACCACAGTACTCAGATGTTCCTAGGAAATGAAAGACATACCACTGTTATCTTTATGATTGAAAGGAGAGTCAATTATTATGCAGGCTGAGAGGGGGTCCCAAACTTTTTCAAATGACTGTATGTAAATAAATCTATTAAAAAAAATCTTGCAACAAGACGAGATCTTTGGAAGAGTGACAGAGAGACACTTTCACATCCCGCGAGACAGGGAACTCATGTCATACAGCCTTTGGAAGCAAGTTCCGTGGAGGATGCTCCCTCGAGGAGATAATGGAAGTAGGAAAATTTGAAAGTGCCAAAAAAATAAAAGTAAACATCGCATTAGCTGAAAATATTACTCTGTGAAATAATGGAACAGTGAAAAACAGATCGCAGAGTGCTTGAGGATGTCTGGGGGACAACAGAGACAAGGCAGTGAGACAAAGAGTAGGACATCTGCTCTGCAGGCTTTTAAACGTTTGAAGCGCCGCACGAAATGCAGATCACGCAACACGGCATCAGCAGCAAGCCAGCATCTGATCGAGCAAAGAGGAGGTAACAAAAACACCTGTTATTTGTGTCCCCTCTGTTTAAGAGGGGGTTTCTGGGAAGCGGCCGTGTCTCCTTAGGGTGCGTTCAGCCTACCTCTTCTCAATGGTGCGAAGCTCAAACAGTAAAGTATCCACCCACGGCACAACTACCCACGCGGACCCTCGGTGGAGCACTGACTGTGCTGTCGTGCCTACATGCTCGTCGAGACTGGCCGAGACCGGAAATTTCACAACAGACTGTCTTTCTCTCTCTCTCTTTGAGACTCGGCATGGAAAGTGTAGGAGCGGAATTAAGTATTTTTTGCATTGCATTAATATCTTCGATGGCCATTTTTGATTGGAAAAACATTTATTATACTGAGATTAACATTTCGCTAAAACGAGATTCATTTAACACGACGTTCTAGGAACACTTGTCTTGGCCCCCCAAAAAATATTCGTTATTCTGAAAATTTCGTTACTTTGGTATTCACAATAACAGGATTTAACCTGTAAATATATACAGTGCATCCGGATAGTATTCACAGCGCATCACTTTTTCCACATTTTGTTATGTTACAGCCTTATTCCAAAATGAATTAAATTCATTTTTTTCCTCAGAATTCTACACACAACACCCCATAATGACAACATGAAAAAAGTTTACTTGAGGTTTTTGCAAATTTATTAAAAATAAACAAACTGATAAATCCCATGTACATAAGTATTCACAGCCTTTGCTCAATACTTTGTCGATGCACCTTTGGCAGCAATTCCAGCCTCAAGTCTTGTTGAATATGATGCCACAAGCTTGGCACACCTATCCTTGGCCAGTTTCGCCCATTCCTCTTTGCAGCACCTCTCAAGCTCCATCAGGTTGGATGGGAAGCGTCGGTGCACAGCCATTTTAAGATCTCTCCAGAGATGTTCAATCTGATTCAAGTCTGGGCTCTGGCTGGGCCACTCAAGGACATTCACAGAGTTGTCCTGAAGCCTCTCCTTTGATATCTTGGCTGTGTGCTTAGGGTCGTTGTCCTGCTGAAAGATGAACCGTCGCCCCAGTCTGAGGTCAAGAGCGCTCTGGAGCAGGTTTTCATCCAAGATGTCTCTGTACATTGCTGCAGTCATCTTTCCCTTTATCCTGACTAGTCTCACAGTCCCTGCCGCTGATCCCCAATCCCCACAGCATGATGCTGCCACCACCATGCTTCACTGTAGGGATGATATTGGCCTGGTGATGAGCGGTGCCTGGTTTCCTCCAAACGTGACGCCTGGCATTCACACCAAAGAGTTCAATCTTTGTCTCATCAGAACAGAGAATTTTCTTTCTCATGGTCTGAGAATCCTTCAGGTGCCTTTTGGCAAACTCCAGGCGGGCTGCCATGTGCCTTTTACTAAGGAGTGGCTTCCATCTGACCACTCTACCATACAGGCCTGATTGATGGATTGCTGCAGAGATGGTTGTCCTTCTGGAAGGTTCTCCTCTCTCCACAGAGGACCTCTGGAGCTCTGACAGAGTGACCATCGGGTTCTTGGTCACCTCCCTGACTAAGGCCCTTCTCCCCAGATTGCTCAGTTTAGATGGCCGGCCAGCTCTAGGAAGAGTCCTGGTGGTTTCCAACTTCTTCCACTTACGGATGATGGAGGCCACTGTGCTCATTGGGACCTTCAAAGCAGCAGAAATTTTTCTGTAACCTTCCCCAGATTTGTGCCTCGAGACAATCCTGTCTCGGAGGTCTACAGACAATTCCTTTGACTTCATGCTTGGTTTGTGCTCTGACATGAACTGTCAACTGTGGGACCTTATATAGACAGGTGTGTGCCTTTTCAAATCATGTCCAGTCAACTGAATTTACCACAGGTGGACTCCAATGAAGCTGCAGAAACATCTCAAGGATGATCAGGGGAAACAGGAGGCACCTGAGCTCAATTTAGAGCTTCATGGCAAAGGCTGTGAATACTTATGTACATGGGCTTTCTCAATTTTTTTATTTTTAATAAATTTGCAAAAATCTCAAGTAAACATTTTTCACGTTGTCATTATGGGGTGTTGTGTGTAGAATTCTGAGGAAAAAAATGAATTTAATCCATTTTGGAATAAGGCTGTAACATAAGAAAATGTGGAAAAAGTGATGCGCTGTGAATACTTTCTGGATGCACTGTAGATCTTTCTATTATAATAATAAAATCTTGGGAAGAGAGACGACGAGACGTGACTTTATCAGAGAGACACTTTCACGTCCCGTGAGTTCAGGGAGAGCAGCATGGAGCAGAATGTCATCGGGAAGAAAGAAGTTGTGGAGAATGGGCCCTAAGTGGACCCTTGTTGTGCAGCGGGATTCTCAGGTGGAACTTACCACAGGGAGCAGGCCAGAACATCAGATCAGTACAGTAGAGCAGGGTGCAGAGACATTTGTGGTGTCTTCCAATGTCCATAACACCTGAGCAGGTTGTGGAGAAGCCTTTGACTCGCTCTGTGAGTGGAGCAATGGAGTGGGTTACAGAGACCTTTGTGGCATGCTAGGAGGCCAACAAAATGGGAGCTTCTTAGTGTGTAACCTTCCTCCCCCTAATGGAAGATAATGACTTGGTGTAAATAGTTCTCAGCCCATTGCCATTCTTCAGTGCTTTGGTTTGGGATGAATGGACCCTTGGCTCCAGCTCCAATAAGTCTCCATGCTGTTCTGATTTTCTTCACTACACTGTGGCAGTAGGGGCAAGCCACTGGCAGAAGGCGCTAGGGTAACAGGGGGCCTCAGCAGCTTCGCTTTCACTCTCTGGATGGACACCAAAGCTCAAAGGATCTCAGCTCCGTTTCGCTTCCCTTTCTCAGGTTGAATCGAAACAAAGAAATGACAAGTAAATGAAAAGAAATCAAATAATAAGCCGGCCTGCCCTTTTCTATTGGCTGTTTCATTTGTAATTTCACTTCAGAAACAATTTTGTGTCCTGCTCAAAAAGAATAAAATTATTAAACAAAAAAAGGAGAAATGCAAGTTTTAATGGAACTGTTTTAACGTTCTCAGTTGTTGCAGCCGCAGCGTCAGCCCTGCCCCGTTCTCCATGTAGAGATTCGTCCTGTAATCAGTTGTGCTATTGATTTGCCTTATTAGTGTCACATCACAATGCTGTTTTTTAAAAAATACATTGTGGCAAGTGGCTGGGGGTGGTAACCAGCTGGGACGCCCGGAAGGACCGGAAGAGGGACTACGCCTCCTCCGGACCACGAGGGGGCGACCGCCCTGGTGTCTATGGGGACCGCGGGAAAGGAGCTTGGAAGCTCAACCCTATAGGGCAGGGGTGTCAAACTCCAGTCCTGGAGGGCCGCAGTGGCTGCAGGTTTTCATTCTAACCATCTTCTTAATTAGTGACCAATTTTTGCTGCTAATTACTTCTTTTAATTAACTTGACTCTGGCCCTTTAGTTGTTTCTTTTTCCTTAATTAGCAGCCAAACAATAATGAGACACAAAACAAGCCGCCACATCACACAATATCTGAAAATAAAGAAAGGTGATGGTCTCAGTAAGGTTGATCTCTCAACTCACCAAAACATTTTGAAGATGTTCTTATAAAAAATAGAAAATCAACAGTTTTGGAAATGTCTGCTGTTGCAGAACGAGAGCAGCAACAAGCTGTGGAATTAAATAACGGGTTTAATTAACAGCAAGAATTGGCTTCTCATTAAGAAACTGGTTGGAGTTTGAAGCCCCAGTTTAAGCTGGTCATCTGTTGGCTCGTTTCACATCTCATTTCTGTTTGGCTGTCATTTAATGAGGAAACGAATCAATTCAGAGGACTGAATCCTTCTAACATGGCTGTTAAAATAAAGGGGAAAAAAGTGAATTAGCATTGAAAACTGGTCCCTTATTAGGAATAGGGTTAGAATGAAAACCTGCAGCCACTGCGGCCCTCCAGGCCTGGAGTTTGACACCCGTGCTATAGGGCAGGGGTGGGCAAATTCAGTCCTGGAGGGCCGCAGTGGCTGCAGGTTTTTGCTCCAACCCAGTTCCTTAATAAGAAGCCCTTATTGCTCAAGTAACACTTCAGCTTCACTTTAGTCGTCTCACTCGTTAAGATTTTGAACCCTTATTGCTTATTTTAGTCTTAAACAGCTGTATTCTTGGTTTTTAATTGCTCCTAATTAGCAATACCATGCAAATGACAAAAGAGACCAGCATTTCTCCACTTAGCTTGTTACCATTTACACCTGTGTGTATTTATCACGCACTATTTGGTTTAATTAAATACTTGGAAGGAAAGTGAAGAGAAAAAAGTGAAGCACTGAGAATTACTCATCTGTTTTAGACTTCAAATCATTTGGATGATATCCTTAGAAAGGAAAATAAATCTAGGATATGAGAATGACCTGACATGGCAGAGTTAAAGCACTAACAAGCCATGAAATTAAATAATTGACAAGGATTGGTTTTTTATTAAGCAACTGGGTTGGAACAAAAACCTGCAACCACTGCGGCCCTCCAGGACTGAATTTGCCCACCCCTGCTATAGGGGACCGTGGTCACCACCAGGGGGCGCCCCGATGCCTGAGGAGCACTGGCCGGGTGTGGTGGAAGTGCTGAGGGAAAGAAGACCAGGGATACCCGGAGTGCTTCCAGGTGCACAGCCGGTACTTCTGTCACACCAGAAAGTGCCGGCGGAAGTTCATCGGGAAGCACCTGGAGCACGTCCTGGTGAACATAAAAGGGGCCAGCTCCCTCCATTTGGCAGCTGGAGTCGGGTGGAAGAGGACGAAGCCTGGAGGAGAGGAGTGGAGGCGGCCAGAAGGAGAGGCATTGAGGAAAGAGGCCTGGACTGTGGGTGTTTGGTACGGGGTACTGGGTTGTGTGCACTGTAAATAATAGATGGAGATGAATAAACGTGTGTTGGTTTTGAAACCTTTGGTGTCCGCCTGTCTGTGTCCAGGCTGTTCCCCACAACATTTATAGGTAATTTTAATTATATTGTGAAAAAACTGATAGGTGGAAGGTCCTGTTGGTAATCCTGCACAACCAGAATAAATGCTGTATGGTGGATGTGAAAGCAAACTGGTGAAGGCAGGCAAAAGGCTGGGGTCACCACCTTAGTTGCTACATTCAATTATAAGAAAAAATAAAAATAAAACCGCCAAACTGAAAGTCTATATGGCTTGTATCAGTCTTGCTTGGAAATGGAGTTGGAGTTCTGTTCTGTTCGCAAGCAGGTCGAACACTGACACCACTTTCCTTAGAGGCAGCCCCCTTGTTATGTCATTGGCTCCAGAAAGGGCGGAGTCTCTGTGGAACCTTGTGGGCGGAGCTGGGCATTGTCCTTGGGTGGCTGTTTCATGCTACAGGAGAAAGAGAGCATACCGTTAGCATCAGTGCCCCCGATCATCCTATGGGTGGAACTGCTTCCTTAACCAGAGCCAGGAAGGTGGGCCCCAGGCACCAAGAAGGCCAAAGTATATGGATATATTGGGTTTATCATACAAACACACCCAAGGGAAGGATGAGTGCAGAGAGAATAAAAAAAGTATAACATAAACACAAATGCCCCCATGTTATATCACAGCCTAGCTGGGGTGCAAAGTCTTGTCTTATGTCTTTTTTTGCCATTGAGGTGTGTTGATGTTGCTTGTGTTTTCTATGCCTTTCTTATCTGCCTTGTGTTCTGTGGGTGGTCCCCCACGAGCAGCTCTCCACCCTATAAATGTGGAGGGTCTCTGACAGTTCCTGATGGTTCATTTTAAAAAATGCTTGGGAGTTTTGGGTGAGTTATTATACACTGGAAGTGCCATCCACTTGGAAAGCTGCCAGTTTTCTAGTCTGAAGAGAGAGCAGAAAGAGAGGATGTTATCATACAGCACCTCCCAATGGACTGGTGGTGAATTACCATCAACTGAGCCCTACAACTGACCCGTATGTGCATGCGTGTGACAGGAGCTTATCGGAAAAAAAGTGTGAGTAACAAACCATTTGCTATTTCACTGTCGGTCTATTCAAGCTTACCTTTACCATTCCTAATACTCCTAATCACCTCGTCCTCGACTGTTGCTTCACTACTGAAATACTGAAGGAATCTCTTTGGGTCATCTTTCTACTTTTCTGTAATATTTCTCTCCAGCTGCCTTTCAGCCTCCCTAATATCCTTTTAAACTGTTGCTCTCATATGCTGTATGGTTAGTGCTGGAGTTTGATTTCTATTTTACTTTTTGATTTCAATATACTTGCCATGTTTCAGCCACCATTACTCCCCTGGCTAGGATTCAAAGTGGTTGTATTGTCTAATTTTATTCCGTTTATTTGTATTTGTTTCATTTATTATATACAGTGCATCCAGAAAGTATTCACAGCGCATCACTTTTCCACATTTTGTTGTTACAGCCTTATTCTAAAATGGATTAAATTCATTTTTTTCCTCAGAATTCTACACACAACACCCCATAATGACAACGTGAAAAAAGTTTACTTGAGATTTTTGCAAATTTATTAAAAATAAAAAAATTGAGAAAGCACATGTCCATAAGTGTTCACAGCCTTTGCCATGAAGCTCCAAATTGAGCTCAGGTGCCTCCTGTTTCCCCTGATCATCCTTGAGATGTTTCTGCAGCTTCATTGGAGTCCACCTGTGGTAAATTCAGTTGACTGGACATGATTTGGAAAGGCACACACCTGTCTATAGAAGGTCCCACAGTTGACAGTTCATGTCAGAGCACAAACCAAGCATGAAGTCAAAGGAATTGTCTGTAGACCTCCGAGACAGGATTGTCTCAAGGCACAAATCTGGGGAAGGTTACAGAAAAATTTCTGCTGCTTTGAAGGTCCCAATGAGCACAGTGGCCTCCATCATCCGTAAGTGGAAGAAGTTGGAAACCACCAGGACTCTTCCTAGAGCTGGCTGGCCATCTAAACTGAGCGATCGGGGGAGGAGGGCCTTGGTCAGGGAGGTGACCAAGAACCCGATGGTCACTCTGTCAGAGCTCCAGAGGTCCTCTGTGGAGAGAGGAGAACCTTCCAGAAGGACAAACATCTCTGCAGCAATCCACCAATCAGGCCTGTATGGTAGAGTGGCCAGACGGAAGCCACTCCTTAGTAAAAGGCACATGGCAGCCCGCCTGGAGTTTGCCAAAAGGCACATGAAGGACTCTCAGACCATGAGAAAGAAAATTCTCTGGTCTGATGAGACAAAGATTGAACTCTTTGGTGTGAATGCCAGGCGTCGCATTTGGAGGAAACCTGGCACCATCCCTACAGTGAAGCATGGTGGTGGCAGCATCATGCTGTGGGGATGTTTTTCAGCGGCAGGAACTGGGAGACTAGTCAGGATAAAGGGTAAGATGACTGCAGCAATGTACAGAGACATCCTGGATGAAAACCTGCTCCAGAGCGCTCTTGACCTCAGACTGGGGCGACGGTTCATCTTTCAGCAGGACAACGACCCTAAGCACACAGCCAAGATATCAAAGGAGTGGCTTCAGGACAACTCTGTGAATGTCCTTGAGTGGCCCAGCCAGAGCCCAGACTTGAATCCGATTGAACATCTCTGGAGAGATCTTAAAATGGCTGTGCACCGACGCTTCCCATCCAACCTGATGGAGCTTGAGAGGTGCTGCAAAGAGGAATGGGCGAAACTGGCCAAGGATAGGTGTGCCAAGCTTGTGGCATCATATTCAACAAGACTTGAGGCTGGAATTGCTGCCAAAGGGACATCGACAAAGTATTGAGCAAAGGCTGTGAATACTTATGGACATGGGATTTCTCAGTTTTTTCATTTTTAATAAATTTGCAAAAACCACAAGTAAACTTTTTTCACGTTGTCATTATGGGATGTTGTGTGTAGAATTCTGAAGAAAAAAATGAATTTAATCCATTTTGGAATAAGGCTGTAACAAAACAAAATGTGCAAAAAGTGATGTGCTGTGAATACTTTCCGGATGCACTGTACATTTTTGTTTGGGTTCATTTGTAAGTGGAAAAGACAAAGATGACGTCCATGTGTTTTGTGGGTGGTTTCGCCGAGGGGCGGGGCCACCTGCCAATCAGCAGCAGGAACGGCCCTCCACCCTATTTATGGGAGGGCCTTCCATAGTTCCTGGCGGCTCATTTCAAACGCTCTAGGGAGTGGAGTGTCTTGTGTCTATTGTGCCTTCTGCTATGGCTTCTTTGTGTGTTCTGGATCTTTTTTAACCCGTTTTTCTGTTTTTTCTGTCTGGATTTTGTTTGCTGAGATTGCCTTGCGTTTTCAGGCAATTCCTTTCTGCTCTTCAGAGCTTTGTGTGTTGCACAGCCTATTGATAAAATAAACCTTTTATTTTTCTAAAGATTTTTCTGGCCCTTTCTTTTATCTGGCTGGGATTTTATGGTATCCCCCCCCCCCCCCCCCCCCCAACCCCCATAAAGGGCAATTTTTGAAAGTGCTTTTGGGACTCCCGAGTCATGACAATACCCTTTGGGTGTCAGAGCACACAGTCAGCCATGGCACAGAGCCCCTGGAGCAATTCTCAGGTTAAGGGGTTTACTGAAGGGCCCAACAGAGTAGGATCCCTTCTGGCAGTAACAGGATTTGAACCTTACAGATACCAGAGCAGATCTCCACTCTGCCTTTAGTTGTAAACCTTATACACCTAATACAGTGTGGTGGGCGGCCGGGTCCCATACCCGGCCGGGACACCCCTTTAACACTGGATCCGGGGGAACACCCATGGGCTATACTCTGCGTTCCCCGGAACACTTGGTGGCAGCCCCCCTGGGTTGCATTGGGGCCACAATGGTGGAGCACTGGAGCTCATCCCTGTTGGGCTCCATGGCCACCGCCAGGGGGAGCTGCATGGCTTAACGAGCCCATGTGGGCTGGACTGCAGTCACCCCCAGAAGTGCAGCCTCAAGTAGGCCAACGAGCACCTGCAGCACTTCCGGGGGTGCTATAAGAGGAGCCTGCAGCCACTACTTGAGGCGCCAGAGTCGGGAGGAGGAGGATGAAGCTGCCTGGGAGGAGTAGTGGAGAAAGAAGAGTGTGGTTTGGGGTGATTAACTTTGTGTGTTGTTTTGGGACTGTGTTGGGCCTGTGGGACACGGGGAAGATGTGCCCCACGGCTGAAGAAAAATTCAAAACCTTTTAATTTATTTCTACATATGCCTCCATTGTCAGTCTGTGTCGGGTCAACACCTATATAACGCCTTTGCCACAATAGTTTTTTTCTTTGTAGCTTCCATTTTAGTTCCCATTTGTGTAATCATGGATAGTTTTCTGAATCTGTTACGATGCAGCTAAGACATGTCTGACACACACACACAATAATGTGTGATGAAATGGCAGGCATGTTATGGAAACCACAGGTCAGAACAATGGCTGAGCTTTGTTCTTAACAGAAAGATCTAATAAAAGAAATCAAATTACATGAACAACTCATTCAAAGGAATACATTCTGGCTTTAACTTACTGATTGGTTCATATCTTTGAGTTTGTTTAGCCTCATTTGCCAATCACTGCTCTGGAATTTTGCTACCTTCAGACTCTTCCCTTTGCTTTGCTCTTGTATCTCTGCCATTTGATTCCCTGCTTTGTATCAATTTTCTTCTGCAGAGAGACTGAAACAGTGAAGACAATGAGTAGCTAGTTCTAGCTAGGCAGGCGCTCACGTGGATAGTGCCATTCAACTCCATTATTTATTGAGCTCTGTTTTCTTAGGTAAGTGTTTAGTGCTGGTAACAGATTTTTACACCATATGCAGTTTCCTTTTGTCTCTGAGTTAGATTTAGAGTGAGACCGGGAAAAAAGATATAGTCAAAACTCAAGAAAAAGAACTGCGGAAGATTAAGAGAACTGTCGACAAAACTGAAATGAGAACCAAAAAATGTAGTCAAAGGATGTAGTAAGACCCATAACCAGAAAAAAATCTTTAAAAAACAAGAGAGAAGCACACCATTCATTTTTTTATTCAATTCTTCAGATAAAGAAACATGTCATTTGCCAACCTTTTAACCAGTCATTTCACAACAGTCTCCATGATATTAGGATTATTTTCTGCTGCAAGTGCCAAGCAAGATTATATGGCTACCTGGCTGGGATGAGTATGGGATACTCACCCGGATGAGAAGACAACAATAAGGGAGCAGTGACGGAAAGATCCTAAATTTGTATATCATCCATGCACTAGATGGCAGCATTCCAGGACTGTGGAATCACTGTAGAACCATTTGGGGCATGATGGCAGAAGTAGTACTGAGAGTCAGCCCTACTGAGTCCCATTGGAGCCATGAGGGGGTGACACAACCCCTACTTCTCAGGACTTGACCTGGAAGTGCTTCCTTCCAACTAAGCCCCGGCACCAGAAGTATTCCCTGGCTCTGACATAAAAGGAAGCCATCCAGCCTCCTCCGGTGAGTCAAAACAGGGATGAAAGAAGACAACACTCACTGGAGGGAGGTGGAAGGAGAGAGAAGAGATGGAAGGACAAAAAAAGAGGATTATAGTGTATATGTGTGCTTGTGCAACCTGGAAGAAACCGGTTCTGAGGTATTTTATAATAAACTCACACAATTGTTAGTGCCAACACAACGATAAGCTTCGTAGCAATAACTCCTGGCAAAATTGGAAATTAAGGTTAAAGCTATCTTATGTAATAATGTACTACCTTAATTTAACACTACAACATGTCAACAAAAGTTAAGAAGCAATGTCTCTATGACCAAACAGTGAACTTTGTGAGCTGGAATGTTAAAGGTGTCAATCATGAATTTAACAGAAAGTATTCTCTCACCTAACAGGTCTAAACGCCAAGATACTATTTTTACAGGAAACCCACTTATTAAGCAAGGATCAGTTTCGGTTGCAAAGAGATTGGACTGGCCAAATATTCTGCTCCAGCTATACAAACAAAACTAGGGGTGTGGGAATCTTAATACATAGAACAATTTCATTGATAGTATCAGATGTAGTATCTCATTCTGAAGGGCGATATGTGATCGTTATGGGTAATTTATTTAATTGTAAAGTGATTTTGATAAATATCTACGCACCCAATGAGAATGATGGAGACTTAATCCAAAAAGTATTTGCATCCATTCCTAATGTGAACACTCATAAAATTATAATGGCTGGAGACTTTAACCCTTAGTGCAATTTGGAAGCCTGCCGGAACTGAGTATATTCAGTGATATACATTCGGCGATGTACATTCATTGAACTCTGCAACCGACTAAAGTTGTTTCCCAGTGCAATTTGCCAGCATGCCGGAGCTGAGTATATTCGGCGATGTACATTTATTGAATGCTGCAACCAGCTATAGTCACTTCACAGAGCAATTTGCCAGTACGCCGGAGCTGATCACTCAGTGCCGTATATTCGTTGAGCAGCCAGCTCATTACCAATGCCAGCCCCGGCAGCACTGCAGTGTCACCGTCCCTGGGATTCAGCCGCTGCACTAGACTAGCCTGCAAGCGTCAGCGTTGGCCTCTGTGTGCTTGCGTGCAGCCAGTTCAAGCGCAGTTGGCTCGGTGATTTACTGAATTTCATCAATGGTGTCAGTTGCACCTCGTACATATCATAATAGATTGTTGCAGTAGTTTTTAAAAAAGTTTTTACAGTTCATTGGCAGTGTGTAACATGATCAGTGTTGCAGTAATTGTAATGCTCTTTGCATGAAAAAAAATATGTGTTCCATTAAAATTTTACATTTTCTTTGTGAACTGTGACGTTTACTTAAAAAGTGCAGCAAAAAAGTATTTGGCGTCCAGGGGTGCATTAACCCCCAAGTATGTGGCGGTTTAAGGGTTAACTATGTTTTAAATCCAGACCTGAATACGTCTTCAGCCATAGGGGCGATTACATTTAACACTGCAAAAACAATTCCACAGATGCAACTGTTAAGTTGTAACACATAAGTTGTGTAAATGATCACAAGTTATCAGACCCATTGGTGATTTTTAAATCCAAGCTCAAGAGCACATTCCTTCTTCTCACCAGTACATCATTGTTACTCAAGAATTGATTATTTCTTTATAGATAACATTTTTTTTGCCCACAATAAAATCTTACAAGTATGACACTATTGTTATCTCTGACCACACCCCTCTAATCATGGAGCTCAAATCCATTATGCCCCACATACTCATCGTGCAGCTGGTGTCTTAACCACCTGTTATTAGCAGACGAGAACTATACAGAATTTATATTCAAGCAAACTGATTTTTTAGAGACAAACACATCCTCAGAGGTCTCTGCAGGAATACTCTGGGAAACTCTGAAGGCGTTTTTAAGAGAACAGATTAACTCATATCTCATCCACAAAAATAAAGCAAAAATTAAGAAGGCATCAGAGTTATTCAGTAAAATTACCAGAAGAGATCAAGAGCACGTCAGGTTCCCAAATGAGGCACTTTATAGGAAAAGACAGGCTTTGAATTCAGAACTCAACCTCTTGACAACAAAAGAAATGGAACAACTCATTTTTAAATTGTGACATCATTACTATGAACAAAGATAGAAGGCTAATAAGATCTTAGCTCAAAAAATCCACAAGCTGGAAGTTCACAATGCAATATCAGTAATTACCAACATAGATGGAGACAAAATCATTGACCATAAAATATAATGCACACATTTGGAGACTACTATAAGTCCTTATATTCTACTCAGTTTAAAGAAGACAAGACACAACCTAATGCATTTTTCGATGCATAACAGACACCACAACTAGATACTCTCAGTGCAGAGGAATTGGATAAAACTCTGACACTCTCAGAATTACTAGACGCTATAAACTCACTTCAGGTGGGAAAGTAGCAGGCCCTGATGTCTACCTTGCCGAATTCTATAAAAAATTCTCAATTAAGTTAGCTCTCTTTTTTTTTTTTGGCAACATTTATAGAAGCCAGACACACTAAAATTCTACCTCAAACTTTTCACAAAGCATTAATTACCGTCTTTCCTAAGAAAAAAAGGACTAATTACAATGTGCATAATACAGACCAATCTCACTTCTAAAAAATGATGTTAAGATACTCTCCAATGGTCTAGCTAGAAAGATTGAGAAAGTACTCCCTTCAGTAATATCACAAGCCCAAACCAGATTTATTAACAGCAGACACTTAGTTTCTTCAACACCTTTTTAATGTTCACCTACAAAGTCTAACACCCCAGAGATCTTATTATCTCTGAATGTAAAAAATTCATTCAATATGGTTAAATGGAACTACATTTTCACTACATTGCACAAATTTGGGTTTGGCCCGAACATATGTGCATGGATCAAACTACTGTATACCAGTCCAGAAGCTCCACTTTGTATTAACATTATTTCCGACTACTTCAGACTAGAATGTGATACTAGAAAAGGATGCCCCCTGTCACCACTGCTATTTTCAATTGCCATTGAGCCATTGGCTGTTCACTTTCAAAATGCTTATGAGATAAAGGGGATTATCAGTGAAGGACTTGAACCGAAAAATATCACTATATGCAGATACTATGTTACTATATAGATCAGATCCACAAAATACTCTACCTGCAGTCCTAACATGACTAGATAGATAGATAGATAGATAGATAGATAGATAGATAGATAGATAGATAGATAGATAGATAGATAGATAGATAGATAGATAGATAGATAGATAGATAGATAGATAGATAGATAGATAGATAGATAGATAGATAGATAGATAGATA
The DNA here is from genome assembly GCF_900747795.2 of Erpetoichthys calabaricus. NCBI lineage: Eukaryota > Metazoa > Chordata > Cladistia > Polypteriformes > Polypteridae > Erpetoichthys > Erpetoichthys calabaricus. The sequence continues at coordinate 209,530,857 of NC_041399.2, read as the reverse complement.
GATAGATAGATAGATAGATAGATAGATAGATACTTTATTAATCCCAAGGGGAAATTCACATACTCCAGCAGCAGCATATTGATACAAAAAAAAATATTAAAGATTGATAATAATGCAGGTAAAAACAGACAATAACTTTGTATGATGTTAACGTTTACCCCCCAGGGTGGAATTGAAGAGTCGCATAGTTTGGGGGAGGAATGATCTCCTCAATCTGTCAGTGGAGCAGGACGGTGACAGCAGTCTGTCGCTGAAGCTGCTCCTCTGTCTGGAGATGATCCTGTTCAGTGGATGCAGTGGATTCTCCATAATTGATAGGAGTCTGCTCAGTGCCCGTCTCTCCGCCACAGATGTCAAACTGTCCAGCTCCATGCCAACAATAGAGCCTGCCTTCCTCACCAGTTTGTCCAGGCGTGAGGCGTCTTTCCTCTTAATGCTGCCTCCCCAGCACACCACCGCGTAGAAGAGGACGCTCTCCAGAACCGTCTGATAGAACATCTGCAGCATCTTATTGCAGATGTTGAAGGATGCCAGCCTTCTAAGGAAGTATAACCAGCTCTGTCCTTTCTTACACAGAGCATCAGTACTGGCAGTCCAGTCTAATTTATCATCCAGCTGCACTCCCAGGTATTTATAGGTTTGCACCCTCTGCACACAGTCACCTCTGATGATCACAGGGTCCGTGAGGGGCCTGGTCCTCCTAAAATCCACCACCAGCTCCTTGGTTTTGCTGGTGTTCAGTTGTAGGTGGTTTGAGTCACACCATTTAACAAAGTCATTGATTAGGTCCCTATACTCCTCCTCCTGCCCACTCCTGATGCAGCCCACGACAGCAGTGTCGTCAGTGCGACTAGTAGAATTTCAAAAGATATCTGGACTCAAAATTAATTTGAATAAAAGTGTGCTTTTTCCAGTGAATTCTCTAGCACACAACATTAGATTGAACACCTTCCCTTTTATCATCGCAGATCAGTTTAAATACCAAGGGGTGAACATCACAAGTAAACCTAAAGCTCTTTCTCAACAACATTTTGCTGTTTGGATGAAAAAACCTAAACAAGACATGTATAGCTGGTCTACCCCCCCCCCCCCCCCCCCCCATCTCACTTTAGCACTGTCAAGATGACTATCATCCCTAAGCTTCTTTTTCTATTTCAAAGCATCCCTATATATCAACAAATAAGTTTTTAAGAAATTAGATTCAATTGTAACCTCATTTATTTGTTATAATTTGTTACTCACTCTCACCTGTTCTGTTTCTCTTCTCGGTACTCAAACGTGGCACCTGGTGCCATGGCCCACCTGCCAAGTTGTTTCGCCTGCCTAAGGTAAAGTCATCCCTGATGGAGGATTGCAGGAATCGTGGGGCAGAGGGGTCCTTTCATTGGATTGGCTGGCCCAGTGCTGTTTCAGCTGTGGAATGGCCAATAGGGGGAGGCAGCTTGATGGCCGAGGTCTCCAGGACTCTAAACAAATCCAAATCATATTATGTGATATCATCTACTGTTAAATTCTGGTCCATACTTGTAAAATTTTTATTTTTATACTGTATTGAGGATTTGTTCTGTTCTGTGTATTGTATTGTATCGACTCCCTTCTTTTTGACACCCACTGCACACCCAACCTACCTGGAAAGGGGTCTCTCTCTGAACTGCCTTTCCGAGGTTTCTTCCATTTTTTCCCTACAAGGGTTTTATTTTCTTGTCTTCTTAGAGAGTCAAGGCTGGGGGGCTGTCAAGAGGCAGGGCCTGTTAAAGCCCGTTGCGGCATTTCTTGTGTGATTTTAGGCTCTACAAAAATAAATTGTATTGTATTGTATTGTATTATTTGGAGTTCAAAACATCCACGTATCCATCGACTTACAACAGCACTACCTGTCAATTCTATTATTGAGCGGTAAATATACAAGCTATAAAAACCTGGACATTGACACAGATAGATGAACACACACAGGCTTGGTCTGCAATAGAAATGAAATCCTGCAGTACCTCTTTATATTCCTTGTTTTGTACCCCAGTAAATACGAGTTATCATCACTATACTAATAACCCAAATGTCCTTCATTCACTCGGAACCAATGTAGGAAGCACTTCAAGATAGAGAAGCTCTCATCTGTGGCACCTCTACACGATAACCACATTTTTCCACCCTCTCAAACGTACACAGTTTTTAATGTTTGAAAGATGTACGGGATTAAATCACTCAGAGATTTGTACATAGATAACGTCTTTGCAACTTACAAACAATCACATTCCAAATTTAGCTTCCCATCAACACAATGTTTCTACTATTTCCAAATTAGAAACTTTGCTAAACGGAAACGGCCCCGTTTTCCTCACCTCTCACCTATTTCTATTCCAGAAGAGATAATGATCAGTCTCGACGACTCAGACAGCATTTCTGTAATATTTAAAAACATTCCCTTCCTTTCAAACATCCCAGAGTGCAATGGGAAAAGGATTTCTCACTCAACAATTCAGAAATGGAGTGGAAGGCAGCCACGCACAGAATTCACTCAAACTCCGTAAGCACAAAGCATACAATTATTTAACTTAAAATCTTTTATTGATCACATCTATCTCATTTAAAATTAACCAAAATGTTTCCTGCCGAACATTGCAATCGAGCTCCAGCCTCACTAGGCCACGTGTTCTGGACGTGCACCAAATTAACATCATTCTGGACCAAAATCTTTAAATGCCTTTCAGACAGCCTGGATGTCACAATCCCACTAAGAGCTGTGTTTGGTGGGCTTACAGAGGGGGGCTTAAAGTGAAGGACAAACAAGTTGTGATTGCCTTTACTTCACTATTAGCACTTGCTCAACTGGAAGAATCCTAACCCTGTAGGTGGGTAACTGATGTCATATGCTATTTGAAATGCGAAATAATTTAAATTCTCACTTAGAGGATCTGTACAAAACTTTTTAAAAACCTGACAGGACCAAATCAATAATATTTTAGAATAAGCAATTTTATTGTGGAAAAGGATTCTCTCCCCCTTTTTTCTACTCTTAAAGTTTCACTCTGGCTGCTGGCCTTCCTCTCTTTTTCTCTTGGTTGGAGGTTGAGTTGAATTTAGTTTTGTTAAGTTTGACTTGTTTGTATGGAATGTTATTTGCTTTTAATAAATTCAATAAAAAAGAAACGAATTCTTTCTCAATCCACTGCACTTCCAGTTGATCAATTGCCCATTCCTTATCGCAGCTTTCATTCAACGCCTAGTCACAAATTTAGAGGGAATATGGAAAGCCGAGGTTGCTTCCCTGTTGTGCTCATTTGTTGTGAATTTATCAGGCTTCACTGAAGGTTTGCTTTTTTATCTAATCAGGGTGAGGCTGGGCACCGTGGTGGCTGCCGTTTGTTTTTGTTTTCAATCTGACGCACTCAGGCGCTTCCTGTCAGGGTTTCATTGGGGATCTAAAAAAAACAGTCCTGAGAAATCCACCCTGCCTGGCTGTAAATTGTGGTAAGGCGGGCAGCCGTTGTGCTTCGTGGAGAAACAATTCATTTCCAACTGCTCCAACTGCATTCTAGAAGAAAAACAAAGAAATAAACAGCAGGGCGAAGCCTGCCGTGCCCACCACTTTGCCACCTTCAGAAGTTCGTCCACTTTCAAGGACTGCAGGTAAATGCAGACAGAGGCTGTCTATCTGTTCTCATCCTCTTAGATCTGAGTGCTGCATTTGATGCCATTGATCACAATATTCTTAGAAATCGCCTTAGTCAGTGGGTGGGCCTCTCTGGCAGGGTCTTCAATTGATTTGAGTCATACCTGGCAGGTAGAAAATTCTTTGTCATTTGTGGTATTTCAACTTCAAAGACACATGATATTCTATACGGTGGTCCACAAGGCTCTATCCTGGGTCCACTACTCTTTTCGATCTCCATGCTTCCGTTAAGTCAGATTATCTCAGGGCATAACGTGAGCTACCACAGCTATGCTGATGACACACAACTGTATTTATCAATAGCGCCTGATGACCCCGACTCTCTTGATTCACTGACCCCAATGTCTTACTTGTGTTTCTGAGTGGATGAGTAGTAATTTTCTCAAACTAAATAAGGAGAAAACAGAAATTTTAGTGATTGGTAAAAATGGATATAATGAGGTTATTAGAAATAAACTTGATCCATTAGGCTTAAAAGTCAAGACAGAGGTAAAGAATTTAGGGGTAACTATTGACATATTAATCAGATTACCAGGACAGCATTTTTTCACTTAAGAAATATAGCAAAAGTCAGACCTCTTATATTATTGAAAGATGCTGAGAAATTAGTTGACACTTTTGTTTTCACTCAACTACAGTAGATTAACCCAACAACACTGATGTCAAACAAACAGCAACTGAAAGCCGCTGCAGTAAAGGCCTGGCAGAGCATTAAAAAGGAGGAAACCCAGCATCTGGTGATGTCCAGGAGTTCAAGACTTCAGGCTGTCATTGCCAGCAAAGGGTTTTCAACCAAGTATTAGAAATGAACATTTGATTTCCAGTTATTTCATTTGTCCAATTACTTTTGAGCCCCTGAAATGAAGGGATTGTGTTCACAAAATGCTTTAGTTGCCTCACATTTTTATACAATCGTTTTGTTCACCCCACTGAATTAAAGCTGAAAGTCTGCACTTTAACTGCATCCGCGTTGTTTCATTTAAAATTCATTGTGGTAAAGTACAGAACCAAAATTAGAAAAAAGTTGTCTCTGTCCAAATATTTATGGACCTAACTGTAGCTAGGGGAAACCCCTCCTCACTATTTCTGCGACTTCCAATATACGTAGGAAGCCCATATTTCCCATGCTCATCCTTTACACTGTACTTACAAATGTTAAGTATGTTTCATTTCGCGCCGTACCCCGTAATGAACGTCTTCTTTTTGGCGGTTCTCACCATTATGCCATATTGAACTTTTCAGAACTGACCTTTCCTTTTGGTGGTTTCATTCCTTATTTCCATTAACAGAGGATTTATTTCATGGCAGAGACACACAAGGGCCCCTTCATTTTTCCACACGGCTGCTGTCCGCTCACCTACCACGTGGTTGGCTCCCTGCCTATATACATTAACAACATCCCGCGCTCGTGTGCCACCTCACTTGCTTCCTTACTTTCCTCACATGTTCGTCTTGCTTCTTCTTTACTCCACCGCTTCAAGCCTGTTATTGTTCGCCTTCCTTCATGTCTTCCTGCTGGTGACTCCTGCCTTTTCATTTTGTTTCTTCACACTCTTAATCCTCCGGGCAGGCCTCCGCATACTCTACTTCTGAAGGTCGGCACCCCAATGAAGTTACTACGAAACTTACAACCACCAAAACTTTGTAACAGCACCAGGCTTCAGATCAGATCTCTGTACAAGAACCTCATTGAGGCAACGGTCTTCACTGGCACTGGCTCAGGGGAGACTGGATTTATTCCTCGCATCCCTCTCATACCCTCTGACCTCCCATTCCAATTTCCAGTAAGGGTCTGCTTCGCTATGACAATAAATAAGTCACTGGGCCAGACTCTAAAAACGGTCGCCATTGACTTGACACAAGATGGCTTCTCACATGGCCAACATTACGTTAACATGCTCAAGAGTAAGCTCAACAGACAGCTTGTCATTTTACAGCCCGAGGACGTCGTTTACAAAGAGATCCTTACATCCTAAAAATGGGCATTTCTCATACACAACATTTACAATCATAAATAAAACTCTTTACAATCGTCAAATTCACTCTCAATACTAAAATAAGCCTACGACAATTACATTGACAATCTTGTGACATTATTTTTTAAAATGTTTCCTTTTCTTTTTCATAACTTCTTTAACACACTACTTCTCCGCTGCGAAGCGCGGGTATTTTGCTAGTATATATAAAATGCACTAATTGAGGCACTCGTCTTAGTCACATGCCATTAATGGCGCTACATAAAATAAAGATTTATTCATTTGTTGATTGAGATACACATTGTAGCCAGATGTTGTTAATGTCACTGAATAAAATGATAATTTATCAACTTGCTAATTGTGATATACTGTATATTATAGTCTCATTACAATGAAAGGCACTATATTAAATGAAAATGCGCTCATTTGCTGATATACACATTCCAGTCATGTGTCACATGGTGTCACAAACTCGACTCAGAGTCATAGAAAGGTTTGGGGCAGTCACCCGTATAATTTGGTTTCCAGGCTGCAAAAGTTGTTGAAATGAATAAGCCACTGATGTGCACAAAACCGAGTCCAAAACAGAACTGAGGGAATAGGGAAAAGGTGCAGGCTTTTAAAGGGGAAGACAGGAAGTGAGATCATAGGGGTCGGGCTCATGAAGGTCTCCTTCCATTGGCTTGGTCCCGGAAGTGACGTCAAGACAGCCAGGTGGAATTTCCTGGGAATGGTCTACAGGAAAGGAGAAAAAGAGTCAGTGCACTCTGTCACATCCCGGTATGCCTCGGAACTGCCCTCACTCAAGCCCTTTAGCTGCCTCCCATGCGCACGTGTGTGACACTGGCCACAGTATAAATAAGTGAAGATTTCCCAACCTGCTAATTGTGATGTGCAATGTGATCTCGCACAGTTTTGGACACTTTTCGCACACTTTTATGGCGCCCCATAAAATTAACAGGTACCCATTCACTACTTGCAGTCACATACTGTAATGGTGCTATATGAAATAAAGACGTGCCCATCCAATAATTGAGATACACCTTGTAGTTGGGTGGCACGGTGGCGCAGTGGTTAGCGCTGCTACCTCGCAGTAAGGAGACCTGGATTCGCTTCCTGGGTCCTCCTTGCGTGGAGTTTGCATGTTCTCCCCGTGTCTGCGTGGGTTTCCTCCCACAGTCCAAAGACATGCAGGTTAAGTGCATTGGTGATCCTAAATTGTCCCGAGTGTGTGCTTGGTGTGTGTGTGTGCCCTGCCCAGGATTTGTTCCTGCCTTGCGCCCTGTGTTGGCTCCAGCAGACCCCCATGACCCTGTGTTAGAACATAGCGGGTTGGACGATGGCTGACTGACCTTGTAGTCACATGCCGAAATTTCATTCACTAATTGAGATACATGTTCTAGTCACATGCCATTAAAGGTGCTATATAAAAATGGGATTTACTCATTCACTAACTGTAATACCCATTCTAGTCACATGTTGTTAATGTCGCTGTATAAAATAAGGATTCATCCATCCGTCCATTTTCCAACCCGCTGAATCCAAACACAGGGTCAAGGGGGTCTGCTGGAGCCAATCCCAGCCAACACAGGGCACAAGGCAGGAAACAAACCCGGGCAGGGTGCCAACCCACCGCAGGACACACACAAACAAACCCACACACCAAGCACACACTAGGGCCAATTTAGAATCGCCAGTCCACCTAACCTGCATGTCTTTGGACTGTGGGAGGAAACCGGAGTGCCCGGAGTAACCCACGCACACACAGGGAGAACATGCAAACTCCACGCAGGGAGAACCCAGAAAGTGAACCCGGGTCTCCTAACTGCGAGGCTGCAGTGCTACCTCTGCGCCACTGTGCCGCCCAAATAAGGATTCATTAACTTGCTAATTGAGATACATACCATAGTCACACACCGTTAATGGCGCTATATAACATAAAAATGCATTCATTCACTAATAGAGATTCCCACTGTAGGCTCATTTGTTTTATCCGTAGAGGGTCTTTTTATGATGTGTGTTTCGTTGCTCCCATTTGTCACCTGTGGAGAGGTGGGCTGCTGCACAAACATAAACCGAATTGAGCCGATTCACAGTTTTTCATGACATTTTAGGTCAGCTGAAGTTATGTCATGATGGATGGAGAAGCATCCTGCCCAGGCTTGGTTCCTGCCTTGCCCCTGATGCTGCCCGGATAGGCTTTGGCCACCCATGTCCCTGAACCAAATTAAGTGGGTTTGAGAATGTCATGTTGTTTTGTGTTCTGGAATCATTTCTTCTTCTTCTTTCGGCTGCTCTCGTTAGGGGTCGGCACAGTGGATCATCTTCTTCCATATTTTCCTGTCCTCGTCATCTTGCTCTGTTAACATCCATCACCTGCATGTCCTCTCTCAAGTCAAGTCAAGTCAAGTTGGGGAGCATGCACTAGTACAGTGCGTTGCCGCACCCACTACACGGCGAAACAACTCGGGATCCCGGTTTGCAACCACCCAGGCAGACACGCGGTCCTCTCTCAGCACATCCATAAACCTTTGCTTAGGCCTTTCTCTTCTCCTCTTCCCTGGCCGCTCTATCCTTAGCACCCTTCTCTCAATATACTCAACATCTCTCCTCTGCACATGTCCAAACCAATGCAATCTCGCCTCTCTGACTTTGTCTCCAAACCGTCCTACCTGAGCAGACCCTCTAATGTCCTCATTGCTAATCCTGTCCATCCTCGTAACACCCAATGCAAATCTTACCATCTTTAACTCTGCCACCTCCAGCTCTGTCTCCTGCTTTCTGGTCAGTGCCACCGTCTCCAGCCCATATAACATAGCTGGTCTCACTACCGTCCTGTACACCTTCATTCAAAAAAAATCATTTAATGTTTTCAAACTATGGTTCATGTGGCAGCGGTGCCAACAAGTGGGCCCCTGTGCTCCTCTTTGTTCTGTACAGCACATAACAGGAAGAACATACAGAGCCAGACTTGGAATTGAACCCAAGTCCTTGTGGCTTTGAGGCAGCCATGCCAGCACCAGTGTGCCACAGCACGTAAACATGTCTACCAAGAGAAAAGATGCTCACAAATTGGCAGAGAATGCAGATGGCATACAGTTGGGCTGGGCATTGAGGCTTGGGCCACCAGCCAGTTCACTGCCATATGAGCACCCAAGAAAAAGGGACAGGAAGAACATGCAAAGAGAACACACACACACACACACACACACACACACACACGCACACACACAGGCTGGGAATTGAACCCAAGTCTTTGTGGCTGCCCACTTCAGTGGTCTTGTCTGCTCTTGAGTCCCCAGTGGAATAGCAATTCAGATATGGGGAGAACGTTCAAGTTGCACCTCATTTCAGTCAGTGATGAGAAACACGCTGGGTGACACAGGCACAGTACGTTTCATGCCTACCAAGTGAAAAGAGCAGCGTTGGTTTAACGTTTCCCGGTGCAGACACGCTCTATGCATGATTTTCACACGGGCTCATTTAGAAGAAAAATAAAAAGGACAGAAATTCTCCGAAAAGGCAAAGACTGTTAGAAACCAACAGGGGAACCACAAGACAGAGCCGATCACCAACACACACATTCACAGACAAGTGAGAGATAGAAATGACACGCGTGTGCTGGGGGGAAGAAATGGCCAGTGGGGTCCAAATGAACATCCTGAAAGAAGTGCTTCTGATTTTGGGGGGCACCCAATGCTTATCCAATGCCAGAGCCTTGCCCAGATTATGGCACAGAGGGCAAGCAGACCCCAGCAGAGAGCACCCAGAGACTACACCAACATTATTCCAAACAGGGAGAGCAAAGTCCTGGAAAAATGGAGCAAACCTAACAAAGTGGAAGGCTGGGGTGGCCAGTATATCCATTACAGCAGCAAAGCCGCACCAGTGTATACCGAACAAAAATCAAATCAAAATTTATTTATAAAGCACAATTTAAAAAACACCATAAGTGGAGTGGTGGCTCTGAGGATAAGGATCTGTGCTGGTATCCAGAAGGTTGCCGGTTCGAATCCCCGTCACTGCCAAAAGAGATGCTACTCTGCTGGGCCCTTGAGCAAGACCCTTAACCTTCAATTGCTCCAGGGGCGCTGTACAATGGCTGTCCCTGCACTCTGACCCCAAGGGGTATGCGAAAACTAACAAATTCCTAATACAAGAAATTGTATAAGGCGAAATAACTAAAGAACAAAAAGTGTAAACCAATGTGCTGTACAATAAAATAAAAAAAATCAATAGCAAATCAATACACAAACAAAAAAAATCACATAAATAATTAAACAAATAACTTAAAGGAACCAATTAGCAGATAAACTGCATATGAAAAATTTAATAAACTGATACCAGAGTTACTCATATACAGTTAAAGGCAATCAAAAACAGGTGTGCTTTCAGTCTTGATTTAAACATTTGGGTCGATGATGCTGAATCCAGCAGGGGGTGCTAGCTCCTTTGTTGGAATAAGTTCTTTTGTAATTGTGGCATGTTACATAACGTGGAACTATATAGATTATAATATAAAAAGGCGATACCCCTCCCTTATTGATTCGACGGTAAGAAATCACATAGGAGAAAAAACGTAACTTTCTTTAATGACGGTTTACGCGGCATAACAGACGAAGGAAGCCATGACAAGACCTTCAGGTAGTGGTAGCCCGATGTATAGAGTCTGCCATTTTCGTCGCTGTGTTGGAAGGATTTTTCAGGATTTGATGACGTTATCGCCCATCCTTGTCGCCACCTGTATCCAGCAGGGGGCAGTAGCTCCCTTGTTGGAATAAGTTCTTTTGTAATTGCGGCATGTTACATAACCTGGAACTACAGTCATATGAAAAAGTTTGGGAACCCCTCTCAGCCTGCATAATAATTGACTCTCCTTTCATCCAAAAAGATAACAGTGGTCTGTCTTTCATTTCCTAGAACATCTGAGTGCTGAAGGTTTTCCGAACAAAGATTTTTAGTGACGCAGTATTTAGTTATATGAAATAAAATCAAATGTGGAAAACTGGCTGTGCACAAATGTGGGTCCCCTTGTCATTTTGCTGATTTGAATGCCTGTCACTGCTCAATGCTGATTACTTGGTGTGATGAGCTCGTTAAGCCTTGAACTTCATAGACAGGTGTGTCCAATCATGAGATATAAAAGGTATTTAAGGTGGTCCATTGCAAGTTGTGCTTCCTTCCCTTTGACTCTCCTCTGAAGAGTGACAGCATGGGATCCTCAAAGCAACTCTCCAAAGATCAGAAAACAAAGATTGTTGAGTCTCCTGGTTTAGGGGAAGGCTACAAAAAGCCATCTCAGAGGTTTAAACTGTCAGTTTCAACTGTAAGGAATGGAATCAGGAAATGGAAGGTCACAGGCACAGTTGCTGTTAAACCCAGCAGGTCTGGCAGGCCAAGAAAGATACAGGAGCGGCATATGAGCAGGATTGTGAGAATGGTGACAGACAACCCACAGATCACCTCCAAAGACCTGCAAGAACATCCTGCTGCAGATGGTGTATTTGGTGTGAATTTCCCATTGGGATTAATAAAGTATCTATCTATCTATCTATCTCTATCTGTACATCGTTCTACAATTCAGCACAATTTGCACAAAGAACATCTGTATGGCAGGGTGATGAGAAAGAAGCCCTTTCTGCACTCACGTCACAAACAGAGTCGCTTGTTGTATGCCAATGCTCATTTAGACAAGCCAGATTCATTTTGGAACAAAGTGCTTTGGACTGATGAGACAAAAATGGAGTTATTTGGTCATAACAAAAAGCGCTTTGCATGGCCGAAGAAGAACACCGCATTCCAAGAAAAACACCTGCTACCTACTGTTAAATTTGGTGGAGGTTCCATCATGCTGTGTGGCCAGTTCAGGGACTGGGGCCCTTGTTAAAGTCGAGGGTCAGATGAATTCAACCCAATATTAACAAATTCTTCAGGATAATGTTCAAGCATCAGTCACAAAGTTGAAGTTACGCAGGGGTTGGATATTCCAACAAGACAATGACCCAAAACACAGTTGGAAATCTACAAAGGCATGCATGCAGAGGGAGAAGTAATTATTATTAATTATTATTATTCATTACATTTATGTAGCGCTTTTCTCAGTACTCAAAGCGCTATCCACACAGGGGGGAACCAGGAAGCGAACCCACAATCTTCCACAGTCTCCTTACTGTAAAGCAGCAGCACTACCGCTGCGCCACCTGTGAGGATACAATGTTCTGGAATGGCCGTCACAGTCCCCTGACTTGAATATCATCGAAAATCTAGGGGATGATTTGAAGCAGGCTGTCCATCAAATTGAACTGAACTGGAGAGATTTTGTATGAAGAATGGTCAACAATACCTCCATCCAGAATCCAGACACTCATCAGAGGCTATAGGAGGACAGCGTCTAGAGGCCAAAAGGAGGCTCAACTAAGTATTGATGTCATATCTCTGTTGGGGTGCCCACATTTCTGCACCTGTCTAATTTTCTTATGATGCATATTTTCTGTTAATGCAATAAACTGAATGTCACTGCTGAAATCCTACTGTGTCCATAAGGCATGTCGTATATTAAAAGGAAGTTGCTACTTTGAAAGGTCAGCCAATGATAAACAAAAATCCAAAGAATTAAGAGGGGTTCCCAAACTTTTTCATATGACTGTATATAAATATAATATAAAAAGGCGATACCCCTCCCTTAGTGATATGGCGGTAAGAAATCACATAGGAGAAATAACTTAGCTTTGTTTAATGACGGATTATGTGGCATAACAGAAGAAGGAAGCCATGACGAGACCTTCAGGGGCCCAATGTGTAGAGTCTGCCATTTTTGTCGCTGCATTGAAAGGATTTTCAGGATCGGATGACGTTATCTTCCATCCGTCCGTTGGCTTCCAAGGTGTGCCAGGCAATGTTCCAAGGCTTTATACTCTTTCTCCATGTGCAGGCCCTTACTTAGGTAAATCATGCCATTCCAAACAAGGCAAAGAGGGGATACAATTTCATGCTGACTCTTACACACATATAATGCACGTTATGTCCTTAACTTGTCTTGTCTTAAAATGCTTGCCTAGCAATTTTAAATGCTGTACTAAATCTGGCTCAGCTGTACATGTGAGTAGAAAGAAAAGAAATATTTGCACAGAGCACAGTGACATATTAAACTTATTTTCTGATTACAGACGCTGACCTAATTTCTATTGGCAGAGCATTCCATAACTTTGGTGCTAGAACTACAACGGCACGATCACCCCTTGTCTTCATCTTAGCTGTTGAGAGGAACATAGGGAGCGGACTGGTGTATACAGGACCAGCAACTCAGCCAGATAAGATGAGGCAGCAGAGCCATTCAGTGACTTAAAAACCAAAAGTCAAATTTTAAACTGAATCCTAAACTCAACTGGGAGCCAATGAAGCGAGGCCAGAATTGGGGTAAATGGACACAACTTTCTGAGACCCAGTAAGAAAACGAGCAGCAGCATTCTGAACCATCTGCAGCCGAGAAAGATGAGATTTACTGATTCCAAAATGAAGTGAATTACAATAGTCGAGGCGCGATATAATCGAAGCATGGCATACCTTCTTCAAATCTGAGTCCCCCAGAAACGGGTGGACTCTAGCAAGCAGTCTAAGCTGGAAAAAGCGGCTCTTCACAATGGATGAGATCTATTTATTAAAATAAAGATCGGAATCAAGGATAACCCCAAGATTTTTGATGTGGGGTTTGTAAAACCCAGCTAATGAGCCGAGCTGATCCCTGACAGCCCCATCAGAAGCCATTGGCCCAAATACGATAACCTCAGTTTTACTCTGATTGAGATTCAAAAAATTTACGGCCATCCCGGCCTGCCTGGAGTGCCCAGCACACCTCAATATGGCCATTCATTCTTCTCCTTCATTTAACTCTTTGAGGGCTGAATATTTTTTCCAAAAAGACATGATTTCACTCAGAAGTCAACATAAAACGTCTGTTGCTGCATGCTGTGGCTGTCAGTTTGCCAAGAATGTGCGGCTTGCTTGATGCCAGGCTGTCTTTGTGTGGCTGGGACACGGGCGCAGTGCGTTACAATCTGGTTTCTACCTCTTATCATTGTTAAGTGGCAGTCCTCCCTGGCGAACATTGGTTCCCAGCTAGCCGTGGCACTGACAATCAGCTGAAGCTGGAACCTCACATTCATCTTCGATCGCTTGTATCACAAACTCGAGTCCGACAAGTCATAGTCCAGTTCAGAGATAATAGGCAATAAAGTCATCCACGGAGTGTTTTGCTTTACACATTCGCTTTGATCTCTCGCCAGATGTCAATGCCATTTTTGCCATCATGTGCACCTTGCTACTCACGAGAGTGCAGGGAATCTCGGTCAAACTAATGAATCTAACTTTCTTTCTAGTAACGAGAGTCCAACTAAAATGTAACGGTGGGTTTTGTCATAGTTTACAGTCGATTACCATCGTCAACTCAACATCATCCCTGAAAGAGTTAATCCACTCATCCATCTATCAACATGTCCACTCCCCCAGGCAGTGCCCTCTGGTCTTGAGGTCTTCATCCTCTGGTGGGGATTTAAAATAAGAAAATATCGAGGATTAAATCTCGGGTGTCGCTTGTCCTGCATTTGACATGGTTGGCCCACTCAAAGCTCTCACAATAATGAGAGCATATCCATCCAGTCATCCATAAGTCCTGTTTGTCACCATCCACAAAAATGGGATAAGCTCTGGTTGTCCCTCATAATATGGCAAAGGCTCATTTATATTCATGGTTTGGACAGGCTATGGGTGTCCTCCTGCCACAATATGGTAAAGAATGTAGGTGTTTCACTCCTTGACTATACTTTTTTTTTTGAAGCTCTGGGTGCCCACCATTCCAATAATGATTTAAACTCTTGCTGCTCACCTCCCAGATAAACTCTGGATGCCACCCATAATGTTGGTGCTCACTTACATCCAGTAATAGGACAGGCTTTGGGTGTCCTTCTGCCATAATACGGGTTGAACTCTGGGTGAACCCCCCCCCCCCACTCCATAATTTGGAAAGACCCTCTGAATGCACCAACAAACACTATTTGGTTGCCGAGCCATAACCATGAATACCCAGCAGTAGGGTTGGCACAGGCTCACTTGTATTCAGGGTTAGGGCAGGCTTTTGGTGCCATTCCGTCACAAGAGGGAACTGTAGATGTTCCCCTCCTGGGTGTCTCCCTACCTTCATTGATGGCATAGGCACTTCACAATTTGAAGGTAGACTCTACATAAGCTTTGGTTGACCCACTGTATTTTGTGACAAGTTCTGGGTTGACCCCATCACAATGTTGGTTTCAGGCTCTTGGTGCCCACTTCTGGATCTGGCTGCCCTCCCTGCCATAATGTGGACATAGTTATGGGTGCCTAACTATCACCAGTGCTGGGAGACATTGAGATATACTTTTGTTTCCCCCCAGCATATTTTGGGATGCTGAAATAGACTGTTAGTGCTCACGGATATCCAGTGCAGGGTCAGACCCTGGGTGCCCTTCTATCATCATATGGGATAGGCTTTGAGTGCCCCCCACCATAATACTGGCATAGGTTTTGGTTGCCCCACCATAATTTGGGGATAAATTCCTATAATATTTTAAAGGCTCTTAACGCCTACTTGTATTTAGTGTCTGGATAGTCTCTGGATGCCCTTCTGTCATGACATGGTAAAGACTCTGGATTACCTTCCAAAATAATATAGGACAGACTCTAGATCGGGGTCCCCAGCTCCGGTCCTGGAGGGCCGCAGTGTCTGCAGGTTTTCATTCTAACCTTTTTCTTAATTAGTGACCTGTTTATGTTACCGCCACACCACCGTGCCCCCACATGTTTAATACAAGCTTGAATGGATTTCATCATGAAAATTATATCAGGTATTTATCGTAGCATTCTAAACGTCCAGAGAGCAGTAATATCATGAAGTGAATGTGGCGATCACTGACTGCGGCTCCTCTCAGTGCAAGAGGAAGTCAGTTTAAGAAGCACGTAATGAATAACAAGTAGGTTGGGGAACACTTAATACAAAATATTTGATGTGCTACAATAGTTATGATGAGGTTTGAGAAAATCAAGTAAATTAAACATTGATTTTAAGAAGAAATTGACGACATGGCAAAGTTAAACTATGGAGAGGAGAAACAGGGTTTAAAGTGGAAATGTCGACTTTAATCTCGACATAAATGGCGAAATTAAACTGGAAATGTCAAGAACATTTTTTGCTTCTTCACTGAGTCTGTGTTTTTTTTCTTCACCATGGCACTAATACGCTTCCGTACTTTGTTGATGAGCTGCAGTTGAAGAATTTATTGGTAACAGATAGTGATGGGAAAATGAAGCCTCATGAAGCTTTGAAGCTTTCTTTCTATTTGTGCTGAAAAAGATTCAAAGCCTCAGCCCCATTGTGAACAGCGACATCTGGTGGTTAACCGAGGTCAAGGCAGGCTCTCAAGAGCGCAAGTGAAGCAGCGCTCACTGTTTCAGTCTCATGTCACCAGTAAAAAAGGTCAGAAAAGTCTGTGTTCATTTTATTCTGCTAAAGTCCTTGTCCATTTATACTACAGTAATCCCTCCTCCATCGCGGGGGTTGCGTTCCAGAGCCACCCGCGAAATAAGAAAATCCGCGAAGTAGAAACCATATGTTTATATGGTTATTTTTATATATTTTAAGCCCTTATAAACTCTCCCACACTATTATAAACATTTCACGCACAATTATACAGCATAAACCCTTTGTATTCTCTTAGATATTAGGTAAGATTCGTTGAAATTATGCATGTAAACACAGTTTATATACAGTAAAACCTAAATATTATTTTAAAGATATCGAGCGTCTCCGATATCAATACGTTACAGCCATTACAACAGACAGGCCACCAGCAATAAATACATACAATACAAGAAAAATTGTATACAGTAAAATGTGTGTACAGCGACACTAAACTATGTACATGTAATAAGTACTGTACGTAAATAATTAATTATGGTTACTCACCAACAATGACACGACGACTTGTCTGATAACGATGAGTTTAATTTTACTGCACAACAAAGGAGAGCGTTACAGCTCTTCTAAAGGAGCCTCTTCAGGCGACTGTGTAGCACCACTGTTGTTCTTCTTCCAGCACTCTTCAATCCAAATCCCTAAAGCAGATTCCATCCAGACTACTGCCTTATCACGTCCACTTGCAACTTGTTTTGCGCCCTGATTAAAGGACACTGCGGCCGTAGATCTTATATGCTTTTCCTCCTTTTTAAATAAAAAAGAATCGTGGACTCATTGATGCTGTAATTGTGTCCTGCAGCGGTGTAGCTGTTCCCCTCCTTCAACATATCCAAAACTTTTACCTTTTCTGCAATCCTGAAGCATTAGCAGTAACGTGCGTTAATGTTGAATGAGTGAGATTAGACTTCCTGGTTAATGCAGCACTCCGTTGCTGAGCCAATCAGCAGCACACAGGAACTTAACCGAAGGCTCTGATTGGGTAGCTTCTCAGCCATCCGCCAATAGCGTCCCATGTTTGAATTCAAATGCGTCCCTTGTTTGAATTCAAATGGGCAAATCAACTGAGGAAGCACACGTACTGTAGACCGCAGACATCCGCGAAGCAGTGAAAAATCCGCGATATATATTCACATATGCTTACATTTAAAATCCGCGATGGAGTGAAGCCGCGGAAGACGAAGCACGATATAGCGAGGGATCACTGTATTTAAATTTTGAACACCGTTTTCCGCTGTTTGTCGCCATCTGTCACCAAAGCTCTCTAAATCTCTCTCCCAACATTGTTGAATGAGAACTGCGCATTTTATATTGGCTACCTGTTAATTTACCGCCAAAGCTGTCAAATCAATAAAGTGCATTGGTGACGTGAAAAACTTCAAACGTCACGGGTCACGTGACAGCGGTGTTTTGACACAAGCTCAGGCCCAGTGATTCGACTCAGTACGCTTCAGATTGGCTGACACAAGCTTCGATGCATTGGTATCATTTTCCCATCTCTAGTAACAGAATATATGGCGTGCACGCCAAAACAACTGAAGTAACAGCTACCAACATGGCGTTTTTGATACTATTTAACAAAGTTTATTGTCCGCCGTCAATCCTAGAGCACCCAGGTA
This sequence comes from Erpetoichthys calabaricus, assembly GCF_900747795.2. Taxonomy (NCBI): domain Eukaryota; kingdom Metazoa; phylum Chordata; class Cladistia; order Polypteriformes; family Polypteridae; genus Erpetoichthys; species Erpetoichthys calabaricus. The sequence goes on along the minus strand of NC_041399.2, from coordinate 209,513,091 downwards.
AAAGGACTTTAACTTTAAAACGTAGAGTTCGCCACATCGCTGTGCGTGACGAAAACTGCGGGCCGGCGACTGCTCGCACATGTTACTGGCAGACAGGCCGGCGTTTTGATATGCGTTAAATCAAAAGAGAAACGGCATGCAAAGATGCGCGAACACAAGAAGATCGGTGACAATCAAACACCTTAGTTTGCCGCGCCAAATCAGAAGAGACAAGTGAATTCCGCAGGGCACAGATTCATTCATAACAAGGGACCCATATGATTGGCAGAGGAATTTCAAATGTTTTGCATGCCTACCTTTTGTTTTGATGACCAGTGGCGTCACCTTCAGCCCTTCGTTCCGGCAGAAGCGTATGCAGCATCTCGTTGAAAGTCGCGGCTTTTTTCCCTCAGCAGCGGCGCGTACTTGGAAATCTTTTCCCGCGCGCGTCTCTGACGTCATTTTTGCCGCGACTCCCTCGCGCCCAGCGCAGGATATAAACCCGCCTTTATGAGGCTCAGGGGGATATACAAGGCGGAGCGCATACGTTAACGGCACATCCGCTTAACAATAAAACAAACGGCCCTTTGCATCTGTTACAATATATTTAGTTTAAAGTTTGAATGATTTCATTCGCCACTGGTGAACTGAATAGAAATGATAATCGTCAAAGCCTATTGTGGCTTGCATTTGAGTCCATTTTAGTTGCAGTGTGGGGCCCTGGTGGGACCACTCAGAGGATGCTTCTTTGAATAGGTGCTCGCCATCATCTCTGGTTGCCCTCCATGCCTTAAAGTGAACAAACCCTCTGGTTGCCTTACTAGTTCAAATCCTGATAGGCTCTGGGTGTCCCCCACCTTCATAATTTTGAGATAAGGTTTGCTTGCCCCCACCATATTTTGGGACAGCAGCTGGGTGCCCTCTCAGTCACAATATTGGTTTAGGTTCTTGGTGCTCACCTCCAGGTCTGGTTGCCCTACTTACTTACTATAATGTGGACAAGTCTCTGGGTGCCCTCCTATATCCAGTCCGGAGATAGGATCTTGGTGCCCCCCACCTTCATAATATAAAGGTAAGCTTCAGTTGACTCCAACATATTTTGGGATAAATTCTGGATGCCCCAAATATTATTTTAAGGGCTCTGGTGATAACTCATGATGGCGCCAGATACCCTTCTGGATATGGTTTAGGCTCCCTGACCTAATAAAGGGATATGGATGCCCACGTGCCATAATGCAGGGTATATTCTCTGGGTATTCACAATAAGCTATGGATGCTCTCCATAATGCTTGGTTACTCTCTTGGTGCTTATTCATCTCCAGTGGTAGGAGAAACTCTGACAAATCACTGGGATAAGATCTTTATGCCCACCAGCACAGCTTGATGGTGGGATAGCCACTGAGTGCCCTTCTGGTCACAATGTTGGTTAAGACTCTTGCTGCTCACCAAAAGGGGTTTTATTGTCTGTGCTAAATGTGGGCAGCACTCTGGGTGCCTCCCTACGTCCTTGGGGTGGGCGCTGAGTCCTCTCTCTCCCTATTATAGCCATAAGGTGGCAGTGGCCATGCCATGCTGTGCCTTTATTGTCTCCAGGTCTCAATCTACATGAAGCACCCAACCCTGACCTTTGAACACTCTGATACTCTGATAAGAGACATCTTGAAAATGTTCATTTACAGAAGTGGCCTCCTTGCTTCTCCCATGGGTTCACAATTTCTGGAAATATACTACAAAAAGTGGAAATGAATAAAAAGAGACCTTTTCATGCACAACCATCAGAAAGTGCCAAGGAAGGAGCATGGGCACCACTCCTTGTAGGCCCCTCAAACATCTGCATGGTTATGTTTGGCCAAATCCCCCAAGGACCTGCAGATAAGCCGACGATCTTCCACACATAGAGGCCATTTTGGTCACAGCCAGGTGCAGCTTCTCAGCAGGAGACGAGGTGATCCATTTGCTGCGTGTCGGGCGGTGGGCCAGATGCCATCGAGTTCCTCCTGTTGCTTTATTTGTTAAATGTAAGATTTGCAGAAATTAAAACTTCACCCAAAAATGAATACGCTACCCCATGTGGTGGTGTAGTGATAGCCTTGAATACTTTTTTACTGTCATGTTTTCAAGGCCAATGGAGACGGCCAACGGATACATAGCCTATACGTTTTTGCACCTTCTACCCAATGTTTATATGACAGGTCGAAGCCCATGTATATCTTCCATCCATCCATTATCCAACCTGCTATATCCTAACACAGGGTCATGGGGATCTGCTGGAGCCAATCCCAGCCAACACAGCGCGCAAGGCAGGAAACAAACCCTGGGCAGGGCGCCAGCCCACCGCAGGGCACACACCCACACACCACGCACACACTAGGGACAATTTAGAATCGCCATTTCACCTAACCTGCATGTCTTTGGACTGTGGGAGGAAACCGGGGCGCCCGGAGGAAACCCACGCAGACACGGGGAGATCATGCAAACTCCACGCAGGGAGGACCCGGGAAGTGAACCCAGGTCTCCTAACTGTGAGGCAGCTGCGCCACCGTGCCACTCCATATATATATATATATATATATATATATATATATGCAGCTAATGGGCTTAACAACGCGGGATACCACAAAGAAAGTGGGTTTTGTACAAGGTACTAACGTCTCTCTCTCTCGTTCAACAGAAAAAGTGAAGAATAAAACGCACCGTTGGAAGACTGGCAGACGGTTCCACACACATCCTTTAACAAATCCATCACTTTCAACCTCACCTGATGACTGCACTTCCGGCCTCAACATTCCACGTCATTTCCGCTCGACCTTCTTCCCAGCATTCCCTCTGTATTCAATTTCCAAGCCAGTCTTAATATATAAAAGCCTCTCATGCATTGCAATGTCGTCCGCTGTATGATTCATTTTGTTGAATGCATAAGCCAGGAAAGGCTATTTTGGACCTGACAGTACACGGGGCTAACACCCCAAACCTTTATGAGCGTGTTGTCTCAAGTTCTTCTTTTCACTATATATATATACATGTATATAGTGGTAAAAATTAGGCAACAGAGAGAAAAAGGTTTGGGGATGGCCACCCATTATACTGAACGAAAGAAAAGAAACACATCAACACATCTTTCCACAAGCGGAGTTCACAACTGAACTGACAAGCAGGTTGAGTTTGCTCCACAGATAGATAGATAGATAGATAGATAGATAGATAGATAGATAGATAGATAGATAGATAGATAGATAGATAGATAGATAGATAGATAGATAGATAGATAGATAGATAGAACTTGGTATAGTAGGCAGGATTAGATAGATAGATAGATAGATAGATAGATAGATAGATAGATAGATAGATAGATAGATAGATAGATAGATAGATAATTTAATAAATTTTTAAATTAATTAGATTAAATTAAATAGATAGATAGATAGATAGATAGATAGATAGATAGATAGATAGATAGATAGATAGATAGATAGATAGATAGATAGATAGATAGATAGATAATTTAATAAATTTTTAAATTAATTAGATTAAATTAAATAGATAGATAGATAGATAGATAGATAGATAGATAGATAGATAGATAGATAGATAGATAGATAGATAGATAAATTAATAAATTTTTAAATTAATTAGATTAAATTAAATAGATAGATAGATAGATAGATAGATAGATAGATAGATAGATAGATAGATAGATAGATAGATAGATAGATAGATAATTTAATAAATTTTTAAATTAATTAGATTAAATTAGATAGATAGATAGATAGATAGATAGATAGATAGATAGATAGATAGATAGATAGATAGATAGCACTTGGTATAGTAGGCAGGATTAGATAGATAGATAGATAGATAGATAGATAGATAGATAGATAGATAGATAGATAGATAGATAGATAGATAATTTAATAAATTTTTAAATTAATTAGATTAAATTAAATAGATAGATAGATAGATAGATAGATAGATAGATAGATAGATAGATAGATAGATAATTTAATAAATTTTTAAATTAATTAGATTAAATTAAATAGATAGATAGATAGATAGATAGATAGATAGATAGATAGATAGATAGATAATTTAATAAATTTTTAAATTAATTAGATTAAATTAAATAGATAGATAGATAGATGGATAATTTAATACATTTTTAAATTAATTAGATTAAATTAAATAGATAGATAGATAGATAGATAGATAGATAGATAGATAGATAGATAGATAGATAGATAGATAGATAATTTAATAAATTTTTAAATTAATTAGATTAAATTAAATAGATAGATAGATAGATAGATAGATAGATAGATAGATAGATAGATAGATAGATAGATAGATAGATAGATAGATAGAACTTGGTATAGTAGGCAGGATTAGATAGATAGATAGATAGATAGATAGATAGATAGATAGATAGATAGATAGATAGATAGATAATTTAATAAATTTTTAAATTAATTAGATTAAATTAAATAGATAGATAGATAGATAGATAGATAGATAGATAGATAGATAGATAGATAGATAGATAGATAGAACTTGGTATAGTAGGCAGGATTAGATAGATAGATAGATAGATAGATAGATAGATAGATAGATAGATAGATAGATAGATAGATAGATAGATAGATAATTTAATAAATTTTTAAATTAATTAGATTAAATTAAATAGATAGATAGATAGATAGATAGATAGATAGATAGATAGATAGATAGATAGATAGATAGATAATTTAATAAATTTTTAAATTAATTAGATTAAATTAAATAGATAGATAGATAGATAGATAGATAGATAGATAGATAGATAGATAGATAGATAGATAGATAGATAGATAGATAGATAGATAATTTAATAAATTTTTAAATTAATTAGATTAAATTAAATAGATAGATAGATAGATAGATAGATAGATAGATAGATAGATAGATAGATAGATAGATAGATAGATAATTTAATAAATTTTTAAATTAATTAGATTAAATTAAATAGATAGATAGATAGATAGATAGATAGATAGATAGATAGATAGATAGATAGATAGATAGATAGATAATTTAATAAATTTTTAAATTAATTAGATTAAATTAAATAGATAGATAGATAGATGGATAATTTAATACATTTTTAAATTAATTAGATTAAATTAAATAGATAGATAGATAGATAGATAGATAGATAGATAGATAGATAGATAGATAGATAGATAGATAGATAGATAGATAGATAGATAGATAGATAGATAAATTAATAAATTTTTAAATTAATTATATTAAATTAAATAGATAGATAGATAGATAGATAGATAGATAGATAGATAGATAGATAGATAGATAGATAGATAGATAGATAATTTAATAAATTTTTAAATTAATTAGATTAAATTAAATAGATAGATAGATAGATAGATAGATAGATAGATAGATAGATAGATAGATAGATAGATAGATAGATAGATAGATAGATACTTTATTAATCCCAAGGGGAAATTCACATATGGTGGATAGGAGGAAGAGTTGCAGTCCGAGTGGCCAGAAACAGGAACTGATGTTTCAGGAAGGTGCATTCTGGGTACTGGAAATGATGTCTGTAGTGGGTGAGCTGGTGGTGATATCATTGAGAAGCAGGGCCTTTGGCTGAACTGCAGAGGAAGAAGAGGAGAGAGGATCAGCTGAGAACAAAAACCCCCGGTATGGCTGATGAATAACACTCTTTGACCCTGTAAACAGCCCCCATGCGCATGTGTGTGACAACAGATATACTGTATATACAGTTAGGTCCATAAATATTTGGACAGAGACAACGTTTTTCTAATTTTGGTTCTGTACATTACCACAATGAATTTTAAATGAAACAACTCAGTTGTAGTTGAAGTGCAGACTTTCAGCTTTAATTGAATTAAATTTCAGCTTTAATGGCAGCACGAACCGCTGAGCCACCGAGATGCCCACTCAATGTGCCAAATAACGGCTGGCTGACTAACTGACTGAGGAATTCAGAAAGGAGAACAAGCTGAGGATTAAAAAAAAAAAAAAAAACAAAACAATGAAATCCAATGACAATTTTTAAGGAAGTGGAAAATATTAAACATCATAGGAACCAAAAGTGAAGAAAGGAAGCCATAAACTACAGTAAGAGATGTTGATTCAAATAAAATGTGAGGTTAAATCTAACCGTTTCCTTCTCTGCAGTGTTTTTGTTGGGAAGGAATGAATTCAACACAAATTAAAGAAGAACTTGAGCGGGTGACATCTTTGGGCTTATGAATAGGCGCCGGTCGACCCGGGGAGCGCATCCTTGTAAAAATCTTTTTTTTTTGTAAATAGACACATTAAAAACGAATGCGCGGTGATTGCTGAGTTCACACCAAGTTCAGAGCCGTGCTGGGGTTCACACAGAGTGCAGTTTCAGCGGGAGCACTCGGAGTCGCATGGCTTACTTTGGGAAAAATAAAAATGGGAAAAATGTCGTTTTTTTTTTTTTTTGATGTCCTCACACGGTCAAACGCACCATCGTCTATTTCTATAATCCTGAAATCCGGTGGAGGTGAGGCCAACCACTGGGGTGGCACACTTACCAGCCCCCTATATTAGTCTTCCTTCCATTTTACTATTTTATCATCTTTCTGGGTCAAGGAGTACCCCAACACGATCAGATACAAGCCAGGGACCAGCCTTGGTCAGGATGCCAATCCACCCCTCATCCGCTAATGAACACACACTGTAAAGAAAAACAAAGAAACATATAAAGGTTTGGGGTTTTCCGGCCCCGTATACTGTACAGTCTGCACAAGTTCACAAAAAGGTCCAGTGAGTACCAAGTACATTCAGCACAAGACAACAAACAAATGGCAAACTGGGGTATTTATAGAGGAGGGACCGGAAGTGCCAGAGGAATGCTGGGAAGTGTTGGTGAACTGGATGCTGGGAGCCATGATGTCATCAGAGGGGAAGGCTGGGCGTAAGTGGCAAGGCGGGGTCAGAGACGTGTTGTGGTCTAATGGTGGTGGCGCTTCCTTCTTTCTGGGAAAACAAAGAGAGAGATTAGTGCTCCGCCATTCCCGCTTGGCATGAGGTTGCACGTTACATCTTGGGTCCTTCCACGGCTCCCTAAGCGCGCCTGCGTGACAACACTTGAGGTACCAAGTGGAAAAAAATGTGGCAAAGCCCAGCAAAGCAAAGGTACACTTTTGAGTGGTAACCAAACTTGACATACAACACTAGGGGGCGACATTCTCTGTGTGTGTGGGGGTACAAGGTTGCCAGACAGGGCATTAGGCAGAAGTGCCAGCATAACGTTCTGTGCAAGCATGCAGGTGCTGATGATTAGGCAGCTGGCAACACCAGGTGAAAGAACAAAGACCAACCAGTACAGGCCCTAAGTGCCAGTCTAATGCCCTGTTCATTAATTAAATATAAGCTGGGCTGTTAGAGTGTCTGGGGGATGCAATGGTGGAAACAAGGTGGCAAAACCAAGATAAGGAGAGGAAAACACTCTGGTAGTGGTGAGCCACCTTAACATGAAAATGTAAAAGGAAAAGGTGCCACCAAGGGGATGATGTTTCCTATGTATGGCAATGTGTGTAAGGTGCCCAGGGAGGGCATTAAGCAGGGGTGCCAGTTCAATGTTCTCTGCAAGCATGCAGGAGGCTGAAGGGCAGGAAGCACCAGGTGAAAGACAAAGACCAAACCTGGGTGAAATGCCAGTCCATGCCTTTATTAATTTAGTGAAAGTTTGGGTGATAGAGTGACTGACAGCCTAAGGGGTGCCCTTGGTCGAAAAAGGGTGGCAGCTGGCAACACCAGGTGAAAGACAAAGACCATCCAGTACAGACCCTAAGTGCCAGTCTATGCCCTGTGCATTAATTAAATATAAGCTAGGGTGATAGAGTGTCTGCGGGATGCAATCGTGGAAAAAAAGGTGGCGAAATCAAGAGAAGATAACACTATGACATTGGTGAGTCACCTTGGCATGAAAATGTGAAAGGAAAGGTGCCACCAAGAGGACACGTTCCCTATGTATGTTTGTGTGTGTTTGTGTGCAAGGTGCCCAACAAGGACAATAAGAAGGTGTGCCAGTACAATGTTCTATGCAAGCATGCATGATGCTGAAGGGCAGGCAGCACCAGGTGGAAGACAAAGACCAGCCCCGGGTAAAATGCCAGTACAGGCCCTAAGTGGCAGTCTAATACCCTGTACATTAATTAAACATAAGCTGGGGTGATAGAGTGCCTGGGGGATGCAATGGTGGAAACAAGGTGGCAAAACCATGATAAGGAGAGGAAAACACTCTGGTAGTGGTGAGCCACCTTAACATGAAAATCCATCCATCCATCCATCCATCATGCTATATCCTAACTACAGGGTCACGGGGGTCTGCTGGAGCCAATCCCAGCCAACACAGGGCGCAAGGCAGGAAGCGCCAGCCCACTGCAGGGCACACACCAAGGACAATTTAAGATTGCCAATGCACCTAACCTGCATGTCCTTGGACTGTGGGAGGAAACCCACGCAAACACGGGGAGAACATGCAAACTCCACGCAGAGAGGACCCAAGGTCTCCTAACTGCAAGGCAGCAGTGCTACCCACTGTGCCACCGTGCCATCCTAACATGAAAATGTAAAAGGAAAAGGTGCCACCAAGGGGATGACATTCCCTATGTACGGCAATGTGTGTAAGGTGCCCAGGGAGGGCATTAAGCAGGGGTGTCGGCACAATGTTCTCTGCAAGTATGCAGGAGGCTGAAGGGCAGGCAGCACTAGGTGAAAAACAAAGACCAAACCCGGGTGAAATGCCAGTCCATGCCTTTCTTAATTTAGTGAAAGTTTGGGTGATAGATGGTCTGACAGCCTAAGGGGTGCCCTTGGTAGAAAAAAGGGTGGCAACTGGTAACACCAGGTGAAAGACAAAGACCATCCAGTACAGACCCTAAGTGCCAGTCTATGCCCTGTGCATTAATTAAATATAAGCTAGGGTGATAGAGTGTCTGCGGGATGCAATCGTGGAAAAAAAGGTGGCGAAATCAAGAGAAGATAACACTATGACATTGGTGAGTCACCTTGGCATGAAAATATGAAAGGAAAGGTGCCACCAAGAGGTGACGTTCCCTATGTATACTTGTGTGTGTTTGTGTGCAAGGTGCCCAACAAGGGCAATAAGCAGGTGTGCCAGTACAATGTTCTATGCAAGCATGTAAGATGCTGAAGGGCAGGCAGCAGGCAGCACCAGGTGTAAGTTAATTGGGGGCAGAATCGAATACAAGGCAGGAACTGGGCATACGTCTGCCACGGGGCAGATTCATAACATGGCAGATGCACCTTGAAATGAAAATGGGAAAAGAAACGTGCCAGTCAGGGCGACATTCCCTGTGTATAGTTATATGTGTGTGTGGTTAGTTGGGGCACCAGGTTGCCAGAAAGGGCATTGAACAGGGGTGCCAGTACAATGTTCTGTGCAAGCATGCAGGATGCTGAAGGGCAGGCAGCTGGCAGCACCAGGTGCAAGACAAAGACCAACCCCGGGCATAATGCCAGTCCATGCCTTCACATATTAATATAGTGAACGTTAGAGTGGTGTCTGACAGCCTAGTGGGATGCCCTGGTGGGGAAAAGGAGGGCAAACCCAAGAGAATGAGAAGAAAACACTATGGCAGTGGAGAGTCCCCTTGACATGAAAATGTGAAAGGAAAGGTGCCACCAAGGGGTGACATTCCTTGTGTATGCTTGTGTATATTTGTGTGCAAGGTGCCCAAGAATTAGGCATCAAGCAGGGGTGCCAGCACAATGTTCTGTGCAAGCATACAAGATACTGATGGGCAGGCAGCTGGCAGCACCAGGTGTAAGTTAATTGTGGCCCAGAGCTTCAACTGGCAGAATCGAGGACAAGGCAGGAACTGGGCATGAGTCTGTCACGGGGCTGATTCATTACATGACACGTGCGAGACAAAGAACAGCCGACATCGTCTAACATCTTTATCTTATGAATAACAATGAAGCTGACAAACAAGGAGTGCGGGGTGATTTTCAGATTGGCGCCACCCGCACTAACACCTGATCGCCTTCATTCGATTTCGACAGACAGCAGCACAGGCTCCTCTCACTTTATGAACAACAAGTTTATGAAAATTGACGTGTAGGAAGAAAGTCATTCCGTGCCCCCTTCTTCGTCTTATGAACCACGATGAAGATGAATTTTCAACAAATACAAAGACTAAATCTGGGAGGATTTTCCAACGTGTGCCCAGTCAGCCCTGGAGTCATGTCAAGTAAATGGAGCCAAGTCATGGTCTCAATCTGGGGGGAATTGTGTGACTGCATGCAATGTTCTGCTAGTCTTTGGGACAAGACCACAGTGAATAAGAGACCCCCCCACACACACACACGTGAACTGATGCCAGATCTCCTTTGGCTTGACTGACTATGATGGCTGCTTTTCTGCACTCTGCATGAAGTCCTGGGTGAAGAGCACTCCTTGAGGACACTCACTGAAAAGGGCGAAGGGAACGTGTAGTGGAAGGGCACCACCTGAGCAAAGAGAACCCACCTACATTAGCATCCTACCTATCTGGCACACATAAATGACATACCACCGTCTAGTGGTGTCCATCTTCTCAAATTGGCATGCCAACGTAAGTCAGCGGTGCCACAGTCTATTTTTTTCTCTCCCTCCATTGGATTTGCCACCCTTTACCCCATGGCTGCCCCTTTGGTTAGCCTGTCACACTGTACATGTTATGGGCGGCATGGTGGCGCAGTGGGTAGTGCTGCTGCCTCGCAGTTGGGAGACCTGGGGACCCGGGTTCGCTTCCCGGGTCCTTCCTGCGTGGAGTTTGCATGTTCTTCCCGTGTCTGCGTGGATTTCTTCCCACAGTCCAAAGACATGCAGGTTAGGTAGATTGTCGATTCTAAATTGGCCCTAGTGTGTGCTTGGTGTGTGGGTGTGTCCTGCGGTGGGTTGGCACCCTGCCCGGGATTGGTTCCTGTCTTGTGCCCTGTGTTGGCTGGGATTGACTCCAGCAGACCCCCATGACCCTGTGTTCGGATTCAGCGGGTTGGAAAATGGATGGATGGATGGATGGACTGTACATGTTATAAAAGTGTCAACTAATTGAGAAATGAATGTGACGCCTCAGACCACCAGCCGTGGTCAACCTCCTTTATCTTGGGCATCGATAGTCATGAACCGAGGATGGACCAGGACAAGTGAGGCAGACAAGTGAAACTTTCAAATGATAAGAGTTCCAGTTTCTTAACAAGAGCATTTAAGGTGCTCATTATGTCTTTTACAATTCCTCCTTTCTTATGATGGGTGGCTCTGAATTTGCACTGGTAATTGGAAGGTTGCCGGTTCGAATCCTGTAAACGCCAAAACTGACTCTACTTCGTTGGGCCCTTAACCCTGCAATTGCTCCGTTCTCAGTATGATGTTAATCTGTGGGGATAAACCTGGGGGTTGGTGGCAGAACTGGCACTCCAGCCACTGTACTGTTCCTTTCCATCTGAATTAGCGTAGTGCTGAGGTGTCACCCGACGCATGGCTGCACTTGGGTCCTAATCTTGGATCCTGAGGTGGTTTGTCATGTGGTGGGTGCAGCAATGCCACCCAGCACCTGCTCCTAACATTTCTCTCCTTCTTAAGAGAATCTACCCAGCTTCTCCTTTGTCCCTTTCCTACCCCCTTAATACCACTACTCCATCCCACCGCTGCCACCATTTTGGGATGCCCCAGATGCCTGCAGCCGTGGTATTTCCTGTCTCGTGGGACATTGATAGTCATGACCAGGATGGACCAGGACAAGTGAGTTCTTTAATGTACATAATATCTTTATATATAATACGCTACCGTGGCTGTCCGTTCGTCTGTCCGGGATTTTAAATCACCTGTAGCTCACAAACCGTTTCACCGATTGACCTGAAATTTGGAAAACATATACTACGTGACATCCGCTATCCGCTTTCGGGGTGATGATTGACCTCCAGGGTTATTCCGCTTTTTATTTTTAGTTTATTTTATTGTAGAATCAACTCTCGGCAGCAGCCAGCAGGGCGGCCGTGCGGTACATGTGTACGGGCGCCATTCTCATCCCTTCGCCGTCACTTCCCCTACCTCTTAAATCATTCTTGAGACAGGTTGAAAACTTAAGTGCCAGCTTAAGTGAAAAATTAAAGTAAATGTACACGGACTTAATCAGTTTTAATGCGAAGAGATGCCGACGAAAGAAGAGAAGAAGCGGGCCACTAGGGTGGAGACAAGAAAAGCTGCTCAGGAAGCAGCAAGCGCATCAGTTAGGGAATCCATTAATCCGGTAATCGGGAGCATGGGATTCCCGGACATTTTTCATTCCCGTATTCCCGGGCATGAAACTGCTGTAATTCCCGGGAAAACGGGAACGGCCAAGCTCACATATATATAGCGTGTAAAAGTGTAAAAATCGATCAAGAAATAACAGAGTTATAGTTGAAAATAATTAAGGTGGCGCCATTGCTGCAGCTTGCACTTTATCAGACAACAGCTTTGAACAGCAACTTGAAATTGCAATGCGTCAGTCTAGAAACTTACCATCACAGAATGATGACAAGAAACTAGATGCATCAGTAAAAGCTGAAATGGCGGTGTTACAGAGCAACAGCAAGCGCGGGCATTGTTTAGAACAAGTGTATCAGTATCTGATGATTGTGCCGTCTACTTCAGTGGAGGCAGAGCGTGCTTTCTTAGCGGCTGGCGTACTCTGCACAAAGGTGCACTCTCACCTGGACGACCGCACACTTGACACGTTGTGCTTTCTATACTCTTATTACTGCAACTAAAGATACATGTACTTACTGTATATGACAGCATGAACTGCTTGTAGATAAGGTGTCAACATATTGGTATCAACATATTGCAGTAGTTTTATCTATACTAATAAAAGGCAAAGCCCTCACTGACTGACTCACTGACTGACTGACTGACTGACTCACTCACTCATCACTAATTCTCCAACTTCCCGTGTAGGTAGAAGGCTGAAATTTGGCAGGCTCATTCCTTACAGCTGTCTTACAAAAATTAGGCAGGTTTCATTTCGAAATTCTACGTGTAATGGTCATAACTGGAACCTGTTTTTTGTCCATATACTCTAATGGAGGAGGCAGAGTCACGTATCGCGTCATCACGCCTCCTACATAATCACGTGAACTAAAAACAAGGAAAAGATTTACAGCACGAGTCAAACGCGGGAACGAAGGTAAATGACGTTAATTTTTGAGTGTCTTTTAATACTGTGTAAGTATACATATTAACACATGTGCAAGTAAACGTGTGCATTTACGGGGTGATTTCTCAGGCTTAAAAGCTCGCCTTTTATTAAAGAGGTAAATGCAAACTGTTTTCATTCTGAAGGGCACAAACCACGTTAGATTTTATGCTCAAGAGTAAACTCAGCACACAGCTTGGTCATATTACAACCGGTTCATTTTCCTCAGTTTAAAAAGGTTTACTTTTCTTCTTAATAAAATTTTTAAAGCAGTACTTCGCCGCTGCGAAGCGCGGGTATTTTGATATATATCAAAATATATCGCGTCATCATGCCTCCCACGTAAGCACGTGAACTGACCCGCTGCCGTTTACAATGCCATATTCGCGAGATACAAGTTTAATGAGAAGACACTTTTAACTGCCAGGTCTTAGCTAACATTAAATAAACCCGTGGACATCGCAATATCA